>NC_042618.1:294986015-295642573 GCF_901001135.1 Rhinatrema bivittatum
AAAGATCTCAGATTATTTCGAATTTAATACCACTTCCGACATATCGGAGGCCTCTCTATGGGAGGCTTTCAAGGTCACAATTAGGGGAGACATTATCAGCTATACTGCCTACAAACGGAAAAAACAGAATGAGGACTTAGTTGCTTTACAACAAGTAGCCGTACTTGAGCAACAACATATCCTTCACCCTCACAAAGCAATAATGGCTGAATTATTCAAGGGTAAACTCTGATACAACAATGCCTTAAGTGACACAGTTCATTTGCAGGTCTTTCGTTTGAGGGCGACATACTATGCAGCAAATAATAAATGCGGTCATTTATTGGCTTCCTACTTGAAAAAACGACAGGAGAAAAAATGAATTGTAAAGGTCATGTCACCCTCCAAGCAAGTGCTGACTGCAGACACAGATATCTTGCAAGCCTTCAGAGACTTCTATCATACTCTATATACTTCAGAGGTCACTGCCAAAGAATCGGCAATTAACTCATTCTTCTCCTCCATTACTCATCCTTCGCTCTCCATGGACCAATCTGCTTTATTGGACAAACCAATTACAATAGTGGAAATACAAAAAGCCACCACTGCGCTTTCCCCAGGGAAAGCACCGGGACCTGATGGCATTTCTGCAGACTTTTAGAAGGCATTTCATAAAGAACTGGTCCCTCACCTGTTTTCCTATTTCTCAGCAGCTCCTTTACAACCTGCTCTTTTTTCTCGCTTCTCTGAAGCATGTGTGGTAGTGCTTCCCAAGCCAGGAAGAGATGTGACTCAAATAGGAAATTACAGGCCCATTTCACTTCTTAATTCGGACTATAAAATATTTACAAAACCTTTAGCTACCAGACTAGCCTCTGCTATGGGCAACTATTTCTCATACTTCCCCTGTGGTTGCAGTATCGCTCGACGCAGAAAAAGCATTCAACAGGGTTGAGTGGCCTTTCCTTTTCAGTATCTTTCATCGATTCGGCTTTGGCCCCAAATTCATAGCTTGGATACGCCTTCTCTATCATGCTCCTATTGCATATCTTTATAATTTACCTTGTATATCAAAAATTCTCGTGAAAGTAATTAACAAACAACTAATAGATTATCTGGAAAAACATAGTACCCTGTACCCAGCACAACACGGATTTAGAAAATATTTTAGTACAGAGACCCTTTTAACTTCACTACCAGATATCATCCTAAGAGGAACCGATAACAGCCAATCTTACTTCCTGATGTTGCTAGACATCTCAGCAGCCTTTGATACAGTTAATCATATCATCCTCCTTGATAGACTAAACAAAATAGGCATTAAAGACTCAGGTAAGAGCTAAACCATTTGAGCGCTAACAAATAGAACCTTCAAAGTAAAATTTCTTGATAAACAGTTACATCCTATCTATCTCAACTTCTGAGTACCTCAGGGATCCTCTCTATCCTCTACACTATTTAATATCTATATGCTCCCTTTATGCAGAATTCTATCAGGCCTCGGTCTAACACATTTTATCTGTGCGATTATGTTCAAATTTTAATACCAATCCAAAAGCTCACTGACCAAACTCTTAAGCTCTGGGACATATACCAATCCGCCATTGAAAAGGTATTAACCCAAATGAATCTTCCCCTAAATACTAAAAAAACTGAAATCCTATACATCTCACCTAAATTAAGCAAGACAAAAGAGCTTGAAATTCAAGAAGCCGCCAAAAACTACCCCATTTCCCTAGAAGTACGAGATCTAGGGATTCTTATAGATTGCGAATTCTCCATGAAATCCTGCGTTAAAAAAATCATAAGCGATGGTTACTTCAAATTAAACATACTCAAAAGATTAAAACCCCTCCTATTCCCAAAAGACTTTACAACTGTCGTACAGGCACTTGTCTTATCAAGATTAGACTACTGTAACTCACTATTCTTAGGCCTTCCTGCAAATATCACAAGACTATTGCAACTTCTGCAGAACTCTGCAGCTAGACTCTTGACAGGTACTAGAAGATCCGAACATATCACCCCAATATTAAAAGAACTTCACTGGCTGCCGGTCAAATACAGGGCCCAGCATAAAATCTTATCACTAATTCACAAAATCCTATATAATGAAAACATTGAATGGCTAACTTCTTCACTTCTACACCCCCTCAAGTATCACCAGATCAACTGGAACAGGGATGCTGCCAATTCCTTCCCCCAAAATTGCCACCTAAATAATGTAAGAGAAAGAGCTCTCTCTATTGTTGGACCCCTTCTATGAAACTCGATTTCGCAGGAATTACGACTAGAAGCCAACATCAAATTATTTAAAAAGGGGATTAAAACCTGGCTTTTTAAACAAGCCTACCAAGAGCTGTTAGCATAATTATCTCACTCTTCTGATTTTATACCAAGGTAATGTATATTTTTGTTTTTATTATACTATTGCTACCCTAACTATACTACCTCTCTAAGTGTTTAAATTTTGATTATTTAGCCTACTATTTAGTTTACTATGTTAATTATTTATATTATGAAACAATGTACTTCCTTTCTTCTTTGGAAATGCAAATAATTTTAAATGATTAATTGCTAACTACTGTAAACCGATTTGATATGCTTGCAAGAAAAGTCAGTATATAAAAATTATTAAATAAACAAATACATAGAAACATAGAAGTGACGGCAGAAGACGACCAAACGGCCCATCCAGTCTGCCCAGCAAGCTTTCACATCTATTTGTTTTCATAATCTGTTACTCTGACTGCTGAGCTCAGGACCCTTATTGGTAACGTTTTGGTTCCAATTCCCTTCCACCCCCACCATTGATGCAGACAGCAGTGCTGGAGCTGCATCTAAGTGAAATATCTAGCTAATTGGTTTGGGGTAGTAACCGTCGTAATAAGCAAGTACACCCATGCTTATTTGTTTACCCAGACTATGTAATTCATTCCTTGTTGTTTGATGCTAAATATAAATCATCTTTTCTTCATTCTCTCTGCCGTTGAAGTAGAGAGCTATGCTGGATGTGCATTGAAAGTGAAGTATCAGGCTTATTTGGTTTGGGGTAGTAACCACCATAACAAGCATTCCAAGTGAAGTATCAGGCTTAATTGATTCGGGGTAGTAACCGCCGTAACAAGCAAGCTACTCTCCTGCTTTTTTGTGAATGCAAATCTTTTTTTCCACATTTCCTCTTGCCGTTGAAGCATTGAGCAATGTTGGAGTCGCATTAACTGTGTGTATGTTTATTGAATATGGTTATTAATCTCCAGGTAGTAGCCATCATTCCCGCAAGCAAGCCACCCCCTTGCCTCTTCTCTTCATTCATATCCTCTAGACTTTTTATGGATCCACAGTGTTTATCCCACGCCCCTTTGAAATCCTTCACAGTTTTGGTCTTCACCACTTCCTCCGGAAGGGCGTTCCAGGCATCCACCACCCTCTCCGTGAAGAAATACTTCCTGACATTGGTTCTGAGTCTTCCTCCCTGGAGTTTTAAATCGTGACCCCTGGCTCTGCTGATTTTTTTGCAACGAAAAAGGTTTGTCGTTGTCTTTGGATCATTAAAACCTTTCAAGTATCTGAAAGTTTGAATCATATCATTCCTGCTCCTCCTTTCCTCCAGGGTGTACATATTTAGATTCTTCAATCTCTCCTCATAAATCATTCGATGAAGACCCTCCACCTTTTTGGTTGCCCTTCTCTGGACCGCGCCCATCCTGTCTCTGTCCCTTCGGAGATACGGTCTCCAAAACTGAACAAAGTACTCCAGGTGAGGCCTCACCAAGGACCTGTACAAGGGGATTATCACTTCCCTTTTCTTACTCGATATTCCTCTCTTTATGCAGCCCAGCATTCTTATGGCTTTAGCTGTCACCTTGTCACATAGTCTCTAATGATCTGAAGTGGGCAAAACAATCACCCCAAGGTCTCTCTCCTGCTCCGTACATATCAGCCCTTCTCCCCCCATCGAATACAGTTCTTTCGGATTTCCACACCCCATGTGCATGACTCTGCACTTCTTGGCATTGAATCTCAGCTGCCATATCTTCGACTATTCTTCCAGCTTCCTTAAATCCCATCTTATTCTCTCCACTCCTTCCGGCGTGTCCACTCTGTTGCAGATCTTAGTGTCATCCGCAAAAAGACAAATCTTACCTTCTATCTTGTCAACAACACAATCTCCCCTTCTTTCTCACTTTATCGCGGAACGCGACAAGGCTGCTCCCTCTCCTCTCTCTTGTTCAACCTGGCTTTGGAACCACTGCTCCTTGCTATTAGACAAGAGAATCGGATTGAAGGGGTACAATTTGGTTCTGAAGTGTTTAAACTTTCGGCGTATGCAGATGATGTGCTTCCTTTTATCCATAATCCTGAATCCTCTCTCCCTTTACATGCTGGATTTAATAGATACTTACTCCTCTTTATCCGGTTAAAAGATAAATTGGCACAAACCCGAACTTCTTCCATTAAATTATCTAGGCTCTATGATAGACCTTTCTCACTCACCAATCCAGAAAGTCCTGCATGGGCTGAAATACCTGGGAATCACATTCTATCCAGAACCACAACAAATCATTAGTAATGCTGAACTACAGATATTGCAAAATCTCCGCAATATTATCTTGCAATGGTCTCCTCTTCACCTCACGTTGTGGGGCAGGTTAGAAACTATCAAAATGATACTTGCTCTCAAGATTACCTATATTCTCTCTATGCTACCTATATTTTTCACCATTGACTTTTACAGACATGTTGAAAGTCTCCTGGTACGATTCCTATGGCGGAATAAAGCCCCCAGAATTGTTCTATCTAAATTGAAGATGAGGAAAGAGGATGACGGGGTCAATTTTCTTGATTTTTATGCATATCACTAGGCCTTCATCTTACAACAGCTTCCTAAAATGAAGGTTGCCTCTTGCATTTAATATGTGTAATCCTAACCTCTAATGTCTTTCTTAATTCTTGCTGGTTTCTCTTTACTTCTCTTTCTTCCCTTTCCTTTCTTCCTCCACTATAAGTAATACAGGTTTGTATTCCTAGATGCCTCAACTGGATTGTTTGTTAATCTGCTATCATAGAGGCTACTTACCTGTCAATATCATACATATCTGTTCTATGTAGTGGCATCATGATGTGTTTTGTAGTACTGATTATGTATTAATGTTCTTTATATACCAATAAAAAAAAAAAAAGAAAATGTTATAATGTCTCTGTATTGCTCCATGGTGAGACGGCACCTTGAATATTGTGTACAGTTCTGGTCACCGCATCTCACAAAAGATATAGTTGCAATGGAGAAGGTATAGAGAAGGGCAACCAAAATGATAAAGGGGATGGAACAGCTCCCCTATGAGGAAAGACTGAAGAGGTTAGGGCTGTTCAGCTTGGAGAAGAGACAGCTGAGGGTGAATATGATAGATGTCTTTAAGATCATGAGAGGTCTTGAACGAGTAGATGTGAATCGGTTATTTACACTTTCAAATAATAGAAGGACTAGGGGGCATTTCATGAAGTTAGCAAGTAGCACATTTAAAATTAATTGGAGAAAATTATTTTTCACTCAACGCACAATTAAGCTCTGGAATTTGTTGCCAGAGCATGTGGTTAGTGCAGTTAGTGTAGCTGAGTTCAAAAAAGGTTTGGATAAGTTCTTGAAGGAGAAGTCCATTAATTGCTATTAATCAAGTTTACTTAGGGAATAGCCATTGCTATTAATTGCATCAGTAGCATGGGATCTTCTTAGTGTTTGGGTAATTGCCAGGTTCTTGTGGCCTGGTTTGGCCTTTGTTGGAAACAGGATGCTGGGCTTGATGGACTCTTGGTCTGACCCAGCATGGCAATTTCTTATGTTCAGGTAGTCAAGGCCTTGGAGATTCACCCCATTTGTTGACTAACTTCTCCAATTCACTTCCGAACAAGAGAGATCCTTTAAAAGGCATTCTCGTAATATTCGCTTTAGATGTTGTGTCCGCAGACCAATTCCGTAGCCATAGTTGTCTTCTGGCTGCCACTACCGAGGTAACGCCCCTGGCTGAGGTGCGCACTAGATCTGAGCTTGCGTCAGTGAGGAAGGATGCTGCAGGTTCCATCGTCTCCCTGGTATGATATCCGTAGGTATTTTTCTCTCGAGAGAGGAGCAAACAGGAACGTGCCACCAGTGCACAGCAGGAGGTAATCTGCAGTGTCACTGCTGTTGTGTCAAAAGCCTGCTTAAGGATGGATTCCAGTAGTCTGTCCTGCGTGTCCTTCAGTGCCGCTCCTCCCTCAACAGGAACAGTTGCTCGCTTTGAGACGGCACAGACCATACCATCCACTTTCGGGAAACAAAGGCGTTCCTTGGCCGCAGGTTCCAGAGGGTATAGAGCTTCCAATGCCCGCCCCCCCTTTGAAGCTGGCTTCCGAGGCATTCCATTCCAGGTCAATCAGTTCCTGGATGGCTTCCATCATTGGAAAGTAGCATGAGGCCTTACAAGGGGACACCAAGATGGTGTTCTTCTTTGGTTCCGCCATAGGGTCAGTGCCCGGAATACTGAGCATCTTTAGAGTCTGGGAAACAAGGGCTGGTAATTTGTCCTTGTGGAAGAAGTGAAGCATGGTTCGATATGGTTTCATCCCTGGAGGGATTTCTCCTTTTTCCAGGGAGTCACTCATCTGCGGTGGACCCTTGCACTGGATCGGGGCCTAGCCCAAGCAGGCTGCTCAACCCAATCAGTGCCCCTTTAAAACCTCGCTGTAAGAAAATTTCGGTACGGCAATCCAAGCTCTGGAGACCTGAATTTAAAGATTTTTACCTGGTCTCGGCGCTTACCGGCTGCGTGCCGGACGGTCTCCAGCTGCGGGGGGAGAGGGAATTACCTTCACCGCCACGCTCAATTCTGCACCCGCTGCCTTTCAGCCACCCTGGGGGCTAAGTCCATGCCGGGAACTGGCTAACGGACCAAGGCTCACCTCTGAGGGATATCGGAAATCACCTCAGGAATTCTCAACTGGGGGAGGGACCCTTAGGTTTCACCGCAGGAGAGCGGGGCTCGATCTTCTTAAAGGTAAATTTCTTTCTTCTTTGCTGTCATTGTTAACACTATTCTAGTGTGTGGTATAGTGTCCGCATTTGCTAGGAGAAGGAGAGATACTGAGGAAGTGAGGTCAGTGCAGGGGTATATGTACCCAGGATGACGTCAGCTTGAAATCTGACTCAGTCGCCCATCTGCTAGCAGAAGAGCACAATACCCATTGGTTCTGATTCCATCTGGCTACACGCTAGGAATTTTCCTGTGCCATCAACCAGCGCATCCCGCATCTGCTGCAAAGCACAGACTTTTTCCTGTGCTCATCTTATGTAACAATGATTACCAACCTAAGCTGCAAGATATGCCAAACGCCCACCACCACCCCCAGGAAACGTAAGAAAAAGCACTGTTTCAGAAGTTGCCAAGAACCTAAACATCTCTTGTAGAGCCACATTGATGGGGTTGAGCTAGCCTCTGAAGCACACCTTTGATTTTCTCTTGCCTTTTTTTTTTTTTTTTAATATTTTATAAAATATACAAGCTGTAGCAGAAGGCAAAATGATGTCCAAGGATCTCTGTGCCTTGTATCCAATATGCACAACAGACCCTTTGTTAAATATATAATGCAAGAAGAAATGCATCCTCAGAAGGAACCAAGGGCAGATGGTATGATGGGGTGGGGGAAAGGGATAGGGGGAAGGTTAGAACATAAGAACATGGAGCGACAAGATGGCCGCCGAGGAATGAACGGCAAATGCTGAGCTCCCGAGGTGAACTGTTTTCTTGCTTGATATTCCCTGAACTTTTCTCTTTTTCTTGGTTGTTATCATGCCACGTACAAAGCGTAAGGCAAGGATAAAGGATATTACCTCTACTCCAGTTTTGGCAACGTGGCAAACTCGGATAGAGGAAGTGTTTCCCGGACTGGTGTCGTCAACGCCGGAGGGAGGGGACGTTGGGGGTGTCAGCGGAGAGCAAACCCTGAGCCCCCAGGCCATAGAAACATCGCTGAGCCCCAGCGCGCCAACCGCCCCAGCTCTTCCGTCTGAGGGGAGAGAATTCAAACCGACTACATCTGCTCTGCTGGAAGTAAAATCTTTTCCTTCACCGGAGGTAGGACCCCAGAGAGGGGATGTTTGTATTACATTGCCCTCGGTGAGCCTTGGAAATTCTAGCTCCAGGGGCCTACTCAGTGAAGAGATGCATCGAGCTGCCGTGGGAGCTGATCACCTAAAGGATGAGCGGGATGAAGGAGACCTACAGGTGATTTGTGAGGTCTCAAAAACCATGTCTTCCAATTCGACTCTGGAGGAAATTTTAAAAGCAATTTCTTCAATGGAAAAAGTGATTGTTTCTTTAACAACCATGGTAAAAGAAAGTATCACTAAGAATCAAGCCCTAAAGGGAAGAGTTGGGAAAATTGAATCCTCAGTTGGTGAAATGGAAAAGAAAATAACAGAAGTGGAAAAAAATCAAGTAAATTTGATAAAGTCTGAGAATATTCAATCAGTGAAAATGGAAAATCTAGAGAATCAGTTAAGAAGAAATATAAGGATTCTTAATTTTCCCAAAATTTGGATGCTTGCACATCAAGAACTTTTTAGAAGTTATCTTCTTAACATACTAAAATTCTCGGAACAAGATCTACCAAAGATTGAAAAGATATATTATTTTCCTCAACCTAGTGTCATTAGAAATTCTGAAGAACAGAAGGAGAATCAAGAAGATACGTTTGATCTGACTGCTATTTTGGAACAATCTTGTGAGTTAGTAGTCGAAGAGAAAGCGACATTATTTGTCCAATTTGCATCATCATCAGAAAGAGACTTAATTTTGAGAACATTCTTTCGAAATCAATCTTTAAAATGTTACGGGTATCCGATAAAAATCTTTCCAGATATCACCAAAATTACCCAAATTAAAAGGAAAACATTTCTAGAAATGAGAGAAGAAACCCAGAGGAAGGGAGCTAAGTATACTTTATGATTCCGATGTTTATGTACTATAATATATAGAAATTCAAGATATATATTTAGAGAACCAGATCAGTTCTTTCCTAGACTCCCACTCTAATGAACCTTTAGGGGAGGGGTTGGCATAAATAAAGTAGAATGTAACACCAGTTAATTCCTAGGCATTTGATATATAGGCTTTATAAATTCCTGTTTTCTGCTTAAATTACATCTTGCCCTCCTTATTTCCTATATATTGACACATATAGAATGGGTCTATATATTATCCTATTATGATTGTAAAATGTTCTCTCTCTCTCTTTTTTTCTGTAACCCTAACTATAATGTGAACTATTTCTGGACTGAAGTTCTGTATTTTTTTTTGAAAAATCAATAAATATATATAAAAAAAAAAGAACATAAGAACATAAAATGTGCCATACTGGGTCAGACCAAGGGTCTATCAAGCCCAGTACCCTGGCAAGTACTCAAACATTAAATAAATCACAAGCTACTATTGCAGTTTATGGATTTTTCCTTTAGGAACTTATCCAAACCTTTCTTAAACCCAGTTACACTAACTGCTGTAAGCACATCCTCTGGCAATGAATTCCAGAGCTTAATTATGCACTGAGTGAAAAAGAATTTTCTTCGGTTTTAAATAAGCTACTTGTTAACTTCATGGAGTGCTCCCCAGTCCTTCTATTATCTGAGGGAGAAAATAACTGATTTACATTAACTTGTTCAGGTCCTTTCATGATTTTGTAGACCTCTATCTTATCCCCCCCTCAGTCATCTCGTCTCCAAACTGAACAGCCCTAACTTCTTTAGAGCCTTTCCTCATAGGGCAGCTGTTCCATACCAACCTATTCCACAGCGCACTCCAGAAAAAATACTGGAAACGCCTTGACCTAGGGAGATACTCAACTGAGGGAATATCCACCTTTCACCTCCGGAACTGCCCCACAATTTGGATTCCTTCTCAACCAGCCTAAAACCAGCCATCAGCACTGAAATGCCTACCATCTGCTAGAGACAGACAGTATTAGCAGACTGAAATCAGCATGGAAGTCAATAAGGGATGATGTTAACAAATCTGTTAACCTCCATCTTTATCTGCTGGTTGGCTGGCATAACTCATTTGTCTGGACTGATCTGGCTGGATGAAGAGGACTGGGTTTAAAAATGATTTGGACAAATTCTTAGAGGAAATGACCATAAACCATTATTAACTAGGTGACTCCATGAAAGCCACTACTTATCTCTGGGAGTAAGCAACAAGAAATTAGATATAAAAGACTCTTCCACACTCTCTCCTCTCCCCGCGGCTATCTCTAATGAAAATGTCAAAAACCTAGGTGTCACAATAGACAACCAGCTTAATTTTAAAAAACATATCAACAATATTATAAAAGACGGATACTTCAAGCTACACACTCTAAAAAAGCTCAAACCCCTACTATACCAATGTGATTTCCGTACAGTTCTTCAGGCCCTATTTGCTAAAATTGACTACTGCAACGCCCTCTTGTTAGGCCTTCCCAATTCCACCATCCTACCGTTACAAATGTTACAAAATGCTGCGGCCCGCATCCTCACTAATACACGAAGGTCAGATCATATTACTCCCATACTTAAAGAATTGCATTGGCTACCTGTTGCTCAAAGAGTCACCTTCAAAATATTATCCTTAATACATAAGACCCTATACACTGAGAATATAACCTGGCTTAGTAATGCCATTCAGTTCCGCAAACACTCCAGAATCCCCAGACCTCAACATGCAGCCACACTTCAATTACCCCCTCACAAAACTACCAGACTAGACACAACCAGAAAACGCGCCTTCACTATAGCCGGCCCCTCCTGCTAGAACACTATGCCACCTGAACTGCGGCAGGAATCATGCCCAAAAAAATTCAAGCAGAAACTTAAAACATGGTTATTCTTAAAAGCATTCACATAAAGTACCAAACATTTTCTTCAGCAATTCCCCCTTTGCTTTTCCCTGAGTCTAAGCTTTGTTAATATGTATTATCCCTCTATGCTAAGTTCCCCTCCTGCTACCCTACTACCCTATTACCCTTTTACCCTATACCCTACTACCCTATTACCCTTTATAAATATTGTACTATTTGTACTATTTGTATATAATCCATGCAACCTATTGTAATTATTTTATTACTATTACTACTGTTTTACATTGCCATATACCTTCTTTCAGTTGCTCTAGTTTAGCATTGTTATATTTTTCTAATGGTCCTTCTTTAGTTGAATGTTAATTGTAAAGCACTGTTGCTATTTTCTAATTGTTCTAGCACTGCTGCTGAAACTTTGTTGTATGTGAACCGTCATGATGTTACTAAACGAATGGCGGTATATAAAGAACCTCAAATAAATAAAATAAATAAATACATATTTTGGGATTGACCACTATCAGGAACAGGATGCTGGGCTTGATAGATCCAGCATGCCACTTTTTATGTTCTTCATCACAAGTGTGTTCTCCTGCTATTCCTTCCCTTCTTTTTCTCTGTGGCAAAGATTGCATAAAATTTCAAAGGGCCCATTTCCTTACTCAGATCATTACAAGAACCTTATTTATTTGATGGTCAGTGAAAAACATTGTACATGGCTTTACAGTATGTCTGTTACAGGCATAAAATTATAGTATTTTTATTACATTTTTTAAAATTCTGGTGTGCTGAAAGGACCCCAATGGGTAAATGCTTTGGGATGGAGACAGGCTTTGATTACCACTCCCAATACCCAACATGATTGACTATTTTCTTTCTTTACAAAACAATTGGGTTTGCAGTCAGCACTTGGATTATTAATTCCTGCTTATCTCATGTAAGGGGTAACCCAGATGAGAGAAGACAACCCTCTCCTTCCAACCCAGGAAGGATTGTATTAGGGCAGTTGTATTCTTCAAAGAGGGCATAGCCACAGTGGCATTCTGTCTCCACCTTCATACCTGTCTTGGATCAGGTCAGAGTGGTTGGTCCTTCTTTACCCTTCTGACCTGGGAGGTGAGACGGTCATATCAATTTAGTGCCTCCACCTTAGCAAGGGAATGGGATAATGTGAAAAATGATAAGCTTCCCCATTTTATTAGGGATTTGCCTATGTGATATTCAGCTGAATTTTCTTCTTTGGATTTTTGTTTTGAAGTCCTACGCCAGGTGGTTTCCAACATACAGAGATAACAGGAAGGGATGGTAGGATTAGGTTCTATATATTTTTTTCTCTGTCCTTTATTTCCTGGCTGCCCTAGCCCCCAAGTTCACTCTCCCTGTTATTTGTAACTGCGCTTCGGCCTTCCTGTTATATGATTATGTTCAGTTAATCCCTAAGTTTGATGTAAACCGGTCTGATATGAAGCTGGTCATGAAGTTCGGTATAGAAAAATGTTAAATAAATAAATAAATATACCTACCTTTGCTCTCTCTGACCAGCCAAAGGATTGCACAGTCACATCTAAGCGCTTCATTAACATGCGCCGCCGACATTCATACTCCGTGGAAAGAGCATCATTAACTTTGCCAAGTTTTTCCTGCAAAATAATAAGAAGTGGCCATGTCAGTGACTCTCATATCCATACTGTAGAAATGGAAAGCAAGCAGTAGGAGGAACATTGAGAGACCCTCCTAGTATACATATACAGGCCCTCATGAGTCAGCATTGTATCTGGAAAAGAAAGCACACTGAAGCAGTTATTCTAACTAGGCCCAACTGATTAACCCAAACATTACTTCATTCACAAAGTATTTCATTAACTAACATACCGTGCTGTGCAAAAAATCTGAAGCAAGAGTCTAGATTTACAGATCAAGTTAACATTTTAAAGCATGCAATAAAATCAGAGCATTCAATTTTCAAAGGGTTTAGGTGGCCCTCTGAAATCTAACTAGGGTTGTAACTGCTGCTCCTTGCAGGTTTCCCCAGTGCTTTTTTATAGGGCATAACCGCTGCTCTGTGGTTAGTTTATGCCTTCTAGCAAACTACCCCAGAACACAGGAAAGCAACTAAAAAGTCAACATTCAAAAGCCATTTAGATGGATAACAAGTTTTGATATTTTCAGTCCTTTATTGGGATAAAATCTAACTGGATAAGTCATTAACCCTCTAAAATTCATTCCCTTCTCCCTTGCCTTTAGGAGTCCACAGTGTTTATCCCATGCACTTTTGAAATCTTGCACAGTTCTTGCCTTCACCACCTCCTTTTGGGCAAGGCATTCCAGCCATCCACCACCCTCTCCGTGAAGAAATATTTCCCGACATTGATTCTGCGTCGTCCTCCCCAGAGTTTCATTTCATAACCCCTAGTTCTATTGGATTCTTTCCAACAGAACTAGGGGTTATGAAATGAAACTCTGGGGAGGACGACGCAGTATCAATGTCAGGAAAGCAAAATTGCTTACCTGTAATAGGTGTTATCCTAGGACATCAGGATGTAGTCCTCACATATGGGTGACGTCACTGGACAGAGCCCTATCACGGAAAACTTTCTGTCAAAGTTTTTAGAAACTTTTGACTGGTACACAGAGTCCATTGAGCATGCCCAGCATGCCCGTGATCCCTCGAGCCACAGGGGTCTCCCTTCAGTCTCGTGTGTAGCAATAAGTGTTAGCAAAAATAAAATAAAACGTACGGTACCCAAATCCACGGGGTGCGGGTGGGTTTCGTGAGGACTACAGCCTGCTGTCCTCGGATAATACCTATTACAGGTAAGCAATTTTGCTTTATCCCAGGACATGCAGGATGATAGTCCTCACATATGGGTGATTAGCAAGCTACAGGCTGGGTCATTCTTGTATTGGACCAACAGCAAACAACTTGTGCAATGGGCACAACAACTGGTGTACTGTTGGAAAAAATGAGGCGGCCTGAAATCACAGCAGGTTGGATGCAGAAGGAGTTGGGATTACACTGGAAACAAGTTCTTTAAGATAGATTGTCTGTAGGCTAAATCTTGTCATCCTTCCTTGTCCAAACAATAATGAGCTGCAAAGGTATTAAGAGAACTCCATGTCACAGCTTTACATATGTCAGCTACTGGTACTAAACGATAGTGTGCTACTGAGGTTGACATTGCTCTTACTGAGTGCTTCTTTACTCGTCCCTGGAGGGGAAGGCCTGCTTTGTCATAGCAGAACTCTATACAATCTGCAAGCCAGTTAGAGAGAGTTTGCTTGCCGACTGCATTACCCGGTTTGTTTTTATTAAAAGAAACAAAGATTTGAGTGGATTTTCTATGGACTGCAGTGCAGTCTAGGTAATATGCAAGTGCACATTTACAGCCTAAGGTGTGCAAAACCCTTTCACCTTGGTGAGAGTGAGGTCTTGGGAAGAACGTGGGCAAGACTATGGACTGATTCAAGTGGAATTCTGTAACTACCTTGGGAAGGAATTTAGGGTGAGTACAGAGTACTACTTGGTCATGTAAGAACCTTGTTTAGGGTGAGTATGTGACAAGTGCTTGTAACTCACTAACCCTTCTAGCAGATGTAATAGCTACTAAGAAGAGAACTTTCCACGTAAGAAATTTAATATCGCAGGAATCCATGGGTTCAAAGGGAGAAAGCATGAGTCTTGTTAGTACTACATTAAGGTCCCATTCTGTGACTGGTGGCCGTAACGGGGGTTTAAGGTGAATTAAACCTCTCATAAACCTACTGACAAGGGGTTGCGCTGATATCGGTGCATTCCCTATTGTATGATGGTAAGCTGAGATAGCATTTAAATGTACCCTTACTGACGTGGTCTGGAGACCAGAGTCTGTGGTGTGGGGCAGGAAAAAGGGTCAATACTTTTCTGTGCACACCACGTGGTGAATCGTTTCCACTTAGACCGATAGGTTTTTCATGTGAAAGGTTTACATGAAGCTACCAGCACTTGAGACACATTAGTTGAAAGATTGAGTGGTTGCAGGATCAAGCTTTCAACATCCAGGCTGTTAGAGATAGGGATTGAAGGTTGGGATGATGCAACCTGCCCTGATCCTGAGTTATGAGAGTGGGAGCTGTACCCAGGTGAATTGGCTCTCTGATCGAGAGGTCGAGAAGTATAGGAAACCATACTTGTCGAGGCCAATATGGGGCTATGACTATCATTAACCCTTTGTCCTGTTGTAGCTTTACTAGAGTTTTGGTTATTAGCGGTATCGGGGGATATGCTTATAGAAGGCCTGAATTCCAAGGGCGAGCAAAGGCGTCCCTGCTGCACTTGCTGGTCCGCTTGTATAGGAAGCAGAATTTGTCCACTTTGCTATTCAGTTTGGATGCAAAGAGGTCTATGGTTGGTTGGCCCCAGCGTTGGAATATTCTGGTCTTTACCAAAGGATCCAGGGACCACTCGTGGGGATGGAACTGACGACTGAGGCGATCTGCAACTATGTTGTGGATGCCTGCTAGATAAGTGGCCTGGAGAAACATGGAATGCGTGAGGGCCCAGTCCCAAATCTGTGCGGCTTCTTGACAAAGGAGATACGAGCCCATACCTCCCTGTTTGTTCAGGTACCACATGGCTACCGTGTTGTCTGTCTGTATAAGAACAGTCTTGTGTGAAAGGCAGTCCTTGAACACATGTAGAGCATAACGTATAGTCGAAGCTCCAGGAAATTGATTTGAAATGTTGCTTCAAGTTTTGTCCAAGTACCTTGAGTTTGGAGATTGCCTATGTGTGCTCCCCAATCTAAGGTGGATGCATCTGTAGTTAAAGTTACTTGCGGAACTGGTTGTTGGAAGGGTAGAACTGTGCGCAAGTTGTTCTTGTTCGCCCACCAGAGGAGAGATGAACGTAGTTAGTGGTTTATTTGAATTGGAGACGACAGTGGTTGAATGGCTTGTACCCACTGTGATCTTAATGTCCATTGGGTTATTCTCATGGCTAATCTGGCCATAGGAGTGACATGAACTGTGGAGGCCATGTGGCAGAGCAGAGTTGGAAACTGATGTGCTGTCACCTGTTTCTTTCTGCGCAGAGGTTTCGCTAATGAGGAGAGTGTCTCTGCACAGTCCTCTGGAAGGAAGGCTCTTGATATTATGGTGTTCAACTCTGCTCAGATGAATTGCAGTAGGTGAGATGGTATGAGGTGGGATTTCTGGTAGTTGATTAGGAATCCCAACGAGTGGAGCAGACTGATTGTGAGCCTGAGAGAGGTGAGAGCTCCTTGCTTTGACTGGCTTCTGATGAGCCAGTCGTCCAGGTAAGGAAAAATGTATACATTTTCCTTGTGCAAATGAGCTGCTGCTACTGCTAGGCACTTTGTGAATGCTCGGGGTGCTGAGGCAAGTCCGAATGGCAGAACCCAGTTGTTGGTGTTTGAGGTAGTTGTGGGTGGATCCTTGGGCCGGTGGCAGATGACCACACCCCCGGGGGAAGATCCCGAGAGGGACCACCGGTCAGGCTCAGAGTATGGAGACAGACACACACTAGTTCTTTTATTGAACAGTATATTGAACCACCAGAGGTGGCAGTAGTGAGCTGGAAGTGCCCGGCAGGGCTGTAGTCCCTCAGGTACTGGAACAGCGATCCTGGATAACTGAGCTGTAGAGAAACCAAATATAGTGAGTAGGCAGAGTATGCAGAATTCAGGAAAAGAACCTTGATGGTAACACTCACACAATAGTTTCTAGAAGTAGTCCAAGTGTTGGAATGAGTTAGACCCTCAAGGAGCGAGTACCTGGTTCCAGGGAAAGCTCTGAGAGAGAGAAGATAACTCACTGGTGTAGTAGGCAGCAATGAATTCCAGGCAGAGTAAGTATTCAGCAACCAGTCTGGGAACATGGGCCCTCGAGGAGCGAGTGCCGGTTCCTGACTGTGATCTGAAAAACAAAGAGCGAGGCCCCCGACGAGCGGGTACCCCAGGTAAGTCCGAGGAGGGAGAGTAGCGTAGAACGAATCCTTGCTAACTCGATTAGTTAGTGATTTCTAAGACCTTATATATCCGGAACTGCTGATGTATTCTCAGGGGGACGCCCCTGAGGTTCACGCCATTGCTGGTACATCAGTCGGGGCCGCACCGTGCACGCACCCTTGGGCCCTTGTGAACATGGCGGATTGCAGATTTGAGCCGCTCCGGAGATGCTGGAGGAAGACAGCAGAATGACGCCACAGCAGCCAACCTTCCAGTTGAACAAGAGGGAGTCGCCAAGGAGGGCGGAGTGGAGACGTCTGGCAGCGACAGTCGCAACACCGGTATTGGAAATGCTGATGACCCACCAGGAAACGCAGAAACTTGCAATGAGGGAATATTGGAATGTGAGCGTAAACATCTTGCAGATCCAGAGAACAGAGCCAGTCTCCTGTTTGAAGAAGGGGGAAGCATGGCGCCTAAGGAGACCATTCTGAATTTTTCTTTCCATAGAAATTTGTTGAGATTGCGGAGGTCTAAGATGGGACATAGGCCTCCTGTTTTCTTTGGAATGAGGAAATAACGGGAATAGAATCCTCTGCCCTGCTGAGGTCAGGGAACTGGTTCTACAGCCCTGGTTCTCAGAAGGGTGGATAATTCTGTGTTCAGGAGAGTGATATGATCTTTGTGTATCCAAAGAGACCTTGGTGGAGAGTCTTTTGGTACTGTGAGAAAATCCAGTTGATAATTGTGTGTTATAATGGATAGTACCCATTGATCTGTTGTGATATTTGACCAATTGGGTTGAAAGAAAGAGACTCGACCTCCCACTGGTAGATCTGGGATCGGGTTGGTGGAGTGGCTGCTGTCCTCTGACGGGTTCTCAAAATCCTGATGCTGGCCCGTCTGAGGCAGAAGTTGAGGCCTAGGTGCCCTTGGTTGCCTAGGGTGACTTCTCTGTGCTGGTCTAGATGCCCTACCACGGGGTTCTGGTGGTCAGTAATAGGGTTTCCTGATGTCCTTTCTTACTGTTCTACGTGCAGAAGATGGTGTTTCTGTTGGAACAGCTGAGAGCTGGCGCAGAGTTTCAGAGTGTTCTTTTAACTGTGCCACTGCATCTTGAACCTTGCCCCCAAAAAGGTTGTCACCAGCACAAGGCAGATCTGCTAACTTTTCCTGAACCTCAGGCCTGAGGTCAGAGGCCTTCAGCCAGGCCCACCTACGGGCAATAATCCCCGTTGCAGCCATCTTGGACGAGGTTTCAAAACTATCATAGGCTGCACGGACTTCATGCTTGCCTGCTTCTAGGCCCTTGTGTATGATGTTATTCACTGAGTCTTGATATTGTTGAGGTAAGGACTCAGATAGTTGTTGCATCTGCTTCCAGAGATTGCGTTGATACTGAGTCATATATAGTTGATATGACGCTATCCTGGAGACAAGCATTGAACCTTCAAAAACCTTCCTGCCAAGAGTATCTAAGAACATTTGTTCCTTGCCAGGAGGTGTCGAGGAGTGTGGACGTATCCTCTTTGACTTCTTTTGGGCGGATTCTACCACCACCGATTGGTGTGGCAGTTGGGCCTTTTGGTAACCTGGGATATGTTGTACCAGGTAGGTGGCATCCATCCTCTTGTTCACTGATGGGATTGAACAGGGGTGCTCCCATAGGCTATGTTGTAGGTCAATCAGGACTTCATGGACTGGTATTGCTAAAACGTCTTTAGGAGGATCAACAAATTTCAAACCCTCTAGGGTCTTTTGCCTGGTGTCCTCTTCTGCCACTAGCTGAAAAGGAATGGTGTCAGCCATCTCCTTTACAAAATTCGAAAAAGCGAGGTCCTCTGGTGGCGATTTCCTCCTTTCTTCAGGCTCAGACAGTATGTCTTCAGATGAGGAATCGGTGTCTCCCTCCTCCCAGGTATCTGATGAAGGGTGTCGTGGAGGAGTAGAGCAAGGTATGAAAAAGGCATCAACAGCATCGATGGCTTTTGCGGCGGCATTGATGGAGGAGAAAAAGGCATTGATGGAGACACCAGAATTCTCGGCTGAGAAATTCCAGATGGCCCTGGAACGGGTTCAGGCATCGGAGAAGCTCCGGAGGAGTCGTCTTCACTCACGGGAATCGGCATTTTCAGTGCTGCTGGTGGTATCGGGAAAGCACCAATGAGGGCATCGAGCTTCAACAGTATTGGCTCGAAGACTGAAAGGTCCGGTACTGGCATCGGCGCAGGCATCAGTGGTATTGTAATGGCATCGGCAGCTGAGATGGCGTCTGTGCAGGCAGTGGCACCAACGGTTGAAGGTCTCAGAGAGCTTCTTTGACTGCCTGGCGGATGAAACCGTCCAGTTCCTCCCGTATAGCTGGTGAGGTCAGAGCAGCTATAGGGGGTGGCAGAGAAGGCGGAACCGGCTCTTCCACAGGGCCCTGTGGTAGCTTGGTACCAGGCTACATTACCAGTGCGGATTGCCTTGGAGTGAGAGGCATCGAGGGTATCAATGGCTCTTCCACTCGAGACTTTTTCGGCGATGGTTTCACTGGCATCGACTGAGTTCCCGGAATCGATGCGACATCGGGTGTCAACGTCAGATGACTATGGCGATGCTTCTCCCGATGTTCGGTGCTTTTCTTCTCAAGCACCGATGTAGATTTTACCGATGACCGGGATGGAGTCTGTGATAATCGGTCCCTGGAGCCGTCAGGGTGACGTTTAGCCGCTCCAGCCGGAGACGACTTAGTTGATGTCGAAGTCGATGGTATTAGTTGGATATGGAAGAGATGTTCCATCTTCTCCTGATGGGCTCGCCTGCCCTTGGCAGTCGTTTCGGCGCATTGTGGACAGGAGGAAACATTATGAGATTTGCCCAAGCACAGCACACACTTGATATGCGGGTCAGTGATAGACATAGTGCAAGGGCAATTCGGGCATTTTTGAAACCCGTAGCCATTATGAAGGCTGGACAGTCATCGACGACCTTCTGACAGAACAATTCTGTTTAACGAATTGACTGGGAGAAAAACAAGTACTCACCAGCCGGTGGAGACAGGGAGACCCCTATGAAGGGGATGAATTTAGAAATTTGTAAATTTTTGAGAATATTGTGTGAGAAAACTCACACAGGGCTCCTTTACCGCGATGCTAACTGCAGTGCAGAAAAACGAAGACTGGAGGGAGACCCCTGTGGCTCGAGGGATCATGGCATGCTGGGCATGCTCAGTGGGCTCAGTGTGCCAGTCAAAAGTTTCTAGAAACTTTGACAGAAAGTTTTTCGTGATAGGGCTCAGGGCTCAGTCCAGTGACATCACCCATATGTGAGGACTATCATCCTGCTTGTCCTGGGATAAATATTTCTTCAAGAGAGGGTGGTGGACGCCTGGAATGCCTTGCCAAAAGAAGGTGGTGAAGGCAAAAACTGTGCAAGATTTCAAAAGGGCATGGGATAAACACTGTGGACCCCTAAAGGCAAGGGGGAGGTGAATGAAGTAAGAAGCTTGGGGGTAACTAGCTGGTGTGACGGATACTACCCTTAATAAATAAGCTGTTGCATGGGCGTAACTTGCTGGTATGGCAGATTCTACCCTTAACAAATAATCCTTCACACTGTAACACAACTCCCATCATTGCTCACTGCTTCAATGGCAGGGAGAAAAGAGGAAATGAGGAATGGGATTCAGTCAGCCAACAAGGACATTGAACTGTACAGTCTGGGAGAACAAATAAGAATGGGGTAACTTGCTTGATGTAGCGGTTACTACCCTTCACTAATACTACACTTCTGATGCAACTCCAACATTGCTCTCTGCTTCAACCGCAGGAGGGGGGGGGGGGGGGGGGAGGAAATTGGACAAACAGTAACCAAGAGCCTTGACCCCTTGGTGGACTGAATAACTGATAAGTATGGGAGCTTGCTGGGCAGACTGGATGGGCCATAAGGTCCTTTTCTGCCGTCATTTCTATGTTTTAAAATGTAGCCGGATAAAGAACAGGCATTCTGGGGAAAATGATTGGGAGAGGGTACTTATCCAGCTAACTTTAAACTTATCTGGATATATTAAATGGCATGACTGCAATGCTGAATATTCTGGCTAAGTTAGCTGGATAAGTTATCTGGTTAACTTAGCCTCGAAGGGAACGGAGGCAGCCTGCGCGTGCAAGTTGCACAATTGTGCAACCCCTTGCGCGTGCTGACCGTGGGTTTTATAACATGCGCGCACATGTTATAAAACCGGGTGTAGATTTCTTCGCGCCGGGTTGTGCAAACAAATCTGCGGCCGCACGCAGGTTTTAAAATCTGCCCCATTGCGCTCAGCAGGTATCCAAAGAGGAACTCCACCCATTTGAGAGGAATCCTCATCTTCTACTGGGAAAGATATTTCCACAAATCTGCGGCCGCACGCAGGTTTTAAAATCTGCCCCATTGCGCTCAGCAGGTATCCAAAGAGGAACTCCACCCATTTGAGAGGAATCCTCATCTTCTACTGGGAAAGATATTTCCACAAGGGGAAAATCCCCAACCCTACAAGGATTTCTGATCTGGGTGGCTCATCACCTGCCACAAGGCAACCCCGCTGTACAATAGTGCAATGAAGAAGTGAGAGCTTCCAATGGGCAGTTTTTGGATCCTGTGCGAAAATACAAGGGCAGCTGCCATTCAGAGGCTAAGCCAACCCGGAGAATGGGATGTGAAAAGACAACCTGTTATCTGAGCAGAAAACAAGGTACCAAGAAGGAACCTACTGAAGGCATCTCTTGAAAGCCAAAAGTCAGATCTCTCAACCTTGAGGAAGGGGTAGAACACATTTTTCAACCAGATCAGTTCAATTCCAGAAACCTTTCCACTCTCAGGATGAAAGTGGGGCACAACTGTTGACCTATGAGGTCCTCAAGCCGAACAGAACAGCAGTTAATGGACTTCTCCATGTACTTATCCAAACCTTTTTTAAACCCAGCTACACTAACTGCACTAACCACATCCTCTGGCAACAAATTCCAGAGCTTAATTGTGCACTGAGTTAAAAAGAATTTTCACTGATTAGTTTTAATGTGCTACTTTTTAACTTCATGGAGTGCCCCCTAGTCCTCCTATTATCCAAAAGAGTAAATAACTGATTCACATTTACCCATTCTAGACCTCATGATTTTAAAGACCTCTATCATATCCCTCCTCGGCCATCTCTTCTCCAAGCTGAACAGCCCTAACCTCTTTAGTCGTTCCTCATAGGGGAGCAGTTCCATCCCCTTTATCATTTTAGTCACCCTTCTCTGTACCTTCATCACAACTATTATCAATCTTGAGATGCGGCAACCAGAATTGTACACAGTATTCAAGGTGCTGTCTCACCATGGAGCAATACAGAGGCATTATGACTTTTTCCGTTTTATTCACCATTCCCTTCCTAATATTGTTTGCTTTTTTGACTGGCAAAGCACACTGAGCCGACAATTTCAAAGTATTATCCACTATGATGCCTAGATCTCTTTCCAGGGAGGTAGCTCCTAATATTGAACATAACATCGAGTAACTAGAGCATGGGTTATTTTTCCCTATATGCATTACCTTGCGCTTATTCACATTAAATTTCATCTGTCATTTGGATGCCCAATTTTCCAGTCTCACAAGGTCCTCCTGCAATTTATCACAATCCGCTTGTGATTTAACCACTCTGAATAATTTTGTATCAACTGCAGATTTGATTACCTCACTCATCGTATTCCTTTCCAGATAGTTTATAAATATATCGAAAAGCACAGGTCCTAGTACAGATCCTTGAGGCACTCCACTGTATACCCTTTTCCACTGAGAAAATTATCCATTTAATCCTACTCTGTTTCCAGTCTTTTA
Source organism: Rhinatrema bivittatum (assembly GCF_901001135.1). Lineage (NCBI taxonomy): Eukaryota > Metazoa > Chordata > Amphibia > Gymnophiona > Rhinatrematidae > Rhinatrema > Rhinatrema bivittatum. The sequence continues at coordinate 295,008,647 of NC_042618.1, forward strand.
ACCAGTATGTAATCCATGAAAGGACATTGCCACCTATCCCATGACTATACTTTTCCTAGAAGCCTCGCATGAGGAACTTTGTCAAATGCCTTCTGAAAATCCAAATACACTACATCCACCGGTTCACCTATATCTACATGTTTATTAACCCCTTCAAAAAAGTGAAGCAGATTTGTGAGGCAAGACTTGCCTCGTGTAAAGCCATGCTGCTTTGTTCCATTAAACCATGTCTTTCTATATGTTCTGTGATTTTGATCTTTAGAACACTTTCCATTATTTTTCCTGGCACTGAAGTCAGGCTAACTGGACTGTAGTTTCCAGGATCGCCCCAGAACCCTTTTTAAATATTGGGGTTACATTAGCCACTCTCCAGTCTTCAGGTACAATGGATGATTTTAATGAAAGCTAAATTTTGTAAGCTAAGATCTGAAATTTCATTTTTGAGTTTCTTCAGAACCCTGGGGTGTGTACCATCTGGTCCAGGTGATTAACTACTCTTCAGTTTGTAAATCAGGTCTACCACATCTTGTTGGTTCACCTCATCTGAATCATTACCCATAAAAACTTTCTCTAGAACGGTTATCTCTCTAACATCCTCTTCAGTAAACACCCGAAGCAAAGAAATTGTTTAATCTTTCCATAATGGCCTTATCTTCTCTAAGTGCCCCTTTAATCCCTTGATCATCTAACGGTCCAACTGACTCCCTCGCAGACTTTCTGCTTCGGATATATTTTAAAAGGCTTTTACAGTGAATTTTTGCATCTACGGCCAACTTCTTTTCAAGTTCTCTAAGGCTGTCTTATCAATGTCTCACATTTAACTTGCCAGCGCTTATGCTTTATCCTATTTTCTTCTGTTGGATCCTTCTTCCAATTTTTGAATGAAGATCTTTTGGCTGAAATAACCTCTTTCACTTGACCTTTTAACCATGCCAGTAATCATTTTGCCTTCCTTCCACCTTTATTGTGTGGAATATATCTGGACTGTGCTTCTAGGATGGTATATATATATATTTTTTAACAATGTCCATGCCTCTTGCACACTTTTTACCTTTCTAGCTACTCCTTTCAGTTTTTTTTCTATTTTTCTCATTCTATCAAAGTTTCCCTTTTGAAAGTGCTGCGCTAGACCCGTAGATATACTTACTGTCCCCCTTCTAGTCATTAATTCAAATTTGATCATATTATGATCTAAAATTGCTCCCTCTCTTGTCTGTTCCAGAACCAATTGCTCCATAAAATTGTCATTTATTCCATCCAGGAACTTTATCTCTCTAGCATGTCCCAATGTTACCCCCTACATTGATTAGGTAAAAGTAATTGAAATCTCCCATTATTACTGCACTACCAATTTGGTTAGCTTCCCTAATTTCTTTTAGCATTTCACTGTCCATCTCACCATCTTGGCCAGGTAGACAGTAGTATACTCCCATCACTATATTTTTCCCCAACACACAAGGGATTCCTACCCATAAAGATTTGATTGTGCATTTAGTCTCATGCAGGATCTTTATCCTGTTGGACTCTGCACCATCCCGGACATAATGCGCCTGCCCACCTCCCCGATGCTCCTCTCTGTCATTGCGATATTATTTGTACCCCGGTATAGCACTGTCCCATTGGTTATCCTGCTTCCACCTTATCTCTGAGATGTCAATTATGTCTATGTCATCATTCACTGTTATACACTCTAATTCTCCCATCTTACTTCTTAGACTTCTGGCATTAGCATACAAACATTTCAAAGTGTGTTTTTTGTTTGTATTTTCATTCTGCTTTCTAATTGATAGGGTTAAATTGGAATCTTTTAGCTCAGGTGAATTTTTAATTACAGGCACTTGGATTACTTTTCTTATTAATGGAACCTCACTGTCGGGATGCCCTAATTCTAATGCATCATTAGTATCCTTTGAAGATATCTCCCTCCGAACCATGCGCTGCTGAGCGACTGTTAGCTTTCCCCTTTGTTCTAGTTTAAGAGCTGCTCTACCTCCTTTTTAAAGGTTAAAGCCAGCAGCTTGGTTCCACCCTGGTTAAGCTGGAACCCATCCCTTTGGAAAAGACTCCCCCCTTCCCCAAAAGGTTCCCCAGTTCCTTACAAAACTGAATCCCTCTTCCTTGCATCATTGTCTCATCCACACATTGATATTCTGGAGCTCTGCATGCCTCTAGGGATGTGCGCGTGGAACAGGGAGCATTTCAGAGAATGCTACCCTGGAGGTTCTGGATTTCAGCTTTCTACCTAAGAGCCTAAATTTGGCTTTCAGAACCTCTCCCCCACATTTTTCTATGTCATTGTTGCCCATATGTACCACAACAGCTGGCTCCTCCCCAGCACTGTCTAAAATCCTGTCTAGGTGATGTGCTAGGTACACCAACTTCGCTCCAGGTAGGCATGTTACCTGGCAATCCTCACACCCACCAGCCACCCAGATGTCTATATTTCTAATAATTGAATCACCAACTATGACAGCCAACCTAACCCTTCCCTCCTGGGCAATAGCCCTGGGAGGGACATCCTCGGTGCGAGGGGCCAATGCACCACCTGGAGAGCAGGTCCTTGCTACAAGATCCTTTCCTGCTGCACCAGGTTGATGCTTTCCGATCATGAGAACTTCTTCCTCCAAGGCAGCACCAGGGCTGCCAGTCTGAAGTTGGGACTTGGCTACTATGCCCCTGAAGGTCTCATCTATATATCCCTCTGTCAGCCTTAGCTCCTCCAAGTCTGTCACTCTATTTATTTGTTTTATATACCGTCAATCTATAAACAATCTAGATGGTGTATAATAAATAAATACAATATTCAAAATATAATATAATTAAAAAAAAAACAAGTGCAAAAACAATTTAGATCACTCCAGTCTGAAATAAAATTAAAGGTACCTATATTTAAAATATAGTAAACCCAGATATTTTAAAATTAATAAAATGAGTGCACAGCTTCCAGAGATTGGACTCATTCTCAGAGACATGAGCTCTTTGCTTCGGATGCACACGTACAACTTCTCACTGGTCGGTAAACAATCATATATATGACACTCGATGCAAAACACTGGGAGACCATCCCTCTTGCTGCTGGACTGCTGACTTTATCTCAAATTTATTCAGTTCCTAGTTAAGTTTTAGGTTGCTATGTGAGTAGGGATGTGTCTAATTAGGGTCCTTTAAATGTATTAGTGGATTCACTATATATCTGGTAGTGGCCTACAAGGGAATGATCAAACTCAATAAGGTGTGGGGAATTCATGCAATGAAGTTATAGGGCTGATTTTTTTTTTTTTTTTGTGAAAGTGGCAGCTGCCTATAAATTAAAGGATGAGCTGTGGGTGGGTGGGAGGATTGGAAAAACAAACACACTAACTTGTTTATTAGCTGCTTTACTATTTTAAAAAAAACCTAAAACTAACCTGTTTATAATCTGCCTTACTATTTAAAAAAAGCAAACACACACACTAATTAATAAACCCCAATAATTTACTTCTCCCCAATACTTTTTCAAAATTTCCCAAGCAAAACTTACTGATTCCTTTCAGCCACCAGCAAGGTGATCCTCTCCTCTCAGTGCTCCCATTCCACGCTCCCTGTAAGCATGTAGAATTTGAAGGGAGGGATCCTCAGGCCAATAGGCCAATAGGCCCAAACATTTTTTGTTTAATCTTTTGAGGGGCAAGGGGGTTTGGGCACTAGGCCTGACATGTATTTGAGGTTTCTATTGGAGTTGGTGGGGAGGGAAATTGGGCCTGCAGTCCCACAGCCAGTTAAGGCTAAAATTATTTATTTATTGTTTTTGTTATACCGAGTTTCATGATAGGCATCACATCAACCCGGTTTACAAATAACAAGGAGTGTAAAGCATAACGTAACGTAAAAAACAATATTTTCAATAAGAACCTTGAACTTTAAATACAGTGAATCAGAAAAAGGGAGGGGGAAAGTTACAAAAAACAAGGAAAATAAACTTGGGATGGAAGGGGAGAAATTGAACAGCACAATATTTACATTTCAGCCTATTGATACATTAGAATAGCAAGTGAAAAAATAAGACTATGAAACGGTACATAGGTAATCAAATGAATAAATATGGCACAGTTGTGAATGGTAATAGTATGATAAATATTCAGCAGGAATTAGTGAGAGAGGGTTTGAGGTTGGTTGATTCGTGTTTACATTCCATTATTGCATACGAGTTAGTGCTAGTGAGAGGAGGTTTTATTCAAGGCTTGGAAATGCTTTTTTGAAAAGCCAAGTTTTTAGTCTTTTCCTAAATGTTAAAGAGCATGGCTCTTGTCTCAAATCAGGAGGGATCGAGTTCCAGAGAGCTGGACCTGCTGATGAGAAGGCTCTGAGACTCAAGGATTTATGTTGGTAGGTTTTGGCCTTTGGAATTTGGAGTGACTCTTTGTAGTGTTCCCTGATAGGCCTGGCGGAGGTGAATTTTTTAAGTGGTATTTGTAGGTCGAGTTGCGTGTGTTGGTTGATAGTTTTGTAAATGATGTTAATGGTTTTGTACATGATTCTATAGTGGATCGGAAGCCAATGGAGGTTTTTGAGAATAGGTGAAATGTGGTCAATTTTCCTGGAATTTGTAAGGACTCTGGCTGCAGAGTTCTGAACCATTATCAGGGTACAAGTACCTAAAATAAACTTTAAACCTGCTCTGACTAGACAAATGGCTAAATTTAGCAAAACAAAACTGATATTCAGTGTTACCTAAGTTTAACCTCCATTCCCAGAATTGGAGAAATTACTTACCTGATAATTTAATTTTCCTTAGTGTAGACAGATGGACTCAGGACCAATGGGTATAGTGTACTCCTGTTAGCAGTTGGAGACGGATCAGATTTCAATCTGACGTCAGCCCCTAGTACATATACCCCTGCAGGAAGTGCAGCTCTTCAGTATTCTCCTTGAAAAGCATTGTGGATATATGTGTGACTGACTGATTGATTAACTTAATAATATGGTTAACTTAAATAACTTTGTTAGAACGTTAAAAACTTGATTAACTTGAACTGGTTGATTGACTATAGCTGGAGACCGCCAGTGTACTCAACCGGAAAGCGTCGACAACCGGCCGGGTGGATGCCCTAGGTAAATGAAAGCATGGCTTACCCTTGATTCGTTGAAAACCATGTATAACGGCAACCGAGGGTGGGATGCTGAGTCCATCTGTCTACACTAAGGAAAACGAAATTATCAGGTAAGTAATTTCTCCATTTCCTAGCGTGTAGCAGATGGACTCAGGACCAATGGGATGTATAAAAGCTACTCCCAAACTGGGTGGGAGGCTGCCCGTGACCCACTTAGGATTGCCCTTGCAAATGCTGTGTCCTCCCGAGCCTGAACATCCAGACGGTAGAATCTGGAGAAGGTATGATTGGAGGACCACGTTGCCGCCCTGCAGATCTCGGCAGGTGGCAGCATTCTAGTTTCTGCCCAGGAAACTGCCTGGGTTCTGGTAGAATGGGCCTTGACCTGTAGAGGTGGTGGTTTTCCCGCTTCTACGTAGGCTGCCTTGATGACTTCCTTGATCCAGCGGGCAATGGTTGCCCGCGAGGCCGCTTCCCCTTGCTTCTTCCCGCTGTGAAGGACGAAGAGGTGGTCAGTCTTTCGTACTGGTTCCGACATTTCCAGGTATCTGGGTAGGAGTCTGCCGATGTCGAGGTGGCGTAGACTGCGGGCTTCTTCCGAATTCTTCAAGCCGTCCATCGTTGGTAGTGAGATGGTTTGGTTAAGGTGGAAGTGTGAGACTACTTTGGGGAGGAAGGAGGGAACCGTGCATAGCTGAATGGTCCCCGGGGTGAGTCTGAGGAACGGCTCACGGCAGTACAGTGCCTGAAGCTCTGAGATGCGTCGGGCCAAGCACACGGCCAGCAAGAACACCGTCTTTAAAGTTAACAGACGGAGGGACCAGCCTCGGAGGGGTCTGAAGGCGGATCCCGCTAGGAAATCCAGGACGAGGTTGAGGTTCCACAGAGGTACTGGCCACTTTAGTGGTGGGCAAATGTGTTTGACTCCTTTCAGGAAGCGTGATACATCTGGGTGCGAGGCTATGCTGTTGCCCTTGTTCCTGGAGCCATAGCATGACAATGCGGCCACCTGTACCTTGATGGAGTTGAGGGACAGACCCTTCTGTGGTCCATTCTGTAAGAATTCCAGGATCACGGGAACTTTAGAGGAGCGTGGTTTGACGTTGTGGTCTTCGCACCAGGCCTCAAAGACTCTCCAGATCCTTATGTATGTTAGAGATGTGGAGAATTTGCGTGCTCGGAGGAGAGTATTTATTACTGCCCCCGAGTATCCCCTCTTTCTCAGGTGGGCCCTCTCAATGGCCAGACTGTAAGAGAGAATTGAGCTGGATCCTCGTGGAAGATGGGACCTTGTGGCAGCAGGGGCAGTGGATTCCCTGCCAGTATTCTTCTCATGTCTGCGTACCAGGGTCTTCTTGACCAGTCCAGCCCACCAGAAGAACTAGCCCCCTGTGTCGCTGAATCTTGTGAATGATTGCGCCCAGCAAGGGCCACGGCGGGAAGGCGTATAGCAGGATCCCCGGTGGCCAGGCCTGTACCAGGGCGTTGATCCCCTGAGACTGCGGATCCCGCCTGCGGCTGAAGTATCTCGGTACTTGAGCGTTGGATCTGCTTGCTAGAAGATCCATGTCTGGAGTCCCCCACCGATTCACTATCATCTTGAAGGCTGTGGGTGACAGCTTCCATTCTCCTGTGTTTAGACTTTCCCTGCTGAGGAGGTCTGCCGTGGTGTTGTCCTTCCCGGCGATGTGGACGGTGGAGATGTCCTGGAGATTTGCTTCCGCCCAAGCCATCAGAGGGTCTATTTCTAAGGACACCTGTTGGCTTCTGGTTCCACCCTTACGGTTGATGTAGGCCACCGTCATGGCGTTGTCCGACATCACTCTGACTGCTTTGTCTCGAAGTCTGTGGGCGAACCGCAGGCAGGCTAATCTGACCGCCCGTGCTTCTAGGCGGTTGATGTTCCAACCCGCCTCTTCTTCGTTCCACCGCCCTTAGGCGGTTAACTCTTCGCAGTGTGCTCCCCCCACCCGTGTAGACTGGCATCTGTGGTGAGCAGGGTCCAGGTTGGGGAGGTAGTCTTGATCCTCGGCTCATGTGGCTGATCTGTAGCCACCACCGTAGCTGGTTCCTGACTCTGCCCGGTAGTGGTAGACGTACGGTGTAGTTCTGGGATCGTGGGTTCCACCGTGATAGCAGTGAGCGTTGCAGGGGCCTCATGTGGGCTCGCGCCCTTGGCACCACTTCCAGTGTGGATGTCATTAGTCCGAGGACTTGCAGGTAATCCCATGCTGTGGGACGAGAGGCGCTCAGCAAGGTCTGGAGCCGGTCCCACAGCTTTGATCTCCTCGTGGGGGTCAGGCTGACCTTGTCTTCCTTGGTGTCGAATCGTACTCCTAGGTATTCCAGCGACTGCGAGGGCTGCAGGGAGCTCTTGTTTGTGTTGACTACCCATCCTAGGCTTTCCAGTAGAGTTATGACTCTGCTGGTTGCTTGGTGGCTTTCCTCATGTGATTTTGCTCTGATCAGCCAATTGTCCAGGTAAGGATGAACGAGGATTCTTTCCTTCCTGAGTGTTGCCGCCACCACTACTATTACCTTGGTGAACGTCCGGGGTGCAGTGGCTAACCCGAAGGGTAGTGCCCGGAACTAGTAGTGACAATTCAGGACCTTGAAGCGTAGGTAGCGCTGGTGTTCCTGATGAATTGGGATGTGTAAGTAAGCCTCCGACAGGTCCAGGGATGTGAGGAACTCTCCTGGCTGTATTGCACGTATGACCGATCATAGGGTTTCCATGCAGAAGCGTGGGATCCTTAGGTGTCGGTTGACAGACTTGAGGGTCCAGGATGGGCCTGAATGAACCCTCTTTTTTGGGTACGATAAAGTAAATGGAGTAATGTCCAGTATTTATTTCCTGTGTAGGTACCGGGGTTATGGCCTCGAGGGCCAGAAGTCTGGTCAGTGTAGCTTCCACTGCCGCCCTCTTGTGGGGATCGTGGCAGGGAGGTTCCACGAACTTGTCCGGAGGCGTTCGAAAGAAGTCCAGGTAGTACCTTTCTCGGATGATGGCTAGGACCCACTTGTCCGAAGTTATCTCGACTCATCTGCGGTAGAATAGGGTTAGCCTGCCCCCTATGGCTTCTTCCCTTGGATGGGTCGGCTGAATCTCATTGTGGGGTGTGGCTGGGGCCTGGACCTGAGCTGGTTCCCCTCTTGTTGTGCTTGTTCTGAAAGGACTGGTTCCTGCCCGTAGGGCGGGGTGCTTGATAGTTGTTCTTGTAAGGGTTGAAGCGCTGTGAGCTTCTGCCTCTGGTGGACCTGGGGAAGGGACACTGGTTTCTCTTCGTCTTGTCTTCCGGCAGGCGAGGTAATGGGGAGTCGCCCCATTTGTTGGCCAGTTTCTGTAGTTCGCTGCCGAAGAGGAGGGATCCTTTGAAGGGCATTCTCGTGAGGCGTGTCTTGGAGGAGGCGTCAGCCGACCAATTTTGAAGCCAGAGTTGTCTCCTGGCTGCCACTGTGGACGACACTCCTCTGGCTGCTGTTCGCACTAGATCGGAAGCCGCGTCAGTGAGGAATGATAGTGCTGATTCCATGTCTTCTCCCGGGGTGTTGTTCCTGGCTTGGGATAAACAGGAACGTGTCACCACGGTGCAGCAGGCCACAATCTGCAGGGAAATGGCTGCCACTTCAAATGATTGTTTTAGTATGGCTTCCAGGCGCCGGTCGTGTGCATCCTTGAGCGCCGCTCCTCCCTCCACTGGGATGGTAGTGCGCTTAGCGACTGCGCAGACTATGGCGTCCACGCTAGGGCACGCCAGAAGCTCCTTGGTCGCTGGGTCCAGAGGGTACATGGCCGATAAGGCTCGACCCCCTTTGAATGAGGACTCCGGCGCATTCCACTCCAGGTCAATTAGCTGTTGTGCCGCCTGTAAGAGAGGAAAATAGCGAGACGTCTGTCGAAGGCCCTCCAGCAGGAGGTTCATTCTAGGTTCCCCCGAGGTGCCTTGGCCCGGGATAGCGAGCTCTGATAGGCATTGGGATACAAGGTCCGGAAGCTCATCCTTTGAGAAGAAGTGTCTCATGGTTCGGTGTGGCTCTGTCCCCGAGGGAAGTTCCCCCTCCTCAAGGGGCTCGACTTCCTCTTCGGAGAAATCCGTGCCCCCGTAGGTGGGGCTTCTGGGTGGTGGGAGCCTGTGCCTAGGCCTTGAAGGTCCTGGGGCATGAGGGTCTTCCGGTGGCGCATATGGCTGGTCCGCCCGGGGTTCAGTTTGCATTTTGACAAAGGCGTGAATCCCCTTAAACAACTCTACCCAAGAGATCGACGCTGGGTCTAAGTTGAGGGGCGCTGGTTCCCTGGGTGTCCCCATCTGTGGGATGGACTCACTGGGGCATGCTAGGTCTGGGGTGCCCCCTGAGGAGCTAGCACTGGGCCCTGGGTGGGACTGGTCCTGATCTGGATCTCCCAGGGCCTCCTCACAGTGTGCGCATAGGGCGTCGGCTTTCTCGCTCTGTGCGGCTCTGATGTGGTATGCTGGGCAGAGGCCTTGAGCTTTTATTCCTGTTTCTAGAGGTGCCATTTCTGTGGACGCGTAAGCTCTTATGCGCTCCATTGCGTCTGATATGTGCGCGCAGATGTGTGCGTAGCCGTAGATGTGTGCCTTGTACTGTGCGCGTAACTTATGCGCGTAACTTATGCGCATAAGGTTTTATGTGCGCTTAAGATAATGCGCACAAATAATTTTGTGCGCTTAGCTTAATTTGTGCGCTTGGATCGGACGGCGGGCGGCGCGGCTAACAAGGCCAAGATGGCGACGACGAGCATGCGGGCAATATGGCGACCTCCTCGGAGGGTCTCCACGTGGGCAGACCCTGGAACAGCCGGGGCCTAGCTCTGCTAGGGCGGATCAACCCGGTGGCACAGATTCCGATCGCCGACCTGTGCTCCTCCTCGATCTTCAGAGACCGGATTAAAGTAGAAGATTTCCACCTTACCTTGGTCTTCGGCGCTTCCCGGTTTTGCTCCAGGCAGTCTTCGGCTGCGGGGGGAGAGGGCAAATACCTTCACCGCCACGCTCGAGGGGGTGCAATTCCTCACCGCGATTCAGCCGCCGGACCGAGGCTGCCTCTACGCCGTGCCCGAGGATTCGGGGGCTAGGTCCCTGCCGCGAATCGGCCACCGGACCGAGACTCACCTCCGAGGGACCATGGAAATCACCTCGGGAATCTCAACTGGGGGAGGGACTCGTAGGTATCACCACAGGAGAGCGGGGCTCTTCTTCAGGTAAATTTTTTTCCTTTTAAATTTTGGCTCTCTTAGAATTTGGTTCAAACGCTGTGAGAGCGTGCAGATAGTCCCTAACTGCTATGGAGATGGAAAATACTGGAGAGCTGCACTTCCTGCAGGGGTATATGTACTAGGGGCTGACGTCAGATTGAAATCTGATCCGTCGCCAACTGCTAACAGGAGTACACTATACCCATTGGTCCTGAGTCCATCTGCTACACGCTAGGAAAATCTATTTGGCTAAATTTTAGCCACTTTTCAGCTGAAATTTAGCCAATCAGTAGGAGGAAATATTTAAATCCCAGATTTGTCCAGCTAAGCCCCAAACTTAACAGGATAATTCTTTTTGAATACTGTCCTCCCAATGTTTAGTTACATTTCAGTAATTTGATTCACTAAATCACAGGGCATTAATTCTCTACATCTCATCATACAAACAAAATTATTAGAATAGTTATGTTTCTATACCTCTTAAAAATATGAAACAAAAACAAGTAATAAAACCAACATGCTGATTTGACTGTAAGCCTTGCTAGGCAGGGCAGTTGCTTGTAATTAATGCCCTGCTTCCCTTTGCCCCTTATATTCCTCCAGACTGGGCAGTAATTACAAGTCATTTCTGACATCAGTATAGAACATTGCTCACCATTTGCTCAGAGTTTAATTCTACTTGCAGAAGCGGCTTTCCCAAGTGATTCTTCTGCACGTTTTTAAGAGTATCTGTTACCTGAAAAGGAACAAAAAACTCAGAATAAGCGCCCACAGTCTGGAAATGTCTTACAACTGGGGATTCACAATGAAAGCATATCTAACCAGCTATATATCTAATGCATTTTAAATTAAAAAAAGAAAAAAAGCACCAAAACTGAATGTGCAAGGAAATGGGATGTCCTGCATTATACTATTCTGAAGAGGACATTTCTATCTTTCAGGCCGATACAGTACAGTGCGCTCCAACAGAGTGCACTGTTAAACTGCCCATGGATGCGCGTTTTCCCTTACCCCTTATTCAGTAAGGGGCGTAAAACGCGCATCCAACCCGTGGAACCTAATAGCGCCCTCAACATGCAAATAGAAACATAGAAATATAGACATGACAGCAGAAGAAGACCAATCGGCCCATCCAGTCTGCACAGCAAGCTTCACACTTCTTTTTTCTCATACTTATCTGTTTCTCTTTGCTCTTAGTAACCTTTGGCTCTATTTCCCTTTCACCCCCACCATTAATGTAGAGAGCAGTGATGGAGCTGCATCCAAGTGAAATATCAAGCTTGATTAGTTAGGGGTTGTAACCGCCACAATAAACAAGCTACACCATACTTATTTGTTTACCAGACTATGTTATTCAGCCCTTATTGGTTGTTTTTCTTCTCCCTTGCCGTTGAAGCAGAGAGCTATGCTGGATAAGCGTGAACTATTAGTTTTACTTCTCCCCTGCCGTTGAAGCAGAGAGCTATGCTGGATATGCGTGAAGTATTAGTTTTACTTCTCCCCTGCTGTTGAAGCAGAGAGCTATGCTGTATATGCATTGAAAGTGAAGTATGCATTGAAAGCCAACAAATACTGAATAAGCCTAATAATTGGTAATACCTATAGCCTTTGAACTCTCCGTTAATTTTACATACTCTTACCCACCCCTGGGTTTTTTGTTTTTTTTAATTTGGAGATGGCAGCCCTCCATCCTTCCGCTCTGTGAAGGTGGAACACCAACCACTGACCACTGGCATCCCGCTCCATGAATGCCTCTGTGGCTACTGCCGCTCCGTGCAGTTTTTGCTGCCTCCTCTTTATACATGTCCTCTAGACCTGATGGACCTTATCTGTTACGCTTGGCTCTTAGTAACCTTTTGATTCTATTTCCCTTCTACCCCCACCATTAATGTAGAGAGCAGTGTTGAAACTGCCTCTAAGTGAAATATCTAGCTTAATTAGTTAGGGGTAGTAACCGCCGCAATAAGCAAGCTATACCCATGTTTATTTGTTTACCAAGACTAAATAATTCAGACCTTGTTGGTATTTTTCTGTATATAGATCTACTTTTCTTCATTCCCCCTGCCGTTGAAGCAGAGAGTTATGCTGGATATGCATTGAAAGTGAAGTATCTTTCTCCCCTGCTGTTGAAGCAGAGAGCTATGCTGAATATGCATTGAACGTGAAGTACCAGGCTTATTTGGTTTGGGGTAGTAACTGCCGTAACAAGCAAGCTACTCCCCGCTTTTTTTGTGAATGCAAATCTTTTTCCACGTTTCCTCTTGCCATTGAAGCTTAGAGCAATGTTGGAGTCGCATTAACCGTGTGTATGTTTATTGAATAAGGGTATTATCTCTAGGCAGTAGCTGTCATTCCCGTGAGCCACCCACTCTTCATTCACGTCCTCTAGACTTTATGGATCTACAGTGTTTATCCCACGCCCCTTTGAAGTCCTTCACAGATCTGGTCTTCACCACTTCTTCTGGAAGGGCATTCCAGGCATCCACCACCCTCTCCGTGAAGAAATACTTCCTTACATTGGTTCTGAGTCTTCCTCCCTGGAGCTTCAAATTGTGACCCCTGGTTCTGCTGATTTTCTTCTGACGGAAAAGGTTTGTCGCTGTCTTTGGATCATTAAAACCTTTCAAGTATCTGAAAGTTTGTATCATGTCACCTCTGCTCCTTCTTTCCTCCAGGGTGTACATATTTAGATTCTTCAATCTCTCCTCATAAGTCATTCGATGAAGACCATTCACCCTTTTGGTCGCCCTTCTCTGGACCGCCTCCATCTTGTCTCTGTCTCTTCGGAGATACGGTCTCCAGAACTGAACACAGTACTCCAGGTGAGGCCTCACCAAGGACCTGTACAAGGGGATAATCATTTCCCTTTTCTTACTCGATATCCCTCTCTCTGTGCAGCCCAGCATTCTTCTGGCTTTAGCTATCGCCTTGTCACATTGTTTCGCCGACTTCAGATCATTAGACACTATCACCCCAAGGTCTCTCTCCTGCTCCGTGCACATCAGCCTTTCTCCCCCCATCAAATACAGTTCATTCGGATTTCCACTCCCCATATGCATGACTCTGCACTTCTTGGCATTGAATCTCAGCTGCCATATCTTCGACCACTCTTCCAGCTTCCTTAAATCCAGTCTCATTCTCTCCACTCCTTCCGGCGTGTCCACTCTGTTGCAGATCTTAGTATCATCCGCAAAAAGACAAACCTTACCTTCTATCCCGTCCGTAATATCGCTCACAAAGATATTGAACAGGAACGGTCCCAACACGGATCCTTGCGGTACACCGCTTAAAACCGCTCTCTCTTCAGAGAGAATTCCATTTACCATCACACATTGTCTTCTGTCCGTCAACCAGTTTGCAATCCATGCCACCACCTCGGCACTCATTCCTAAGCTTCTCATTTTATTCACCAGTCTCCTGTGCGGGACCATATCAAAAGCTTTGCTGAAATCCAAGTAGATGACATCAAGTGCTCTTCCTTGATCCAATTCCTTGGTTACCCAGTCAAAAAAGTCGATCAGATTTGTCTGACAGGATCTTCCCTGGTGAATCCATGCTGCCTCTGGTCCATCAATTCTCCCGACTGTAGATAGTTCACTATTCTCTCTTTCAACATTGACTCCATTACTTTTCCCACCACCGAAGTGAGGCTAACTGGTCTGTAGTTACCAGCCTCTTCTCTGTTCCCACTCTTGTGAAGCGGGACCACCAACGCTCTTCTCTAATCACTCGGCACCACTCCCGTTTCTAGGGATCTATTGAACAGGTCGCACAGCGGACCCGCCAGCACATCTCTGAGCTCCCTCAGTATCCTGGGATGAATTTCATCAGGCCCCATGGCTTTGTCCACTTTCAGTTTCTCCAGCTCTTCCCATACATTTTCTACTGTAAATGGAGTTACATCTACTCCACTGCCCTCCAGTTTCTTGTTAACTAGCGACGGTCCTTCTCCAGGGTCCTCTTTAGTGAATACAGAACTGAAGTATTCATTTAATATTTCTGCCATTTCTTCATCTCTCTCCACACATTGATCCTTTCCATCTTTCAATTTCGCTATACCACTTTGAACTTGTTGATGGCCCTATTAGGTATTCACGTGCCCTCAACAATGACCTGCCGGCGAGGGTGCATGAACGCACACCATGACCTGAGCGCCCGGCTGGACGTCAGAGGTCACGGCGTGCGCCCATTCACCATCGCCGGCAAGGGCTGCTGGAAGCCGCCTCGCGATCCGCCCCGGGCTGCTCTCGCTCTCGCCGCCAGCTCCACCCGGGAGGATGGGAGAGGACTGGGGCTGCCCCGGAGACCGGCACCCATGGACGCAGCCAGGGCAGGTGAGTGGGGGCTGGGATTAGCCGCAATCTGAAGAGTGGCTTTCCTGGTGCGTTGGATTTTAGGTTTTCCTTTGCTTAAAGTTGGGATCCACTTCCTGGTACCTGTCATTTCAAATGTCATTTGAAATGACATTTGAAATGGCAGGTACCAGCGCACCCAGGATACTGTATAGGCGCTGTATAGCGCCTATACAGTAAAATGGATTGCGCTTCATGGACGCAAGTTGGACGCGGCTTGCATTTGCATGCCACTTAAATACAGTATCGAGCGGTATGTAATCCAGACTCTGCGTGCGGCAAACGTGGGTGCGCCCGGCACTAACGCACCTCTTTCTACCGCACATTACTGTATCGGCCTGATGGTTTGGCAAAATTGCTTCTACAAAAATGAAAGTCCTTCTCAAATTAATTTTTCTGACTGAAATGCTACCATTTTTCATCCTTGATGCCTTTTCTTTCTTTAAAAGGAAACTTAAAAAATGTACTAGTAAGAGATATAGATTTTGCTATGTCTTTATGAATTTTGAAAAAAAAAAATAAGACTCTCTCATTCCAGTGTTTCCTCTGTGATCAATGAGTAGTACAATATTTCTGTAAACACAGCAAAACTGAAGGAAGCCTGGTATGTACAATGGAAAAAAAGCAGATTCTAAAACTTCACATTAATAGTGTATTATGATAGATTACTTTTGTAATTTTTGGTAGGGTAGAAGACTTCATCTAGTACATTTGTGATGTGATTCACACAGTAGTGCTACCAGTATTATAAAAAAAAAAGTCTAGGTATCTCCTCTTTTTACAAAAATATATCAATAATTGAAAACTTTATCTTGCAGTCCATTATCCGTAGGAGTATAGTGATACTAAATACATTGCATTCAGCCAAGAGCCAGATGTGAATCACATTTTGCTTTGCTTGGCTGCATCAGGGAAAACTCCTAAAACAAAAATGTATGAATTCATGGCACAAAAATTACATATGTCATCTCACATTTTAACTGAATTACCATGTTCACCACTTGCACCCATGGAATAAACAGTGACATAACAGCTGCCTGATAGGTTTAATGTAATATGGCATTCCAGAGCAATATTTGCTTATATATCCATAGAAAAAGTAGAAATTAAAATTATCCAATTGAAAGACACACTAGTCTAACCTGCTTGCAGGATCAGAAATGTATGCTGATTTTGCTTGTGATGAAAAAAGTGGCTGACAAGTAGTCCAATCATACAGCACACTTACTGACGCTCAACTTATATTCAATCAAAGTTTCTTCATTCATTCCCAAAAAGACACACTGATATATCACACTTGTGCTCTCAAAAAGTATACTGATATTACTTGTAATGGACAGAATGGATATTAAATAGTCCAGTCATATAGCACACCTCGCTGATACTCACCAATCAGAAAGTTTCTTCATTCTTCCAAAGTACTGCATACTTAAGTATATTTAAAAAAAATCCAAATGATGTGTAGAGTGCTATCCAGCATGCTTATTGTAATGGGAGATATGTCCCATTACGACAGATGAACAGGAGGGTAATGTAAACCAGGGGTGAATTAATCAAAAGTTCGGTTGGGGAAGGGGAGGACTACAACTCCCAGAGGGCTGAGGGAGAGAAAGTTGAGCATGGCTTAGAACCCGGTGTACAGCAGATTAAAGGGAGTGGCAGGAGTAAGGGGACAGCAAAGGTTGATGCAGCTGATACTAGCTGCACAAAAGACCTTTGGGGAACTGCCATGGGGCGGAGTAGGAAAACGCTGAGGTACAAGTGCTGTTTTGAATGTGACTTTCACTGTTGGTTTTCCTACTGAAGGGGCGGTGGCAATTCACCCCAGCTCCGGAGAGTCACCCGGGCCGAGACAAAGGGAATCTTACAGACTGTGGTGAGGGGGAAACCTGAAAGCAGGGGGGGGGGGGGGGAACAACCAGGACTGAACTGTGTTAAAGAAGCTGGTGTGCCAGGATCAAGCTAAGCAGGGGGGGGGGGGGGGGGAACAACCAGGACTGAACTGTGTTAAAGAAGCTGGTGTGCCAGGATCAAGCTAAGCGTTCAGGACAAACTAAGAATCTTTTCTGCTACAGGCCGTGGCGCCGGGACAGGCACAGCCTGGGTGCGCAAATTTGACTAACCAGTTTTGTTTATAACCTGTGTGGGTGTGGATTTGCATGAGCTTGAATCCGGAGCCAGGTCTCAGGGAAATGAAGGGACACTGCAGTAAAGAACCAGCGGAAGAAGCTCCAGCAGCAGAACTCCACCTGGTGAGCCCTTACATTATAAAAATGCTGCCATTCAGTTTCGTTGTTCAGTCCATGTGCTTCAATGGTGTTGAATTTGAAAATTCATCTTTGTTCTTGTCTTGGATGTTTGTTTATTTACCTGATCAATTACACAGAACATTAAATCTTCAAATTTATTTTTGTAGGAAAACAGTGCATGATTAGCAACATTGTTGCTAGAATTTCGGTATATAAAAAAATGTTAAATAAATAAATAAATAAATGTCCAAAGGTGCTGCTGTCCTCTGCATTTTGAGGCAACTTCGATATTCCAAAATGCAAATCTTCAATTGGCGTATTGTCTTCCCAATGTATAGCATGTTACATGGCCACTTGACTACATATAAAACATGAGTTATGGTACTTGATTCAATTATATTGCAGTGCCCTGCCAAATCATAAACACCATCTATGTGTCTTTTCCATGGGTGAATCTTGCTACAGATTTCTGGAACAGCCATGGGAGTGACCTTGGCTCATTTCGAAAAAATCTTGGATACAAGCCTTCCCTTTTGGCAGCAAATTCACACATGGAAAAGATACATATACGATATATCTGAATAATTTTTTGGAATGGGTAAATTCATGCAGTGATCACATCAAATTTAAGATGACATATCTCTTTGGAGATATTTTTTAGATGTTCACATTCTCCAAATATTAAAGATAGCATTCCATTTTCACAATTTTAAAGATACTGACGCAATTGCTCTAATATCGTGATTTTCAAACAAGAATAAAAAAACGTATTCACACAGTTTTCACAATGTCGATATCCATATTCCATAATGAAAAAAGCACACAAGCATGCATTGCATTTCAGAGATGCTTTATCAGAAGATACTGATTATAAAGATAAGAACACTGATTCTCACATGCATTCTCAGATACTCTCATCTTTCTTTTCAGATCAAGAAAATATTGCGAAAAAATTGGTCAATTTCTTTTCATGCTTGCTTCAAACACCATGAACTGAGAATTGCATATACAAGAGGACAGAATCTCAAGGAGAAATTATGTCCTACTTTTTTCAAGAAAATCTTCATCCTAAGATTTCTCTCTTGACAGGTCATTGCAAATGTGGATATTGTTTGGCATGTCTATTCACTCTTATTGGCAAAGGAGTTTGTTCATCCTGTAACAAAAAAGGTTTATTCTATGAAGTTTTCAACAACTTGCGCAAGTATCCATGATGAATATGTAGTTAAGGGTCCATATAACATGCTTTACACATTGGGATGGCAATATGAAAATTGAAGATTCGCATTTCAGATCATTGATGTTGCCTCATAACCTGGGTACCCATGACCAGTTTGCTGCGAAAAGGGTTGACAATAGGCTTCACTTCCACACTACCAAAACAGAGGCATACAATATGTAGGTCAAAATTGGCTGCAGCTTTTATTGTAGAATAGATGCACAATACCACCTAAGTATCTGAGCCATAACAAGTAGATCTATCGAGCACCTCCTCCCCATGGCAGTCTGTGTATCACCTCAGGACCCAGGGCCCACCACAGCCAAGCAAGGCCATGTCCAACCAAGAGGTGTTCCCTACTGGGAGTTCCCAGTCACAAGCAAGGTGACTGCTCAACTGATAGGGCAGACAAAAGCATATCTAAGATAGGGGACCACACGCGATGCATTGCCTCCAACTGGAGACCACCCCCTCCTGGCTCGGGTACCCCTGGCAGTGGTTCTTTTTAGTGACAGTCAGGGAAGCTAAGAGCCTCTGCAGAAAAGCACACTCCATTGGGATAACCCTGAATGTGAATGCAAGTTCCAATGAGGGACTGCACAAATGCAAGGTTACCTTACGAGCCATGCACACACACTGCAGATCAAATCCATCAGGTTCCATATCTTGTCAACCAAGAGTCTGGACACCATCTGTGTGGTGTCCAGCTCTATGCCATGAAGGATAAGCACCTTAGTCGGAGACTCCATTTTATCCGCTGCCAGCGGTATACCAAATTCTTGCGCCATTCTCTTAAAACCGCTGAAAAGATCCCAGCATGCACTGGAGTCACAAGGGCTAACGAATAGGAAATTATCCGGGAAGTGCACCATGTTCATTAAGCCCGTGGGCAAGACAGCTCCCAATACAAGAAGATGCTAAAGGCCTTGAAGTACGGGCATGAAATTAAGCACCCCATGGGCATGCACTTATCGAATAATATGCACTCTTGAAGAAACACCCCAGCAATGGGAAGCTGTCTGGATGCACTAGGAGGAGTAAGAATGCCAACTATATCGGCCTTTGCCATGAGAGCCCCCTCTCCACAATCCCTGAGATCCATTGCATTGTCAAATGGAGAAATTACTTACCTTATAATTTCGTTTTCCTTAGTGTAAACAGATGGACTCAGGACCAGTGGGTTTATGTTCCCCTGCCAGCAGATGGAGACAGAGCAAGTATATGTAACCCTGCAGTGACCCCAGCCTGCCAGTATTCTCTTCAAAAGCAACTGTGGACAGACTAGCAAAAAACTTAATTAATAAATTGATTAAAAAAAGATAACCACAACTGTACTTAACCAACTATAAACTGTGAACTCACATAAGTTCACGACAGAGGAACAAATACAAAAATAAAACACAAATGTCACTCAACCATTACACACAACAACAACATCAAATCTCTCAGCAGCTACTTAACACTTTCTTTCCTACTCTTTAATGCTCAATCCATAATTTAAAAAATACAAATTATCAACAACCTTCTCCAAGATAAAAACCAGATTTCATAGCAATCACAGAAACATGGGCAAAAAACACAGACAGTACTAATCAACAACTCTACCTAAAGAAATTTTCAATACCCAGACCTAAAAAGAAAGGTGGAGGCCTTATGCTAATCATTAAAAAAAAACCTACAGATGAAATTACTCCCAACAAGCAATTGCTCCCCACAGGAAATTGCACTATTTGATTCTCTACATCTACAAATTTGTCTGGTATACTGCCCCCCTAACACTCTCGATCGGAACTGCTCACCACTTATTGAATTCTTCCTGACCAGAATATCAATCAACAAACCCATAATTATTCTAGGTGACTTCAACTTACACACAGACACTGCCCCCTACTCTCCCACCTGCACCTCAATCATTGATGTGCTCTCATCACACTAGACTTAGTCTTCATCAACACTAACATATGGTCTAACCACCAAACTATGATAACGAAAATACCATGGTCAGACCACTCTATCATCCATGCAAATTTATATTCAAATTGTAAACTCACAACAAGAAAAAGCACAACTAAATCCTTCTCATACCGTCAACCTTTTTGCATAGAAACTCTTCAAGCAAATCATCAAACTGAACAATCATAGACCTATCAAACACAGAAAACGCAACATCATCCTGGATTACCATAACTAGAACTGTAGCAGACAAGATAAAGCCCATGATAAAGAAAACTATAAAAGAACCAAAAAATCAGAACCTTTGGTACAACGACAACATCAGAGTAGCCAAACGGATACTCAGAAAAGAGAGAAATCATGGAGAAACAACAAAACAACCACACTACTCAACACATACAGAGCACAACTAGCAGAATACAAAAAACTCATCCATAAAACAAAAAAACACTTTTACACTAACAAAATAAACAAATACCAACATAACTCTAAGAAGCTTCAACATAGTAAAAAACCTAACCAAATCATCTTATGATGATCAGTCACAATCAACACCAAAGATCACTAGTAATGACTTCGCAGATTTCTTTAATGAAAAAAATCAAAATCCTCATAAAGAACAACCTAAAAAATCACTCACAAGACCAGAAAATACAGAACATTCAAACAAAAAGCTGGCCCAACTTTGAGACAGCATCTTCTCTGGAAGTCCAAATGATCATTAAAAAAAATGAACCCAGCCAAACACCCTATTGACGCCATACCCATTACAACGATAAAAAATCTTGAACCATCAATAACTAAGATAACTGACGTCGTAAACCTTTCCCTCACAGAAGGAAGCTACCCAGAATGCCTAAAATCGGCAATAAAACCCATTATGAAAAAGAATAATCTTGATCCAGAAAACCCACTGAACTACCGACCCATATCAAACCTACCATTCATTGCCAAAATCATTCAGAAAGTCGTCTACAGATGGCTCAGTGACCACCTGGAAGAAAACAACATCCTGCTACCCACGCAATTTAGCTTTCGAAATCAACTGAACATGGAGACTCTACTACTAGCAATGAACGACTTCATACTCAAAGGTTTCGAAAAAGGCCACCTCTACCTTCTAGTCCTACTCGACCTATCAGCAGCCTTTGATACAGTTAATAGGGATGTGAATCGTTTTTCAACGATTAAAATTATCGTCCGATAATGTTTATATCGTCTTAAATCGTTATAGAACACGATACAATAGAAATTCTAACGATTTATCGTTAAAAATAGTTAAATCGTGTTAGTGCGCACTAAATCGAGTTAGTGCGCACTAACTCGATTTAGTGCGCACTAACTGAAAATGATACAAATAAACACTTTCCAGGTCACTGAAGGTCAGTTAGGAATGAATATGTGTTCCTATTGGCTGGCTGCCCTCTTATCTATTGATGTTACCAAGGTTACCACTGAGGTGATGGTTGGGGGGATGGGAAATGGAACTGGAAACTAACGAACACCAACAGAAAATGAAACAAAGTGTTCACACTTCCCAGGTCAGTAAAGGTCACTTAGGAATGAATATGTATGTATGTATTCCTATTGGCTGGCTGTGCTCTTATCTATTGATGTTACCAAGGCTAACACTGAGGTAATGGTTGGAGGGATGTGAAATGGAAACAGTTGGAAGCTTGACAAAAAAAGTAATGTAATGATCAGCACTCACGTGACTAGAACTTGTTTGTTTATTATTTTTGTTAGCAGGCACCTGAAATGCTAGTGCATGTTGAATTTGCCAATCACTGTGCATTTTAGAAAGGTGGTCCTGGCTGGAACTGTACACAGTTCAAATATATGTAATTGATTGTTGGTAAGTGTATTTTTTAAGTAGCCACACTGGCACAAGTATGTTTACTTTTCCTCCTACTTAACTCACTAGCTCAGCTTTGTAAGAAGGGCTTCTCTGCTTGTGTGTTGTTTTTGTTTGGTGTGAGGAGAGCAGAAACATCAGATCTTTATTCAATCTACTACAGTCATCTCTTACAGTGCCCTATCCCTATTAATACCAGGAGTGTTGTGATCTTCCTGCACACAGTGCCCTAACCCTGATACCAGTCTGAGACAGCTCCCTCCCTGCATTACTAGTGAGAGGCTGGCTTCACAGACAGGGGGGAGCTGCCTGACCCTCACTCCTGACTTCCCCCATGTCCCAGCTAGTGAATGGTGTGTGGGTGAGGGGGGGGGGGGGGAGGAGGATGGTGAAGTCTGAGACAGCTCCCTCCCTGCATTACTAGTGAGAGGCTGGCTTCACAGACAGGGGGGAGCTGCCTGACCCTCACTCCTGACTTCCCCCATGTCCCAGCTAGTGAATGGTGTGTGGGTGAGGGGGGGGGGGGGAGGATGGTGAAGTCTGAGACAGCTCCCTCCCTGCATTACTAGTGAGAGGCTGGCTTCACAGACAGGGGGGAGCTGCCTGACCCTCACTCCTGACTTCCCCCATGTCCCAGCTAGTGAATGGTGTGTGGGTAACGGGGGGGGGAGAGGATGGTGAAGTCTGAGACAGCTCCCTCCCTGCATTACTAGTGAGAGGCTGGCTTCACAGACAGGGGGGAGCTGCCTGACCCTCACTCCTGACTTCCCCCATGTCCCAGCTAGTGAATGGTGTGTGGGTGAGGGGGGGGGGGGAGGAGGATGGTGAAGTCTGAGACAGCTCCCTCCCTGCATTACTAGTGAGAGGCTGGCTTCACAGACAGGGGGGAGCTGCCTGACCCTCACTCCTGACTTCCCCCATGTCCCAGCTAGTGAATGGTGTGTGGGTGAGGGGGGGGGGGGGGAGGATGGTGAAGTCTGAGACAGCTCCCTCCCTGCATTACTAGTGAGAGGCTGGCTTCACAGACAGGGGGGAGCTGCCTGACCCTCACTCCTGACTTCCCCCATGTCCCAGCTAGTGAATGGTGTGTGGGTGAGGGGGGGGGGGGAGAGGATGGTGAAGTCTGAGACAGCTCCCTCCCTGCATTACTAGTGAGAGGCTGGCTTCACAGACAGGGGGGAGCTGCCTGACCCTCACTCCTGACTTCCCCCATGTCCCAGCTAGTGAATGGTGTGTGGGTGAGGGGGGGGGGGGGAGGAGGATGGTGAAGTCTGAGACAGCTCCCTCCCTGCATTACTAGTGAGAGGCTGGCTTCACAGACAGGGGGGAGCTGCCTGACCCTCACTCCTGACTTCCCCCATGTCCCAGCTAGTGAATGGTGTGTGGGTGAGGGGGGGGGGGGGGGGAGGAGGATGGTGAAGTCTGAGACAGCTCCCTCCCTGCATTACTAGTGAGAGGCTGGCTTCACAGACAGGGGGGAGCTGCCTGACCCTCACTCCTGACTTCCCCCATGTCCCAGCTAGTGAATGGTGTGTGGGTGAGGGTGGGGGGGGAGAGGATGGTGAAGTCTGAGACAGCTCCCTCCCTGCATTACTAGTGAGAGGCTGGCTTCACAGACAGGGGGGAGCTGCCTGACCCTCACTCCTGACTTCCCCCATGTCCCAGCTAGTGAATGGTGTGTGGGTGAGGGGGGGGGGGAGGAGGATGGTGAAGTCTGAGACAGCTCCCTCCCTGCATTACTAGTGAGAGGCTGGCTTCACAGACAGGGGGGAGCTGCCTGACCCTCACTCCTGACTTCCCCCATGTCCCAGCTAGTGAATGGTGTGTGGGTGAGGGGGGGGGGGAGGATGGTGAAGTCTGAGACAGCTCCCTCCCTGCATTACTAGTGAGAGGCTGGCTTCACAGACAGGGGGGAGCTGCCTGACCCTCACTCCTGACTTCCCCCATGTCCCAGCTAGTGAATGGTGTGTGGGTGAGGGGGGGGGGGGGATGGTGAAGTCTGAGACAGCTCCCTCCCTGCATTACTAGTGAGAGGCTGGCTTCACAGACAGGGGGGAGCTGCCTGACCCTCACTCCTGACTTCCCCCATGTCCCAGCTAGTGAATGGTGTGTGGGTGGGGGGGGGGGGGGGGAGGAGGATGGTGAAGTCTGAGACAGCTCCCTCCCTGCATTACTAGTGAGAGGCTGGCTTCACAGACAGGGGGGAGCTGCCTGACCCTCACTCCTGACTTCCCCCATGTCCCAGCTAGTGAATGGTGTGTGGGTGAGGGGGGGGGAGGATGGTGAAGTCTGAGACAGCTCCCTCCCTGCATTACTAGTGAGAGGCTGGCTTCACAGACAGGGGGGAGCTGCCTGACCCTCACTCCTGACTTCCCCCATGTCCCAGCTAGTGAATGGTGTGTGGGTGAGGGGGGGGGGGGGGGAGGATGGTGAAGTCTGAGACAGCTCCCTCCCTGCATTACTAGTGAGAGGCTGGCTTCACAGACAGGGGGGAGCTGCCTGACCCTCACTCAAGCAGAGAAGCCCTTCTTACAAAGCTGAGCTAGTGAGTTAAGTAGGAGGAAAAGTAAACATACTTGTGCCAGTGTGGCTACTTAAAAAATACACTTACCAACAATCAATTACATATATTTGAACTGTGTACAGTTCCAGCCAGGACCACCTTTCTAAAATGCACAGTGATTGGCAAATTCAACATGCACTAGCATTTCAGGTGCCTGCTAACAAAAATAATAAACAAAGAAGTTCTAGTCACGTGAGTGCTGATCATCACATGTCAAGCTTCCAACTGTTTCCATTTCACATCCCCCCAACCATTACCTCAGTGGTAACCTTGGTAACATCAATAGATAAGAGCACAGCCAGCCAATAGGAATACATATTCATTCCTAAGTGACCTTTACTGACCTGGGAAGTGTGAACACTTTGTTTCATTTTCTGTTGGTGTTCATGAGTTTCCAGTTCCATTTCCCATCCCCCCAACCATCACCTCAGTGGAAACCTTGGTAACATCAATAGATAAGAGGGCTGCCAGCCAATAGGAACACATATTCATTCCTAACTGACCTTCAGTGACGTGGAAAGTGTCTATTTGTATCATTTTGAGTTAGTGCGCACTAACTCGAGTTAGTGCGCACTAATCGGAAAAAACGATTTTTAACGATTTTTCAATGAAATAATCGTGCCAAACACGATTTTCTTCTCCTGCCACACGATTTCTATCGTTAAGACGATATGGAAAACGATTCACATCCCTAACAGTTAACCACTCTATCATGATTGACAGTCTATCTGAAATTGGAGCAAAGGAAACAACTCTACAATGGTTCTCTTCATACCTATCACAAAGATCCTACCAAGTGCTGCTCAATGATACCCTCTCAAAGAAAATTAACCTCAACACTGGAGTTCCCCAGCGATGCTCTTCAACATCTATCTGCTTCCAATATGCCACTTCCTATCAAATCTCAATCTGACCCACTTCATCTATGCTGATGACATTCAAATATTAATCCCAATACAAAAATCACTAGAAGAAACATACAAATTAACATCCACTTACCTAAGCAGAATAAAGGAAATATTAACCAACTTAAAACTCATCCTTAACTTCGACAAGACTGAAATAATCATATTAGACAGAAAGAACAACTCTCCTCAACTTCCACCACTCAACCTAATGAACCAAAATACGGTTATATCTCCGGTCAATTATGCCCGCAATCTTGGAGTAATAATTGACAAGGAACTCTCTTTCAAAAACCATATCATAAAAAAATCAAAGCTGATATCATAAATTACTAACACTCCGTCATTTAAAACCTTTCCTTTCCACCAACGACTTCAGATCAGTCCTTCAATTATTCATTTTCTCTAACCTAAATTACTATAACTCACTCCTTTTCAAACTACCTCTAAACACTATCCGCCCACTCCAAATCCTACAAAACGCAGCCGCAAGAATCCTCACTGGATCTAAAAAACATGACCACATCACTCCAACACTTATCTCACTATACTGGCTACCAATAAAATTCAGGATTGAATACAAAATACTATCCATTCTACATAAAATTATATATGAAAAACAAGAAAACTGGCTAAGTTCCTCCATAAAACTACATACCCGAAACAGAAACCTCAGATCAGCAATTAAAGGACTTCTAAAGACACCTCCCACTCGCTCCAAACAACTCACCTCAACCCAAAACAGAGCAATCTCTCTAGGAAGCCCAAATCTCTGGAACTCCCTCCCAACCGAACTCAGAACTCAAGAAAACCTAAAAACTTTCAAAAAAGATCTAAAAACATGGATGTTCACCAAAGTATACCAACTCACACAAGGAACATAACGCCACTAACCCCGTCCGGTCTAACTTGAAGATAAATGAAACTCAAACACAAGTATATTTTACAACAAAGAATTGAAAAGTAAAACTGAACAGCAACTAACTTGTATATGCTGTCCCTATGTTATTAACCTTTTGAAAACCTTGTTATCCTCCTTAACCTTGTAAACCTTCATATTTTTTTGTAAACCGTTATGATGGCGAAACCGAATGACGGTATATAAAACTGGATAAATAAATAAGTTTATAGGTACCCCAAGCTAAGGACTGGATGAAGACCTACCAGTCATTCCTTGGGACCCAGAGCCCCACTGGAGGACTATTGGCACACTCATGTGGCAGCCAAGGGCGGGAAGTTGAGTCCATCTGTCTACACTAAGGAAAACTAAAGTATCAGGTAAGCAATTTCTTCATTTCTTAGTGTGTAGACCAGGGGTAGGGAACCTATGGCTCGCGAGCCAGATGTGGCTCTTTTGATGGCTGCATCTGGCTCGCAGACAAATCTTTAATAAAAAACAACCCCCCCCCTCCTGACCCCCCCCCCCAAGACCTGCCAAAAGTTCCTGGGGGTCCAGCGGGGGTCCAGGAGCGGTCCGGGAGCGATCTCCTGGACTTGGGCTGTCGGCTGCCAGTAGTCAAAATGGCGCTGACGGCCCTTTGCCCTCACTATGTCACTGGGGTCGACCAATGGCGGCGGTAGCCCCTGTGACATAGTAAGGGCAAAGGGCCGTCAGCGCCACGTTCCTGGACCCCCGCTGGACCACCAGGGACTTTTGGCAGGTCTTGGGGGGGGGTGTAGTAAATTAATTTTGGAGGTCTTGGGGGGCGTCAGGAGGGTGGAGGGTTTTGTTAGATTTTTACTTTTTTATTAAAGATTTGTCTGCGAGCCTTGGACCCCCGCTGGATCACCAGGGACTTTTGGCAGGTCTTGGGGGGGGGGGGGTCAGGAGGGTGGGGGGTTGTAGTAAATTAATTTGGCAGGTCTTGGGGGGGGGGGCGTCAGGAGAGTAGGGGGTTGTAGTAAATTAATTTGGTAGGTCTTGTATGGCTCTCACGGAATTACATTTTAAAATATGTGGCGTTCATGGCTCTCTCAGCCAAAAAGGTTCCCGACCCCTGGTGTAGACTGATGGACTCAGGACCAGTGGGATGTACAAAAGCTACTCCCAACAGGGTGGGAGGCTGCCTGCAGTGCAATCAACATCGCAAGTGCAAAGCCTGCATCCTCCCAGACCTGCACATCCAGACAATACAACCTGGAAAAAGTGTGTAAGGAGGACAATGTTGCAGCTCAAGAAATATTGATGGGAGGCAGATTAACCTCGCCCATGACATTGCATGAGCCCTAGTGGAATGAGCCCTAATCTGAGTAGGCAACGGCTTTCCAGCATTCGCATACATGGCCATGATCACTTCCTTAATCCAATGAGCTATGGTAGCCTGCAAAGCTGGAGCACTCTGCTTACTCCCGCCATGGAAAACAGGCAATCCGACTTTTGAAAAGACTCAAAGCTCCAGATACTGCACAACAAGATGCTTATCATCCAAGGAGCACAAAAGGTGAAACTCCTCCACATCCCTGACCTTATCCAGGGATGGCAAGGAGATGGACAGATTCAAATGAATGTCCGAGACTACCGTGGGCAAGAAGAATGGAATAGAACATAGCTGTAATGCCCCCGGATTCACACGAAGAAACAGCTCCCAGCAAGACAAGGTCTGCAGCTCAGAAATCTGACATGCAGAACGTATAGCCACCAAGAACAGTGTCTTCAAAGTCAACAACCACAAGGAAAGGCTACGCAGTGGTCAGAACATAGGGCCCGCCAAAAAGTCCAGCACCAAAATTAAGACTCCACAATGGAACTGGTATCCTTACGGGAGGCCTAAGGTGCTTCACTCCCTTCAAAAAACAGGCCACATCAGGATGAGACAACAAGGAAATACCATTCACCAGGCTTCTGAAACAGGCAAGAGGTACAACCTGTACCTTCAAGGAATTAAGGGCCAAGCCTTTATTCAATCCATCCTGCAAAATATCCAAAATGAGAGGGATCTTAACTGAATAAGGAAGAACACTCTGCTCCTCACACCAGGCCTCAAAAACTCTCCAAACCCAGACATAAGCCAAGGATGTGGTGAACTTACGAGCACGGAGTAAAGTAGCAATCACCGCAGAGGAATAACCACGCTTTTAACAGGTGAGCCCTCTCAAGGGCCAAACTGTAAGATAGAATAGAATCAGATCCTCATGAAGAACGGTCCCTGCTGAAGCAGATCCATGTGCAGCGGAAGATGAAGGGGGGGCCTCCATCAGGAGCCACTGCAAAACTGCATACCATGGATGCCTGGGCCAGTCTGGCACCACCAGGAGTACTAGCTCTCTATGGCCTTCAATCTTACAAATTATCCTGCCCAGCTTGTGGAGTGAAGGCACCATTAGACGAATGGAGTCTAAGAGATTGTGATTTTTGTCACTGAAATCAAGAAACGCTTCCACAACGGACCATTTTAAATTATATTGATTTACAAGCTTGAATCCTCCTTAATGGTTCAAAGTTTAGATGAGAGTCTAAGCCCTTGAGGCAGCAGTTATAAACGGCGAACTCTGCCTGAGTCGGGCAGTTATTTTCAATACATCTCGACTACAATAAAGTTTTGAAAAAGACTTTTGCACCGACATAAATACAGAGTGTAAGATTTCCATTCAAAAAGGAGTCACCTTCAAGTGACTGTTGACCCTCTTGAGATCCAAGATGGGACGAAAGGAGGAGTCCTTCTTGGGCACAAAATAAATGGAATCTCACCCCATATGTTCTTGAGACATGGGTACTGGAACCACAGGAGTCTGAAGCATGAACCCCACTGCCTGCTTCTTCTGCGAGGAATGGCATGTCCTGAGGAATTCTGTGAAATTCCAGTGCATACCCTTCGTGTATCGACTCCAGGACCCACTGGTCCGACGTCATCTCAACCCACCTCAGATAAAAAAATGAGAGACGTCCCCCTATTTCCTGTTCCAAAAGGTGAGCCAGCAAACCTTCATTGGGAAGCTCAGAAAGGTCCACCACCTGAGCCTGCTCCTCTCTCTTGGCTGCCTGGGACGAAAGGACTGAGACCTACCAAAAAGCTGAGTCTGCTAAAAGGTCACCCCGAAAATGCTTGGAATCCCGGAAATGACCCCTCATATCAAAGGTGTGCTGTAACTTTTTTTTATCCTCCAGCAACCGAAGCACGGGAGACTCGCCCCACTTACTGGCCAGTTTCTCCAACTTGCTCCCAAACAAAAGAGACCCTTTAAAGGGCATCTTGGTAAGATTGGCTTTGGAAGCTGTGTCAGCTGACCAATTTCACAACTGGAGTTGTTGCCTGGCTGTTTTCACCAAAACCAGCCCTCTGGCCGAAGTCTGGACCAAATCAAAGCATGCATTTGCTAAAAAGGTGGCAGCAGGCTCCACAACCACTCTGGAATTCCCCTCCAAACTCATCAACCTCCTGAGAGAGAAGCAGACAAGATCTTGCCACTAGGGTGCAGGAGGCAATCTGTAAATTCATCGCCACTACCTCAAAGGCTTGCTTAAGAATAGCCACAATCTTTCTATCATGTACATCCTTCAAGGCCGCTCCTCCTTTCTACGGGGATAGTCTTCCGCTTAGACATGGCACATACCAGAGTATCTACTTTGGGGAAAATGCAAACACTCTCTCACAGCCAGATCCAGGGGGGTACAGTCCTTCCAATGTCTGACCCCCTTTAAAATTTGCCTCTGGGGCATCCCATTCCAGATTAATCAGTTCCTAGATGACATCCTTCACTGGGAAAAAAAACAAGAGACTTTATGTAAGGAAACCAAAACGGGATTCTTCCTCGGCTCTGACATAGCATCCAAACCAGGAACACCCAGCTGTTTCAAGGTCTTGGAAATCAGGGCCAGTAGTTCATCTCTACGAAAGAACCGCAACATGGTTCGATACGGTTCTAGCCCTGGAGGAATTTTCCCATCTTCTAGGGAATCAGGATCAACCTCATCATCAGTGCCATCTGGATTCCTGTCAGAACAACTGCAGGAAGCTGAGGCGAGCCCTGGTGTTTAAGCATAGGACTATAAAAGGGAGGAGCCACCAGCTGAGGGTCCGACTGGACAGAAATGGGGGAAGCGGAGGACTGCGCCTGAAGAAAGGCTTGTAAGCCTTGAAAAAAATTCCACTGAAGAAAAAGCAGCCAAGTCCAGACCAAGTCTAGAAGGAACTGGAGCTAGTCTCAAAGAACTGCCCTCGCCAGCGGAGGAGCCAGTCAAGGAAGAACCAAGATCTGGTGTCCCCCCAGACAAGGCCATGGCCAACCGATCATCAGAATGGGAAGAGACAGGCTTAGCAAAATCTGAGGAAGACAACTCTCCCCGAGTCTGAGCAGCACTGAGACAGGTTAGAAGTCAGGTCAGGCTGAGAAGCTCTAATGTAATAGGCAACACAAATAGGAAGACGCTTAGGCTTCTTGCTTACCAGCATTATTGCTGTGGTAAATGTGCATTGGAACGGCTCGCGCTCAAACATGAAATGCGCCCAAAAAATAAGCACCAGGAAGAAAGCACAGCAAGGTGCATGTACAACCTGTGCGCTAAGTTAAGCACGTAAAAAGAGTTTGTACGTGTAAAAAACACACCCAAAAATCGAGCGCACGTCTGCAGAGCCAACACACTGCACACACCGACAGCCTATAGAGGGCAGCAGAACGTGCCCAAGAGTGCCCGAAAACGGCCGCTGCATCCTACCATGCGGAGTACAAGAAAAAGCCTAAGTGTGAGGCCTAGTCCACTGGGGGCCACTCAACCTGCCAGGCTGCTCAGTTCCCCAACCCCAACGGGAGCGGGAACGAACATTGGCACGGCATGCTGAGAATGGAGACTGAAGGAAGTTCTGAAACCCCTCTGTGTCTGATTCAAATAAAACTTTTTTTTTTTTTTATCCTCACCTGAGCTCAGCGCTTACCAGCTGAGTAGAGACTGCCTCCGGCTGCGAGGGGGGAAGGGCATCTGCCATCACTGCCGTGCTCAGCCTCTTGCACCCGCTGGCTTTCAGCTGAACTAGCAGCTAAGTCCACACCGGGAAACCCAGCTTCTGGTCAAGGCACACCTCTGAGGGACCACGGAAATCACCTCAGGAATTCTCAACTGGGGACCCTTAGGTATCACCGAAGGAGAGTGGGGTTCACTTTTCCTGAATTTAGAATTTCAAATTTCTCCCTTCAAAAACCTCAAAGCAATCCCCATAGGGAGATGCACATCCACAATCTACTGGAAATGGAGAATACTGGCAGGCTGGGGTCACTGCACTGACACGTCAGCTTGCTTCGACTCCATCTGCTGGCAGGGGAGCATAAACCACTGGTCCTGAATCCATCCGTCTACAAGCTAGGAAATAGCTGATAGTTGCTGCAAATGCCAAAAACCAAATTAAACCAAGAATGTAGCTGCTGGAGAAGAAATCTTACCAAATTTGTGAAGAAAAGTAGGCAGCCCGATGGAGAGTGGGAACAAAAGGAATAGTACCCTGGCTGTGCTCATAATTAGACTCCCCGCACTGCTTGCCCCCACCCCCATGACAGTCTCTGTGGCTTCAAATTGCCCTATGGGCATGAAGAAAGTTGCATGGCTCAACCCCTGTAGTTAGATCCCTCCCATGGCACACCCTCATTCTATCTGGTTTGCCCCTCTCCCGGCTGCCCCTGAGCCTTTGAAGGCCTGATGATCCTCAGGCAGATGCCCACGTCAACGCCATCACCACGTGTCGCTGGCACGAATAGGTCATCGCCTTAAGCCCCCAACAAGCCCCCAACAAGCCCTGCCACATGTCCTGAGTCATCCTGGCATCCCCCCCCCGGGTTAGTGTCCGATCCACGTATCCCCCTTCATTCCAGATGCACACTGGGTTATTGGCGGCATCTGTGTACCGGTCCGGCACTGACAAGAGCACCTCTGGTCATACATTGTTTCCTACAAACAAATTTAAAGATTTAATATTCCTTGTAATTGATCAGGTAAATCATCATCCAAGAGGTGATTTGAATTTAGAATGCACAAGATGAGAAGAAAGATGGATTTTCAAATTAAATACCATTGAAACACATGGACTGAACAATTTTTAGAATTTATTTATTTTTTTTTTTTTTAGAACATGCCATACTGGGTCAGACTAAGGGTCCATCAAGCCCAGCATCCTGTTTCCAACAGTGGCCAATCCAGGCCATAAAAACCTGGCAAGTACCCAAAAATTAAGTCTACTCCATGCTACTGTTGCTAGTAAAAGCAGTGGCTTTTACTGAGTCAACTTAATTAATAGCAGGTAATGGACTTCTCCTCCAAGAACTTATCCAATCCTTTTTTAAACACAGCTACACTAACCATATCCTCTGGCAACAAATTCCAGAGTTTAATTGTGCGCTGAGTGAAAAAGAACTTTCTCCGATTAGTTTTAAATGTGCCACATGCTAACTTCATGGAGTGCCCCCTAGTCTATTATCCGAAAGAGTAAATAACCAATTCACATTTACCTGTTCTAGACCTCTCATGATTTTAAACACCTATATCATGTCCCCCCTCAGTCGTCTCTTCTCCAAGCTGAAAAGTCCTTGTCTTTCCTCATAGGGGAACTGTTTCAGTCCCTTTATCATTTTGGTCACTCTTCTCTGAACCTTCTCCATCACAACTATATCTTTTTTTTTTTTTAGATGCGGCGACCAGAATTGTACACAGTATTCAAGGTGCGGTCTCACCATGGAGTGATACAGAGGCATTATGACATTTTATGTTTTATTCACCATTCCCTAATAATTCCCAACATTGTTTGCTTTTTTGACTGCTGCAGCACACTAAATAGATGATTTCAATGTGTTATCCACTATCACGCATAGATCTCTTTCTTGGGTGGTAGCTCCTAATATGGAACCGAACATTGTGTAGCTATAGCATGGGTTATTTTTTCCCTATATGCATCACCTTGCACTTATCCACATTAAATTTCATCTGCCATTTCAATGCCCAGTTTTCCAGCCTCACAAGGTCTTCCTGCAATTTATCACAATCTGCTTGTGATTTAATTACTCTGAACAATTTTGTATCATCTGCAAATTTGATTACCTCACTCGTATTTCTTTCCAGATCATTTATAAATATATTGAAAAGTACGGTTCACAATACAGATCCCTGAGGCATTCCACTGCCCACTCCCTTCCACTGAGAAAATTGTCCATTTCATCCTACTCTCTGTTTCCTGTCTTTTAGCCAGTTTGTAATCCACGAAAAGAATTCGCCACCTACCCCATGACTTTTTACTTTTCCTAGAAGCCTCTCATGAGGAACTTTGGCAAATGCCTTCTGAAAATCCAAATACACTACATCTACTGGTTTACCTTTATCTACATGTTTATTAACTCCTTCAAAAACAGTGAAGCAGATTTGAGAGGCAAAACTTGCCTTGGGTAAAGCCATGCTGACTTTGTTCCATTAAACCATGTCTTTCTATATGTTCTGTGATTTTGATATTTAGAACAGTGTCCACTATTTTTCCTAGCACTGAAGTCAGGTTAGCTGTTCTGCAGTTTCCCAGATCACCCCTGGAGCCCTTTTTAAATATTGAGGTTATATTAGCCACCCTCTAGTCTTCAAGTACAATGGATGATTTTAATGATAGGTTACAAATTTTTACTAATAGATCTGAAATTTCATTTTTTAGTTCTTTCAGAAACCTGGGGTGTATACCATCCAGTCCAGGTGATTTACTACTCTTTAGTTTGTCAATCAGGCCTACCACATCTTCCAGGTTCACCGTGATTTGGTTCAGTCCATCTGAATCATTAGCCATGAAAACCTTCTCCAGTACGGGTACCTCCCCAACATCCTCTTCAGTAAACAATGAAGCGAAGAAATCATTTAATTAATCTATTGTTTTTCGTTGATTATTTTATCACTCTCCAGTTGTTATTTAAAATCTTTCCTGTCTTCCATCTCCCATGTTTTCGCTCCCTGTTTAATGTAACTTTACCTTCTACTTAGTTGTTAATTGGTTTCCCCTGTTCTATTGTAAACCGGTACGATAAGACCTCGTCTTGAGTATCGGTATAGTAAAATAATTTAAATAAATAAATACATTTAAATAAATTTAATGTTTTGGGTTTTTTTTAATAAGTTGGATAGGGGCTCTACACTTTTTTTTTTTTAATATAGCTAAGTACGCAATACTTCAGAAAGAATAAAGAAACTTTCTGACTGGTGAGTGTCTGCAAGGCATGCTATATTACTGGACTACTTGTCATCCACTTTTTTTCATTTCAAACAAAATCAGCCTACATTTCTGATCGTCCAAGTGGATTAGACTAGTGTGTCTTTTGACAGGATAATTTGTATTTCCACTTTGTTTTTCTATGGATACATAAATGAATACTGCTCTGGAACGCCACAGTAAGTTAAAACTATCAGGCAGACATTAGGTAACCATTTAATCCATGAGTGCAGGTGGAATAAGACTGGTGAGCATGGTGATTCGATTAAAATGTGAAGACATATGTAATTTTTGAGCCGTGAATTCACACATTTTTGTTTTAGGAGTTTTCCCTGATGCAGCCGAGCAAGGTGAAACATGATTCATGTCTGGCTCTTGTCTGAATTCAATGCATTTAGTACCATTTTATTCCTTTGGATAAAGGAGTACAAGACACATTTTTAATAGATATAGTTTTTTCACCAGAAATATTTGCTTCACTGTAAAAAAATGTAAAGAAGGGAGATCTAGACTTGTGATTATACTGGTAGCATTTGTGAACCACATCACTAATGTGCTAGATGAAGTCTTTTCCCCCACTAAAAATAATTTTAAAATAATCCATAATATTGTATAGTATTTCTGTAAACAAGAATTTAAAAATGTATTCTCTATTATTTCTGCTTTGGAATAATTCTGACTCCCCAAATCAGATCATTTTTAAATAGAAAATAGAAACATGATAGCAGAAAAGACCATACCTTTTCTAGACTGCCCATCCATACAACTATTCAGCTTTACAATCCCTACCACTCCCTCAGACATCCTGTTTATTCTGTGCTTTTTTGAATTCAGATATTGTCCAAGTCTCCATCATCTCCTTGAGGAGGCTGTTACATGCATCCTTTACCCCCTCTGCAAAGAAATATTTCCTTAGATTACTCCTGAATCTATTTCATTTCACTCTCATCCCATGACTTCCTTTCTTTTGAAAGAGGCCTGCTTCTTGTGCACGGAAACCTTAGAGGTATGTGTCTATCAAATCTCTCCCTTTCACATTTCCTCCACATTTAGATCTTTAAGCCTGACCCCATACGCTTTAGAATGAAGACCACTGACTATTTTAGTAGCCCTTGTCTAGGCTAGGGGTAGGCAAGTCCTGGGGTGCCACAAACAGATCTGGTTTTCAGGACATCACAAATTAATATGCATGAGATATAGTTGCCATTGTGACTTAATATGCACAAATTATGTTTTTATATATTTGTTTCTTCTTCCTATTTGACAATATAGTTTTGAAGTGTATATGTTGTGATGGTTTTTCAATAACATTTTTAAAAAGAAAAAAAAAATTCTTGATGCCATGCATGACTCCTTCCTGATTAGAACTAGGTAAGAGGACAAGGACACATACTATACATGAAGCTCTCAAATGAGAACCCAAAGGCTGGAAAAACAACAACGAATGCTAGAAAAATTAGGATAAAATAAAATCTCTTACGATGATAGTCTATAATTTAAGCTCGGTATCAGAGAAACAATTGATTAACGTGAAAGGTATGGTTTTCAGGGTATTCAAAATATGTACATTAATGTCTGTCTCTATCTCTTATCTATCTCTCTATATATATCCAATGAATATTTATTGTGGATATCCTGAAAACCAGGCAGGTCTGTAGCCCTTGGGGGCGGATTTTAAAACGAGCGCGAATAGCCTACTTTTGTTTGCGCTCCAGGCGCAAACAAAAGTACGCTGGATTTTAGTAGATACGCGCGGAGCCGCGCGTATCCGCTAAAATCCTGGATCGGCGCGCGCAAGGCTATCGATTTCGTATAGCCGGCGCGCGCCGAGCCGGCTGCCTACCCCCGTTCCCTCCAAGGCCGCTCCGAAATCGGAGCGGCCTCGGAGGGAACTTTCCTTTGCCCTCCCCTCACCTTCCCCTCCCTTCCCCTACCTAACCCACCCGCCCGGCCCTGTCTAAACCCCCCCCTTACCTTTGTCGGGGGATTTACGCCTCCCGGAGGGAGGCGTAAATCCCCGCGCACGAGCGGGCCTCCTGCGCGCCGGGCCGCAACCTGGGGGCGGGTACGGAGGGCGCGGCCACGCCCCCGGACCGCCCCGGGCCGTAGCCACGCCCCCATACCCGCCCCCAAAACGCTGCCGACACGCCCCCGAAACGCCGCAACGACCGGGCCCGCCCCCGACACGCCCCCCTCGGAGAACCCCGGGACTTACGCGAGTCCCGGGGCTCTGCGCGCGCCGGGAGGCCTATGTAAAATAGGCTTCCCGGCGCGCAGGGCCCTGCTCGCGTAAATCCGCCCGGTTTTCGGCGGATTTACGCGAGCAGGGCTCTGAAAATCCGCCCCTTGATGAATGGAATTTTGTATCTCCATTCTATTAAAAAAAAAATAAAAGTAACATATATAAAATCCAACCCAAACATTCTATAAAAAAAATACAACAACTGTACAATTCTAGATTAGAGTAGGAATGTCACTGCATATTCCTTACACAAGAGAGGCAGTAAGCAGTTATTCATTTTTGAAGGTTTTTTAAATTGTAAATTAACTTGATGCAGACAAACTTAGGGCTAAGCAGAGGAAAAGCTGGAATGTGGTACTGACATAACACTGGTGTTCAAGCCACTACTTAGATAGCCCCCATCTTACCTGATTAGGCTTTCAGGACATCCATAATAAATATGCATGAGACATGCATATACATTAAGATATGAAACAATGAGGCTGCCATGTTAGTACACTTGAATGCACTGTAATAAGTTCATGTTTTTATTGTTAGCCGCTTAGAAATAATGATTTGTGGTGTAGACATTTTAAATAATAAAAAAAGGTAATACCTATTTACTGGATTAATTTAATACACTTCTTGACTAGCTTTCGGGAGCTATTACTCCCTTCTTCGAGTCAGAATAGAATGACAAAAAAATGACATTGTTAGAAAATAATTGAATCATAAAAGGCATTCTAATTAAAGCATGAAGGGGATGTTGATGGGTAATGAGAACATAACAGAAAAAGTGAAATTACTACTTACCTGATAATTTCCTTTTCTTGAATACAGTCAGACCAGTCCGGACTAGCGGGTTATGCATGCAAACCAGCAGATGGAGAGAACAAGCTCACTTATGTCATTCCTTATATACCTCTGCTGTCACCAGCCTACCAGTATTCCTGATATAAGTGGAGGACAATATTAATAGAACCATAATAGCGGTTATTATAATTACATTTATTATCATGATCATTATGATTATCTTTAAACTTGTGCACTTCAAGAAAAAAACTAAAGGAAGATGCAACAAGTGAAGAATATCTAATTGTAGCATAAGAAACCACTCACCTGTGGCAAAGTATAGGAAACCATAACACTTTCCAACCCTACTTATTTACCTGTGAAAACATTTGCTGCAAGGTATAAAGTGAATGAAAACACTTAAGATAGCAGTAGCACTGGGAGGCTCCCAGATTGGTTCATCTGTATTTCTCAGTAGCCTAGTTAACCAATCATTAGAAACAGGACAATTTCCATCTAATCTGAAAAAAACATCCATTCTACCAATTCTAAAATCAAAAACAAAAGGTACAGCCGATCTCAATAACTACAGACCTATTGCCTCCCTCACATCATTAGCTAAACTAATAGAATCTGCAGTTTTACGTCAACTTTCTGACTTTCTATCCGAAAATAACATTCTCCACATTAACCAGCACGGCTTCAGAAAGGGACACTCTACAGAAACACTTCTCCTATCTACCTTTGACACATTATTCCGGGCATTTGATTCATATACAGATTACATTATAGTATTTTTAGATATCTCAGCAGCATTTGATACGGTCGATCACCAAATTCTCATCTCAGGCCTACAAGCAATAGGCATCACTGGAACAGTATTAAGTTGGTTTTCATCTTTTCTTACAGATCGTCCTCAACAAGTTAATATTAACCATCAATCCTCTACCCCCTACACAATTCCATCCGGCGTTCCCCAAGGATCTTCATTATCTCCCATACTATTCAATATATATCTTCTTCCGCTTTGTCATATCTTATCTTCACTCAACCTACAATTCAAAATTTATGCAGACGACATTCAATTTCTGGTCCCCTACAAAACTTCCTGGTCCGATACTCTATCTTTAGTTTCACTCTACCTTTCCACCATTAACTCTTGGCTATCTCACAATCGTTTAAAATTAAATCCATCAAAAACTGAATTAGTCCATTTAACATCCATTACAGATTCCTCTATAGGCCCACCATCTCATTTCACTTTCAATGGCTCAACCATCCCAATTAACTGCCATGCCATAAATCTAGGTGTAACCATAAATACAGACTTATCTATGAAACAACAAATCTCCTCCCTAACAAAGAAATCATTCTACAAATTACAGCTTCTGAAACGTCTTCGTCCTCTTCTTTTCTATCGTGATTTCAGGACTGTTCTACAATTTCTTATATTTTCTGGTCTAGACTATTGTAACGCTCTTTATCTAGGTCTATCTGATTCATCAATTCACCCGCTACAATTAGTTCAAAATAGTGCAGCTCGCTTATTATCCGGTACCTCCATTCGCAATCACATTACACCTATTTTACATTCCCTTCACTGGTTACCCATAAAATACAGGATAAAATACAAAGTAATCTCAATCATCCATAGTTTAATCTACAACTCTACATCCACTTGGCTTTGCACCTTACTCCGCATTTACAAACCCACCCGACACTTAAGATCACTTACTCAAAATCTCTTAGACATTCCATCACCACGACAGGCTAGATTAGATATCACCAGGAAAAGAGCTTTTTCAGTAGCAGGACCATCTCTCTGGAACTCTTTACCCAACCCACTCCGTTTAATATCAAATCCTCATCATTTCAAAAAGGCTTTAAAAACATTCTTTTTTCAACAAGCATTTAACACTCCCACTAAGCATCTCCCCGATCAAAAATGAAACTCCATCCCCTAAATTTCTCTCATCAGATACATATTACCTTAACGTCTCTCCTCTATCATCCCATCCGTGTTCTTTCTAGGACATTACAATTCGATAAGTTGCTACCCCCCCCTCTCCCCCTCCATCCCTTTTACCCTCCCCACTCTTTACCCATGGCATGTTACCATTATTATTATTTTGTTATTTAATAATTTCTTTTAGCTAACATTTATCTAGCTATTTAGTTAAATTTATGTATTTTAAGTTTATTTTAGTTATATTTTATTTTTACTTTATTTTAACATGTTGTAAACCGTTTTGATAAAATTTTATTTTGAAAAGCGGTATATAAATACTTTTAAATAAAAAAATAAAATAAATTATCAGGTAAGTAGTAATTAAACCTTCTTCATCCAGAAGATTCCAGACAAGTGGGATGTACCAAGCTACTCCCTAATACGGAGGAATGTTACCCAAGGCTGCCACAAAACTGCTGAGGTGAAACATGCTACCTCTGCCGCAATATAGACAAAGATGCTACTGTACAGATCTCCAAGAAGAGACCAATTGCAATGCAACTCACGAAGAAACCTGAGCTTTCCTGGAATGACCCCAAATCTAGTTTGGTAATGGAGTAACAGACTCCAGATACACCTCTTTAAAACACTTCTTCAAACCAGTGCACCCCCGTAACTAGTGGGCACCCCATTTCTCAGCACACCACCATACATAACAAAAGTTAGATCAGATCTTCCAAGAAAAAGCTAGAGATCCTGAGATTTTGTAAAGTAAGACCCCTTACACATCCAAGGATCAAAGTAGTGAACATTCTTCAGAAAGCTGACCTGCTAAACGAGCAGGGACTTCACTGGTTAAAGCAGATTCTAAAACTGCTTTCTGTAGAAAGGAATCATACAAAGCTGGACCCAATCTTTAAAAGTCATAAGAAATGTGTGTATTAGTAGGACGAACATCTTCAGAGTAAGCAGTTTACTTCTTTTAAGGCTATTTTTGCTAAAGTGTGATCCAGCCAAGAAAGACAAAACTAATTTCTGGTCCAAGGTGGAACCAGAATCTGCAGCAGAAATCTGATATGCTTAGCACCTGTCAAAACTCAAGAGATATCCAAATGAGAATACAGTAGCCGATCTTGCATATGCTCTCTATAGCAATAGAGGGCTGCCTCCTGTATCAGGAGTGCCTTCAGAGCCAATTCCTTAGAAAGGACTTCTCACAAATATCCAGAATCAAGGAACTATTGAGTTTCCAGGAACATCATGATATCCAGAACACTAATCCTCAAAAAACTCAACATGCATAGAGGCCAACGAAGTAGAACATTTTCTAATCATCAGGAATGTAGCTAACATGACCTGAGAATAGTCATTCCTCACTAATGGGCTCTTTAAAGGGCCAAATCGTAAGACAAATCAATCTGAACACTAGCAAAACATCAGACCTTGGCATAGGAACACCTTTGAGGTGGAAGCCCAGAAGACTACTGCACAGTTCCCTGTGAAAATCAGTGTGCGAGAGGACTGAAAATTGGTTTTAGAAAGAAAATGACAATCTGTCCCAAACCCAGCAACAACTGGACGGCTAGCTGAGAAGCAGAACGCCATCCTGAAAGGACTTTGCTCTAATCAGCCTATCTTCCAAAGAAGGGTACCGCAAAACTCTTCTTTATGCATTATTGCAGCCAAAACCACCATCACCTTGGAGTAGGTTCTCGGTTCTGCTGCTAGCCCAAAGGGTTGTGAAACTGAAAATGGCAATGTAATACCACAAATCTGAAGAAACGCCATTGATCCTTCCAGACTAGAAAATGAAAAACACCAGCTAGATCCAAAACGGTCAGACACTCCCCTTTGTGAGCTACCCTGAGTACCAATCTTAATGTTTCCATCCTGAAGCGGGCTACCTTCAAGAAGTCGGGGATCACTTCAGGTCCTTTTAGGACTACCATGGAAATAAAGTAAAGGGAGAAAATGGAGTAACGTCTGTACCCCTCCTGGCTGCCTGGAATGGAAGCACAGCCTTCAGTTCAAGGAGCCACTGCAGAATTGCTCTACCACTTGTCTTTCCATTATCGAGTGACAAGGGAACCCATAAAGGTGGTAGAATTAGAATGGACAACCTGTAGAATATAACAATTTCTTATTAACTCCTGGACCCATTGGTCCACTATAATGTGGGTCCATCTCAAAGAACAGAGACAGCCACCTCTCTCTGTAACCTGGGATATGATTCCCAAGCACGTATGTTGCTCCAAAAGAGCTGGAGCCTGCCTTACTGCCCTTATCTCCTTACACAGATGGAAAGGAAAAGGTCTCTGTGACAGAATCTTAGTTCTAACTTCTGGGAGACAAGGGACCTTCAAGTTGCCCCATGCCTTTGCCAATCTCTCCAGCTCTTCACCCAACAAGAGCTGATCCTAAAAGGGCTGCCTAGCCAAATCAGTCAGAAAAAGACTGCTTATTAGAGGGGCCTCCAGAGAAACCGCTGAACAGTTATCATGGATGCTACTGCTCTGACGGATGAGCACACCAGATCATATCTGACCCCAGCTAGACACACAGTCCCAGCCTCTATTGGTGGGAAATACTGCTTCAAGTCTTCCTGGGCATGATCTGCCACGACAGAGCCACATGCCGCAATCTGAAAACCAGCCACACAGCCCTCAGGCCTGTCTTTTTTTTAAGTGCCACCAAACTGTCCTCCCTAGGAAAACAAAATTTCTTGCTCTCCTGTGGATTTAAGCAAGTCCTTCAAAAACTTAATGGATTTTACCAGGAACAAGGAAGGTTCTGTCACTGCAGGCAGACCTAAACAAGCCCACAACATCTGAAAATTAAAGACACTAAGTCTTTCCCACGGAGAAGACCATAGTAGCAATATCCACTCCTTTCTGGAACATCCTTTCCCA
The DNA here is from genome assembly GCF_901001135.1 of Rhinatrema bivittatum. NCBI lineage: Eukaryota > Metazoa > Chordata > Amphibia > Gymnophiona > Rhinatrematidae > Rhinatrema > Rhinatrema bivittatum. Next base: position 295,051,076 of record NC_042618.1, read on the forward strand.
CTTCTGGGAATCTACTGAAACCAGCCAGAGAAGCCTGAGAACATTTTCTAGGGATGCAGCTGACCCAGAAATAGGGACTGCACATTATGAGATGGTATTCTGTGCAGACAGGCACATCAGGGACCATTATTGATCCTTTCATCAATTGGAACGGCCATGACAAAGACAAGTGTGGTGCTGGAGATTCTTCCTTGCATTCCTCTGCAACAATAAAATAACACAGGGACTGAGAGAGCAAAGGCCAGCTGTCCTCTGCGGAAGGGACATTGCACATCCTCAGGAGGGCACGCTGTCTCCTCTAGGCCCTTTTTACTAATCCCTAGTGTCAGTCTGTTAAGGCCCTCAAGGGAATCCCTTGAAAATACCTTTGCCGCTGTGCTTAGCCTTTGCCACCATGCACTCCAATTGAGCGCAATGATACTGGGAAATTGCAGGAGTTCCTAAAACTGTACACCACCCCTTATAAAATACTTGTAGACCTCTGGAAAAAAGAAAAGAAACTTCAAATACAGAGTAGAGCCAGAAGTAACTGTCCTTCACAGAGGAATCTTACACTACTATTGCTGCCACTGTAGCAGCCTAAGAGGAATTACGGGATCCAAGAGATATCCCTCAGGGTTAAGGAATGGACGAATGAACACTGTGAGGGCCGTGCTGGCCAAAAAGCCAGCCCCTCAGTGTTATGGCAGGAGGACCAAACCCCCCAGCATAAGAACATAACAGTTGCCATACTGAATCAGACCAAAGGTCCATCAAGCACAGTATCCTTTTTCCAACTGTGGCCAAGCTAGGTCACAAGTACCTGGCAGGATTCCAAGGGATAGATAGATCCCAAGCTGCTTATTCTTTGGATAACCAAAGAATAAGCAGAGGATTTTTGCAACTCTACCTTAATGGTTAATGGACTTTCTCTCCAGAAACTTGTCCAAACCTTTTTTTTTTTTTTTTTTTTTTTTTTTAAAACACAGCGGCACTAATCTTTCACCACATCCTCTGGCAATGAATTCTAGAACTTTAATATGCATTGATTAAACAAAAAAATATTTTCCTTATTAGTTTTAAATGTATTTCCCAGTAACTTCAGTGTGTGTCCTCTGGTCTTTGTACTTTTTCAACTGATTAACGTTTACACGTTCCATTCCACTCATAGACCTCTATCATATCTCCCCTCAGTAATCTCTTCTCCAAGCTGAAGAGTCTTAACCTCTTTAGCCTTTCTTCATAGGGGAATTGTTTCAGCCCCTCTATCATTTTAGTCACCCTTCTCTATACGTTTTCTAATTCTGCTATATCTTTCTTGAGATGTGTTGACCAGAACTGCACACAATACTCAAGATGACGTTGCACCATGGAGTGATACAGAGGCATTATGATATTCTCTGTTTTATTCCCCATTCCTTTCTTAATAATCCCTAACATTCTATTTGCTTTCTTGGCTACTGCTGCACACTGAGCAGAACATTTCAATGTATTTTCAACGATGACACCTAGATCTTTTCCCTGAGTGGCAACTCCTAATGTGGAACCTTGCATTCTGTAGCTATAATTTGGATTACGCTTCCCTAAGTGCATCACTTTGTACTTGTACACATTAAATGTCATTTGCATGTCCAGTCTCCCAGTTTTGCAAATGTCTTCTTGCAATTTCTCACAATCCTCTTGTGATTTAACAATTTTTAATTTTGTGTCATCTGCAAATTTGATCACCTCACTTGTTGCTCCCATTTCCAGGTCTTTATAAATATATTAAAAAGCAGTGGTCCCAGAACAGATCCCTGGGGCACTCCATTATTCACCTTTTTCCATTGGGAAAATTGACCATTTAGCCCAACTCTGTTTTCTCTTAACCAGCTGGCAATCCACAATAGGACACTGCCTCCTATCCCATGACTTTTTAACATTCTAAGAAGTCTTTCATGAGGAACTTTTGTCAAAAATTTTCAGGAAACCCAGATAAATGTGATCCTGTTGATATAATGTATCACATGTTTATTTTCACCCTAAAAAAAAATGGAACAAGTTTGTGAGGCAAGCCTTCCCTTGGCTAAATCCATGTTGGCTTTGTCCCATTAAACCTTGCTTATCTATATGTTCAGCAATTTTGTTCTTTATGATGGTAGAAACTGTTTTGCCTGGCGCAGACGTCAGACTCACTGATCTGTAGTTTCCTGGATCACCCTTTGATCCCTTTTTAAAAAGTTGGCATTATATATTGCAACCCTCCAGTCTTCAGGTACCATAGATGATACTGAGAGTTTGAAAATTTTCAAGAGCAGGTCTGCAATTTCATTTCTCAGTTCTTTCAGCACTCTAGGATATATACCTGCTGGTCCAGGTGATTGCTACTTTTTAGTTTGTCAATTTGCCCTAGTATATATTCCAGGTTCACTGAGATTTGTTTCAGTTCCTCTGAATCCCCACCTTTGAATATCATTTCTGGCATGGGTATCTCTTACATCTTCCTCAGTGAGTACCACGATGGTTGCAAAGCAACTGCAGAATTCACATGTCCTTCAGGGCTAAGGGATAGAGAGCTCATTGAAGAGAAGTATCTGAGCTGAAAACTCCTTTCCTCCTGCATGCTGGCCCATATTTTTCTGTAATATAGTGCCAACTGCGGGGTGCTGCATAACAGTTAGCATTCCGTACCTTAAGGTCCTGAGTCTAGCATGGTTCCTGGCATCCTGATCGTCTGATGCATTCTGCATCTCTGTCTAGGGGCCTCATCAATTCAGCAGTTTTATAAGCCCAGCACACCGAATTTCTGGAAGGTGCACCTTGATGACATAACTACTTTCTTATAAAAGACGCTCAGTCCGCTGAGCCAGTGCCAGATTAACACATTTTGGTTCTGTGTGTTCCTGTGCATTGCTGTTTTTATTGCTCCTTTCAAATGTGACCAGCTTGACCCTTGATTCTGCTTTGTCTGCTGCCTGTCCAGACTTTTTCCTTGCCTCTTGACTGTAATTGAACTCCACCTGCCCCAACCTTGACCTGCTCCCTGATATTGCATAAATTCTGCCTGCCTTGACCCTGCCTCTGCCCCCTGGATCTGCTCTAGTGCCTTGGTCTTGACCATCAGCTGTTGTGTATCCACCTCTAGTCTGACACTTACCCTGGGCTCCATTCGAAGCCAGGGGTGTTAAGATTCAGAGGCAAGACCTGCAACTGAACCCGGAACCTATGCAGGCTTGTAAACTTTGGCAATCTTGATATATGTGAGCCTAAGTCTGAAATTGACAGAGACTATGACTCACCCAGAATCCTTTGCTGCTTGGCCTGTCTGCAATTCTGGCCATGAGAACCTGAAATTGACCTTAGTTTGAAGAGACTATGGGAGACATCTGGATTGCATATGGAGCTGTCCAAAACATATGATGGAGGGTCATGAGGTTACAAAGGGCAACTGGACAAGGTTATGTTCTCACAGGATACAGTCCCAACTTCAGGGGCCCCAGTGAAATCAGAGTTTTGCAATTCCCCCTGAGGATAGAAAGATTGATAGGACAAAGGACTATCAGAGGATTGATGCGAACATCTGGCTAGGCAAGGGAGGCCCTTAATTTGGGTGGAAAGGGATCAGGTTAACATAGGTTTAGTTTATCTTATTTTAATATAATATAATAAACACAACCTCACATCCATCGACACCACCATTCAATTCACACCTCACACCTCATCCAGACCCATTAGAAATGCCTATAAAGACACCCTGTTTGCCCCACAAGCAAAATCAGCCCTAAGAAAGAGGGCCCTCTCGACAGCAGGACCCCATCAATGGAACACATTGCCACCAGACCTCAGGCAAGAACAGTGTCCATCTTCCTTCAAAAAAAGACTTAAAACATGGCTATTCAGCCTAGCCTTCCCGGACTCCTAATGCTATTCTTCCCATAATCCAGATTCCAGCCTTTATAGTCTCTTATTTCTTGCAACCTCCGACTGTTTATTCCCCCTCTCTTTCCACCGTAATTGGCTCACACTTTGTTTCCCACCCACCTTTCCAAAGCTTTCCACCGATACATATTTACGAGAAGTTAATTGATATGATAGGATATGTTCTGCTTACTATATATTAAGTTAAAATTCTTTTCATATTTTTATGCCTTCTTTATGTTGTTCTTTGTTATATGTTCTTTGTTATATGTAACGCTCCTAAGTGAATTTTGTTGTTAACATGTAAACCGGTGTGATCTGTATTCGTACAGGAACTTCGGTATAGAAAAATTAAAAATAAATAAATAAATATGACAAACTAAGTAAGTGATAATCATAGGCTCATAGACATCACTGTATGTTTTAAATCTATAAAACACAGCACTCACTGACATATGACGAGAGACAGGAGCTGGTGCTGTACATGAGCAGAGGTCTGGCTGCCTGTGTCTCCCAAGGATATGCAATAATAAATTTATATTTGTTCCTACTAAATTTGATTTTGTAGCCTTGTGTCCTCTGTGGGGAAGTGCCTTAAGGGTAAATTAACACTCAACATCTGGCAACCACAAAGTGACCTAGCAGTAGCTGTGGCTACTATACTTTGCGTAGTCTTGCATCTGAATCTGGTGGACAGTTTCAGATTCAACACTGGTATTCTGACATAAATTTGGCTTCTCACCCGAAGGAATTTACCCAGACTTAAGTGTTCTGGATGAGCAATGATTGAGCAGAGATACCCGGAGGTCACAGAGCAAAAGAGAGAGGAGAGTCTTAAAGAAGTATTCGTACCCTGCCCAGGTGGTAAGCGAATGACAGATCTGTTTGTAAGTAGATACCTAAATCCACATGATCAACCTGTGAGTATTTTTTTTAAATATATTTCTTAATTAATTGTTTGTGTTGCACATGTACAGTGTATAGTGATTGTATCAGATATTGTGTACCAGTTAGGGTTTCTTCTTCTGCCTTTATTTTTCACTGTCTGTCCCTTTTGGCCAAGCTTAGCCCTTTGTGTTCTAATTGGTTCCCAAAGATGGACTGATGCAACAATTATTTTGAGTTTAACTTCTTGGGATTCCATCTATTCTTCTCTATCCTGATAGCTCTCTTCATTATTCAACAAAAAGAAAAAAAGAGGAAAAAAGGAAAAGCTAACGGGGAAAACAAGGGAGATCACATTTGTTGTTGTGTGTATAGTCAGTTTATCTATTCTGGTGCAGGGGAGCCATCTAGTGGATAATATGAAAACTCCTTTAGATTTAGTATTAGAAGCAAACCCTCTTAATGTTAAACAGATTAGACATTTTCATGATAAATGGTGCAGTCAGGACAACAGTCTAAAGGACATCCTGATTTTGTTTGGTCAAAAGAAGGCTCTCTGCAGTCTTCTGTGTAGTTGAAGTTGCTTAAATATAATCAGGGATTCAAAGAAAGGACAGTCTTTAGATAAGCATTTGCAAGGATAATGAATGGGATAAAATGCCCCCACCATATGCTTCTGTTAATTATGCCACGCTCCCTGACTAACCCTTCAGGCTTGTATCCAGCTCTGCCAGATGCCTGTAGCTGCTTAGGTCAATTTCTACTACATTCTGTTCCTTCTGAGTTAGGACCTGTAGATCCAAAAGATGTAGCTCCAGACTATAAGCCTTTGCAGTTAGACCCTCCACCCGTGACTCCACTACCTGTTAGTGATATTTCAGGAGTGGGTACTTCTGGAATATATCTCAGTCCGTAGGTGCTCCTGCGGATTCTCTGCCAACAGCAGTTCCCACTGCACCTGTGGCACTTCAGCCAGCAGATGTATCTGTCCTACCTCCGTTAGAATTACAGGAAGGGTGGCAGGAGATGACTTGCATCCTTAAAGGGTTAATGCACCCTTCAAACCTCGTTCAATTCGGTCTGATGGTAGATGAGTTAATAAAGAGGTTTGGATATGTTTTTACGCTTCCGAGAGCTGAAAGCGTAGAGGAGGGAGGAGGCAGTAGTAGCTCTGCAGATGAGGGGGAGGAGGAAAAAAGCTTACGGAAAAAGAGCAGGCAAGTAAAGGACTGTCCTAGAAAACAGCCATCCCGGAAATGAAAAACACAGGGATGTGTGAAAATACATGAAGGAGCAGACAAGGAGAAAGTCTGTAGGGATGCAAATGGAGACCTGTTAATGGAAGTCCAGACTTTGCTTAAAAAGACACCAAAGGACATAGAGGCTGAGAGTGAAGATAGTCGCTATTATATGGATCCATGGGTGGATAGTTTAGCCAAATGGACTGAGGAGATTTGTCCCCCTGTCCAAGACAGGGCTCTTTATCTTCCAGAGACATGAATGTAGCCTGCCAGTGTATTAGACGTCCTTACGGGAACCTTGATTGGGATGATCAGTATATGAATGCTGGCTTAATGGTATGGGAAAAATATGAAAAAGAAGCAGGAGTTGAAGCTACACAATATCTCATTGCTAGGGAAACCTAATAAGCAGGGTCAGGTCCTCCCTCATTATACTCCATGGCAATTTACTGATTTGACTAATTTAATCCTGCAGTTGCCACCTTTAACGAAAGGTGCAGGTGCATGGATTCGTGAGTTTGAAAAATTAACCAGCAGTCTGACTCTAGCCATAGGATAAATTAAAGCATTAGCAGCTCAATTCCCTGGAGTTGATGTAGATGCATTGTTCGACAAGCTAGAATGAGAGAAATCACATTAGCTAAATCAGAATATGATGGTAATCCTTTTAATCACTTTCGTCACAATGTCTGGGAAGCTCTACATCAAAACTTCCCTACACAGAGATTTATCAACCTTATGTCACGTGCATGGGATGGTAAATCTGATATCAGGCTGCATGTGCCAGCAATGCAAGAGGAATGGTTTCTGCAAATGGAACAGCCATTTTGATCAGCCTGGTATGTTACCTCTGTTTTACCAAGCATTAAGGAAAACTTTACCAAAAGGTTGTCAGCAAAGGCTAGATCAGGTGGTAGGATTGGAAAGTAAGATGCGGCCAGAAATGTTCCTCAATATTTGCCACTATGGTGATTTGTATGTTAGAGAAAAAGGTAAAGGAGCTGATGATTTGGCTAAAATCCAAACTAAATTATGTTCTATGCAGATAGAAGAGCTAAGTAAACGAAAAGATGGAGAGAAAAATAAGGTGTCTGGGACAGGAGTTAAAGCATGTCCAGATAAAGAACCTGAGTGAGAACTACGACATGGACAGGGTGGGTGTGATGCATGGTATCCCTAGAATCAATTAATAGGTGCAGTAATTACACTTAGAGGAAATAATACCCGAGGTAGAGGGATGTTGAGAGGTAGAAGAGGAAAAGGTGGAAGAGGTATGTATGGGAGCCCTTCACTAGGAGCAGGTATTGGACTTGATAGACTAGCAGGTGTAGATTGTTGGTATTGTGTGAAATTTGGACATTTTGCAAATGAATGCAGGGCTAATCCTGACAGAAACAGACCTGGTGGTAGAAGAAGACGACAATGAGGATTTCCTCATTAGGATCCTGCCAATGAGATCCAGAGGTATAGAGCAGGAAATGGGTATGCCCAATGACACTTAGGAGTGGTACAAATTAGGGCAGGAACAGCAGACCCCATGTTGACAATATATATTAACAAACAATCTCATACTTTTTTTTTTAATTAGACTCCGGGGCTACCAATTCAGTGCTAACTACACTTCCAAAGGGAGTTGAATTGTCAGATGAAACTATTCGAACTATAGGTTTTGAAGGACAGAATAAGCTGGTACAGAGAACAGAAAAAACTAGTGTATAGGTTTTGTGTGCTCTGGATAGTCGAGTAAATTTGCTAGGAAGGGATTTGTTACAAGCCTTAGAAATAGAACTCTCGTTTGCACCAAACTCCACAGCACTGTATTTAGCTCAACAGTTTGTCAATCTAACACACAGACAGGAAGTTTCCTCATGTGCCTGCATCAATATGGGCAACTGAAAAATACTCTTATGGTAAGATGCAGAGTATAGACTCTGTGGAAATCCAATTAAAACCAGGATGTACGGGTCCCAAGCGTAGTCAATACCCTTAGCCCGAGAAGCACAGGAAGGAATTAAAGCAGAAATTGCATCTCTTCTTAAACATGGTATAATAGAGTCTAGTGGTTTACCTTATAATACCCCTTTATTCCCAGTTTTGAAATCTTCAGGGAAATGGCGATTGGTGCAGGACTTACGTGCCCTTAATGAAATGGTGTTAGTAGAATATCCTAATGTTACAAATCCAGCTACTATTCTTCAAACTGAACTGGGAAGGTGGTATACAGTTTTAGATTTGGCAAATGCATATTATTGTGTGCCTATTGTTTTGCAAAGTAGGGCGTTAACTGCTTTCCAATACAATAAACAAAGTTATCAGTGGGCAGATTACTATCTTTTCTAAAATCTTGTCTCAAGATCTTCAGGCAGCTCGTACTCAACTTCCAGCAGGTGTTTCTTTGATCCAGTACGTGGATGACCTATTAATCTCAGCACCTACACATTCTGCGTGCATGCAAGCTACTGAATTACTTTTGCAAACATTAGCACAGGGAGGATATAAGGTAAATCCCGACAAAGCACAAATTTGTCAGTCACAAGTTTCATTTCTAGGACTGAATTTAGGTATAGAGGGTAAACGTATTGGCTGTGCATTGCATGAACAAGTGTCAGAGTTGGCAATTCCGCAAATGGTCAAACAGTTAAGAGGTTTATTAGGTCTGCTGAATTTCTGTAGGTTATAGATTCCAGCTTTTAGTACCAAAAGCAAGTTATTTAGAAGGCATCTCAAAGACAGCCCAGCTAGTGATGATAGTGTGACCCTAACTGAAAAAGATCTGAAAATATTGCAGGATTTAGTTCAGTATTAAATGCTCCTAGCTTGGCTCTTGTTGACTTAAGTTGAGAGGTTGATCTGTGGTTGTATCCATGGCTCTGAAGGATGGGCAGTGGCTGCTGCTCAGCATGATAATGTAACTCCCCTTGCTTATTTTTCTGGCACCTTCAGGGTAATAGAACAAGGATTCTCAGATTGTGAATTAGGGATTGTGGCAGGTGCAGAAGCTATCTGTAAATTGCAGTCATACGTACCAGGCATTCCAATTGTATTACATACTTCTCATGCAGTTAAACCACTTATGGGAGAGGTCCATATTTCTTTTACCACTATGAGACTTTGTAAATATTCAGCCATTTTATTGACCTACAGTGTTACATAGGGCAATTACAAAATGTATCCAAATTCAATTTCCTCCAGGACCTTTCTAGAGGGAGCGCCTTTGATACCACACACTTGCGGAATAACTGTGTTGCCCTTACCTGATAAAGTTCTTCTATCTAATGAACCCTAGAAGGAGATTTTTGGTTTACAGATGGGTCCTGTACAAAAGCAAGCCCAGGGTTTGCTGCTGTTCAGTACAACTCTGCAGATCAAGTACTTAGATGTGAACAGTTTTCATTAACACTAGAAATGTCTGCACAGGGAGCAGAATTGTGTGCTGTAGCATGGGTGTTAATGAACTGTGCGCATGTCCCCTTGACTGTTTTTACAGATTCACACTATATATTTTCATCTATTAATGAACACCTGAGAAAATGGAACAGGAGAGGATTTATTTCCACTTCTGGGGAACCTCTCTCACATTTACAGTTATGGGAACTTATTTTATTATGCCTACAGGAAAGAGGAGAGAAAGGATTATTAACGGCTATTTGTTGGGTGAAAGCCCATCATGCTATTGATAAGTGGAGCTATAGAGGAAATGCATTGGCAGATTATGCAGCACAAGAGATTGCTCATACAACTTGTCAGCCAGTAGTAAAGGAATTAGTGCAGACCAGAGCACAAATGGAAGCAGGATTCCGTACAATGCAGCAATTGCAGGAATCTGCTACAGTGGAGAAGTTAGGAAAGTGGAAAGCTGCAGGCTGTATGTATACCAAGGAGATAAGAGTTCCAGCTGGATGCACCCAGCCTGTGTTGTGCTTTCAATGTTTTAAATCTGTTGCTACATGAGTCTCATTGGCCTGTGCACAACAGTGCACATACCATGTACACCAATTTGTCTCAAAGCATTTGGGCTCCAAATTTACAGACACTTTGTTCACAATTTGTGACCAGATGTCCAATATGTGCTACTGCAAATCCCCATAGAGGTACAGTGACCCCTAGTGGACAAAACCACAGAGACCTTATTTAGAATGGCATTGTGATTACACTGATATGATCCAATCCTGTTCTGGCCATTGCTATTTACGCATGTGTGTCTGTCCATATATCCAATGGCTGGAGCCATACCTTGTAAAGCAGAAACAGGTACTTGTATGGCAATAGCATTGCTGACCCACATTTTACCCAGATTTGGGCTACCAGTAAAAATTGTGACAGGTAATGGATCACATTTCAGAAATGCATTAATGCATTAGTTAACATCAGATCTGAACATCATATGCAGTCATGTTTTTGTGTACCGCTCAACTTCTAATGGTTTGGTAGAGAGAATGAATGGGATTCTTAAAACTAAGTTAAGAAAACTAATGTTGTCTTATGAGCAAAACTGGCTTACTGCCTTACCAGCTGCCTTGATGGCACTTAGAATGAGCCCAGTGAGATCTATAGGACTCACTCCTTTTGAGCTGTGTATGGGCAGAGCTATGAATTTACTCCAACAAGTTGAGTATCAGAAACATTCTAAGGTACCAGATAACCTGTTTGTATTTCTCAAACATTTACAGGTGGCGACACAGCAAATACACACTGCTAGAGCTAAGCAATCCACAGTGCTAGAACCCTCGAGGGTGTGTGCAGTGTTAGAGACCAGCCCCCCAAGGGGAGGAGTTAGCAATCTGTTGATGCTCACCCCACCAGGAGGGCAGAGTTAGTAATCTGATGTAGACCAGCTCCCCAAGGGGGAGGAGTAGTAATCTGTAATGACTCTGGATGCTGGATACTCCCATTGAAGAAGGAGTTAAGATTATGCTAGTGATTCCCCACCAGGGGATGAAGTAGCACACTGTTACGGTTCTTGCTAAGGAGTAGCAATCTGTTAGTGCTCTGCTCTTCCAGAGGGAAGAAGTAGAACTGTTATGCTTATTTCTGTAGAAAGATGAACCAGCAACGGGGAGATAGCTATGTGATATGGATCAGCTTTCGCAGAGAGAGGAGTAATGGTCTGATGTGGGTTGGCTCCCACAGCATGGCAGATAATACCGCTCTTGTTAGTGCAGGAATATCACTTAGTAGAATAGTGAATGCCTGGGCTGATGACAGCACCCTCAAGTGGAGATCCTGAGAGGGACCACCAGCTAGGCTGGACTTTTGAGACAAACACAGATAGTTCTTTATTAGACTGGAAGTAGAACCATCAGAGGTGGCAGTAGTGAGTTGATATGCCCGGCAGGGCTGAAGTCCCTCTGATACTGGAACACTGAGTTGCTGAGCTGTAAGGAGAGACTATAGGTAGTGAGTAGACAGGGTATGCAGGGCATAAACAGTGATAGATGATACACTCACAATTGTAGATCTCTGTAGTGTCTTCTTTAGACAATAGAAAGGCCTCAGTATACAGCAACAGGAGTCACAGGCAAATACTGGTTTCTGTAAGCAGTCTGAAATAGAACTCACAATAACTGTGTATGGAATGGCTTCTGGATAGAAGAGAACTAGAACATAGGCCCTCGAGGAGCAAGTACCGGTTCCTGTCTGTGAATTTGTAATAACAATCCATAAGATATAGGTATGCAATATCTTCTGAGGACGAAGGAGAGTATGAGAAAGGAATTAGGAACATAGGCTCTCGTGGAGCGAGTACCGATTCCTATCTGCAATGGTAACTCATGATCTCCGTGCCTGCGATAACGTCTTAGACTGGAGGGAGCCTTAGCGATTAGGAACAATGGCCCTCGTGGAGCGAGTACCGGTTCCTGTCTGTAATGGGACTCACTGTGTTCATGTCGGCAATCGCCTCCAGGCAAGAGGAGTCTTCGGGAACGTAGGCCCTCGAGGAGAGAGTACCGGATCCCGTCCAACAAACAGAAAACAAGAATAAAGAAAGCAGAGCCCTCAAGGAGCGGGTATTCCTGGTAAGTTTGAAAAGGCCAAGCAGTGGAGAAAGGTTTCCCCTGGCTAACTCAGATCGTTGTTGCAAGTAGTGTGGACTGCCGAAGCAAGTCCAGAGGAGTTCCTTGCTAACTCGTTAGAAGTTAGCAAACAAAGACCTTTTAAAGTGAGAATGGATGATGTCACTACAGGGGGACGCCCCCGAGGTTCATGCCCTTGCTGGTACAAAGTCTGGAGCGCGCACGCACCCTTACATCATCAGGAACATGGCGGATCCGCAGCATCAAGCCAGCCTGAGAAAGTATGGACCAAGAGGCATGGAGGGACCAAGAGGCATGGAGAATCCTCGGCTGCATCAGAGCCAAAGGGAGTCACCAACAAGGTAGAGGGGGTGGAGCGAGGGCGAGAATAGGCACAAACGCAACATGCAGGAGATTTATAGACGCAACTTTACTCACCGAACGTGGAAAGATCCGGTGTACACCGGACCATACAGAATAAGAACGTTAACTCCTACAGCTGCTCGCTTAGATGCAGACACCACCTTCACAGACCTAGCTGACTTGAGGCCATGTCCAAGCACAAAGTCTATCTGCTGAGACTTTACCCTTTTGTCTCTGCTTCTTCAGCCTCACTGGTTTGGATTGACTTAATCCTAAGAATCCCTCAGGATAAAGTTATCTAAGGACCTTTTTGTTCTTTGACAGACTGATTTTTGAACATTGAGGTATCATCTTAGAGAAAGAAAACATGTACCTACTATCATATTTTAACTACAAAATTTATTAAGTTTGCTATTCATTATTTTTGTTTTCTTCCTAATAGTTTTATTAGATTATTATTGGCAATAGTTTTTTTGTTTTTTTTTTTAGAAATTATATATCTGTCTTTTCTTTACTTTTTTTCCCTCCTTTCTGTTACCCTTCTTTCCCCTGAACTTTTGGTTAATTTCTCTTTACCCACACCTACCCCTTTTTCTACCAACATGTGGTATCAGTTAATGGATAAACATGCTATTACATCGTATCCTAACACTCCTTGTATTGCTTGTTCTCAACATTTCATACTACTCAGATGACAGGTTTTGTCCTTACTATACCATTATCCCTTTCAAATGCTTCCTGTTATCATTCTCTTGCCTGCCCAATTGCTGGTACTTCTGCACAGGTCTCTTCCCTTATCTCTTCGTCTGCAGCCTGTTTTTATGGTAACCACACTGCTGGACCTCCATATTCTGTTCCCCCTGTTTCTAATTCTAATCAACTTACCAAATTTGTTTTTTCCCCCCCTTCTACTATGGATTTCTCTGTGGAATGCATCTGTTCTTAATGAGACTTTTGCTCCTTGTCCTCAGCATTTACTCAGTCAGCTTTCTTACCTTACTTATTCTTGTTGAGAGCGAGAAAAATGGACTATTTGTGGATCTTCAACACCTACGCTGTGTATTTCTCCTATCCCTATACCCCCTTCACCTACTTGTGCCTTTTTTCATTTTGCTTCTGTTGTCAATACCTGGCCACCCCCTTTTCCAGCCCCTCTGTTTCATACTGCTCCTACCCATTTCTCCTTTCGCTTTTCACAAAATGGCACTGGGCCTTTTTTGGGTATCTCTTCTTGTGATACTACCTATCACGCTATGTATCTAGAATTCGGTTCACAACCTCTTATGGATGTTTTCTGGCAATGTGGTATTTCTGTCTATCCATTTCTTCCATTCCAATGGCGTGGCATTTGTGCTATGGTGATTTTAGCTGCTCCTGTGTTTATTTCTCCCCTTTCTGTATTCTTGCCTTCTGTTTTCTCAACTCGCATTCGTCATTCTGCTTATCTTACTCCAACTGATGTACCTGATGAATTTAAATTATTTAGCCGAACTGAAATGTTTTTTGCTTCTTGGTTGACACCTGGTGTCCAAGCTGCTGCAAATGCCAAATGGATTCAGACTATCCATTATCAATTTAGGCAGTTTGTTAATTTAACTACTGCTGGACTTAATGCTATTAATTCTGAACTTTGTGCTACAGTTTTATTTATTTAACAGCTTTTATATACCGGCATTAGTAAGAAACATCATGCCAGTTCACATTTTAACAAAAGGTGTGGAAAGTACATTATAACAAGGGATGAGGGAAATAAAGGATAACAATAACTAGAGAAAGGCAATGAAGGATAGATCTCAGACTAAGTTAATTACAAATGTAAGCATTGATTAGAAGAAAGGGAACAAGTCAACATTCAAGAGAATAACATTGTCTTTAAGGAGGGAGAAGGAAGGGGTGGAGGCAGGGAATTAGAAGAGGGGAGAAAACAGAGAAACATACAGAGTAGGCTGAAGGGGAGCCTCAGAAAGGGTTAAGGGGTTAAAAGAGACCTATGATATAAGGGAGAGGGAGAAACTCAGAAGATTAAAGGAGGACAGGGCGGCTAGGGAAAGAGGACGGAAGGGCGAGGAAGTAAGTGGGCTAATAGTACTAATCTGGGTAGGCTTGATGAAACAGCCAAGCTTTTAAGTTCTTTTTACATTTTTTTGGGCAAGATTCTGAGCGAAGCATTATGGGCATGGAATTCCAGCATGTAGGGCCTGCAATGTACAGTGCTCGTTCCCTGGTTGAGGAGAGGTGTGCTATCTTTAGAGAAGGAACATGTCGAGTTCCTCTGCGATTTGTTCTCATCGGTCAGTTCTGTTGCACAGCACTGAAAGGTATGTCCAGCTAGAGGGAATTGTGATAGTGTAAGGATTTGTGTATGGTGGTAAGTATTTTATAGGTTATTCTGAAGGGGATGGGGAGCCAGTGAAGGTCTTCCAGGATAGGGGTGATGTGGTTCTTTTTACGTGTGTTAGTAATGACTCTGGCTGTAGCATTTTGCAACATTTGAAGTGGTTTTATCGTTGCATATGGGAGTCCTAGGAAGAGAGAATTACAATAGTCAAGTTTGGATAATAGGGAGGTTTGAATCACAGTTCGAAAGTCTTGAGAGTGTAGAAGGGGTTTAAGTTTTTTTTAATACATTCAGTTTATAGAATCCATCTTTGAGAATAGAACTCACAAATTTTTTCATGTTAAGTTGATTATCCAGGAGGACTCCAAGATCTCTTACACAAGGTCGATTAGTGGTTGAGGTGCTAGTTGGAACGGGTAATGAGGCGGGTTTATGGGGGTATTGGGAAGGGGATGAGGTGAAATTAGAAGTAGTTCAGTTTTATTCGTGTTCAGAGCAAGGTGGAGGTTCGTGAGGAGAGAGTTTATGGGGACAAGGCAAGATTCCCAGTAATTCAGGGCATCAGAAATGGAATTTTGGATAGGGATTATGATTTGGATGTCGTCAGCATAAAGATAGAACTTGAGTTTGAGCTCACATAAGAAGTGGCATAAGGGGGTAAGGTAAATATTAAAGAGTGTGGAAGAGAGGGAGGAACCTTGTGGGACACCTTGTTGTAGGGGGTAGGGGGTGGAAAAAGCATTGCCAATTTTGACTTGAGAATTTTCTGTTGGATAAGTAAGACTTGATCCATGCTATCGCCAAGCCTGAGATGCCAATGCTTTCTAAGCAGGTAAGAAGGTGGTTGTAGCATATGGTATCAAAGGCTGCGGAGATGTCCAAGAGGGCAAGGAGGTAGCTACAGCATTTGTCCATTCCTAAGAGAAGGTGGTCTGTAAGGGTAAGGAGGAGGGATTCGGTGCTAAGATGTTTACGGAAGCCAAATTGTGAGGTGTGTAGGATATTGTGGTTTTCTAAGTATTCCGTGAGCTGCAAATTAACTACTTTTTCCATTACCTTGGCAATGAAAGGAAGGTTTGAGATAGGACGAAAGTTTGCAGGGTCTTTTGGATCTAGGGAGGGTTTCTTGAGGATGGGTTTGACCACTGCTTGTTTAAGAGGGTCAGGGACAGAGCCAGTAGATAGTGAACAATTGATGACATCAGCTATCGCTCTAGATATGGTATTAGGGATGGCAAGAAGCACTTTGGAGGGAATAGTACCACTTGGGTGAGAGGCAGGTCTGAGTTTTCTGAGTATGGATTCTATTTCCTTAGAGGAAGTGAGGTCAAAAGCAGGGAGGACTGAGGTAGGGGGAGCAGGGCTCGAGAGGGAGGAGAGGGTAGAGTCAGGGAATCTAGAGAGGAGATTCATTATTTTGTTGTGAAAGAAGGGTGCAAGTTCATTGGCTCAGCAAAATTGTTTAGCCTTAGATTCTATTCTTGCTTCTAAGGGTGGTATCTTATCACTAGCACAGCATGTTGTACCTATATTCCCACTGCTACTTAGGACCATAACATGTCTTATGTTTTTCAACACCTACGTAATTTGTCTCACACAATGTATGCACAAGGTGGTATACATCCTTCTGACTCTTGGTTTGCTTCTTTATTCTCCTGGCTTCCCTCACTTTCTTGACTGCATACATTACTTCTTTCTTTATTTGCCATCTTTGCTTTTCTTATCCTTGGCTGTTGTTTCCAATGCTCTTTATCCCTTCTGTCATATATTTGCACTCCTTCTCTGCTACATCTATATACTTCTGTCCCTGGTTCTCTTTATGAGACTGTTCTCCTTGCAGAGACTCACCCGTTATAAACAGTGCTAAATGTAGCAGGAATGTGCAACTAGTTTATGCATACTTTCTTCTGTAATGATTCTTAGTCATTTCTCCTATCTTTATGCTGATTATACTATTATGCAATTTTTTAACTCATAAAACAGTATGTGACTTTAAATAGTTTTCTTATAATACTATTCTATGTTTTTCCTTTCTTCTTTCTGTCCAGTACGACTGCTTCCTATCATTCGCGCTATACTTAAGAACAAGCTCTTTTATAGATTGTTATTAGTTTTCATATGGTGTCTTTCCTTATGCAATGTAAACTCTAGTTTAAGACTAAAATCATGTTAATACTGTCACACTTGCAGCTTGACGACAGAGCTGGATGATCTCTATTGTAATTCAGTCTTAATGTTACCATTTGATTAACTGGTGAATGCCTATACATGTATGAGTATCACTTACACTACTAAGAATCTAGAGGGAAACATACATTATTCTCTACACCTGATAAAAACCAAGGTTAGTTGCTAGACTACCTTTTAGGCCCCCTTGCTATGGGCTATCTTCACTACCTGTCACCTTCTCTGATGCTTTGGTGTGCCATTCTTGCCATTTGAAAGCAGCACAAGAGGGAAATGATATATGTGAGCCTGTCTGAAATAAACATAGAGACTATGGCTCAGACTATGGCTCACCCAGAATCCTTTCCTGCTTGGCCTGTCTGCAATTCTGGCTATGAGAACCTGAAATTGACCCTAGTTTGGAGAGACTCTGGGAGACATCTGGATTGCATATGGAGCTATCCAAAACTTATGGTGGAGGGTCATGAGGTTACAAAGGGCAAATGGACGAGGTTACATTCTCACAGGATACTGTCTCAACTTCAGGGGCCCCAGTGAAATCAGAGTTTTGCAATTCCCCCTGAGGATGGAAAGATTGACAGGAGAAAGGACTATCAGAGGATTGATGCGAACATCTGGCTAGGCAAGGGGGGCCCTTAATTTGGGTGGAAAGGGATCAGGTTAAACATAGGTTTAGTTTATCTTATTTTAATATGACAAACTCAATAAGTGATATCAAAGGCTGACATCACTGTATGTTTTAAACCTATAGAACGCAGCACTCACTGACATACGACGAGAGACAGGAGCTGGTGCTGTACATGAGCAGAGATCTGGCTGCCTGTGTCTCCCAAGGATATGTAATAATACATTTTGCTCCTACTAAATTTGATTTCGTATCCTTGTGTCCGCTGTGGGGAAGTGCCTTAAGGGTGAATTAACATGCAATCTCCTGCAAAATTGCTGCCCAAGGCTAGGAAGACGCATCCAGTATGGAATGAGACTGCCCTATAACAGTGTCCACTGTAGATGTGGAAGCCACCATGAAATCTGAAAATGTGCTTCTCTAGGCTCAGGCAACCACAATAGACTTAGAAACCACTGCGGTAATTATAATGTGCTTCTTTGAGATGCCCCACTACAATAAAGTGGAGAGAGCCCTCTCTAAAACCTGGACTCTGACAGGAAACTCACGTGAACGCAGTCTCAGCTGGTGATCATCCCACAACTGAGATTGTGAGTTTCACAGCAATCCCAGATTAGATACCAAGCACAACACAGTTCTCCTTCCATGTTCTGCTTGTGCCACCATCAGGTTCACCGCTGAATTACATGAGATTCCTGACAAATTAATAAAGCGACACTGTAGGCAGCACTAAATTGCTGACCTGGGCCTGCCAATTTTGCATGATTTCAAAATGGCCACTATGCCCCCAACTATTACTTGTATCCTGGCAAAAACAGCGCTGCTCGTCACAAAATACCCAGGATTCTTAACCCATAAGCTATAAAATTATACTGCCTGTCACCTTCTGATCACCCATCTCCCACCACAGCAATCCCCCTTCCCATTAACACTAGAGTACCTTTTATAATACACTTATATTTCCTGATAGGTCAGAATAGAATAAGGAAAATTTGACATTAAGGAAGGGAATAATGGCTCCCAAAAGTTAGTCAATAAATGTATTAATTTAGTCCTACAAACAAGTATTAGCTTATTTTTTTCTTTATTTCCATTGGATTCAAGAGTCAGACTAATGTATGCACCTATAACTCATTAATATTCATTTAACACATTATATTAGTTATATTATTGTAATAGAGCAAATATGTTTATTGCAAAGTTTTATTCTAAAAGGAAAAAAAAAAGTCATCCATATAATCCAGGGGCAAAACATGTACCATTTGTTCTTGAGATTTCTATCTCCACTGGACACTAAATACACTAAGCAGTTTGATGATGGCTTCATGTATTTGCAGCACAAATTCTGTTGCTTCCTAAGGACTGTAAAAAACAATTTAAGGATTGTATTTCATTAGCAGATTGTATATACTTACAAACCTAGATTACTTCAGGGAAAAGGCCTGTACCTTTGTCTGTAGATTGGCTAGCAACACCGAAACTGAGGAATTTGGATCTTTTGGAAGGTTCAACGAGTCACAGATATTCTGCACTTCCTGGTACACAGCACTGCTGTCTGCCTTAGACGAGTCTTTGGATTGCTTGCGCTGGATGATCTGCAAGGCTTGGAGCTCAGTGCTTAAAAACACTAGAGGGGAAAAACCAGAGTAGAAAAAGAGATCTGTAAGAATCAAAGAGTCAAACAATGCCTGATATAGCCTTCCATGGAGGTGCTGTATGCCAGCACTGTAACTGGACTTAAATATATGTTTAGAACATAGTTGAGCAGTGGTTAAAATACATGGGATGGAAACATTGTTGGTTTAAGTATAGAAATGTATATGTTTATCTTCCTAAGGAGTAGAGTACTTGATTAGGAGAATTAAGCAAAGATTACACGAACATGGTAACAAGGTGGGAAGCCTACTAGCTCATTCACTCAATACTTTGAAAATATTTAGAAGTATAATAGAATTATATTCAGGGGACAGCAAGCCAATGAATGATCCTAAAATAATTGCGAAAGCTTTTGCAGTTTTTTTTTGAGACAAACTGTATACAAAGGATTTAGTTGACCAAGTTTCTAGTACAAATTTCTAAGAAAAAACAAACTCCCATCTCTCTTAGTGAGGGGTCCAAGGCCCAGTTAGAAAGAAAAATTACCAACATGGAAATTAAGTACATAATTAAATTCTTGAGGGTGGGCAAAGGTACAGGTAAGTATGGGTTATCCTTTCACTATAATAAAAAAAAAAAACAAAACAAAAAAAAAACCCCCCACACCCCATCTCCATAACTTTAAACTTTTGGATACTTATAATGGTATTTTGAGAGGAGAATCTCTTCCACATCCCATGCTGCTTGCTTCAATATCTTATTTTGAAAGAGGGCAAGAATTCAAGCCTGTTTATCTTACAGATTAATTTCTTGCCTGAATTATGATGCAAAAATCCTGGAAAAAAATTCTAGCTTGCAGAATGGAAAAACAAATGCACCCAAATTGCCACACAGAGATTAGGGCAGACAATGATCTGATAATGTAACAATGGTTACCAATCTTTTGTATCTAGGCAAAGAAAGATTCAGGTGGTCTTTATGTCTCCATGCATGCTGAGAAAGCTTTCAACAGAGTTGAACGGTCCTTTTTATTTGCTGCTTTGGAGAGGATGAACTTTGTGACAAACATGAATAAGTGGATTTCTAATTTGCATAGAGCTCCTCAGGCCCTGGTTAGAGTTAACAGAGTTGATTTGAGTCTTTTTTGCCCTGAGCAGGGGAATGAGAAAAGGATGACTTCACTTTCCACTCCTATTTGTATTTTCACCAGTCATTGGTGAATATTATTAGCGAAAATCCAAATATAAAGGGATGGCTACTGAGGAGTGCACAAAATAGCATTGTTTGCCGATTATATTCTTCATGTGCAGGATCCCCATATAGACTCCTTTTGTAAGATTATCAAAGTGATCTCTACATTTAGTAGTGTGTCAGGTTACAAGGTTATTTTAAGTAAACCAAATTTAAGATATGTGCCTCTCAAAAGAAATAAGGGAAGAGCTGAAGGATAAATGTCCTTTTAAGAGGGCCTCCGGTCATCTGAATTACTTGGGGGGTCTATATACAACACAATATAGATAAATTATATTCCTTCAATTAACCACCACCCCCTAATCGCCTTGTTAAAATTAATTTGTCAAAATTTGAATAAATGGTTGCCATATCACTTTTCTTGGATGAGAAGAGGTCAGGAGCAAGCAAAGGAACCAACGAGAGAGGGAGCTATTTTAGATTTAATTCTTAGTGGAATGCAGGATCTGGTGAGAGAGGTAACAGTGGTGGGTCCACATAGCAATAGTGATCATAACATGATCAAATTTAAACTAATAACTGGAAGGGGGACAATAATGTTGAGATTACTTATTTATTTATTTATAGATTTTTCTATACCGGGGTACGTAAATAACATCACCTCGGTTTACATTCAAACAGTAATTCAGCACTGCGCTTTACAATTTAACATGGTAACTGAACAAATACAATACAATATATATAACTATGTATTAAAAGAATATAAGCAATATATGAGAGATTGTGGCGGATAGGAAGAGTAGTTGAGGATACAGATCATTGATAGTAGGCTTTTTTAAATAGCCAGGTTTTAAGGTTTTGTTTAAATTTTTTGTGACAGAGTTCCTGGCGTAATTCAGAGGGCATGGTGTTCCATATAGTTGATCCAGCAATGATGAAAGATCGTTCTTTTGTACTAGAGAGTTTAGTCAGATTGGGTGCTGGGATATTTAGTTTGGCTAAATTCTGGAATCTCGTTGGGCGGGAAGACATTTTGAATTGCAGTTGATCTGTGAACCAGAGCATTTCTCTGTTTTGAATGGCTTTGTGTATCAGCGACATAGATTTATAAATTATCCTGTAAGCCACGGGTAGCCAGTGCAAAGACTGAAGAGCTGGAGTGATGTGATCATGGCGGCTTGTGTCAGTGATAATGCGGGCAGCTGCATTTTGCAGCATTTGCAAAGGTTGAATGGTGGCTTTAGGTAGACCCAGTAACAGAGCATTGCAGTAATCAATTTTTGATAAAATAGTTGCTTGTAAGACTGTGCGGAAATCATATTGGTATAATAGAGATTTAATACGTTTAAGAGTGTATAGCTTAAAGAAACCATTTTTTACCGTGTCCGCGATGAATTTTTTAAACGTGAGATTGCTGTCAATGATGATACTTACCTGATAATCTCCTTTTCCTTAGTGTAGACAGATGGACTCAGAACAAATGGGTATAGTATCCGCGTGCTAGAAGTTGGAGACGGATCTGACGTCAGCACGGGGTATATATACCCCCACAGGAAGCGTAGCAACTTAGTAATCTTCCTTGCAAAAGCTGTTATGGATGTGTGGACTGACGCTCAGTGAAAAGTGAAACAGGATTCATTTGACCGATTGATAGTAGATGGAGACCGCCAGCATTCCCAACCGGAAGGTGTTGACACCTGGTAGAGTGTACGCTCTTATGGAAATAGATGACATGGCTTACCTGGACTCAGTGAAACCCATGTACACAGGCAGCTGGGCGGGATGCTGAGTCCATCTGTCTACACTAAGGAAAAGGAGATTATCAGGTAAGTAATCTCAACATTTCCTGGCGTGTAGCCAGATGGACTCAGAACAAATGGGATGTACAAAAGCTTTACTCCCAGCCTGGGCGGGAGGCTGCCTGAGGACCATGTAGTACCACCCTTGCAAATGCTGAGTCCTCCCTGGCCTGGACATCCAGGCGGTAGAACCTGGAGAAGGTATGGAGGGAGAACCATGTCGCCGCTTTACATATTTCTGCAGGTGACAGCATCCTGGATTCCGCCCAGGATGCCGCTTGTGCTCTGGTAGAATGAGCCTTGACCTGTAGAGGCGGAGACTTCCCAGCCTCCACATAAGCTGCTCTGATAACTTCTTTAATCCAGCGGGCGATGGTGGGCCGCGAGGCCGCTTCACCTTGCTTCTTCCCGCTGTGCAGGACGAACAGATGGTCTGTCTTTCGTAGTTCTTGTGTCACTTCCAGATATCTGGGCAGTAATCTGCCAATGTCGAGATGGCGCAATAAACGCCCGTCTTCAGATTTCTTCAAACCCGCCGTGGTAGGCAAGGATATGGTTTGGTTAAGATGAAACTGTGAAACCACTTTCGGTAGAAAGGAGGGAACCGTGCGAAGATGGATAGCCTCAGGAGTGATTCGGAGAAACGGATCCCGACAGGACAGTGCCTGTAGCTCTAATATGTGGCGTGCTGAACATACAACCAGCAGAAACACCATCTTCAAGGTTAGAGAACGCAGAGACAGTCCCCAAGGGGTCTGAAGGTGGATCCCGCGAGGAAATCCAAAACAAGGTTGAGGTCCCATAAGGGCACAGGCCACTTCAGTGGCGGACGAATATGCTTGACTCCTTGCAGGAAGCGAGAAACATCTGGGTGCTTGGCGATGGTCTTGCCATCCCTCCTGGGGCCATAGCAAGACAGCACAGCCACCTGAACCTTGATGGAGCTGAGGGAGAGACCCTTCTGAAGCCCATCTTGCCGGAAATCCAACACAATAGGGATCGTGGTCACATGTGGATTGGTGTCATGAGTGTCGCACCATGCTTCAAATACTCTCCAGATCCTTACATAGGTGAGGGAGGTGGAAAACTTGCGAGCTCGGAGGAGTGTATCTACCACGGGCTCCGAGTAACCTCTTTTCTTCAGTCTAGCCCTCTCAATGGCCAGACCATAAGAGAGAATTGAGCTGGATCCTCGTGGAGGATGGGACCTTGACGTAGAAGGTCCCGGAGAGGAGGAGGGGAAGAGGCTCCCCTGCCAGTAGTCTTCTCATGTCCGCGTACCAGGGTCTTCTTGG
Source organism: Rhinatrema bivittatum (assembly GCF_901001135.1). NCBI lineage: Eukaryota > Metazoa > Chordata > Amphibia > Gymnophiona > Rhinatrematidae > Rhinatrema > Rhinatrema bivittatum. Next base: position 295,074,486 of record NC_042618.1, read on the forward strand.
CCAGTCTGGTGCCACTAGAAGAACTAGGCCCCGGTGTTTCTGAATCTTGTGGATGACGACGCCTAGCAGAGGCCACGGAGGAAAGGCGTATAGCAGAGTCCCTGGAGGCCACGGCTGAACCAGGGCATCGATTCCGTGGGAGATCGGATCGCGCTTGCGGCTGAAGTATCTGGGTACTTGAGCATTGGACTTGTCCGCCAGTAAATCCATGTCCGGAATCCCCCAGTGATCCACAATCATCTGGAAGGCTGTGGGTGACAGCTGCCACTCTCCCGGATTTAGACATTCTCTGCTGAGGAAGTCTGCCATGGTGTTGTCCTTCCCGGCAATGTGGACGGCGGAGATGTCCTGAAGATTCGCCTCTGCCCAAACCATCAGTGGGGCGATCTCCAGAGATACTTGTCGGCTTCTGGTTCCGCCCTGACGGTTGATGTATGTCACCGTGGTGGCGTTGTCTGACATCACTGACTGCTCTGTTCTTCAGTTTGTGAGCAAATCGAAGGCATGCTAATCGGACTGCCCGAGCCTCTAGACGGTTGATGTTCCACGCTGACTCTTCTCCGCACCACCGCCCTTGTGCGGTGAGTCCTTCGCAGTGTGCTCCCCAGCCGCTCAGGCTGGCATCTATGGTGAGCAGAGTCCACGTGGGAGAGGACATCCTCGACCCCTTGCTCATGTGGTCGGACTGCAGCTACCACCTTAACTGTGTCTGGACTCTGGCAGGCAGAGGTAGGTGCGTGGAATAGTTCCGTAGACTAGGGCTCCAGCGAGAGAGCAGGGAGTGTTGTGGAGGTCTCATATGGTCCCTTGCCCAAGGTACCTCTTCCAGGGTGGATGCCATGAGACCGAGAACTTGCAGATAATCTCAAGCTATGGGCCGACTGGTTCCCATCAAGTACTGGTTGCGCGTATGAAGTTTCAACCTTCTCTTGGTAGTGAGACTGACTGTGTCTGCCTGCGTGTCAAACTGTATTCCCAGGTATTCCAGTGACTGGGAAGGCTGCAGGCAGCTCTTGTTGAGGTTGATTACCCAGCCCAAGCTTTCCAGAAGGGCGATCACTCTCCTCTCGTGATTTCGCCCTGATCAGCCAATCGTCTAGGTAGGGATGGACCAGAATTCCATCCCGCCTGAGGGCCGCTGCTACCACGACAACCACCTTGGTGAAGGTCCACGGTGACGTGGCCAATCCGAAGGGCAGAGCCCGGAATTGGAAGTGGCGACCCAGAACCTTGAAGCGTAGGTAGCGCTGATGATCCGGATGGATCGGGATGTGCAGGTATGCCTCTGACAGGTCTAATGCAGTGAGGAATTCTCCTGGCTGTACTGCGGCCTTGATGGAGCGCAGAGTCTCCATGCGAAACCTCGGGACCCGTAAGTATCGGTTGACTGACTTGAGGTCCAGTACAGGCCGAAAGGTGCCCCCTTCCTTGGGTACCATGAAATAAATGGAATAGTGTCCAGAATTCACTTCCCAGGCAGGTACTGGGATGATGGCTTTCAAGGACAGGAGCCTCACCAGGGTAGCTTCCAATGCTGCCTTCTTGTGCATGGGACATGATGATTCCACAAACTTGTCCGGAGGGAGATGATGAAAGTCCAGATAATATCCCTCCCGGATAATGGCGAGGACCCACTGGTCTGACGTGATCTCGACCCATCTGGGGTAGAAGAGGGTTAACCTGCCCCCTATGGCTCCGTCCCCCAGATGAATTGGCGGATTCTCATTGGGAGGCGCGGCCGGGGCCTGAGCCCGGGCCTGCTCCCCTCTTGCGCTGCTTGGTCCGAAAGGACTGATTCCTGGTCTGAGGACGTGGTGCCTGGTAGCGACTCCTGTAAGGAACAAAGCGCTGTGAACTCCTGCCCCTGGAGGGCCTTGGAAAGGCGCGCTGGCCCCTTCTGAACCGATCTTCCGGCAGTCTAGGCACTGGAGAGGCACCCCATGTACTGGCCAGTTTATCAAGGTCGCTGCCAAATAGGAAAGAGCCCTTAAAGGGCAATCTGGTGAGGCGTGTCTTTGAAGGCGCATCAGCCGACCATCTCCGGATCCAGAGCTGCCTCCTGGCGGCTACGGAGGATGAGATCCCCTTAGCTGTTGTCCGGACTAGGTCTGATGCAGCATCCATGAGGAATGAAAGAGCTGACTCCATGTCAGCTGCAGGAGCGTTGTTCCTAACCTGTGACAAACAGGCGCGCATCACCACTGTGCAGCAGGTCGCAATCCGCAAAGATAGAGCTGCCACCTCAAAGGTCTGCTTCAGAATGGCGTCCAGTCGCCGGTCATGAGGCTCCTTGAGGGCCGTCCCCCCTTCGACTGGAATGGTAGTGCGCTTGACCACAGCGCTAATCAAGGCGTCCACCTGAGGGCACGCCAGCAGGTCCTGGATAGCCGGTGCCAATGGGTACATGCCCGTCAGGGCCCGGCCCCCTTTGAAGGAAGCTGCTGGTGCCACCCATTCTAAATCTATCAGTTGTTGTGCTGCTTGCAAGAATGGAAAATGGCGGGCTGTAGGACGAAGACCTTCCAGCAGGGGGTTCTGCGCAGAGGGTACCGTAGCGCTGGGACCTGTAATATCCAACTCCGCCAGACACTGAGACACCAGGTCGGAGAGGTCCTCCTTAGGGAAGAACTGCCTCATGGTTCTATATGGCTTAATCCCTGGGGGAAGTTCCCCCTCGTCTGGGAGTTCGGACTCATCCGGTGAAACCTCCTCGTCTGACGGATCTGGACTGTCCAGCGGTTGGAGGACCCACTCACGATAAGGGCGTGAGGGTCCAGGAACAGGATCCGCAGGAGCCGCCCCCGCAGCGGCAGCAGCCGCCGCAGTCGCAGCCACCGCAGGAACAACAGGAACAGCAGGAACCACAGGGCCTGGACGAGAAGCCGTTTGCATCTGTACAAAGGCATGAATCCCCTTAAAGAGATCCACCCAGGAAATGGAAGCAGCCTCTAATCGCCGGGGTACGAGATCCCCCGGGATTCCCGATTGGTCGAGACTGCCCGCTAAATCCGGGGTAGCCCCTGGGGAACTGTCCGCAAATCGTGGCTGAGACTGGTCCTGGCCCGAGGGTCCCACGGCCTCCTCACATTGGGCACATAGGGAGTCTGGCTCTTCACTGTGCGTGGCTCTAAGCTGGCATGCAGAGCAGAGGCCAAGGGCTTTAATGCCTGAGGCAGGCGGCGCCGCCGAAGACGCTGAGGCGTTCTGTTCCATGGAAAAGTATGCGCTGAATGAGAAGCGGCAATAATATATGCTTAATACAACAGGCGCACAATAATAATAATATGCGGCAGCAATATGCGCTTAATACAACAGGCGCACAATAATAGTATGCGGTAGCAATATGCGCTTAATACACCAGGCGCTTAACAATAATAATATGCGATATGTTTCTCAGCAATAGGTGGCCATAAAAGCAGCTCAATTGTATGCAATATGCTCTCAGCAAAAAGCGGTTAGCAATACACGCTTAATGGCAGTCAATATGCACTCAGCAATATGCGGTTAGCAATATACGCTTAATGGCATTCAATATGCTCTCAGCAAGGAGTGGTTAGCAATACACTCTAAATGGCATGCAATAGGCTCTCAGCAATAAGCGTTCAGCAATACACGCTCAATGGCCTTCAATAGGCTCTCAGCAATAGGCGGTTAGCAATACACTCTCAGTGGCATTCAATATGCGCTCAGCAATAAGGCAATATACGCATACGGAGGAATAGAGCAGCGCCTATTACGGGCGCTCAATACCTGAACAAGGCCCACAAAATGGCGTCCTCCACGGCGTGCCACGCCACCGATCCTCTGCTCCTCGGAGACCAGAAATAAGAGATGTAAGCCTTACCTGATCCTCGGCGCTTCCCGGCTGGAACCCGGGCGGTCTCCGGCTGCGGGGGGAGAGGGCAAGTACTGTCACTGCCGCGTTTGAGGATATGCACCCGCTGCCTCGTCCACGCCGGGACAGAGGCGCCTCGTATGCCTCACCCGAACCTCGCCCGGGGGCTATGTCCCTGCCGGGATTTGGCCACCGGACCGAGGACTTAGACCTCCGGGGGATCACGGAAATCACCCCGGGAAACTCTACTGGGGGAGGGACCTTAGGGTATCACCGCAGGAGTGCGGGGCTCGATGTTGTAGTTGAAAGAAAGTAGAAAGAAGAAAATAGAAAGTAGATTTGGAAAACACGCTCAGCGAGCGTGCAGGCTCTCCAAACTGCTTTGGAGATGGAAATTAATAAGTTGCTACGCTTCCTGTGGGGGTATATATACCCGTGCTGACGTCAGATCCGTCTCCAACTGCTAGCAAGCGGATACTATACCCATTTGTTCTGAATCCATCTGGCTACACGCCAGGAAAGTAAATTTACAGCTCTAACACTAAATTTTCAAAAGGGAAACTTTGATAAGCTGAGGAAAATAGTAAGAAAAAGAAAGCTGAAAAGTTCAGCTGCAAAGGTTAAAAGTGTTCAAAAGGCATGGACATTGTTTAAAAATACATTCCTAGATGCCCAGTCCAGATGTATTCCATACATTAAGAAAGGTGGAAGGAAGGCAAAACGATTACTGGCATGGTTAAAATGTGAGGTGAAAGAGGCTATAAGAACATAAGAAATTGCCATGCTGGGTCAGACCTGACCCAGCCCAACATCCTGTTTCCAACAGAGGCCAAAAACCAGGCCACAAGAACCTGGCAATTACCCAAACACTAAGAAGAACCCATGCTACTGATGCAATTAATAGCAGTAGCTATTCCCTAAGTATAATTGATTAATAGCCATTAATGGACTTCTCCTCCAAGAACTTATCCAAACCTTTTTTGAACCCAGCTACACTAACTGCACTAACCACCTCCTCTGGCAACAAATTCCAGAGCTTTATTGTGCGTTGAGTGAAAAAGAATTTTCTCCGATTAGTCTTAAATGTGTTACTTGCTAACTTCATGGAATGCCCCCTAGTCCTTCTATTATCCGAAAGTGTAAATAACCGATTCACATCTACTCGTTCAAGACCTCTCATGATTTTAAAGACCTCTATCATATCCCCCCTCAGCCGTCTTCTCCAAGCTGAACAGCCCTAACCTCTTCAGCCTTTCCTCATAGGGGAGCAGTTCCATCCCCTTTATCATTTTGGTTGCCCTTCTCTGTACCTTCTCCATCGCAACTATATCTTTTTTGAGATGCGGCGACCAGAATTGTACACAGTATTCAAGGTGCGGTCTCACCATGGAGCGATACAGAGGCATTATGACATTTTCCGTTCTATTAACCATTCCCTTCCTAATAATTCCTAACATTCTATTTGCTTTTTTGACTGCTGCAGCACACTGAGCCGACAATTTTAAAGTATTATCCACTATGATGCCTAGATCTTTCTCCTGGGTGGTAGCTCCCAATATGGAACCTAACATCGTGTAACTACAGCAAGGGTTATTTTTCCCTATATGCAACACCTTGCACTTGTCCACATTAAATTTCATCTGCCATTTGGATGCCCAATCCTCCAGTCTTGCAAGGTTCTCCTGTAATGAATCACAGTCTGCCTGTGATTTAACTACCCTGAATAATTTTGTATCATCCGCAAATTTGATAACTTCACTCGTCGTATTCCTTTCCAGATCATTTATATATATATTGAAAAGCACCAGTCCAAGTACAGATCCCTGAGGCACTCCACTGTTTACCCTTTTCCACTGAGAAAATTGACCATTTAATCCTACTCTCTGTTTCCTGTCTTTTAACCAGTTTGTAATCCACGAAAGGATATCGCCTCCTATCCCATGACTTTTTAGTTTTTGTAGAAGCCTCTCATGAGGGACTTTGTCAAACGCCTTCTGAAAATCCAAATACACTACATCTACCGATTCACCTTTATCCACATGTTTATTAACCCCTTCAAAAAACATCCTTCAAAAATTGGAAGGATCCATCTAAAGAAAATAGGAAAAAGCATAAGCATTGTCAAGTTAAGTGTAAAACATTGATAAGACAGGTGAAGACAGAATTTGAAATCAAGTTGGCCGTAGAGGCAAAATAATAATTTTAAAAAAAATATATATCCAAAGCAAGAAACCTGTGAGAGAGTTGGCTGGACTGTTAGATGACTGAGGGGTTAAAGGGACTCTTAGGGAAGATAAGGCCATTACAGAAAGACTAAATTAATTCTTTGCTTCCATGTTTACTAATGAGGAAGTTGGGGAGATACCAGTTCCGGAGATGGTTTTCAAGGGTGATGAGTCAGATGAACTGAACCAAATCACTGTGAACCTGGAAGATGTAGTAGGCCAGATTGACAAACTAAAGAGTAGCAAATCACCTAGGGTACTGAAGGAACTTAAAAATGAAATTTCTGATCTATTAGTTAAAATGTGTAACCTATCATTAAAATCATCCATTGCACCTGATGACTGGAGAGGGCCCAATGTAACCCAAATATTTAAAAAGGGTTCCAGGGGCGATCCGGGTAACTATAGACCAATGAGCCTGACCTCCAGTGCCGGGAAAAATAGTGGAAACTAATCTAAAGATCAAAATCATAGCGCATGAGAGATAATACTCGGGGGTGGGACCAAGATGGCCGACTGACCAGAACAGCACTGAGACGCCTGTAACGGGCCATGTTTTTTCCTGACTCAAGATGCCCCATTCTGGCAGGAAACTCCGGGCAAGGGAGCGTGTTTCATCTGATTCCTTGGCATCATCGACTTCAGGCCCGATGGACGCCCATGTGCTGCAGGGACCTAGGGCACCGGGAGGAGGCTTGCTGGAGGAACACCGAGAGGAAGAAGAACTCGGCGACCTCCCTGAGCTAATGACATCTTTTTCCCCGGCACAGTGGATTGCCCCGGGAAATCCAGCTGAGACCAGAGCTGCCTCGACGATTCAAGAAACGGCCTTTGCAAACGCTGTTGAAATTCAACATTCGCAGTCTCAACTTGGTGAGGCTTCGGAAGGAGAGCTGGAGGTTTGCGAAGCCCATAGAGATCCCGAGGCATGTGCCAGTATTGCTGCAGGGGGCAATTCGAAAGCAATCTTCTAGGAAACAGAATTGAATCTCCTGAACTGGTAAGACCTGCATTATTCACCTTGGAACCGATTTGGTTCCAACTGAACTGAATAAAAATATTGCTAAACAAATAAGTTCTGTAATTACTTCTCTAGGACTGTTAGATCATTGTCTAAAGTTGGTTGAAAGTGGGATTTCCAATTATAAAAAGATTGCCAAAATCTCAAATTGGAGATTGGAAAAATGTCTGAATCCCAGCAAATAATTAAGGGCAACCAAGTATTAACTAACAGGCTTGAACAGCTGGAGAATCAAATGAGGGAAAAATCTTAGTCATTAATTTTCCAAAAGATCCTACAATAACCCTGAAGTATATATGTGGAAAAAATACTTATTGGAAGTTTTTAAGATCCCTGAGTCGACTGCTTTTAATGTCCAGAGTGTACTATATTCCACAATCTAAAAAAGCTCCATTAGATCAAAAGGGATTTGATACTATACCACCAGTGAAGTTACCATCATTGGATCTCACTAACATATTGGAAACGACTCAGAAAGATATAATTACCCCGGCAACACTCAGTCACATTTTTGTTGGAAACTGATCGGGACTGGATATTAAAATTGTTTTTTCATAATTAGCTACTTTTCTTGATTTCAAGATAAATATAAACCCGTATTTAGCAAGACAGACACAAAAGAGAAGGAAACAATTTTTGATTCTCAGGCCACAGGTCTTGGAATTAGGAGCATTATTCTTCTTAGTTTCCTTGCAAATGTTTAATCAAGTACCAGAATGCCACATATTTTTTTTCTTACCTTCTCAACTTACAGCATTTTTGTCTGACAAGATTATATTACCTACTATTATATCTTCTTCTCCTATTGCAGAGGACTGAGCAAAGAGGCTGGTACAGATTCTGCTGAATAAGTGGAAAATCCCCATTTGACCAGTTGAATCTTATTTAAATTTCCTGAGGTTGTGAAAAGATCCTGTCTATAGTGCACGTGAAATGAGTCAAACGTTTTAAATAATTTCTTCTTTTTTCCTTATAAAGATCATTTGTCTTCGAGATTACAACTGAAGTGTATTCTTTTCTTGAATGTAAGTGGTAAAATTCAACAAATAAAAAATAGGAGCATATAGAAGGACATGGTTTAATGGAACACAGTCAACATGGATTTACCCAAGGGAAGTCTTGCCTATCAAATCTGCTTCATTTTTTTGAAGGGGTTAATAAACTGCTCAACCCAGTAGTATTTAGATTTTCAGAAGGCATTTGACAAAGTCCCTCATGAGAGGCTTCTAAGAAATCTAAAAAGTCATGGGATAGGAGGCGATGTCCTTTCGTGGATTACAAACTGGTTAAAAGACAGGAAACAGAGTAGGATTAAATGCTCAATTTTCTCAGTGGAAAAGGGTAAACAGTGGAGCACCTCAGGGATCTGTACTTGGACCAATATTTTTCAATATATTTATAAATGGTCTGTAAAGGAATACGATGAGTGAGGTTATCAAATTTGCGGATGATACAAAATTATTCAGAGTAGTTAAATCACAAGTGGATTCTGATACATTACAGGAGGACCTTGCAAGACTGGAAGATTGGGCATCCAAATGGCAGATGAAATTTAATGTGGACAAGTGCAAGGTGTTGCATATAGGGAAAAATAACCCTTGCTGTAGTTACACAATGTTAGGTTCCATATTAGGAGTTACAACCCAGGAAAAAGATCTAGGCATCATAGTGGATAATACTTTGAAATCGTCGGCTCAGTGTGCTGCAGCAGTCAAAAAAGCAAACAAACAATGTTAGGAATTATTAGGAAGGGAATGGTTAATAAAACACAAAATGTCATAATGCCTCTATATTGCTCCATTTTGATACCATACCTTGAATACTGTGTACAATTCTGGTCGCCGCATCTCAAAAAAGATATAGTTGCGATTAAGAAGGTACAGAGAAGGGCAACCAAAGGGGATAGAACACTCCCCTATAAGGAAAGACTGAAGAGGTTAGGGCTGTTCAGCTTGGAGAAGAGACAGCTGAGGGGGGATAGGATAGAGATCTTTAAAATCATGAAAGGTCTTGAACGAGTAGATGTGAATCGGTTATTTACACTTTCGGTTAATAGGACTAGGGGGGCACTCCATGAAGTTAGCAGGTATCACATTTAAGACTAATTGGAGAAAATTCTTTTTCACTCAACGCACAATTAAGCTCTGGAATTTGTTGCCAGAGGATGTGGTTAATGCAGTTAGTGTAGCTGGGTTTAAAAAAGGTTTGAATAAGTTCTTGGAGGAGAAATCCATTAACTGCTATTAATCAAGCTGACTTAGGGAATGGCCTCTGCTATTACTGGCATGGGATCTTCTTGGTGTTTTGGTACTTTCCAGGTTCTTGTGGCCTGGTTTGGCCTCTGTTGGAAACAGGATGCTGGGCTTGATGGACCCTTGGTCTGACCCAGCATAGCAATTTCTTATGTTCTTACTAAGGAAAACAAAATTCTCAGGTAAGTAATTTCTCCATTTCCTAGAGTGTAGACAGCTGGACTCAGGACCAGTGGGATCTACCAAAGCTACTCCCGAACAGGGCGGGAGGCTGCCTGAGGTCCAGTCAACAACTCCTGTGTAAAATCTACATCCTCACAGGCCTGCACATCCAGATGATAAAACCTGGAAAAGGTGTGCAAGGAGGACCATGTCGCAGCTTGACAAATATCGACAGGAGACAACAGTCTAACCTCCACCCATGACACTGCCTGAGCTCTAGTGGAATAAGCCCTAAACTGAGTAGGCAACAGCTTTTCAGCATCCACATACACAGCCGTGACCATCTCCTTAATCCAGCGAGCTATTGTAGCCCGCGAAGCTGGTTCACCCTGCTTCCTTCCACCATGAAGGACAAACAGATGATCAGACTTTCAGAAAAGTTGAGAAACCTCTAGATACCGCACAACCAGTCTCTTGACATACAAGGAACGCAGGAGAAGATACTCCTCTGCATCCCTGATCTTATCTAGGCATGGCAAAGAAATGGACTGATTCAAATGAAACCCCGAGACCAACATAGGCAAGAAGGATAGAACAGTACACAACTCCAACGCCCTTGGAGTCACTTGAAGGAATGGCTCCTGGCAAGACTAGGCCTGCAGCTTGGAAGTGTGACACACAGAACATACAGCCACAAGAACATGTTCTTCAGGGACAATAACCGCAAGGAAAGGCTACGCAACGGTCGAAACATGGGGCCTGGAAAAAATCCAGCATCAGGTTAGAACTCCACAAAGGAACTGGCAACCACAAGGGAGGCTGAAAGTGCTTCACTCCCTTCAAAAAAAAAAAAAAAAAAAAAAAAAGGGCCACATCAGGATGGGACGATAAGGAGACACCACTTACTGTGCCCTCTGAAACATAAGAGGCGCAACCTGAACCTTCAATTAAATGCCAATCCTTTATTCAACCCAGCCTGCCAAAATCCAGAATAAGCAGGATCTTAACGAGGAAGAACACAAAGCTCCTTGCACCAGGCTACAAACATTCTCCAAACTTGCACATATGCTAGAGAAGTGGAGAACTTCTGAACGCGGAATAAGGTGGCAATCACTGCAGAAGAATATCCACGCTTCAACAAGCAAGCCCTCTCAAGGGCCAAACCGTAAGGCGGAACGGAGCTGATCCTCGTGAACAATGGGCCCCAGCTGCAACAGATTCATGTGCGGCAGAAGATGAAGGAAGTCCTCTACCAGACGTCTCCGCAAATCCACATACCACCTATGACTGGGCCAATCCAGAACCACCAACACTACTAGCCCCCTGTGGATTTCGATTCTGCAAATGACCATGCACAGGGACCATGGATCTCTCCTGCGACTGAAGAATCAAGGAACCTTCGCACTGCGAGAAGTTGCCAGCATACCCCCAAATGATTTCTGGTGAAGATATACACTTCAGATTCACATGAAATATTCCCCTGATGAAGCCCATATATTGGGTGAAATAAAGGCCTTTTTGGAACTGAACTGGGGACTGAATTAAGAATGAGGCACTCAACTACAAGGAATGTTTGAAGTTCAAGGAATGGAATGTCTACTAAGCCAGAAATATTGCTTCAAATCCTATAATTGAAATCCTGTGCTTGAGTTAAGAATGACTATTTTATAAAATAGGCTACTTTTTAAGTAAATCAAGGTGAAATAACTTTTTGCCCGATAATTTCATTTCCTCGAAGTAGAGCAAACCAGTCCACACCAGCGGGTTCACACTCCAACCAGCAGGTGGAGATGGAGAACAATGACTCTGTCGTCCTTCTCATATAGCTCACCACAGACATCAGCCAGCCAGTATTTTTATTTAAAAGCTAACTATGGACACTAAGCCACCTAAATGTTATTGCATCCTCCAATAATCACTATTTGAAATAAAATGTTCTTCCATTATGTAATTATTCAATTTTTTTTTTTTTTTTAAACATAATGGAAACACTGAACTCTGCTCCACCAACAATAGTCTCATAGGAAAACTGTAAAATGATTATTGTAGAACAAAACTCACTTACCAGGTACAACAATTACATGCATATTTGAGATCCTCACCATACAATACTGTCCTTAAGGATCTCACACAACAGAAGAAAGTCAACCACTTCAAAGCAGCCCAGGGCGAGATGGTGGACTAGCTTGCCCTACTTCAAGGGAAAAAAAATTCAGTTAAGAAGTAATTTTACCTCTTTATCCATGCAAGCCAGTCCACACCAGTATGATATACCAAAGCTACTCCCCAGAAGGGCAAGAGGCTGCCTGAGGCCCAAGCAGCACTGCCCTAGCAAAGGCCAAATCCTCCGGTGCAGCCAAATCTAATCAATGGTATCTGGCAAACATATGCAAGGAAGATCACTTCACCACTCTACAGATCTCTACTGGAGAAAGAAAAAGCGATTTCACTCAAGAAATAGCCTGTGTCCAGATCGAATGTTCTTTTATCTGCTTCAGAAGAGGTTTCCTAGCATCCACATAGGCCGCCATCACCACTTCCTTAATCTACCAAGCCACCAAGAGGCCACCTCCCTCTTCTTCACTCCTCTGTGAAGGGGTAAGAGTCTAACTGTTTTACAAAAGATATTGGTAAGCTGCAGATAATGCAATTAATGCTGCCGCACATCCGATGGCCGCAATTTCCTGAATTCTTGTCCATCCAAAGGATGGTAGAAACACAGTCTGATTCAAATGGAAATCTGAAGCCACCTTTGGAAGAAAGACAAGTACTGTCCTTAACTGTACCCTATCCAGCATAACCAAAAAGGGTTGGGCTGCCACACAGTGAGCATGCAGGTCGCTCAGCTCCTAGGAAGTCTCTTTAAAATAGCCTTTTCCTGTAACTAAATACTTTTTTTGAAATGCCTCACATGAAACGAAAGGCTAAGATTCATGAAAATATTACCTCTACACCAAATTCAGCAACGAGACAGCCAAGGATTGAGGAGGCCTTCGGGAGATCTTTGCACCCCAGACCGGAAGGAGGAGCCGCAGGCGAAACCAGTGGAGAGCAGCTGCTGGACGCCAGGGCTGATGAAACATCCCTTAGCCTTGGAGCGCCAACTATGCCACTGGGTCCCCCAGAAGGAGGGGGGGGGGGGGGGAGGGAGAACATCTAAGAACGCTGAAGGAACAAATGACTCTAAAGACTGTGATAGCCCTGAGAAGCAGCGGTGAATGGCCGACTGCTTCGGAGAGCTCGTTTCAGGGCCCCAAGGGCCGGTTGGAGGAGGAACAGCATCTGGAAGGAGAGAGATGCCCTTCGGAGGTAGGAGTGAAAAAAATCTGAAATTCAAGTCTTACTTGCTTCTAATATGGAAATGCCGGTTAAAATCACTCTTGAAGAAATCTGGAAAGTTATAACAACTTTGAATAGAGCAGTAACTGATTTGACTTCCACTGTGAAATAAAGTTGAAGCAAAGTCCAATCTCAGGAAAATACGATTACTGAGATGGGTATGAAGATTAAAGAAATTGATGTAGAGATGAAAAAAGTTAAAGAGGTACAGTGCAATTTGATAAAATCAGAAACCATTATGGTAAAGAAAATGGATTATATCGAGAATGATTTGAGAAGATCAAACTTGAGGTTCCTTAATTTTCCAAAAACAAGAAGGATGTCCTCTAAAGACTTGCTTAAAAGTTATTTAATTAATATATTGGGTTTCTCAGAAACATCTATTCCGGCGATATCCAAAATGTTGAAACTAGAGCAACATTGTTGGTCTCTTTCATGCAGGTGTCAGATAAGAGATTTAATACTCCAATTGTATTTTCATAAGCAACAGCAGCAATTTTATGGCAAACAAATTAGAGTATTCCCTGATATTACTAAGTTAATGCAAGAAAAGAGAAAATCTTTTCTACAGATGAAGAATGAGATAACTACAAGAGGAGCCAAGTTCTACATAAGATTCTACATAAGATTCACGATTAACAACCGCAAGGAAATACCCCAGAGGACAAAAAGTCAGACACGCCAAAAAAAAAGAGAGAACCAGATTCAAATCCTACAAAGGCACTAGGAAATGCAAGGGGGGGGGGGGGGTCTAAGGTGCCTCACACCTCAGAAATTTGGACACTTCAGGATGTGAAGAAAAGGTTCTCCCCTGTATACACCCCCGAAAACATGCTATGGCAGCTCAGACAGTCCTGTAAAATCTCCAAGATCAAAGGAATAGCACTGAAATGGGAAGACAAGAGTGGTCCTGACACCAATGTTCAAAGACCCACCAGACCCAGATAAAGGCCAAAGAGGTGGAAAATTTTCATGCTCGCAAAAAAAAAAGTTTCCACTCCTGGACCCCGAATACCCCCAAGTTCAACCATCGAGCCCTCTCAAAGGCCAAACCGTAAGACAAAACTGATCCAGACTGTCATGTAATACCGGACCCTGCTGCAGAAGTTCCCTGTGCAGAGGGAGCTGTCATGGATCCTCCGCCAGCAGATGGAGATTGGTGTTCCACGGCCTGTGTGGCCAATCCGGGGCCATCAGGAGCACCAAACCTGGATGCAGTGCTATCTTCTGTATTAACCGACTGATCATGGGCCACAACAAATGCACAGAGCTACTTTTCCCGTGGCCAAGATGAACCAACACATCCACTCCGAGCACTAGAACATTTCAGGTTAGACTGTAAAAGCGATTCGCTTTTGCATTCTGCGGTTTGCCATCAGATCCAGAAAGGGACACCCCATCACTCCACTATGATTCGAAACACTTCAGGGACCAGTTCCCATTCTCCTGGATCCAGCTCATGATGACTGAAATAGTCCGCATGCATGTTGTCGCCCCCTGTTATATGAGAAGTAGACAATGCTAGCAAATGCTGTTCCACCCACGGAAGAAGGAGATCCATTTTTTGAGAGACTTGATGACTTAGAGTCCCCCCCTCAATTTATGTAGGCCACCGATGTTGCGTTGTCCACATTACTTTCACCGCTTTTCCCTTCCAACAATGCCTCAAACTGCAGAAAGACTAACAAATTGCTTGGGCTTCTTGCCAGTTGATGCATCAAGATGCCACTTTGGGAGCCCACTGCCCGTACACAACTAGCTCTTGACAGTGAGCTTCCCCACCCCTGTAGAATCACTTCTGTAATGACCACCAACCAGTCAGGAGTCTCCAACTCCATTTCTTTCTCCAGATGGTCCCGGAGTAACTACCAGCGCAACTGTTGACCTTGCGTCAGAAGTGAGACAACAGTACATTGTACTTCCGAGACTGAGGATTCCAGCGGGCCAGAAGGGACCTCTGCAGGAGGCAGCATATGCACACAAGCCCAAGGCACCAACTCTATCATCACAGCCACTGATCCCAGCGTCTCTAGGTACGACCATACCAAACTGATAAACCGCCGATCTCCGGGCCCAGACTTGTCCCCAGATCTTCTAAATGCGGGATTCTGGAACAAACACCTTGCCCTGAGCAATATCGAACTGGATACCCATATACTCCAGGACCTGAGAAGGCTGCAAATGGGCCAAATTTACTACCCATCCCAGGTGCTGCAGCAACTGAATCACCCTGCTCGATATCACCTGAATTCTCTGCACCTGACTTGGCTCGGATTAGCCAGTCGCCAAATACAGATGAATCAGAATTCCCTCCTTGTGGAGAGCCGTGGCCACCACCAGCATCACCTTTGATAAGGTCCTGGGCAGCATGGCCAAGCTGAAAGACAATGCCTGAAACTGGTAATGGCGGCCTAAAACCACAAAGTGCAAGTAATGCTGATGTTTGCAAATTGGAATGTGTAAGTACACTTCCAAGGGGTCTAGGGGAGTAAAACTCTCCCCTCTGTACTGCCACGATGACTTACCTTAAGGTTTCCATTCGAAAATGGTAACCCGAAGGGCTTGATTGACTCCCTTTAGATCTAGAATAGTTTAAAGGAGCCCTCCTTTAGGGACCATGAAGTAAATGGAATAACTGTTTTTGTCTTTCTGATCCTCTGGAACCGGAACCACGGCCTTCAGAGTGTGCAGCCTCTGCAACATGGCCTGAACCATTGCCCGCTTTTCTGTGGAATGGCAAAAGGAAACCATAAAAGTGTCTGAGAAAGGACGGATAAGTTCCAAGGCGTATCCATTGCACACCTACTAGTCGGAAGTGATGTAGGCCCTCCTCCGATAAAATTATTACAAACAGCCGCCTATCTCTGGAACCGCGGATGGACCCCCAAAACTTCATTGGGAGGATTGAGGAGCTCCGGAGCCAGAAGCACAGTCTTTACCTGGCTTCTTTGCGCAAAAGGACTAAGACCTGGCAAACAAGCAGGACCTCTGATTACTCAATGACAGTAATCTGATTACTGAAAGAGCTAAACTGCACAGCGCTCCGAAAGCACTCCGAAATCGCCCCTTCGATGATGAAAACTGGGGAGTAGATTTCCTGTCCTCGGATAACCGAGGAAATTTGGACTCTCCCCATCAATCCATCATCTTCTCCAGTTCCTCTACAACCGATAAGCGCCCCTTAAACAGCAACTTGGTAAGATTAGACATTAAAATAGTATCCAAGGACCAGTTCCATAGCCAAAGTCGTCTTTGGGCTGCAATCACCAAAGCTAACCCCGAGCAGCCGTAAGCACCAAATCATAACCTGCATCTGCCAAGAACGCAGCTTCCGGCTCCAGGAATGGACCATTCTCACCCAAACCCTCCTGAGCTTTCTAGGCTAATTGAAATCAGACCCTGACCACCATGCTACAGCATGCAGAGATTTGGAGATTCAGAGCCACTGCCTCAAAGGCCTGTTTCAAAAATGCCTCAATTTTAGCATCTTTTAAAGTGGTACCTTCATCCACCGCAAACTGTCACTGCGCAAACCAGGGCATCCACCTTGGGAAATCACAGCTGCTCCCTAGCTTTAGGGTCCATAGGGTACAAACCCGCCAATGAGCGATCCCCTTTAAAATTAGCCTCAGAAGAACTCCTTTCCAAATCAATCAATTCTTGAACAGCCTCGTGTAGAGGAAAAATCTAGGATGCCTTTTGCAAACTAACCATCACAGAATTCCTCTTCAAATCCTGAGCTGCTGCAGGCAAGGCCTTCTCACACCCCAGGGTCCTCAGGATCTGTAAAATCAAACCAGACATCTCGTTCCTGTGAAAGAACTGAAGCATTGTCCTGTGCAACTCTGCATCTGAGATCACCTCCCCCTCCTCCAAAAATGCCTCATCAGGATCCCCTATCGAGGATCCCAACTCTTCCCAGGAGTCTCCCAAAGGATCTGCATCCTCACCTTCTCCCCCAGCATGCTGACCCCTTCTCTGCTTTACCCAACTGGGGAGGGGGGGGGGAGGGGAGGAAGACAATCACTCCTTTGACTGCTTCTGCAATCCTGAGGGAGGAGATCGCTGTTGCGGGCAATCCAGAGATCCTTTCTTCCCATTACAAAAAGCCTGCAGGCCTTTAAAAAATTCCACAGCTGACACTGTGGAAAGATCCATTCCCTGAGAAGATAAAGCCCCTTCCAAGCTCCCTCCAATGAGAATTAGCAGGAGAGGCAATGGGGAAGGCTCCTCCCCCCTCCCCCCCCAGGAGAAGCTGTGGCCACACTTCCCTCCTGTGAAATGGGAGCTCCTGACGTCCCCACATCACCTTGAACCTCCACACACTTACGGAAAATGCTGAGTGATCGCCTGGGGCTAATTACCCACATATGACAGGCAGAGCAGAAGCACAACTTTTCCAATGCTGCCCTCCTGACACCATCTCACCCCCTTGCGCGCTTCAGTAGCAATCTGCAGCCCAAAATGGTTCCTGCCGCGCGGTTCCTGTACTTCCATGTCACTCCAACTGGCTCCACAACTACTACTCCGGCCCTGCTCGCATCACGGCCTGATGCAGCCTTTTAATCCTGCCCTTCCTTGGTGCAAGATCACTGCTGCAATTTTATTAGCTTTATTTGTCATGCTGAAATCTGCAGCAGAATAAGAGAGAAACCGGGGCAAGGGAGCAGGCAAGAGAGAGGACACGACAGAAGGAGAAGAAAGAATTATCAGGGCTAAGCCCAAGGCTCTCTTACCCTACCGGCACTCTCCCAGCAGGAACTCTCCCTCATCAGGAGGGCAGCTTCACCTCACTCCTTTTCTATATTATCAGACACTCAACTGAGGGAGGGGGCAAAAGCTATCACCATAGGAGGTCAGAGCAGCTTGTTCAATCCTGGCAGGCCGAAGTCCACAAACAAGGATGCATGTCCACCAGCTGCTGGATATGCAAAAATACTGGCTGGCTGATGCCTGTGGTGAGCTATATGAGAGAGATGTCAGCGAGTTGTTGTTCTCCATCTCTACCTGCTGGTTGGAGTGCACAACCCACTGGTGTGGACTGGCTTGACCGGATTAAAAGGAATATAGCTTCAAGAACTTGTGATTTTATGAGACATGCTGTCGACCTTAAAAAATGCTATGTTTAATAATATCTATACATAATAGGTTTAGTGTTGGGTAGCTACCTATATCGTGATCATAGTGGTACTGATTCTAAAGATGCATATATAGTTTTCTGTATGAGTAATAGAATATGGGAGGCCACTACTTATTGAAGGTAGATTGGTAGCTATAGCCATTGTTTTTAAAATGCTGTTATATGTATGTTTTGGTCATTTTCAATTACAATAATTTTACTTTTAATCACACACACACGGGCAAGGTTCAAATAATTTCCCCCCAAAGACAAGATGTTAAATAGGAGGGGGGAAATAGAGAAACCTTCAAAACAAAGTTCTTTCAGGGATGTGTATATCCCAAGAGAACTAAGCCAACAACTTCATCACCTTAACACCAAGGCCCAACAGTCTACAGCACTCCAAGTATTTCTTCTGATTCATTCATTGTTCATATATGCATAATACAGGGTTTCCCAAACTTTTAGCCAATGTAAACCCATTTTAGTATTTGAAAATTCACATTACCCCAGAGGACAACCAAAACAAATTAGCTGGGATGTAGTCCCCCTCCAACACTCACTCTACTCTTACCCTCACTGCACTCCAGCTATTCCCCTCTCAACCTCCACTTTCTCCAGAGGTCCTAACTTCCTCCCCTCCAGTATACCCCCCTCAACCTCCATTCTTCCAGCTCCTCTTACCTCTCCAGCCCATTCTTTTACCCCTTCAGCCCTTTTGCATCCGCTGGTTGAACCCCCCCCCCCCCAAGCTCATCATATAACCCCCAACTAATCCTTTGTTTTCCCCTCCCTTTCAACCCATCCCCCACTCCCCCTTTCACCTCCATGCCTCACCTCCTTCCCTTCTATCACTCTCTGCTGATGCCCTCAATCTCCAGCTCCTCTCTTACAATCCAAGTAAATCTTCATCCATTCCACCATCCACAGCCAATTCCTCACCAGCTGATCCAACCCTCAAACCCTTCCTGCCTCTGATCCTTCCCTTCAAACAAGCCATTCTCTAAAGACCCTCCTTGCTAGGTTCAGTAGTCATTTTTCCTTTAAGACCCAGGCCAAAAGTGGATAACAACTTGTGAGAAGAGGGTTGGCAGATGACAGGGGCAACATTTTTCTCTTGGGTTGGTTCGGTAGAGGTTGATGAAAGAGGAGCAGTGGCAATCTCTACCAGCCTGTGCACAGTCAGCCTTCCCCTTTCCTCATGGCTGGTCCTATGCCTGGCGGCTATTTTCAAGCAGCAGCAATTAAAGTTAGCATGGGGCCTCTGAGCCAATGCAAGCCTACAAGCCCTGCAGCGATCCCTATCCCATCTCATGCAAAGCTTCATGTTAGCACAGAAACTCGTGCAAGGACAGGACCACTGCATGGCCTGCGAGTACATGCTGACTTCCAGTACTAATGCTACTGCTGCCTAAAGGGTTCTGCCATTTGAGGCACTTGTGAACCAAACTAAAGGTTTTGTGACTCCATTTGGGGTTCTGACCCAGTTTGGGAAGACCCCCTGACTGACAATGAAGTTCTGCTACTCTAACAGCTAAAAATTGCAAAAACAGAGAACTAGTAGTGGATTTCACTGTAACAGACTCAGCATGATCACAATACCAAAAGAGCAGGAGAAGCAAGGACTTATCAATTGGGAAATTGTTTTCATTTTTTGCTCAGTAACAGATTTCTCTCCTCCTGCAAAGTGCAATGCTTCTCAGATCATACCAATGCAATATATGTGCTACCTTTAACAGTAAAAGCAGCAACTAAAACAGGCTTCTTACAGAGAAGTTTTAGACAATCTTCCTTCTTCTTCAACCTATCGTTAATATCTCCAGAGACGAGTGCTGAGTACGGGCAGGCCAGCTCCTTTAGGAAACCGCTGATCTCCAATTGGAAGCTCTCAATGTCATCCTCACCTTATAAAAAGGAACAAAATCAGAAACAGTTGAAGTTAAAAATGTGCTTCCACCCCTACCACTACATCTGCACCTGTTATCCTGGCTTACTGTAAAGTATTCACCAGAGCCATAGAGAGGCCTAGCTATTTGCAAGAGGCATGAAAAATTTCAGTGCATACTCTTCACTAAAACATAGAAACATAGAAATGACGGCAGAAGAAGATCAATCGGCCCATCCAGTCTGCCCAGCAAGCTTCACACTTCTTTTTTCTCATGGCTCTTAGTAACCTTTGGTTCCATTTCCCTTTCACCCCCACCATTAATGTAGAGAGCAGTGATGGAGCTGCATCCAAGTGAAATATTAGTTAGGGGTAGTAACCTCCGCAATAAGCAAGCTACACCCATGTTTATTTGTTTACCAAGACTAAATAATTCAGACTATGTTATTCAGCCCTTATTGGTTGTTTTTCTTCTCCCCTGCCGTTGAAGCAGAGAGCTATGCTGGATATGCGTGAAGTATCAGTTTTTCTTCTCCCCTGCCGTTGAAGCAGAGAGCTATGCTGGATATGCGTGAAGTATCAGTTTTTCTTCTCCCCTGCCGTTGAAGCAGAGAGCTATGCTGGATATGCGTGAAGTATCAGTTTTTCTTCTCCCCTGCCGTTGAAGCAGAGAGCTATGTATATTATGTTCTTAAAGGCATCTTATAGTAAGATTAGAAATTCATAGTATTCATTATTATTTATTATATCAGTCATGGAAACTGGATTGAAAAAGGATTAAGCTAGATTTCAGGATAAACAAGTATGAAGAGGTGAATTTTTAGATTTCTTCCCAATAGAGAAAATGGCTTTATGATATCAGTGGGGTGGGGACTCAGACAAATTAGATGAACAGTTAAAAGGTTCTCCAAAATTTGTGCCACAAATAAAGTGCTCAGTGATCCCTGGTTTATATTTTCCACGTGCTCTTGACACGTGAACACTCTGAACCCTTTTTTCTTTATATCTATCTTTCTTACAAAGATAACATGCCAATTAAATTCAGTTGAAATCTCAGGTAGGTCATTGCACACTGCAATGCCAGGTACTTTTAAAGCTGTACTATCACTTATGGATACTGAACATTTTTATTGGTGCTTTGCCACTCGTTAATGCTTGTAATCATCAGCTGACACTAGTTTCCTACACAGAAGAACTTCTCTAATGTTTAATGATGCACTTCTACTAATTAACAAATGTGCTCATAATCAGGAATGGAAAAACTTGGACCCCCAAACCTACCACTTGCTCCAAGGGAGGTGGGGGAGGAGGGGGGGGAGGGGAAAAGTTGCTAAAACAAAAGATAATAAAGCAAAAAAAACAAAAAAAAACAAAGAAAACAAACAAAAAAAAAAAGATAAAGTCAAAACATGCTAAATAGCAGCAATAAAAAAAAAAAAAAAGTTCAAGAAAACAAATTCCCCAACTCCTACAAATTGTAGGCTGGTGCCTGTTTTCAAAATATATTTCCACCCCAGTACATAGTCTACAAAAAAAAAAAAAAGATTCACGTCTCCCTGTTAGTGTCAGGTTCCTCTGGTGTCTATGGGGCCACATCATGTGGAGGGCCCTGCTGATGTATCTGTACTAGTCAATGATTTAAAACAAATAAATAAAAAAGCATAGGGGCCAAGTTTCATAAGGTTTAGGATCCTAACTTTTGGAGCTTGGCTGCTAAATTGGCCCTTTTGAAAATTTACTAGAGCTGAGGGCCTAAATTTAGGCTCCTAGTTTCATGGAGCCCCTAAATTTCTGGGGCCCCAAACCACCACTCGCTGCTGGGACAGATAAGAGGGAGAAATTGGAGGTGGAAAGGAAAAAAAAATTTGGGAGGGAACATACATTGCAAAAATTATTAAAACAAAACTAAAGATAAACAACAAAAAAAAGAAAAAGAAAAGGAAAAGAAGAAATAGGGTAAGCTATATTAACTTTAAGCACACATTTCAGATTAGGAATAACCTGTAAGTATTACTACCCTTCAAAAGAGAAGATGTGTGGCACACAAAGTCAATCACTCTTCAGTACATTAAACCCCAAATTTTATTGATCAGAGACAACAAAAGGAAAACATTTAAGACACAAATACTTTTAAATATTCATAGGGGAGATTTCAAAAGAACAAATTCAAAACTCTTATGGAACGATGCTTTCAGTGAATAAGTGCAAGCAGCTGCTGACTGAATCTTACAGCTGAAGTTCTTGCTGTATAAATTGTTTATTCTTGCCCTGGCTCAAGATTATTTATCCTGCACCGTCAAAATAGTGAGTCCCTTCCATGGGGGTCCTCTCTTCCGGTGGGACTATATAAGTCACCTCCTGTCCTACCAGTTTTACTGTAAGCAGTTGCCGGATGCAAGCCTTTGTATCGGTATCTGTAAGTGATACTTCTATGTTTACCTTGTCTCTGCCTGCTGACATCCCTCATTATTAATAAAGACCCTGTCCCTACTGGGACCATATGAGATATTCTCTGAATTATCACTTAAGTGAAAGCGTTGTTCCATAAGAGTTTTGAATTTATGTTCTTTTGAGATCTCTCCTACGACCGGATTCATTTTTTTGAGACAACATGAATGCTCGTTGGTCTCCCTGAAGCAGCCTTGGTGCGAAACATGGCCGTGTCAGAGTTACTATGAATATTTAAAAAGTATGTGTCTTAAATGTTTCCTTTTGTTGTCTCTGATACATTAAACCCCAAATTTTATTGTTTTGAACTTCTTTTTGGAAGGTCGACCGGACCTAGTGTCTGGTCAGCCATGGTAATATGGGCCCAGGCTCGCTACGGGAGAAAGCCCGGGCCTGAGTTGGGTAGCGGAGGAGGTGGGGGGTGGCGAGGCAGGATGTGCGCACGGCTGGGTTTCGGGCTGGGACAGCCCTGATTGGCTGGGGAAGGGAGCTGGAGATGTGCTGGCTGGCCGGCCAGGATTGGGCAGCCAGCACGAGGTCAGCAGCTGGAGGTGGGGGCACAAGCGAAGCTTGCTGGCTCAGTCGCTCTTCGGCGTCTGGGCAGCTGGTGGTTTTTTGCGGGGGTACGGAGGCGTTGTAGGAGGTGAGCGCAGGCTTGAGCGGCGGAGGCGTGTTGGATGGCTGCGGGCATTCGCGCGTTGATGCAGCTAGAGTCGGAGGAAGCAGCGTGGGTTCCCGGGGATGCCGGTGAGGTGACTGGAGTGGAGCCAGCGCTGGTGCGGGATGATTCAGGGCTCGGAGCTGAGCGGGTGAGTGTTATCTGGGCTGCTGAGGTTCGGGGAGGGGGAGGTCTAGGTTCTCTGCAGCGTTGGCTTCAGCAGGGAAGGGAGGGGGGGCAGAGGGGCAAGATGTCCCAGCATTTCCTGTGCCGGCAAGGGGCGCAGGGAGGGGGAAGGGGCTGCGGGCCTCTCGTTCCAGGTCCCGTGTGCGGGGAGGGGGAGGTGACGCTAGGCACCTGTGAGGTGGGTCTAGTCAGTCATGGGGCAGCGGGCGGGGAGCGGCGTTTGGCCCTTTGCGGATGGCACAGCGAGGTACTTTGACCTCACGGAGCTGGGCCCGGGGTTGCGGCTGGTGAATCAGAGGGGCCAGTCGGGGAGCGTCCCTCTGCGGGGCTTTGGTGGTGGGTCTCCTATGATGTTACAAAGGGGGTGGCATGCCCTGGCTCCTGAGGCTTCGGCAGCTGGGCACAGGGAGTTAACAAGGAGGGGGGTGCGGATGGGGATAGGCTGTTCGGCCTCCTCGGGCCTTGCCTGGAGTTGGCTCACGCTCCCCAGCTCAGGAAGGTGTCCTTCGGTGGGCGGGGGCGAGGACCCGCGTCGATACTCTGTCCGGTCACAGGGTCAGGGCAGTCGCGGGTGGGATGCAGAGGGTCCTGTTGCGGGTGACTGGAGTGACTGGCTTTTCTCCGGGGGTGGTGCCTCCTTCTGGTTTTGTCTCCCCCTAGGCTGAGTGGGTGGCGGGATCCTGGGAGGAGCCAGGCACATCGCGTCAGGAGGAGTGGAGGAATGCGGCTGCTACAGCGGAGCTGTGGGCACCGGCGGCTCGAGTGGAGGTTCCTGGATTGGTAGCGGCGGTGAGGCACCCGCCGAGTGAGTTTGTCTTGTTTCCTAGGGCCGAGGACAGGGGGGAGTTGGGAGTTCTCGGCATATGGATGAATGTGGGGGAAGCGGACAGGGGTGATGTGCCGGACCGGGGTGTTGGGGAAGCAGGGGACACGGAGGCTGTGGATGCCAAGGTCAAGACAGCAGAGCGCAAGAAGGTTAAGTCCAAAAGGAAGCGTGCGCGGTCCAGTTCATCGGAGTCTACCTCCTCATCCTTGTCGTCCTCCTCGTCTGACTCGGGGGGGGGGGGGGGGGGGGGGGGGGGGGGGGGTCGGGTCTGGGTGCTAAGAGCAAGGAGGCTGACAGAAATACACCGGCTCTGGTTACCTTAACTGAGCTATGGGAGGAGGTGCTGTGATCTATGTGGAAGAAGATCCGTTGACGGAGGTTCATTGATATTTTTCAGTTGTTGGAGGGACGTAGAGGGAGGAGACGAGAGAAGAAGCAGCATAAGAAGAGTGAGTTTTCCCGGAACCCAGATGAAGGTAGCTCGGAACATTCACAACTGGATATGTTCGTTTTTGCGCTTAGCAAGCATCATCGGGCCCCGACGCAGGATGGCCCCTTGCTAGCGTATGCGATCCTGGCGGCAAGCAAGACGTATGAAGGATAGTTGTGGTTAAACTACGACGAGTGTTTTCAGGACCACATGGAGGAAAATAAGTTCATGTCCTGGGGTACCCAGGATGTGGGGCTTTGGGTTAACACAAATGTCATCCAAGGTGCAGGCGAGCGGTCTTGGATCTGCGGTCTTGCAGGGGAGCGGGTCTAGTCGGCCTTTTTAGCAGGGTCTCCCCGCGGGTGGCGCAGGCAAGTCTGGGCCAGGGGTTAGTGATGTCTGCTGGAGATTCAATAGATCTTCGTGTCTCTTCCCCGACTGCAAATTTCGGCATGCGTGTGCCACTTGCGGAGCGGGACACCCCACCTCTCGTGTCAAGCGGCAGGGGGACGGAACGGGAGCGACCCCTGGTTCCAAAGGACTGGGTAAGTGAAGTTTCAGTTAGGGCGGCTACTCCCATCAGGATCGGGGCTTGCTTCCTTGGTTGCGAACTTACCCGGTGAGAGGGGCGGCTTCGTTGCTGACAGAGGGGTTTACGGTGGGTTTTTCTATTCCATGTTCGAGCCCGGGTCCAGGGGGGGGGGGGGGGGGGGGTAAATTGTTAATCGGTGAAGCGGTTGCTGCAGGTGGTGGGTGACAAGTTGCAGTCCAAGATCGATTTGGGTCGGATTGCTGGTCCGTTTGCAACTCCTCTGCTGCCGGATATGGTGTGGTCCCCGTTGGCGGTCGTTCCAAAATGGGAGGCGGGTAAGTACCGGCTGATACATAACATGTCGTTCCCAGAGAGAGGGTCAGTGAATGATTGCATCCCCAAGGAGCTGTGTGTTGTCCGTTATGCCTCCTTTGATACAGCCGTGTGCAGGGTCAAGCGCTGTGGTCCGGGTGCTTTGATGGCTAAGGCAGACAGAGTCAGCTTTTCGGTTGTTACCGGTGCATCCGGGGAGTTTCCGCCTGCTGGGTTTCCGATTCAACCAGGCATTTTATTTTGACAAGTGCATGCTGATGGGTTGTTCTATTGCGTGCGCGTATTTTGAGGCCTTCAGTTTGTTCCTACACTGGGTAGTGGAGAACCTTTCGGGGTCAAAGAACATTGTGCATTTGGATGATTTTTTGTTTGTCGGCAAAGCGGATGCGGGCAATTGTGGGAATCTGCTGTGTTGTTTCCAGGAGGTCTCTGGCGAATTTGGAATTCCATTGGAGTCTGGTAAGACAGAAGGTCTGTGTTCGAAGTTGGTGTTCCTGGGGATTGAGTTAGATTCGGTAGCAATGGTGTCGCGTCTACCAGCAGACAAGGTGCATCTGTTGCAGGACTTGGTGCGGAAGGCGTTGGAGCAGTTGAAACTGTCTCTGCTGGAATTGCAATCATTGGTGGGCAGACTTAATTTTGCATGCCGGGTGATCCCCATGGGTCAGATCTTTCTGCGAAGGTTGTCATTTGCCATGTCCGGGGTCTGGAAGAGGCATCACAGGGTCCGGGTGACTGCGCCGCTTCGTGAGGATCTGAGTGTTCTTGGTTGACTTTAACGGGTCGGCATTTTGGCAATCCGATCCCATGTCCAATCATGACTTGGACTTGTTCATGGAAGCTGCTGGGGCAGTGGGGATTGGGGCTTATTTTCAGGAATCATGGTGTGCAGCAGGTTGGCCAGAAGAGTGGGTGGTATCTGGGGTCATGAAGAACATCACGTTCTTGAAATTGTTTCAGATCGTGGTGGCCTTACACATCTGGGGTCCAAGGCTGCGGGGCAAGCGGGTCGTGTTTTGGTGCAACATGGGTGTTGTGGAGGTGATCAACAAGAGGGCGGCGAGGTGCCTCTTGGTATCGAAATTGTTGAGGGAGCTGGTGATGCAATGTATGTCATTGAAAGTGACCATATGGGCACGGCATGTGCCGGGCGTTGCTAATGGAGAGGCAGACACTCTCGTTTCAAGTGGGACTTGTTCCGAGAGCTGGCTCCGGATGCGGAACCCCGTGGAACTTCAGTGCAGTCTTTCCTCTGGAGGTTTGGTTCCCCGAAGCCTGGAAACTGCTGCGGACGTCATTAGCCCCCTCCACGTGGTCCTGTTACGTGGGCGGGGCTCGCAAGGTGGTAGAATTCTTGTCTTCAGCAGGGTGGGTGGGGGTTCCGGTTTCGGATGTTTCGCTTTTGCGTTTTCTTGAGCATGCTAGGAAGAAGGTCGCTCAAAGGCAGCGGTGGGTAAGCAGCTTTCCGGGTTTTCTTTCTTCATGCATGCCCATGGGTGGGGTTTTCCGATAGGGAGGTTCTTGGTCAGGAGACTGTTAGCCGGTTGGGCTAGAGAAGTGGGGAGGGGAATGGACAGGTGCTGGCCAATCACGCACAATATTTTGTTGTTGCTCTGGGACTCACTGCTGAGTATTTGCTCTTCGCCCTATGAAACGGTGTTTTCGGACGGCCTTTGTTTTTGCTTTTTTCGGGGGGGTTCAGGGTCAGCGAGCTCATTGCACGGTCGGCTTCCAGTGTGGAGTGCCCCGGGATCCTGGCCAAACACATGGTGGTTACTAGTAAATTGGCTACGATATGCATTCCACGGTCCAAGACTGATCAGCAAGGCAAGGGTATGTTGGTTGTGATGCAGTCGGTTCCTGGCTTGTGTTCTTGTCCAGTTGCTAACGCGGCACAATATTGTCAGTATTGGGTTTCGGGATTGGTCCATTTTCTGGTACACGTGGACATGCGACCCTTGACGAAGTACCAGTTTGAGGCGGTCCTTCGTTTAGCGTTGACAGCTGTGGGGCTCGATATTAGGTGTTTTGGAACGCACTCCTTCAGGACTGGGGCGGCGACTTTGGCGGCAACGCCTAGGTTGTCAGAGTGTGTGATCCGAAGGATTGGCAAATGGCGATCGGACGCATATGAGGGTTACATCCGTCCCAGGCCTAAGCAAATGTGAGCAGTGCTTAACTTTGGTTTCTTTGCAGGTGCGGAGCATGCTGGGAAGTCCGTTTGGATCATAGGGCATTCATACATTCACTGGGCTCATAAACATGTGTGTGGACGACTTTATGGTCCCCATTTATTTATTTATTTGGATTTTTTTATATACCGAAGTATAGCGTTTTGCCTTCACTCCGGTTTACAGGATAACAACATCATACATACATATAACTTAGAACCATATTTAACATTCAAAACGTAGAACCTTATTTAACATATTAATTGAAAATTTATATGAATGAGATATTCCTTAGGAAGAGCTAGTATATCAAATTCTTGTAATAGCATATAGACCAGAAAAAACAACGTAAGTGCTAAACAGGAGAAATGATTTATCGTTGGTAAGGGTCTGAAAAGGAGATTGGAGTATGTCGGGTGATGCAGGTAATGTCTAGGGATTGGTTGGAAGAGGGACGAGGGGAAGGTGTGTTAATAGATTGGGAACGTCGAAGTGTAACGGTTCAAGAAGAGAGTGTATTTCTTATCCCACGCCATCTCTAAAAATTTGGCTGAAAAACCAGGTCTTTAGTTCTTTTTTGAAGGATTTGATGTCATGAATTGAGCTTAAATGTTGTGGTATGTTGTTCCATAAATTTGGGCCTGCTATGGAGAACGCTCTGTTCCTGGTGTTGGTGAGTTTGGCTAGAGGAAGTGAGGGAATTTCAAGGTGAAGTTTATTGGCAGATCTGGTCAGTCTTTGAGGTTTGTGTGGTTGGATTAGTTCTTTGAGAGCGGTGTTGTCCGTTGTATGTAATGCATTGTGAACTATAGTTAATGCTTTGAATTTGATTCTCTGGTCGATTGGGAGCCAGTGAAGTGATTTAAGGACTGGGGTGATATGGTCAGATTTTTTTTTCCCGGTTAGAATTCTTGCTGCGGCGTTTTGTAGTAGTTGCAGAGGTTTTAGGGTGGTTTTTGGTAGGCCAATCAGGAGGGAGTTGCAGTAGTCGAGGCTGTTGAAGATGAGTGATTGGAGAACAGTTCGGAACTCATGTTGGTGGAGTAGCGGTTTTAGATGTTTGAGGA
Source organism: Rhinatrema bivittatum (assembly GCF_901001135.1). Lineage (NCBI taxonomy): Eukaryota > Metazoa > Chordata > Amphibia > Gymnophiona > Rhinatrematidae > Rhinatrema > Rhinatrema bivittatum. The sequence continues at coordinate 295,102,975 of NC_042618.1, forward strand.
CGTGAAGTTTGTGGAAGCCTTCTTTGGTTTTGATAGAAATGTTCTTTTTTAAGTTGAGTTCGTTGTCGATCCAGATGCCGAGGTCTCTTGTTGAATTTTTTAGTTGGATGTTGATGTTTTCTATTTGTAGAGAGAGGGATGTGGAGGATTGTATTGGGTTGTTTCTTCCTATGAGTATGCATTCTGTTTTATTCATGTTGAGGCATAACTTTAGGTGGTTCAGCATGTCTCTGATGGTGCTTAGGTGTTTGGCTGCGGTGCTTAATGTTTCTTCTATTGTGGATGTTATTGGGAAGAGGAGTTGGATGTCATCGGCGTACATATAGAAAGTAACTCCGATGGTTGATAAGAGGTGGTAGAGAGGGAGTAGATATATGTTAAAGAGTGTCGCCGAGAGTGCAGATCCCTGTGGTACGCCAGTTTCGAGTGGGAGAGGATTTGAGGATTGGTTATTAATGGTAACCTTGAAGAATCTGTCATTCAGGAACGATTTGAACCAGTTGAGGGTTTTGCCTGTGAGACCAATGCTGGCTAGCCTCGAAAGTAGACATGTGTGGTCTACGGTATCGAAGGCTGCGGATAGATAGAGTAGGATGAGGATGTGGCTTAGGTTGTTGTCGAATCCCCTAATTATCTTGTTTGTTAGGTTGACAAGGAGAGTTTCCGTACTGCGGTTTTTCCTAAATCCGTGTTGGGCATCGTGGAGAATGTTGTTGTCCTCAAGGTGTTCATTGAGTTGTGTAAGAGCTGCGTTCTCGGTCATTTTTGTGAGTAGGGGGAGGTTTGAGATTGGTCTGTAGTTTAGATCTGTGGGATCTAGGTTCTTCTTTTTTAGTATAGGGGTGATAGTTGCGGTTTTTAATTTTGCTGGTAGCTCTCCTTCTAGCGATTTGCTAATGATGGCGGCAATTGTTGGTGCGATGATGTGTGCTATTTCTTTCATATTGCGTGTTGGGATAGTATCGAGGTCGTGGCGTGCAGGGTTGTTTTTTTTTAGCATTTTTTCAGTTTCTAAGTTTGATATGGGCTTGAATTCTGACCACGGGGTTATGGAGTTTGTTCCGAGTTTGTCTTCTGTGGATGTTTTGCTTTGAAAATTTCCTGTTATTTTGCTTATTTTGCTTTTAAAGAATATAGCTAGGTCATGGCTTAGGTTGTTTGAAGTGGGTGTATTGGTGTTACTGTTCTCTTCAGGGAGGTTTCTGACGATATTGAATAATGCATTGGAGTTATTTGTTGCGTTCTTTATCTTTTGGCTGTAGTAGTCGCGTTTGGTGTTTGTAATCAAGTTTTTGTAGATGGCAAGTTGGGTGCGGTATCTTTGAAGGGTTGTTGAGCATTTTGTTTTCTTCCACTCTTTTTCCAGTCTTCTGAGGCTTGTTTTCAACGATTTGAGCTGTGCGTTAAACCATGGGGTTTTTTTTATCTCTGGTTTTCCTTAGCAGTTTTGTTTTTATGGGGTTTATGTTATTAGCTGTTTGTTCCGTTAGGTGTATCCAGGATTGGATTGCTCTGTTGCTGGTAGAGAGGTCTAGGTTATTAAGTTGTTTTCCTAGCTCTTGTTTTAATAGGTTTAGTTGAAAGGGAGGTCGGTAATTGAATGAGGTGATATTGATATTATTTGATGGTGAGTCGGCTTGTTTGCTTGTTCTGCATCGTAAGAGGAGGTGGTCTGACCATGGGATTGGGTTGGCTGAGACGGATGTGTCATAAAAGTGGTGACTGGTGAAAATTAGGTCCAAGGTGTGTCCTGCCTTGTGAGTGGGGATGTTTACTTGTTGCGTCAGATTAAGGCTGGCAAGCATGTCTATTAGGGTTTGGCTGTTTTGTGATCTGGGGTTGTCATCTATGTGGAGGTTAAAATCTCCTAGGATTATTGTGGGTTTCTTTGTGTTTATGTTTGTGATTAGGTATTCCAGTAGTGGAGGAGATATCATTTTCTAGTAGCTTGGGGGGACAGTAGATCAGGTATATCTGTAGGCATTCGAAGTCGAAGAGAGCGATTTCGTATTTACTGGGAAGGTTGTTGGTGATCCGAATCATTGCAAGGTTCTTTTTTATTATTAAGAGAAGTCCTCCTCCTCTGCGTGTCTTACGAGGGATTGAGAATAAGTTGTAGTCGTTGTTTGTGATCTGAATCAGTATCACTTGACCAGTATTTTTAAACCAAGTTTCTGTAATTGCTATGAAGTCGGGGTTTGTGTCCTGTATCAGGTCAGATATTAGTATGAATTTTTTTGTCAGTGATTGTGCGTTTATAAGGAAGAAGGTGAGGTAGATTAGGTTTTTGATGTTTTTTTTGATAGGGATGCTTATAAGGTGCCTGAATCCTGTTTGAGGAGACATCTTGTTAGGTGGGGAATCGTTCAGAGGTTGTTTGAGTTCTGTTGTTCTTCCGTGTTCTTGCTTAGTTGCTTGGTTTCGTTAATTTGTAATTTTCTAGGTTGAGTGAGGAGTTCTGGTGTTCTTCCGTGTTCTTGCTTAGTTTCGTTGATTTGTAAGTTTCTAGGTTGAGTGAGGAAGGGTGAAAGATGATGTGTGCTTTTAGGACGTCTAGATGGGTGTCGGTGCTGGATGTCAGGTGGTGAGTGTGTGGTTGCTTGAATGGTTTCGAAAGTGGTTTTGTTTAGAGTTTGTTTGGTCTTGGCTAGAGTTAGTTTGTTAGGCTGTCAATGTAGCGTTCCTCTGTGGTTTTAGTTTTGGAAGGAGAGCAGATGGAGGTCGCGTTGGTTGTAGTTAGTTTGTCAGAGTTAGGAGGGATTGTGAGTTGGTCTGTGTTTAGTAGTCCTGTCTTGGGAGCAGAGTGCGATTTAGAAAATCGATGATAATCGAAAAGTGGTCTTAGGTGGTCTGTCGGGCAGCTCTTCGGGGCTGCACTAAGGGGCGCACAAAGGGGCAGGCCCCTTTGTTGCGCACCTTCGGCGCGCGACGCCTGGAGATCAGGTGGGGATTTAAATCCCCTTGTAGGTCACGGGTTCGTGACGTCGTCTGTGCGTCTCGTTCGGTTCAGGGGGGTGAGGATGCATTGGCTGGGGCAGCGGGGAATGGTGTGAGTCGAGTTGATTGCCTGCGTGCGGCGGGGTCGTGAGCGGGGAACGCTGGTCGGGGAGACAGTTCATCAGCATGGTCCAGAAGGACTTGATGTTGGTGTCTATCCTGTTACCAACCACAGGTCTTTTCTGGTCAGATATCATTTTAAGGCCTGCTGAATCGGAGAGGGTGATCTGGGGGCGGTGTAGGGCCAAGGCTAACCAGCAGATAGGTTCCTGGCTGGCGCACTTGGGGGGGCCAACACATCCAGTATGAGTGGTCATGGGGCAAGGTCACGGGGCTGTTTGGCAAGGATGAGGTCCATTTGTCTTTTATCAGCATGGATCTTTTCCTCAATTCGATTCAGGAGGCTTTGGAGGATTTCTTTCCGCAGTAATCAGGACCGCATCTCTGGGGGTCACGGGTTTAATTACCCATGTCTATGGCAGATGGCCCAAGCCGCTACAGTTTATAATTGTTAATGGGCAGGAGGGTTGCCTGATAAAATTTGTGATGGTTGACAACTGGGGCTGTTGTCGGGTGCGGGCTCCTTGCTGGGAGGTGGCGGGAGTCCATTGGTCTGACTCCTTGCTGGCTAGTGGCGGGGTTCCACCGTGTTGGCTTCTTGCTGGGAGGAGGCGGGGGTCTGAACTCTGTGTAAGGGCTGGAGGGACGAGCCGGGTGGCTGGTGCCGACTGTCTTGCTTGGGAAGCGGCGGTCGGTCATGGAGTTTGTTATTTGGAATTTATGCATGTTTATTTGTGAGGCTCGGGCCTCCATGGTGTTTAATGAAGCTGCGGCCCTGTTAACCCAAACTTTGGTGTATGAGGTCTTGATTTGTGAAAGAGGGCAGATGTGAGTAAGTGAAGTCCTGGATGTCCATATTAATCTTATTTATTTTTGTGTGTGTGCTGTTTACTCTGCATATCTGCTCAGTATTACTACCCTTAATATAAGACTTGGGAAAACCTGCACAGTGCGGCAGTTGCTGCCCTTGACAGAGGGCGTCTGAGGTGGTCTGCATAAAATGGCAGTTGCCACCATGTGCAGCTTGCTGAGCAGACTGGATGGACTATTTGGTCTTCTTCTGCCGACTGTTACTAATTTAGGAGACTAAAAAAAAAAAAAGTGTTAGAGGGCTGGAGTTTTGGAAGGGAAACAAAGTTAGGAGCTGAACAATAATTTTCAGAACTAGGCACCTAATTTAAGAGCCTAAATCTAGGCAAAATAATATCAGGCTTAAATATATGTGAATTTTCAATTGAAAAAAAAAAAAACAAAAACTTAGGCTCCTTAGTTCTGCTGAAAATAGGCAGGTACCTAACAGAACCCTAAATTTAGGAGCTCAGGTTTTTTGTTTTTTTTTTTTTTAAATATTGGCCCCATACTTTACAAATGTCTAAATTTTGACTCTTAGAACATTGCCTGTACGAAGATTTGTCATCAATTCACTGATATTGTGAACTTAGCTCAATATAATAATATCATCAACAATGCGAAAAAGGAATTCTTCTCCAACAAAATCTCCAAATTTCATCATAACCCTAGAATGTTATTCGCAATAGTTCAGAAGCTTACCAAAATCACCCAAGAGTCTTCATGCACCAAACATGGAAGTGATGACTGCTGATTTCTTCAACAAAATCTCTCATCTAATCCAATTCAACATAACCAACAACAACCAGAACAGCAAACTTAACAACAAGATAACCTCATCATGGTCAAACTTTGACACTGCCTCCACCATTGAAATTCAATCTATAATAAAATTAACCCCACCAGCCATCCATTAGACAACATCCCAATAACAACCCTCAAATCAATTGAACCTACCATATCAAAAACCATCACCAAAATTGTCAATTTATCACTGACCGAAGGCAACTACCCCAAATCCGCTGTCATCAAACCAATCCTTAAAAAGAACAACCTAGATCCGGAAATCCTTTCCAACTACCGTCCCATATCAAACCTTTCGTTCATAGCCAAAACCATTGAAAAAGTCGTACACACTCAACTAGATGACTATCTGGAGACAAACAGCATCCTACCTTCATCCCAATATGGTTTTAGAAAAAACCTAAACACAGAATCTCTCCTCATCTCTCTAAATGACATTATTATAAGAGGCTTTGACAAAAGGTGAAAAATACTTGCTCATTCTTCTTGACCTTTCAGCCGCCTTCGACACAGTGAACCACAATATACTATTGGAGCGACTATCCCAAATTGGTTTAACTGGCAATACCTTACGTTGGTTTTCTTCCTATTTATCTGATCGAACATACCAAGTATTAATCAACAACCACCTATCAAAAATAATCAACCTCAACACCGGAGTCCCTCAAGGATCAGCTTTATCAGCCACCCTTTTCAACATATACCTTCTCCCCATTTGCCAACTACTAAAAGAATATGAAATCACACACTTCCTCTACACTGATGACATTCAGCTCCTCACTCCCATACAAAATTCGATTGAAGACACCTACAAGAAAACCTCAGAACTACTTATCTCAAACAAACATCTCCTAAATTCTCTGAAACTCATAATCAACTTTGACAAAACTGAAATAATACTCATGGATAAAAACCCAATCCAACTCCGCCACCCCTGACAATACTTGACAAACAAATGATAACTATACTCCCTACCACCCACACCAGGAACCTCGGAGTTATCATTGATAAAGAACTTTCTTTCAAGAACCACATAGCAAATAAAACTAAAGTAGGATACCACAGACTCCTAACCCTAAGACACCTGAAACCATTTCTCAACTCCTATGATTTCAGAACTGTACTTCAATTTCTTATCTTCTCCACCTTCAACTATTGCAACTCCTTACTAATTGAAATACCTTTTTCATCCCTCAAACCACTCCAAATACTGCAGAACTCAGCCGCCAGAGTCCTAACTGGAACAAAAAGAAATGAACACATAACACCAATATTGACCTCACTTCACTGGCTCCCTATTACTGCACGTATTGCTTACAAATCAATAACCATAATCCACAAAATTCTAAACAAAGATCATCAAGGTCTTAACACCCTAAACATAATCCCTCAAAATCCTCCAAGAAACCTACGTTCTAATAACTCAGGCTACCTAAACATTTCCCCTATCAAAGATGCACATCTGGCAACCACAAGAGAAAGAGCCTTTTCAATTGCTTCACCTAAACTTTGGAACACCCTACCTAAATTCCTGAGAACCCAACACGACCTAAAAATATTCAAAAAGGACCTAAAAACACTAATGTTCCGCAAATTCTACACTGACCCTCAGATGTCTGTTCATTCCAACTCTCAACTGAACTCTCAGTTATAAACCTCTTAATACATTCTCTTCACCCTGAACTGCATATCCTCCTCTTCCAACCTAATAATGTTCTCTGGACTTGATATGCTTATTTCTGATATTGTTCAAATTGTTTTTCTGTTACACAACTGCTAAGAAAAATGTATATTTTTGTAAACCGTTATGATGGCTCTACCGAATGACGGTATATAAAACTCAACAAATAAATAAACAAAAGCATGACTTAAGTTATGGAAATACCCGATGTGATACATTCTTCCAGGTTGCACAGTAGCTTGATTTGGGAACTCAACCAGGAGCAGATTTCTGAGAACTCAGGTGAAGAGAGGCCACTTTCTACTGCCTTTAAGAATGCCTCCTCCTCCAACAGAGGGCCGGTATATCTGTGGGAAAGCAAAACAAGGGCAGGGGAAATTACACAAAGAATTCTGGAATCTTCCATTCAAGTATATAGAACTGCTGCTTTAAAAAGTAAGCAAACTCCATTTACTTGCAATAAAATTTGCTTCATAATCCTGGGTCATTCTAATTAAATCCTAGCAGTGAATAGGAGAGTCATATCACTTATTCAAAATCTCTGCTAAAGGAAGAAAGAGAACAAAATAGTGACTATTTTCCAGGCACTGCAAAAAGAGTAGATATAAGAAAACTTCATCTTGCCCCATCAGCTGATCCTGAGCAACTCTTCAATTACAGAGCTATAATCCTTTTTTATGATCCGATCTCAGACAGCAATTAAGTAAACCCCTTTCTGAACAGAAAAGGGATATTCTTAAAAGATGAGATAGGGCAGATTCAAACCACCATCACACATGAAGAAGATGTCAAAATCTAGTGTACAATTCTCCAGCAGTTTTCTGGTCACACACTGATGAAAAGACTAACTTGCTGGCTCCTTGTGATTATCTCATTGTTTGTCATCTTCCTAAGTCTCCCTTTCATTTTTATCCACAAACTAAAGAAAAGTGCCCGCTTTGCTCCAGTAGTCTGGTCTATAATGGTCAATGTGTGTGTGTGAGTTTATGGGCACTTACGCCTGTCTGTCCCTGTGTGGAAGCGAGAGAAACAGGACTTTGCAGGCAAAGCATATTAGCATATAGTCCCCGGCGTTGGTCGGGTTGTCTGGTCAACATCAATCCTGTGTGCACGCGCGTGGGTGCCTGTTCTTGCGTGTATGTATATCTATATCTACGTGTCAGGGCTTTTTAAACAGAGCATAGTGCCTTTGCACTGTGCACCTTCCACTGTTCGAGATGCCACCTTGTGGCCATACACAGACTCAACAATGTGACTGACCAACACAAGCCTATATTTTATTTATTTATTACTTACCTAATAATTTTGTTTTCCTTAGTGTAGACAGATGTGTTCCTCTGCTAGCAGATGGGAGATGGAGTCAGGTTTCAAAGCTGAAGTCACCCTAGATATACCCCTGCAGTCACCTCAGCTCTTCAGTATTCTCTTCAAAAAGCCATTGTGGACATAGTTATCGAAGAACTAGATTAGAATTTGGATACAACTTGATTAAACCCTTTGTTTATAAAACTTGATTAAAAACTGGAGACCGCCAGTGTATTCAACCAACATAAGCGCCAAAACCAGCCATACTGTGGATGCCCTGAACTAGGGGTAGGGCAACAGCTTAACCATATTCATATGGGATCGAGGTTCACCTCATAGGCGATTCGTTGTCGCCTCTCTTGGGCAGCCATGGGCGGGATGCTGAATCCATCTGTCTACACTAAGGAAAACAAAATTATCAGGTAAGTAATTTCTCCATTTCCTAGTGTGTAGCCAGATGGACTCGGAATTGGTGGTATGTACAAAACCTACCACCAAACAGAGTGAGAGGCTACCTGTGGTTCCGTTAGCACCGCCCTTGCAAAGGCTATGTCCTCTCAAGCCTGGACAGCCAGGCAGTAGAACCTGGAGATGGTGTGTACGGAAGACCACGTCACTGCTCAACAGATATAGGCAGGAGACAGTAGCTTAGCCTCTGCCCAGGATACTGCCTGGGCCCTAGTAGAATGAGCTTTGATCTGGAGGGGTAAAGGTTTCCCTGCCTCTACATAAGCTGCCTTGATCCAGCGAGCTGTAATAGCTCACAAAGCCACTTCGCCCTGTTTCTTCTCACCGTGAAGAATAAAGAAACGATCTGTGTTGTGCACCGGTTCCGAGTGCTCCAAGTACCGCACTAGGAGTCTGCCAATGTATAGATGGCGAAGAAGGAGGGAGTCTGTGTCCTTGTGTCCCTCCGGTGACGGTAAGGAGATGGATTGATTCAAGTGAAACTCTGAGACCACATTTGATAAGAAGGAGGGGACAGTGTGAAGCATCACTGTTCCTGGAGTAAATCGAAGGAATGGTTCCTGACAGGATAGTTCCTGTAGTTCCAAGATGCGACGGGCCAAGCATTTCACCACCTAGAATACAGTCTTTAGTGTTAATAGGCATAGCGACACACTGCGCATCGGTCTAAATGAAGGTCCTGCTTGGAAATCCAGGTGATGCATATAGGGAAAAATAACCCATGCTATAATTACACAATGTTGGGTTCCATATTAGGTGCTACAACCCAAGAAAGATCTAGGCGTCATAGTGGATAACACATTGAAATCGGTTCAGTGTGCTGCAGCAGTCAAAAAAGCAAACAGAATGTTGGGAATTATTAGAAAGGCAATGGTGAATAAAACGGAAAATGTCATAATGCCTCTATCGCTCCATGGTGAGACCGCACCTTGAATACTGTGTACAATTCTGGTCGCCGCATCTCAAAAAAGATATAATTGCGATGGAGAAGGTACAGAGAAGGGCTACCAAAATGATAAGGGGAATGGAACAGCTCCCCTATGAGGAAAGACTAAAGAGGTTAGGACTTTTCAGCTTGGAGAAGAGACGGCTGAGGGGGGATATGATAGAGATGTTTAAAATCATGAGAGGTCTAGAATGGGTAGATGTGAATCGGTTGTTTACTCTTTCGGATAGTAGAAAGACTAGGGGGTACTCCATGAAGTTAGCATGGGGCACATTTAAAACTAATCGGAGAAAGTTCTATTTTACTCAACACATAATTAAACTCTGGAATTTGTTGCCAAAGGATGTGGTTAGTGCTGTTAGTAAAGCTGTGTTTAAAAAAGGATTGGATGAGTTCTTGGAGGAGAAGTCCATTACCTGCTATTAAGTTCACTTAGAGAATAGCCACTGCCATTAGCAATGGTAACATGGAATAGGCTTAGTTTTTGGGTACTTGCCAGGTTCTTATGGCCTGGACACTGTTGGAAACAGGATGCTGGGCTTGATCTGACCCAGTATGGCATTTTCTTATGTTCTTAAGCACACTAGTTGGGCATACCATGGTTGTCTGGGCCACTCTGGAGCAATCAGAATGAGGTCAGCAATGTCCACTATACACTTCTGCACGGTTCTCGAAATGAGTGGTATCAGGGGGGTAAGCGTTATGAGAAACGCATCTAGCGCTAGACGTTTCTGGCTGGGGGTACACTAAACAGAATGCCTGCACCTTCCTGTTGTCCTCCGTTGCGACAAGATCTACTCGTGGGAGGCCCTAGATTCAGAAGAGTTACTCTGCTATTTCTTGATGAAGCTCCCACTCGTGCAGGTGGAAGATCCTGCTTAACTTGTCCGCTGTGGAGTTCTCCACCCCAGGTAGGTAGGTCACCTGCAGGGTGATTGAGTGCTCTTCCGCCCACTCTAGTATGTACACCGCTTCCCTGCACAACATCCAGGAACCTGACTCTCCTTCCTTGTTTATGCAGAGGACCATGACCACTCTTCCACTCAAGAACCCTTTGAACATGCGTACCGAGTTGTTTATTGCTTGGAGTTCAGAAGGTTTATCTACTGGACCTTCTCCCAGCAGGGCAAGAGTCCCTGCATACGAATGAGATGTAAGTGGGCCCCCCAATCTGTGCTTGAGGTGTCCATGGTGAGGATCAGCTGATGAACTGGGGGGGTGGCGCAAAGAGACGCCCCTACTGAGAGGGTTGCGGGGCGAAGCCACCAGTTTAGGTCTGATTTCATGCTAGGGGTCAGACGTACATGGCGGGACAGCAGTTGTGAGAATTGTCTACTGAGACTTGAGACCCCATTGCAGCCGTTGTATGTGCAAATGGGTGTGGGGTACTAATTAGATGGCTACTCGTCCCTGAGCTGTCCTTATGCAGGCGCAGATGAACTGGAGATTCTGCATTGGTTGAGGGCTGGACTTCTCAATTATTAATCCCAGTCCTTCTAGGCACTGAATCGTAGTCAGTAGGTTGCTTTGCAAGGTGTTGGGGTCGGGATGCCACTAGCAACCAGTTGTCAAGGTATGGGAACAATTGGATTGCCTACTTCCTTAGGTGGGCCACTGCTACTGCTAGACATTTGGTAAAGATTCTCAGCTTTGTACTGGTAGTGCTGACTGACCTGAAAGTACAGGTATCGCCAGGAGGAACAGTGCATAGGAATATGCGAGTAAGCATCCTTGAGGTCCAGCGAGCACATCCAATCGTTGGGTTGGAGGAAGGTAAGAATGGACTTGAGAGGCATTTTGAATTACTCCTTCTCGAGAAACGTGTTGAGAGCTCTGAGGTCTAAGATGGGGTGCAGCCCTCCCGATTTTTTGGGAATGAGGAAGTATTGGGAGTAGAATCCTTGGGCCAGCTGTGACCTGGGAATCCATCGGATCAAACGCTGCTGGTGCAGCACAGAGACCACCTCTTGTAAGCAGCAAAGGTTCCTCAAGGTGAACTGATGCTGGCTCACTTGATGGGGAAGAGTGGGTATGGTCTTGAAATGTAGAGAGTAGTCCTCCTTGACAATGGAGAGGACCCAAAAAGTTGGGTGTGATAGCTTCCCAAGAGCTGTAAAAATGGGATATCCTCCCCCCTATATGTAGCAGCAAAAGTGGCTCTGGTGTCTCTAAAAACTCTACTGGGGCTTTGTTGTTGTTAGTCAGCGGCAGGCATTGCTGTCTTTGGCTCCTTTGTCAATTTTGGGCCTGCTGTTGCTGCAGCGGCTGAGGTCTCGCCGGGGGGGAGGCATCTTAGGAGGTACTGCCACCAAAAGGATGTCCGAATCAGGGCCCTGGGCCCGGACCTGCACATGCTCCGAAGCAGATAGCTTGTGATACTTTTGCAGTAGCGGTGCCGATCTCGTGCTTGGAGAACGACAACAGGTCCGAGTGGACTGAGGATCGAGAGGAGTTCTTGGACCTTACGACAGGCACCTGCTCCTCAGAACACAAGATTCAAATCCGGAAGGATGACTCCTAGTGGCTCTGCTGGTGAAGCCGAATCCTTGGAGGATCCATCCTGATGGTGCGTTGGCGTGTCTTGCGTAGAGTTTAGTCGTGCCTGTGTCGACATTCAGATCCGGATAGAGTCCAAGGACTCACGCTTGAGACCTAGCAGGCAACGGCTCAACATTCACTGACGAGACATCCAAGGAGGACGACATCCCTGATGAAAGGTCCTTGAATGGACCTGAAACGTGGCTACGTCGGTCACCCATCAGACCATCAGATAAGTCGGGTTGTTGAATGAGCTTAGTCACTAAGCCTTCAGAAAAAAATTTTCTATGCCCATCTAGGTTGCTTTACAAGTGCTTCAAACATCCATCTATACCCTTTTGTTGGGATCATTACAAGCTTGCCGGGATTGTTACATTACTAATTATTATTGTTGGAGTGATTTGATTCACCACTATTAACAAGATATTTTTATATATGCCACAAAAAAGTTTTTGAAAAATTGTCACTTGGCGTCATCACATGTTTGTTTCAACACTGGATGGAGGAGGTTCGTTTATGATTATAACCACAATTATATCACCCTGGTGGGGATTTATGATAATTATATATGAAACGTTCCTCTCTTTCCAAAAAAATTTTTTTGATAACACACATCAGTTAATTTTTTGAATCATTCTACTCATTTTGAGACTTGGAATTCATATATTCATGTGATAAATTTATTATGAAGGATTTAATCTGTGGTTTTTCAATTGAGTTGTAGAAATCCTTCTCAAATCAATTTGGTGCTCATTGATAGCATTTTGACATTCTAGCCGAAACATCATGTCGAGCCAAGTCCGTCGGCTGACTGTACCGAGTGCCAACTTGTGTTTGTGCTTCGTTTCGACGCATGCATGGCATGTCCTTTATATGCATGTTGCTTGGTGCCGGGCGATGCATCGTATGAGTGTGTCAGGTTCCACGCCAGATGCTGGGTGCCGTGGCGGATGCGTTGTTGCATCTCCTGACACTTTCTGTGCCGCAGGCATTATGAGTCGGGTCTTTTATTCCCTGGACCTCACCTCTGTTCCAGGGGTCCCACAGAGGAGGCTCTTTTTGATTTCTTGAGGTGATCGGAGCTGGGGGCACAGGAACCCGAGTTACCCTCTTTGAGCCTGGCAATATTGATGTGTTGCCGCTGAGCCCTAGGAGACATGCGGCCGCAGTTCTGACGCTTGGACTGGTCATGGTCAGAGCAGCAGCTTAGATAGAAATAATTGTGCTCGTCCGTTACTGACATTATTTTGCCACTCTTGCAAAACTTGAATCCCAGCGGCCGCGGAGGTGTAATCGGAAGTCAAAGGATCAACCTCTCGAAAAGAAAACCACAACCTCCGAGGAGAGAGTGAGCTCCGCGTGCAGCCAACAACGTGGAAGAAGATGACTGGAGAAGATGGCACCGTGCGGGAAAGGACGCATAGCCTCACACATAACAAAGCTGTCAGCTTGGTTAAGCTCTGCCCAGTCGTCCCGGAAAAACATCCTAAACAGCATGGATAATTCAGCCTGCTTATCTGCAGGAAAAAAAAACTTCCTACAATGTTTTTAATGCCAAACTGCATGCATCCATGTGTGCATCCATTCAGTTTGAAGAACTAAAGTCAAGGGGAGGTAGGTGGGTTTTGCGAGAACTGACATCCTGCTGCACTCAAAACACCTGTTACAGGTATACAATTGTGATGTCTCCAGAGGACAAGCATGATGGCAGTGCTCACACCTGGAAAAATCCCTAGCTACAGACTGCCCCAAATAAAAAAAAAAAGTGAGGAAAAACTTGAAGTGACAACAGGCAGAAAAATATTTTAGGTAGCAACATGCCTTTTTTTTTTTTTTATGTTTGGTCTTTTTATAGGGGTCGCCTGGAACCAAAATAACTGGTTTCAGAAGGGATAGAGTTGGGTTCTACATTTCAAAAAGGCTCCTCGGGATAGACTAACCAAGCCTATTGTTGCATTGGGAGATCCTGTCTAATTACTAGCGTCGGGTGAATGTGTGAAGAGAACTCCTTACACATCTCTTCCATGGAGGCTAATAGGCTACAGATGCCGCCATGGCTCAGATGCTATGAGCCTTGACACAGCCCACCAGATTCAGACCCACCTAAGCATAACAGAAAATGCAATCTGCTAGCCAATTTGATAGAGGGTATCTGTCAAAGGAATTCCCAGTTTTGTTGATGCCAAAAGAAATAAAAAGATGAGTGGACTTTGAGGGCTCCGATTTGCTCCAGATAGAAAGCTAAGGCTCTTTTGCAGTACAAACTGTGTGGAGCTTGTTCACTGGCTGTGTGTGAATAGGGGGCAGAATGTTGGAAGGACAATTGGCTGTTTAAGAAGGAAGTCAGACACTACCTTAGGTAGGAACTTAGTATGCACACACAGTACCACCACCTTTATCTCTTGCACCAGGTACTGCATTACATTGAGAACTAAACATAATTCTCCCTCTCACTGGCTCCATGAACAACTGCTGAATCAAGCAGTCATTGATGGCATCTAAGAACTGTACCTCCACTTGTATGTCTTGATATGACATTTACCCAATCAATACTCAGATAACTGAAGTCTCCCATTATTGTGCTGTTAGTGCTTTACAGTCAGTTTCCTCATCCTGGTCAGGTGGGAATAATACATCCCCACTATTACTCTTCCCTTATACCCATAAGGATTCTAGAGGGCAGTTTGTTTCCTGCAAAAAACGTATCTTACCAAGCAATCTTTACATCCAGCAGCCACTCAGCTATCTACTTTCTTAATGATCAAATCACACACTACATCAGCCATCCTAATCTTTCCCTCCCAGGCACTGAGGCTCCTGGAGACACATCCTTGATGTGAGAGACAAATCATCACCTGAAGGGAAGGTCCGAGCTACAGAACCATTTCCAGCCAAAGCAAGGTGATGGTCTTCTACCAGGTGACAGTGTTCTTCTAAAGCAGCACAAGGGCTGTTTAGTTGGAATTGGAACTGCTTAAATATGTCCCTAAAGGACTCTATATACCTCCATCTGCTTCAAGTCTGCTACTCTGGCCTCCAGAAGTTCTTTGCACTGGGTGCACACAAACAGTTAGACACCAACAGGTAGATAACATACATGTGCCACTGTGCAAGAGACTGAATAGCCCCCATTTCACTGCAGGACTTCTGTCTGCATCTTAATATGTTGAGTTGCTAAAGTCTTAAAAAGCTGAGTAAGGAGTAGTATGTCAATTTAATAATTGTTAAATTAGGTGTCAAGTCTATGAAGATCCATATTCAGACAGTCTGGATAGCAAAGCTAGCCAGATAAGCTTATCCGGCTTAACTATGGAGATGCATTCCATAATGTAGCTGCAATATTGCCACACAGAAACCTTAGATCTGCCAATAAAGCTCTAACTATTCCTTCTGTTAAATCAGCACGCCTCACTCAGGTAAGGGAGAAAGCACTGTTGCTGGCTGGACCTGTTCTATGGAACTCCATGCCACTCGAAATAAGGCTGCAGAGAAATTTGAAACTATTTAAAACTAGTCTGAAAACCTGGCTTTTTAAACAAGCTTTTTATAAAGACATAGAGAAGGAGGAAAACAGTTGAAAGATGACGCACCAAATAATCAGTTTTTTCCTCTAATATCTCCAATTGCTTATTAATGCTAGATTTGAACCACTTGACAGTTTTTCAACCAACATATAAACCTTAATTAAGTCTTTTCTTATTAAAATGTTACCGTACTATGTTGGCACATGAATAATTTGTAATCTATACCAATTATAGTTTTTTTGGGGTTTTTTCTTATTGTGCCTTTCTGTAAACCGTTGTGATGGTGAATTAACTTAACGACTGTATAGACTAGTTTTAAAATAAAAATAAATAAATAAATATAGCTCACTAACTTTTAGATATCTCTTTGGCCCAGACTTAACAGATAAGTCAGCTGGCTGAATAGTGGAGTTAGCCAGTTAACTTGGCCAGCTAACTCAACTCCTCCCAGTTATGCTCCTGGAACGCCCCCTAACTTATCCGGTTAAAATTCTAGCCTCCTAACTTATTAGCTGGATAGAATTCCCACAATACAGAGCACACATCTGTCACAAGTAAGATTTTTTTCTATTGTGGGCCCAAAAATCTGAAATTCTCTACCTGAAATGCTATGTTTGATACCAGATAGAAAGATTTAAAAGTAAGCTTAAAAACATGGCTATTAAGAAATGCACACAACCTAACTTAAAATAATCAGAACGCAGAGAACAATAAGACAGACAAGATTTCAATTGAAGCATGAGGTATAAATTTAACGAGTGAACGTAAGAACCCCAACACAATGCACTTGCTATTATGTGAAATCTGCTGTATTATATTTAACAGCTTTTGTATGCCGATATTGGAAAGCACATCATATCTGTTTACATCGAAACAATAGGTGGAAAATACAATGAACCAGGAGGGGAGAGAGGGACATGTTGCAACAACGGTGCTGCAGCTGGAGGAGGCTCTATTGGTGAACCTGAAGAATAACTAGAGGTAACATGAACATATAAACATATTAACGCAATACTTCAGTGTGGGATAGTGTTATGTTCTATACCTCTCGTCTTATGTCCTATATCTTTAGTTAATATGTAATGGGACATGAAAACTACTTCTCTAACCCATCTGTGTGATGATACATTTGTAAATCGCTGTGATATTCACATGGGACAGTATATAAAATATCTAAATAAATTTAGCTTGTTGTGTGTTCAAATATTCATTTAGAACGTATTAAAGCAAAACAGGCCAACTGCCTTAGATTACAATAATTTGCACATGCTGTATATCTCTCTTGAAAAAAAGAGCCCAACTATGGCAGAGTTTCGCACAAGGCTGCTTCAGGGGTTACAAAATAACCACACACACAATTAAAAATGCAAAATAATAAAAATAATTAATAAATCATATGAAAAAGATTAAAATCCACAGGACATACACATACTTAATAAAAATACATTTAAATTTCATAACAAAATAGGAAATTATAACATATCAGAATACTAAACTGAAGAGCTGGAAGCTATGAACCTTTACCAGAGGAGAGATTAGAAATCAATTTCTCAAGTTGTAAAAATACCAAACAAAAAACATAAGTTGAGAGATCAATTGATTACAATCAGACACTTAGTAAAATATTAAATCTAAAAAATATTAATGCTTTAAATGTATATATGCTCTAATTGAAATTATGATCAATACTCTGGCTAAAAATGTCCAGATATTAAAACCACATTCATATTTTATATTAGTATATATTTAACATTTATTTAAATGCTATCGCTATTTATTGATGGCCATGAGCAGAGGTAGGGGCAGAGGAAAGTAAACAGAATCAGACAACCTTTAAGTTTTTTACTGAATGCTGAAAATCAAGTCAATACCGCGGTGAAATTATCTAAATAAATCTGTTCCGCTCAATTCAAAAATCAACCATTAATGGTTACTTACAACGTGATAGTGAATCAAAAAGGTTTCGCCGTGTTACTGACTGAATAGGAGTATGCTGAGAACTGGAAGTGTTTAAATACTTCTGTGTCAAGGTCTTTGAGTGACAGCTCATAACAGTGTATGTATATCTATCCTCATAAGTAATATGGATTCAAGTGAAGAGATTTTACATCGTGCAAGCCAGCGACCTGTTTAACCATAGTTCAATAAAAAAAGTTAGCCGAACCAGGAAAATTTATATAAAAAAAAAGATATTGCTTTCCTTGTAATAAATTCTTAATATTGAACAAACAGGCATAGGCAGAGTCGGGGGGAAAAATGTGAAACGAAGTGCTAACAGTGCGATGAAACCTTAAACAAAACCAGAGAAGAGTGAAAGAATAACACTTGCGCTAGATGACCTATAAGTCTGCACTGGCTATAAATTAATAAAAATGCCAATAACCTAGTCAAAACTGTGCTGAAATCAGGGTGTGATGGGGGGGGGGGCACGGGGAGAGAGGAGGAAAGAGGATGGAGAAAAGGGGGGGGGAGGGCTGGAGAGAACTTATTGAATATGTAATCATTTAAACAAACCGAGCATTGTTGAGATTATCAGGTAAGTAATCTCCTTTTCCTTAGTGTAGACAGATGGACTCAGAACAAGTGGGTATAGTGTGCTCGTGCTAGCAGTTGGAGACGGATCTGACGTCAGCACGGGTACATATACCCCCACAGGAAGTGCAGCAATTCAATAATCTTCCTTGCAAAGCTGTTATGGATATATGAGTACTGACCGATCGATTAAACAGGATTACCCTGACCGATTGATAGTAGCTGGAGATAGCCAGGATTCTCAACCGGAAGGCGTCGACACCCGGCAGGGTGGATGCCCTATGTATTAAAACATGGCTTACCTTGAGTCGGTGAAACCCCATGCATATTGGCAGCCAGGTGGGCTGCTGAGTCCATCTGTCTACACTAAGGAAAAGAGATTATCAGGTAAATAATCTCAACATTTCCTAGCATGTAGCCAGATGGACTCAGAACAAGTGGGATGTACAAAAGCTACTCCTGGACTGGGTGGGAGGCTGCCCGAGGTCCGTGCAGGATTGCCCTCGTGAATGCGGCGTCCTCCCTGGCCTGGACATCCAGACTGTAGAATCTGGAGAAGGTATGGCGGGAGAACCACGTCGCCGCCTTACAGATCTCAGCAGGTGACAGCATCTTAGTTTCTGCCCAAGAGGCCGCTTGCGCTCTGGTAGAGTGAGCCTTGACCTGTAGAGGTGGTGGTTTTCCCGCGTCTACGTAGGCCGCCTTGATAACTTCTTTGACCCAGCAGGCGATAGTTGCCCGTGAGGCCGCTTCCCCTTGCTTCTTCCCGCTGTGCAGAACGAACAGGTGGTCCGTCTTTCGTATTGCTTCGGACACTTCCAGGTATCTGGACAGTAGCCTGCCGATATCGAGATGGCGTAGAATTCGACCTTCTTCTGACTTCTTCAAACCTTCTGTGGTAGGTATAGATATGGTTTGGTTGAGGTGGAAGTGTGAGATTACTTTGGGTAAGAAGGAAGGAAC
Organism: Rhinatrema bivittatum; assembly: GCF_901001135.1. Lineage (NCBI taxonomy): Eukaryota > Metazoa > Chordata > Amphibia > Gymnophiona > Rhinatrematidae > Rhinatrema > Rhinatrema bivittatum. The sequence continues at coordinate 295,121,642 of NC_042618.1, forward strand.
CATGCGAAGATGGATGGCTTCTGGCGTGATTCGGAGAAACGGATCACGGCAAGACCGTGCTTGTAGCTCTGAGACGCGGCGTGCGGAGCAAACAGCCAGCAGGAACACCATCTTCAAGGTTAACAAACGGAGGGACAGGCCTCGAAGTGGACGGAAGGCATGTCCCGCTAGAAAGTCCAAAACTAGGTTGAAGTTCCACAGAGGTATGGGCCACTTCAGTGGCGGACGAATGTGTTTGACTCCTTTCAGGAAACGTGAAACGTCTGGGTGTGTGGCAATGCTGTTTCTGTCACTCCGTGGACCGTAGCAGGAAAGCGCTGCCACTTGGACCTTGATGGAATTGAGGGACAGACCCTTCTGAAGACCATCTTGCAGGAAGCCCAAAATGATAGGAATCTTAGCGGCATGTGGATTGGTGCTATGAGCTTCGCACCAAGCTTCAAATACTCTCCAGATCCTTATATAAGTTAGCGATGTGGAGAACTTGCGTGCTCTGAGGAGTGTATCTATCACCGGTCCTGAGTATCCTCGTGTCTTCAGTCTAGCCCTCTCAATGGCCAGACCGTAAGAGAGAATTGAGCCGGATCCTCGTGGAGGATGAGACCTTGTCGCAGCAGGTCCCTGTGTGGAGGCAGGGGTAGTGGGGTCCCTGCCAGTAATCTTCTCATGTCTGCGTACCAGGGTCTTCTTGGCTAGTCCGGGGCCACTAGAAGAACTAGGCCTCTGTGCCGCTGAATCTTGTGTATAATGGCGCCCAGCAGGGGCCATGGCGGAAAAGCATATAGCAGGATCCCCTGGGGCCATGGCTGTACCAGTGCATCGATCCCCTGAGACAGAGGATCCCGCCTGAGGCTGAAATATCTGGGTACTTGAGCGTTGGACCTGTCCGCTAGTAGGTCCATGCCCGGGGTCCCCCACCGATTCAAAATCATCTGGAACGCTGTGGGTGACAGTTGCCAATCCCCGGGATGTAGACTTTCTCTGCTGAGGAAGTCCGCCGCCGTGTTGTCCTTCCCGGCGATGTGGACGGCGGAGATGTCCTGGAGATTTGCTTCTGCCCAAGTCATCAGGGGAGCTATTTCTAGGGATACCCGTTGGCTTCTGGTTCCGCCCTGTCGGTTGATGTATGCCACTGTGGTGGCATTGTCCGACATCACTCTGACTGCTCTGTGTCGCAGTCTGTGGGCAAATCGCAGGCACGCTAGCCTGATTGCCCGTGCCTCTAGTCGGTTGATGTTCCATCCCGACTCTTCTCTGTTCCACCGCCCTTGGGCTGGCGTCTGTTGTGAGCAGGGTCCAGGTCGGAGAGGACATCCTGGACCCCCGGCTCATGTGGCTTTGCTGCAGCCACCATCGCAGCTGATTCCGCACCCTGGCTAGTAGAGGTAGGTGTACGGTGTAAGTTTGTGATCGCGGGCTCCACTGGGATAGGAGGGCGCGTTGTAAAGCCCTGATATGCGCCCGTGCCCATGGTATCACCTCCAGAGTGGATGCCATCAGGCCGAGGACTTGCAGGTAATCCCAAGCTGTGGGCCGGATGGCGCGCAGCAGGGCCTGCAGACGATTCTTGAGCTTTTCTTTTCTTTTGGGAGTCAGGCTGACTCTGTCTGCTTGAGTGTCTAATAGGACTCCTAGGTATTCCCTCGACTGAGACGGCTGTAGGGAACTCTTGCTCAAGTTTACTACCCATCCTAGGCTTTCTAGAAGAGCAATTACTCGGCTGGTTGCCCGATGGCTCTCTTCTGGCGACTTGCCCTGATCAGCCAATCGTCCAGATAAGAATGGACGAGAATTCCCTCCTTCCTGAGGGCCGCCGCTACCACTACTATGACCTTGGTAAAGATCCGCAGCGCTGTGGCTAACCCGAAGGGTAACGCCCGAAACTGTAAGTGTTGGTTCAAGACTTTGAAGCGTAGGTAGCACTGGTGATCCCGATGGATTGGGATATGCAGGTAGGCTTCTGACAGATCTAGGGATGTGAGAAATTCCCCTGGCTGTACTGAATTTGACAGATCGCAGAGTTTCCATGCGAAAGCTGGGTACCCGTAGGAAGCGGCTGACTGACTTGAGGTCCAGGACGGGCCGGAAAGTGCCCTCCTTCTTGGGCACTATGAAATAAATGGAATAATGCCCAGAATTCATCTCTCCCGCAGGCACTGGGATTATGGCTTTGAGGGAGAGAAGCCTCTGTAAGGTAACTTCTAGTGCCGTCCTCTTGAGGGGTGAACAAGGAGATTCCACAAACTTGTCTGGCGGGAGCCGAAGAAAGTCCAGGTAATACCCCTCTCGGAGGATGGTGAGGACCCACTGGTCCGAGGTAATCTCAGCTCACCTGCGGTAAAAGAGGGTCAGCCTGCCCCTATGGCTGCTACCCCCGGATGGGCCGGCTGATTGTCATTGTGGGGTACGGCCGGGGCCGGAACTCGAGCCGGCTCCCCTCTTATTGTGCTTAGGCCGAAAGGACTGGTTCCTGGCTTGCGACCGAGGTGTGTGGTAGTGAGTCCCGTAAGGGTTGAAGCGCTGAGAGGTTCTACCTCTGGATGGTCTAGAAGACTGGCGCTGTCTCCTGCGTGGCCTGTCTTCTGGTAGACAAGGTAAAGGAGAGGCGCCCCATTTATTGGCCAGTTTCTCCAGGTCGCTGCCGAACAGGAGAGATCCCTTGAAGGGCATTCTCGTGAGACGTGTCTTGGAAGAGGAGTCGGCCGACCAGTTACTTAGCCAGAGCTGCCTCCTGGCTGCCACTGAGGATGACACTCCCTTGGCTGCCGTACGGACGAGGTCGGAGGCTGCGTCAGTAAGGAATGAGAGAGCTGATTCCATTCCGAGCCTGAGATAAACAGGAACGCGTCACCACAGTGCAGCAAGTCGCAATTCGTAGGGACATGGCTGCCACCTCAAAGGCCTGCTTCAGGATGGCGTCCATACGCCGGTCATGTGTATCCTTGAGGGCCGTCCCTCCTTCCACCGGGATGGTGGTGCACTTCACAATTGCGCTAACTATAGCGTCTACCTGAGGGCACGCCAACATGTCCTTAGTTGCCGGGGCTAAGGGGTACATGCCAACCAAGGCCCGACCCCCCTTGAATGGAGCCTCCGGCGCAGCCCATTCCAGATCGATTAGCTGCTGTGCCACTTGTAGGAGGGGAAAGTGGTGAGAAGTTTGGCGCAGGCCCTCTAACAGGGGGTTCACTCTAGGTTCCCCTGGGGTGTCATGGCCCGGAAGAGCCAGTTCCGACAGGCATTGAGAGATCAGGTCTGGAAAATCCGCTCTGGGAAAGAAGCACCTCATAGTTCGATAAGGTTCTACCCCCGAGGGAAGTTCTCCCTCCTCAGGGGACTCATCTTCTCCTGCCGGGTAGTCTGAATCCCCACAATTGGGGCTATCAGGTGGCGAGTGGCCGCGCCTAGGCCGCAAGGGTCCAGGGGCATCCGGAACGTACGGACCCGGTCGGGGAGCCAACTGCATCGTGACAAAGGCATGAATCCCTTTGAATAATTCCACCCAGGAGATCGAAGCCAGATCTGGCCGCATGGGAACCAGGCCTCCCTGGTTCACTGGCTGCTCCCCACTGCTTGCTGGCTCCAGAATATTCCCTGAGGAACCGGCAAGACCGCTGGGCTGTAACCGGCCCTGGCCCGGGACTCCCAGGGCCTCTTCACATTGGGCACATAGGGAGTCTGCATCCTCATTCTGTGTGGCCCTGAGGTTGCATGCAGAGCAGAGACTGATGCCTGATTCTGGAGGTACCGGCACTGCCGAAGCCTGGGCACTCTTACGCTCCAAGTCACCAGTGAACTTGATAAGAGTCTGTGCTGTGCGCGAAAAGCAGGCGCCTGAAAACAAGCGCTCAGCAACGAGCGCCTATGAACGGGCGCCTATCGCCGTGCGCGTAACAATAGGCGGGACGCTCCAGGTAGAAGGCGATGGCGAGCAGGTAGACAAAATGGCGACCTTCTTGACGGGCCGCCCCAGAGGCACACTCTGCTACTCCTCTGAGACCAACAAGTAAAGATATACGCCTTACCTTGTCTTCGGCGCTTCCCGGCTGCAACCCGGGCGGTCTCCGGCTGTGGGGGGGGGGGGGGGGGGGGGGGGGGGAGGTTGAGTACCTTCACCGCCACGCTCAAGGAGGTGCACCCGCTGCCTCTAGGCCGCGCCCGAACTCATCTCGCTTGGGGACCAAGCCGCGCCCGAGCCCTTCGCGCTCGGGGGCTGGGTCCCTGCTGCGATTCGGCCACCAGACCGAGGCACTTACCTCCGAGGGACCACGGAAATCACCTCGGGAAACTCAACTGGGGGAGGGACCAACTGGTATCACCGCAGGAGTGCGGGGCTCGTTGTTAGGAGATGTCGTCTATGAATTTAGTCGTTAGAATTTGGAAGAACGCTCAGCGAGCGTGAGGTAGCTCCAAACTGCTTTGAAGACTGAAATTACTGAATTGCTGCACTTCCTGTGGGGGTATATGTACCCGTGCTGACGTCAGATCAGTCTCCAACTGCTAGCACGAGCACACTATACCCACTTGTTCTGAGTCCATCTGGCTACACGCTAGGAAATTTTAAATATTAAGATTTTTTATATATTAAAATTCCTTGTCATTTCACGTAGAAGTATCTCTAACATCTTAATTGGTCTTTCATATTGTGAAATCCGTTGCTTAGTATACAAAAATAAATTTTAAATTAAAAAAAATATACAAAAAGTTAAATCTATATACAACGCCTATATTAAATTACAAAAAAACACTATAATCAATCTCTTGATTCAACCCTGATGGTTGGTACGTATTATATTTAAAAACTAATTCCTGTTCTAATTTAAGCAGAATCATATCTATGTTACCTCCTCTCTAGTTAAGTGATGGTTTATCAGCACTACAAATTTGAAATCATTGAAGACATGGCCAGCTGACATTGCATGTTATACCAGAGGTTTTCTCTCTACTTTCCTTTTGATTGCACTCTTGTGCTCAATGATTTTTTTGTTTAATGGCCTGGATGTTTTTTCAATGTAAAATTTATTGCAAGTACAGCAAGCGGTGTATACCATGCTGCTGCTCTTACAATTTGTAAAGCAATTCAGTACAAATGGTTTGTGGTCATCACTGAATACAATTTGATCTGTTTTGAGATTCACTTCACATATAGAGCACGACCCACATGGATCATGGTCTTGTATCTATTTTTGGTTCTTGTGGTAGGGCTGATGGAACTAATAGATCCTTAAGATTAGTGCTGCGTTTATGAGTGATCAATACTTCTATGTTTTTGAAGCCTCAACCTCAATCTGAGGCTAACCTGCAGCTTTCTGTCTCATCTCTCTCCCTTTTTGATTATTCTTTTTTTCAGCTCCAGCCAGAGGACTCTGGAAAGACTAGGCCATGCTCCGCTCCCAAGGCGGACGCTCTCGACGTCATCGAGGCGCGCAGAGGGGGGATAGATAAGCACGCCAATCAGTCCAGAGGCGTCTTGCCCCTTCGTACAGCCTGAGTAATCCAAATGGAAAATCATTGCAATACGACCATGGATACACACCCAATTCAAGTATGCCTAAACAAAGGTAAGTATAGAAAAAACACTAAAGGGAAATCAAGCAGACCTTCACAATACAAGAGAAACTAGGAATGTAAATTTAAATATAATACAGCTAAAAAAATCCAACAATTTCAATTTGAACAAAGTACTGATAACATTTTTGCTAGTTAACGCACAATCAGCGACTAAGAAATTCCCTATCGTAACAGATCTATTATACGACGTAAAACCTAATTTTATCGCAATCACAAAATCCTGGCTGAAAGAGTCAGACAGTTTTAAAAAACCAAATAGCTAATAAAAACTATGTTTTCTCGATCCCTAGATTAAATAAGAGGTGGAGGTCTACTACTAATCATAGAAAAGAAATTTAAATGTAAATTGCAACCAGCCACACCTCTGATGAACCACGAAATTGCCATTTTTCAAATTTGCCTTATCTACTGTCCACCTAGTCTAGAGTTAAACATCTCTCCACTAATCGAATTTCTAACTACTCACCTAAATTCATCAAAACCAACCATACCCTTGTTATTTGTAACTGCTCCTTCGGTCACCACAGTTCGAGTTGATGTATTTAATGCACTCCAGTTTCATGTAAACCAGCAAGATATGTTTTCATGATTGCCGGTATATAAAAACCTTAAATAAAATAAATAAAATAAAATAAATATTAGGCTATTTTAACCTTCACATGGGCGTTCATCCGCTATCAAATACATACCAAAGACTGATGGACATAATGAAAGCACTAGGGTTCAAACTAATCACAGACAAACCAACACAAAGCTGGACATTCATTAGACCTAACTTTCATCAATGACAACTCGCTAGAGAACATAGAATACAGACTATACTCAAATCCCATGGCCAGATCACTTCCTCAATCTACTTTAAAGCATTCCGACCCGATAGAACAACAAAGAAAGGAACCAGCTGAATTTAAATATTGTCCACCCTATAATATAGACATACTAAAAGATAAATTACAGAAAGAACTAAAACATTTTAACCACACGGGTAGCTGCACTGCAACAACTGCATGGCTAAATCAGACTATGAAAATAGCAGACAAAATAAACCCCATAAAAGATATATGCATTAAAGAGCCAAAACAAATAAATCCATGGCAATGAACAAATAAGGGGAGTAAAGCAAAATCGAAGGAGGAAGGAAAAAGAATGGGAAAAAAATAGAACTGAAAATTTAACGAAATACCGAAAACAACTGGCCCATTACAAAAAAGTAATCCTAGATGCTAAGAAAAAATATTTCAGCTCTAAAATAGAAAAATTTACAAACAACTCTAGAACCTTGTTCAACATAGTTAAAGACCTAACTAGTGATAAAAACAAACACCCCTCAGAACCTACCCGAGAGCCGCGCCAATGAAGTAGCACAATTTTTTTTAGAGAGAAAATTGAGAATTTAAGAACCAAGATTCCGAAAACAAACAAGAGGTCAAACTGCATACTAGGGATGTCACAAAATGGTCTTCATTCAATGAGGTATCAAGTATAGAAGTAGAGACCATGTTAAAAAAATTAAACCCTGCTCCCCATACAATTGACACCCTTCCCATCATAGAATTAAAAAAAAATTAACTGATATAGCTACCCTACCACTAACAAAAATAATAAACCTCTCTCTTCAAGAAGGATCAATGCCTGACTCACTGAAAGGAGCTATTATTAAACCCATCATTAAGAAAAAAAATCTAGACATCCAAAACCTGAATAACTATAGACCAGTATCTAATTTGCCACTGATAGCAAAACTAATAGAAAAAAAACCAGTCTAAAAACAATTATCGGAACACCTAGAAAAACAATAACATACTAAATCCTGCACAACACGGATTTCGCAAACATTATAGCACTGAAACATTATTACTTTCGCTGTCAGACAATGTTCTAAGAGGCTTTGACACTGGTACACGCTATCTTCTTGTTTTATTAGACCTTTCCTCAGCATTTGACACAGTAAATCATGAAATATTGATCAAAAGACTAGAAGAAATAGGACTACACAATAGCCTGGTTCAAATCATATTTAGATAATAGATTTTTTCAGGTACAAATCAAAAGCACAATGTCTGAAAAAGTAAATTACAAACAGGAGTACCACAAGGATCAGCATTGTCTGCAACACTAATATTTACCTCCTCCCGCTATGTCACCTACTTGCTGGTCTTGGTATCATACATTATATATATGCAGACGACATACAGCTAATTTACCCATCGATGACAATTGAAAAAAAAACAATAAAATCAGCCAACATATCTGGACATAATCAAACAGCTACTAAACCAAATGGAGCTAGTAATAAATATTGATAAAACTGAATTCATACATCTAGAATGAAAAAACAAACCCAATCCAATCACCAATTATGCTAAAAAATAACCAAAAAGTAGAATTAGCAGAAAAAGTGCGTAACCTAGGTGTAATAATAGACTCTGAACTAAACATGAAACACACATCACTGAAAGTTAAGGAAGGATACGCCAAACTAATGGTCCTCAGGAAGTTAACACACCTACTAATGCTATCAAATTTCCGAACAGTCCTACAAGCACTGATATTCGCAAGTATTGACTATTGCAATGCACTATTTCTCGAACTACCTCAAGCGACAACACGACCACTTCAATTATTGCAAAATTCAGCCGCAAGAATATTGACAGGTAAAAGAAAAAAAGAGAGACCACATTACTGGAACACTCGCAGAATTACACTGGTTACCCATTGAACAAAGAGCACATTACAAAGTACTATACACAATACACAAACTAATTCATGACGACAAAGCGGAACGGCTGAACACAGCACCTCGTGTACATGTACCACACAGAAATCTGAGGTCGGCCAATAAGGCACTGCTGAATATCCCATCTGTTAAATCAGCCAGATTTACACAAGTAAGGGAGCGAGCACTATCTTTGGCAGTGCCCATATTATGAAACTCAATGCCACTGGAAGCAAGACTGCAGAGGAATTTCAAACTTTTCAAGGTAAGCCTAAAATCCTTGCTTTATAAAGAGAATGGAGAATCAAATTAAGATCTGGACTCAGCACCGAAAAACAGTTTATTTAGTTTTTATTTTTTTGATCACAACTAAATACAACTTAAAATATTAGACCTGATAAACATACTACAATAAAAAATTATCAAACACAAAACAACAACTAGTCTTTTTATATTAAAAGAACAATGTTACCGCTATACTGGCATCTCTATAATGTACTATCTATATTTTCATTTTTTATATATGCCTTGATGTAAACCGTTGTAATGGTAAATTAACTTAACGACGGTAGAGAAAAGATTTTAAATAAATATATATATATTCCAGTGTTTCCTCAAAGTATTCCCTATGTCATGACATTTCTGGGTGTAAGAGAGTGGGCAAACAACTTTATTCATCTGTACTCTTTGCTTGGATTGCAAAAGCTCCCTATCTATTTTTATTTAATGCACGGACGTAGGCATCAACAACTTTTTCCGGATAGTTTTTATTTTTATGACAAATCTAGATTTCAATTTTATGGCTCTTTCATAAAATGTATCATCACTTGTGCAAAGTCTACAGTCTCAAACTGAATATGGGATATTAGATACTAATGACCTATTATGGCAGCTACTGTATTCCAAGAATCTGTTCGTATCAGTTGGCTTACGATAAATATCAGTGATAAACTTATACAAATCAATTTTGAATAAGATATCTAAAAAAAGTATTTGACATGAATTAAAATTAAGAGTGAATCTAAGGCTTTCATCCAGACTATTGAGCCAAATGTAAAAAAGTTGTAGTCTTTCTTCACTGCTTTTCCAAATCAACAGAACATAGATGTATCTTCTCCACAATATTACATTTTCAGAGAATTCGTATTCTTTTAGAAAAATTTCTGGGAGTCCGAGAAGGAGAGACAGTGAGAGGGACTCTAAATTGTTGGAGGTGCTTGGAGAGACTGACCGCGCAGAGGCTGGAGGTGAGAGACCCCAGGATAACGAGTACCAGCTGGGAGCCCGGCAGTGGGAGGCACTGTGGTGACATCAGTCGGCGTCTGCCGATAAAATCAGACGGCGCACCGCCACAGTCGGCGCGCTGCCTAAGCCGCGTGCTCCGGCTTAGGCCGGCGAAGGCTGGTAGGCTGAACATCTCTTCAAGGTGATCTCCGATTTGGACTTCCTCAGCTTAAATCTCCTCCTTCTAAGTACATTTTTGTTTTGATAGATAGGGTAAGTGTTTTCCTTCCTGGTTGTTAGGTACAATTTGCAAGTAAGATGCCACATACTAAACGAAAAGGTAAGGTTAGACAGGAAGCCTCGACCCCTATACATCCTTCCCTTGTTCAAACCACCTCGTTTGAGGGGGGCAGGGAGAGCAAACTATCCCCCTCCAGGGAGAAGTTAGTCTTAGTCCCGGGGCTCCAACTACACCTATCCCCCCTTGTAGCAATGCAAATAACCAAGTACTAGGCTTATCTCCTGGACGGAATGCATCATGTGAAATAAACCCGATTGAGGAAGTTCTAGGTTTAAGTTTAGCAAAGCTTGAAGAGGTTAGAGACTATGCACTCCCCCATCGAGGGTGGATCCTAGCAGAGTAGGAATCTCTGCTAGTAGGAGAGACTGATTCTCCCCTAGGGAACAGCGCTGGATAAGAATCCTCAGTACCTCAATTTATAAGCTCAGAACCATTTTCACTAGCAGGCAGTCCAAAAATGTAACGATGGATATGATTTGGCAAGCTATTATTGCATTGCAAAAGAATATTCTTAATTTAAATGGAAGTATTAAAGACATGCAAACTGTTTTGTTTAATCTAAATCCAATTGTTACTGGTCAGGTAGAGACAATAACTAAAGTAGAAGAGGAAATTAAACAAGTTAAATTAGTTCAGTTATCAATTATTCAGGGAGAATCAGCTTTAAAAAAGAAAGTTGAAAATATAGAAAACTCTATAAGGTACAATAATTTGAGAATAATTAATTTTCCAAAGTGTAAATTAATGTCATCGAAAGAACAACTGAAAAATTATTTTTCAGAGGTATTATTGTTGTCCCTGGATGAGTTTCCTTTAATATCTAATGTGTATTTTATTAATTGGAAAAATGAGGTTGTATCAGAACAAGGAGAGTTAACATCTTTGAATGTGACAGAACTAATAGAATCATTCTTCAGTTCCCAAATAGGGAAGAAAAAAAAAGGAGGTACTCTGCTGGTCAAATTTATTTATTCAATTGATAGAGATAAAATATTAAAAGTGTTCCTGGCTAAACGAGCCTCTTTATACCTGGGTCAGAGGGTATGGATCTATCCAGATCTGTCTAAAGAAACTCAGTTAAGAAGAAAAAAGTTTTTGGTGTTGGCTAATCAAGCTAGAACATTTGGGATACAAATTATAGTGAGATTCCCATGTAAGTGTATAATGCGCGCTGAAGGTGAAAGATATGTGTATTTTGAACCTGATCATCTAGAGAGATTCTTAGAAACGTGTCATAACCCTGGGGAAGTAAATGAGTCTACTACCTAGTAAGTTGGTATATAGTTAAGATCTTCTGCTTTACCCTAAATAAGCATTTAAATTATATTGTAAATGTTCTATTGCTCATGTACAGGATATCCCTTTATATTGTGGTTTTGTAACAAAGGAAAGATAAGTGAATTTTTCTTTTTTGGTAATTTCTTTTGCTGGATTGAAACAACGTTTGTCCTTCCTTGATTATTCTTCAATGGAAATTGAAACATGTAAAGATTGAAAATTAGAAAGAAAAAAAAAATAGAAACATTTCTACAAAATTTGCCTACATATAATTTAGCTACAGATTGTGCCATAGCTGCACCTATTGCCAATCCTTTGGACTGCTTGTAGATTATGTTATCAAATTAAAAAAAAAATGTTGTTAAAGCAATTTCAGCAAGTTCTAAAATAGTTCGAGTGTGTGTACTATTTTCTAATGAATTTTGTATAATCTCAATCACATCGTCCTGTGGATTGTTAGTATAACACGACTCGATGTCTAGTGTCACAAGTATAATTTCTTCATCATTAAGATTCAAATCTTTTAAAACGATGATGTGCGCAGAGTCTCTGATATATGACGGAACAGCAGAAACTAGAGATCTGAAGAATTGATCTCTAAATTTCTATAGGGGTTCAAGTAGTGAACCTATAGCTGAAATTATAGGTCTACCCATAGGCGATGTCAAGGACTTGTGAAGAGAGATAGAGAGATTCAGGCTTCGTACATCATATATATAGGATGTACGATATAGATTCAGGCTTCGTACATCATATATATAGGATGTACGAAGCCTGAATCTATCAGTTCGGGCTTCATTTTTGGCCCGCCGCAGGAAATTTCAAAATTTCCCACGGTTCGGCCCTTTAAAATTCGGGGAGACCCGAATTTCATTTCAGTGCCCACTAACTGGGTTCGCGCAGGCTAAACCTGAAAACAAATTTTTCCCAAAATTTCAGGAAAAATTCCTTCGGGTTTCGGGCTCCCCGAACCAGGACGAATTAGGAAATTTAGCTGAAATTGCCTAATTCGTCCTGGACAAATGCACATCCCTAATATATAGTGGGCATGATGGGAAGTGAGACAGTTAAGAATTCAAATTCCTTTTGAGTAATACATTGAGAAGAACAGGCTGTGGATAGAAGTGAGTCGATTTCAGTTTTAATACTATTTGTAAGATCCTGTTTCAAATTTAGTATAAAGGTTGTATCTGCAAGTTGTTTAGTGATTTCATTTATATATTTACTCTTATCCATAATCACAATGCCTCCCCCCTTGTCTGCTGGCTTCATTACAAATCAGGCCTATCCAGTACCGAGCGGTAGGAAGAGCTGCGTTAGTGCCTACGGCACCCGCGGTTACCACCCGCACAGTGCAGCTCACCTACCGCTCGATCCTGAAGCCTAATTATATGTAAATGTAAGCCGCGTCCGAAAAGCCTTAGGCCCGCGCAACCCAGGATACTGGATAGAGCGCCTATACAGGATCCTGGGTGCGCGGGCCTAAGGCTTCACGCCACGCTGGTATCTGTCATTTCAAATGTCATTTGAAATGACAGATACCAGGAAGCAACGGCAGCGACAGCGCAGAAGCAACGGCGAAACGACTTGTCAGTGTCCCCCCTCCTCTCGGAGCAGGGCGCGAAAAGCCGCCTTGCTCCGGGAGGAGGAGGGACACTGACAGCGGCGAAGCAACGGCGAAGACAGCGGCGAAACGACTTTTCAGTGTCCCCCCTCCTCTCGGAGCAGGGTGGAAAAGCCGCCTTGCTCCGGGAGGAGGGGGGACACTGACAGCGCAGAAGCAACGGCGAAACGACTTGTCAATGTCCCCCCTCCTCTCGGAGCAGGGCGCGAAAAGCCGCCTTGCTCCGGGAGGAGGGGGGACACTAGCAACGGTGAAGCTTTCCCCCAGCCCGGACGCCGGCAAAAAACTTACTTTTTTGCAGCCAGCCACGAGCAGGAACACGATCTGGCTCCCGTAGCTCCTCCCAACAAGATGGCCGCCTGCACGTGGAAAGCGTGCAATTGGCCGCTCAAGACGTGATGTCGTGACGTCACGTCTTCAGCGGCCAATTGCACGCTTTCCCCGTGCAGGCGGCCATCTTGTCGGGAGGAGCTAAGGCAGGCCAGATCGTGTTCCTGCTCAGGGCTGATGGCTGCAAAAAAGTAAGTTTTTGCCGGCGTCCGGGCTTGGGGGAAAGCTTCGCCGCTGTCATCTCTCTCCCCCCCTCCCGGAGCAAGGCTGCTTTTCGCGCCCTGCTCCGGGAGGGGGGGAGAAGAGATGACAGTGGCGAAGCAACTAACATTTAGCTTTTAAGTTTTTTTCGCTTATTTTTTGGATTCGCCGCTGTCATCTCTCCCCCCCCCCCCCTCCCGGAGCAAGGCAGCTTTTCGCGCCCTGCTCCGGGAGGGGGGAGAAGAGACAAGCGGCAAAACAACTTACTTGCACGGGGGAAAGCGGTCTCCGTGGCAGCCCCAGTCCTCTCCCCTCCTCCCGAAGCCAAAAAAAAAAAAGCTTTTTTTTTTGGCTTCGGGAGGAGGGGAGAGGACTGGGGCTGCCACGGAGACCGGCACCCATGATCGCGGCCGGGGCAGGTGAGCGGGGGCTGGGGGAAAGCTTGCCACCTACCCTTACCCATGCCTCTACCGCCTGGGTCAGGGTAGGCGGTAAGTTTGCAGGTTAAACGCGCAACAAAACGGCAGGGAAAGGTAGCGTTAGTCGGGGCGCGGGTTACGGGATGCTAGGGGAATAGCTAATTGGCTCGTTTGCATGCAATATCGAGCTAATTCGCTTGTTTGCATGCAATATACATGCCGCGGGCGGAAGGGGTTACCTGGGGAATTTAGGACGCGGTAGGAGTAGGGTAAAGGGGATTCGGGATCGCAGGAAGGGCTAACGCGGCCGGAACGTGAGTTAAAAGCGGCTTAGAAGCAGGGTAAACGCGGCCGCACTTTACAGGATAGGCCTGACTGTGATTGTCTTGTCTCAATATCTTGATCGCTTTTTCACCTCTACTAATATTATTGAAATTATGTTTATTTTTCTAGATTTTCTAAATCACGCAGTACTATTGTTTCATAAGTCTGTAAGACCGGATCTGTTTGTCCAGGAGGGATCCATTTGTTCTTATGTTTTACAATAGAAAGATCTACAGTGTGCTGAAATTGTCCAGAGGAAAAAAAAATGCATAACTAAGTTCCCTTGTAAATTTAAATAAAATCAACTCGTCTTAAAAGCATTGTACCGTGGTGTAGGGACGAAGGACAGCCCTTTGTTTAATACTGATGACTCGTTCACATTTCATTCACGTGAGGAAATATTAATGATGCGATTGTGTAATGATTGTTGTGGAATTAATGGTAAGGACTGAGGCCTCTTCCTCTTGTTTTGCCCCTCCTCCTGTAAATTGGACTGTGTCACACATTTGTTGGACCTTCTTGATTCATTGAATCTTTTCTCCATAGTTTCAATTGAAAAACCTGCTGATGAGCTTGATTACGGTTATTTGGATGTGACTGTGATGGATAATTTGATGCAGTAGAAAACAGTGGAGCTGAGGTATAGGAAAATTGGTTCTTACTTGCTAATTTTCGTTCCTGTAGTACCACAGATCAGTCCAGACAGTGGGTTGAGCCTCCTGTCCAGCAGATGGAGACAGAGAAAAACCTGAAAGGGTATCCTATATCAGGACACTGCTCACCCTGCATCCCTTCAGTATAAACATTATCAAAGCAGATAAATGTCAAGTTAACCAGGAAAAGATCAAGCAAGTAACCATAAACTTGTAAACTGTAACTTCAAACACTGTAAAGAACCACTCTTACTATATATCTAACTGGTAGATACTTCCGGTGCCTTAAGAAAAAATATCCAAATGCTGTGAAGAACAAAAGAAGACTTTTCGCGTGGACGTCTCAGAAAGAAACCCAGCCAGGGTGGGAGTCTGGACTGATCTGTGGTACTACAGGAACGAAAATTAGCAGATAAGAACCAATTTTCCTTTCCCTGTAAGTACCCGGATCAGTCCAGACAGTGGGATGTACCAAAGCTTCCCTAACTAGAGTGGGTCCGAGACAGTCCTGCTCGAAGCACCTGCCTTCCGAAGGAACCAAAAACTGGCACCTAGACATCAAGACGATAATGACGTGTAAAAGTATGCAGAGACTTCCAGTAGCCACTCTGCAGATTTCTTGCAGAGAAACAGACTGGCTTTCTGCCCAAGAAGTAGCCTATGAATGCAAGGAATGGGCCTTTAAGCCCTCCGGAACCGTCCGGCCCCGACAGATATACACAGACGCAATCGCCTCCTTAAGCCAGCGAGCAATAGTAGTCTTAGAAGCCTTACGTCCCCTGTTTGGGCTGCTCCATAAGACAAAGATGATCAGAGACTCGAAATTCATTTGTAACCTGTAAGTATTGCAGCAGTACTCTTTACATCAAGGCGCCGGAGGTCACCACAAAGTGTGCTCGCAATGTCTTCAGGAGAAAAGGCAGGAAGCTCCACTGACTGATTGATGTGGAAAGAGGACAACTTTTGGCAAAAAGGATGAAACTGTTTTAAGGGAAACACCTGAATCTGAGAAGCGAAGAAAGGGCTCTCTACAAGACAAGGCTTGGAGCTCGGACACCTTCCTGGCTGAGCAAATGGAAACTAGGAATACTGTCTTAAGAGTTAGGTCCTTAAGCGTGGCCCGCCGGAGGGGTTCGAAAGGCACTTCACAAAGGACTCGAAGCACCAAATTAAGGCTCAACGACGGACAAGTAGCCCGGACAGGCGGTTTCAAATGCTTGGCCCCTCTGAGGAATCGAACGACATCTGGATGGGCCGCAACCGCGTAACCATCAATATGCCCCAAGAAGGAACAGAGACCTTGTCACATAAGGAATTGAAAGAAACCTTTGGAGAGACCATTCTGAAGGAAGGAGAGGACCTGAGATACCAAAGCCTTGCGCGCCGATACTCCAGACTTGGCACACACCGTCTCAAACACTCTCCATACCCGAACATAAACGAGAGAGGTAGAAGTCTTACAGGCCCGCAACAGAGTGGATATAACTTCCTCTTTATACCCTTTCTTTCTCAGGCCGCGCCGCTCAAAAGCCATGCTGCTAGACAAAAGCGATCAAAAAATACTGGACCTTGGCGAAGCAGGTTTACGAGGTGTCCGAGGCGAAGAGGACTGGCTGTCGTGAGATTCACCAGATCCACGAACCACGGTCTTCGAGGCCACTCTGGTGCGACTAGAATGACTGGCCCCCTGTGAAGTTCTATCCTTCTGAGTTCCTTTCCCACCAGAGGCCATGGTAGGAACGCATAGAGAACATCGTGAGGCCAGGGCATCCACCCTTTCAGAGCAATGCTTCCTTCTGCGGCTGAAGAACCTGGGAGCCTTTGCGTTGCTGAAAGTAGCCATCAGGTCTAAGTGGGGAGTTCCCCTCTTGCTTACGATCAGATCCATCGCCTCTTCGGACAACTCCCACTCTCCGGGGTCTAGGTGCTGTCGACTGAGAAAGTCGGCCTGAACATTCTCCTTCCCCGCAATGTGGGAGGCTGCCAGACAACTCAGATCCCTCTCCACCCAGACGAACAGCTTGCTGGCCTCCAAAGCTACCAGGAGACTCCTGGTGCCACCCTGATGATTGATGTAAGCTACTGTGATGGCATTGTCGGAGACGACCCGCACTGCTTTGCAATGGAGCAGGGGAAGGAATGTCTTGAGCGCCAGACGGACTGCTCGTGCCTCCAGACGATTGATGTGCCACTGAGACTGAACCGGAGACCAGAGTCCTTGTGTAGACTGAGTCTGACATACCGCTCCCCAGCCGGTGAAGCTGGCATCTGTCGTCACAATAATCCACTGGGGTGTCTCCAGGGGCATTCCCTTCAAGAGGTGAGCAAGTGAGAGCCACCACTGCATGCTGGCAACGGTAGAGATGGAGAGCAGGAGGGGTATTTGGAACTCCTCAGAGACCGGCTTCCAGCGGGACAACAAAGTTTTCTGTAGAGGACGCATATGCGCAAAAGCCCAAGAAACCAGATCTATGGTGGAAGCCACATAGCCCAAGACCTGGAGTAGTCCCAGGCTGTAGGCATAGAGAGATAAGAGATGTTGTACCTGATCCATGTCCTTGAGCGCCCGGGCAACAGCACTTTGCCCATGTGGGTGTCGAAGTGGGCTACCAAGAATTCCAGGACCTGGAAGGGCTTGAGATTGCTCTTGGAGAAATTGACTATCCACCCGAGGGAGGTGAGAAACACCAAGACCCTGTTGACTGCCGTAGTGCAGAGTTCCTCTGTCTTGGCCGAATGAGCCAGTCATCCAGGTAAGGGTGGACCAGGTCTCCCTCCCGGTGGAGGGAGGCCGCCACTACGACCATGACCTTGGTAAATGTGAGTGGCGTGGTGGCTAGGCCGAAGGGGAGCACCCGAAACTGGAAGTGTTGTCCCAGGATGTTGAAACGGAGATACTTCTGATGCTCGTTGTGGATTGGGATGTGCAGGTAGGCCTCCGTCAAGTCAAGAGAGGCAAGAAACTCGCCTGAGCGAACCGCCACTTTGACCACCCGCAGGGTCTCCATCCAAAGAAAACTAAGCAATTTTTTTTTTTTTTTTTTAACTTAAGTAAGAAATTAAGAACACGTACTTGCTTGATCCGAAAAAAAGACAGAGGGAGAAAACAGACTTTCCCAAACAATATAGCTGTCTAGAGGGGAACTGCAGGTTCTGCTATCTGCATCTGCTGGAGACAGAGAAATACTGAAGGGACGCAGAATGAGCACTGTCCTGATATAGGATACCCTTTCAGTTTTTCTCCGTCTCCATCTGCTGGACAGGAGGCTCAACCCACTGTCTGGACTGATCCAGGTACGTACAGGGAACTGTGTATTCATTGGAGTTACTACGTAATCTTTTAGTGTGTCTCATATGTAGGACTATGGTTTGGATTATTGGGGTGCCCAGTTATTGACTGTCTTTTTCTGTTATTATAATAATCTCTTGGATTTATATGCTGCCTGCCAAGGGTAAACTGAATTATTCTTGTAATCTACTTCATCTCTTAATTTGTCAAATTTGTATGATTTTAATGATTTAGTAAAATTATCTAAATTCCTTTGTAATCTTCAAATAACAAAACATACATTATTTAAGAAATTCTACATTCTTGCTGCTCGCTGTACTTGCAAAAATATCGAGGCCATTAAACAAAAGATTCATTGAGCACAAGAGTGCAATCAAAAGGAAAGTAGAGAGCAATGTCAGCAGGCCATTTCTTCAATGATTTCAAATTATCACCTAACTGGAGAGGAGGTAACAGATATGATTCTGCTTAAATTCGAACAGGAATTTATTTTTAAATATTTATTTATTTTATTTAAAGGCTTTTATATACCGGAGTTCATGCACTTGTGCATACCACTTCGGTTTACACAGAACAAGGAACAGAAAATTACATCAAACAGATTGAACAATTAAACAAATATACAAATATACAAATATAATACGAACCATCCATCAGGGTTGAATCAAGAGATTGATTATAGTGGTTTTTTTGTAATTTAATATAGGCATTTTATATACATTAATTTTTTATATATTTTTTTAATTTTGAAAAAATTTTTGTATAGTAAGCAATGGATTTACAATATGAAAGACCAATTAAGATGTTATAGACACTTCTAAGTGAAATGATGAGGAATTTTAATATATAAAAAAATCTATATAAATAAAAATGTTAAATAGTTCGGACAAAAATCTCTAATCTCAGAAACCACTGAACTGATTGCTTTCAAAATTTGGATACAACCTTCATTTCGCATACAGGAAGGTTCTTCTGTACTTACATTACAGATATGTCACACCTGCGACAGGTAAAATAGGTTTAAAAATGTTCGCCAATCCAGGTTCACATTTCACTTCCATTTTAACACATTCGCGCACTTTTTTCGCCGGAAGATAACTATTTCCTTTACAGATAAAATACACCCACCATCCTCCTCACACCCCCCACACACATGCCAAATTGATTTACTTCCCAGGCCCTCACAACACACACAAAACCTGACAGAAGTCCGGGAGGCTCCAGCAGAGGGCCAGGACTGGTCCGGGACACATCTCCTGCACTACGGCCGTCGGCTGCCAGCAATCAACATGGCGCCAACGGCCCTTTCCCTTACTATGCCACTCGGGGACACCAGCCCATGTGACATAGTAAGGGAGAGGGCCCCTCTGTGCCATATTCAGGACTGGCAGCCGGCGGACCTTTGCCCTTACTATGTCAGAGGACCTACCGCTGCCATTGCTCCACCCCACTAACATAGTAAGGGCAAAGGTCCGTCTGAACCCATTTCAGTGCTCACAGCCGACGGACCAATGCCAATACATCGCTCCTGGACCGCTCCTGAACGCCCGCTCCATCGACTGACATTTTTATCAGATCTCGGGGGGGGGGGGGGGGGGGGGGGGGGGAGGGGCAGGAGAGTGTGGGGTGGTTAGTTTAAGAGAACTTTTCTCATAGGGTTGTTTTTTGGGGGAAGGGGGGAGGTTCACACACAAAATACATACACTAAACTTGCACGATCTCGGGAACGCACCAAAATAGCCCTCCCCAGACCACAAAACAAATTTGGAAGTGCAAATTTGGTTAGGCACTCCCCTATTTGGCTACATAACGCACACAGACCACATGTAGCACCAACAATTTTAATTTCCCAGGTCTTGGGAGGGGGCAGGAGGGTGGGGGGTTATTATTTGATTTAAAGGGTTGGGATTGGGGATTTTTTTTTGGGGTGGGGGGGTTCCCACAAAAATAGAAAGAAAGGTTTTCTGATCTGAAGGGTAGGCAGTAGGCGGGGGGAGGGAAGGGTAAAGAACCTGACTCTGCCACTGCAACGCGTGGCCGGTGACCGCTAGTATATTATAAATTTTAAAATGTTCGGTTTGTTTAAATGATTACATATTCAATAAGTTCTCTCCAGCCCTCCCCCCTTTTTTCCACCCTCTTTCCTCCTCTCCCCCCATCTCCACCACACCCTGATTTCACCAGTTTTGACTAGGTTATTGGCGTTTTATTAATTTATAGCCATTGCAGACTTACAGGTTATCAAGCGCAAATGTTATTCTTTCACTCTTCTCTGGTTTTGTTTAAGGTTTCATCGCACCGTTAGCACTTTGTTTCACATTTTCCTCCCTTCTCCCAACTCTGCCTATGCAATATTAAGAATTTGTTACAAGGAAAGCAATATCATTCATATAAATAATATTCCCAGTTCGGCTAACTTTTATTGAACTATGGTTAATCAGGTCGCTGGCTTGCACGATGTAAGAAATCACTTGAATCCATATTTATTTCAAGATGGCTAGATAGATATACACACTCTTATGAGCTGTCACTCAAAGACCTTGACACAGAGGTATTTAAACACTTCCAGTTCTCGGCACTCTCCCATTCAGGCAGTAACACGGCGAAACCTTTGACTCACTATCACGTTGTAAGTAACCATTAATGGTTGATTTTTGAATTGAGCGGGACAGAGATTTTATTTAGATAATTTCACCGCGGTACTGACTTGATTTTCGGCATTCAGTAACAAACTTAAAGGTTGTCTGATTCTGTTTACTTTCTTCTCCCCCTTCAATACCCATGCCAGACCCCTTCACCCTTCCCCTACCTCTGCTCACGGCCAACAATAGCAATATCGTTTAAATAAATAAAAAACTTTGTACTTGAATAGTCTTCCTGGTTCAGCAAACAGTCAGTAAAGTTAGAGGTTGCTGGTTTGCACGACATATGCAATCCTTTGGGCAGCACTATAATTTCCCATAGCCAACTTGCCTCTGATTGCCAAACTTATGGAAAAAATAGCCAACAAGCAACTATCAGAATACCTGGAAGAATATAATATTCTCGCCCCATCTCAGTTTGGCTTCCGCAAAACGCTAAACACAGAATCACTCCTAACATCTCTCTCAGACACCATCCTCTTAAACCTGGAAAAAAAGACAACCCTATCTTCTAGCTCTCCTAGACCTATCCGCGGCCTTCGACACGGTGAACCATGCAATTCTATTAGATCATCTCGCAGACATAGGCATCAGGGGAACGGCGCTCAGCTGGTTTAAATCCTTCCTTGGTAACAGGTTCTTCAAAGTAAGGATTAACAAAGAATCGCACACGGTCAGTTCCAACCTGGGAGTCCTTCAAGGATCATCCGTCACCTACCCTTTTCAACATCTACCTTCTCCCGCTCTGCCAATTACTTACTAACCTAAAGCTAACTCATTACCTCTACGCGGACGACATTCAAATACTCATCCCAATCAGATTCTCTACACAAAACCTGGTCCTACTGGAATAGCTGCCTTCAATTAACCTACTCCTCAACAGCGACAAGATGGAAATTCTCATCATATCTCAGGATAACAGCAACAACAACAACAACGTTCAACTCTCCAAGTTCTTCCCAATTTGCCAAAACAAATATTAAGCACTCACCTTATGCGAGAGATCTAGGTGTTCCTCTTGATAACCAGCTAAACCTAAAAAAATCCGTTAACAATACTACAAAAGAATGCTTTTTCAAACTGCAAGTACTAAGAAAACTGAAACCACTCCTTCACTTCCGCATGGTGCCTCTATCCATCATCCTATCTAAAATCGATTATTGTAATTCCCTTCTTCTCGGTTTCCCTGCTAACACCAAACCCTTGCAGATGGTTCAGTCCGCCGCTGCCAGGATTCTTACCAACTCCAACAAAAGAGTACACATCACTCCCATCCTTCAGAACCTCCACTGGTTACCCATCAAATACAGGATCACCTTCAAAGTTCTCATGATGATTCACAAAGCCATTCACAACCTCACCCCCCTCAATCTAAGCATCCAACTGCGTCCTCATACATCGGACAGACCTATCAGAAGAGCATATAAAGGCACCCTCTATGCCCCCCCCCCCCAGCAAAAACCTCCTTAAGGAAGCGCGCCTTATCCACAGCAGGTCCACCTCAATGGAATGCGCTCCCCCCAGGACATCCGCCAAGAACCTTGCCCATTGGTATTAAAAAAAAACAAAAACTTAAAACTTGGCTCTTCAGCCAAGCTTTCCCGGAAATATAACACTCCCTTATGCCAAGATTGGCAGGGTCATTCCTGACTTTACGTTCTAGTCTTCCCAGATCTTTCCTTGGATCCTCCCCAGAGTGTTTCCACTCAATGGCCCAATCCCTCTACTTCTGACTACCCACTAGTATGTTCAGGTCACCCCTATTCGGAACCTACTCAATATCGTATTTAAGTCCTCTTATGTTAACCTGTACATAAGTTGTTCTCAAATGCATTTAAATGTTCTCTTTTAACTTGAATGCAAAGTTGTGAGCGTATTACACGGCATGCTACCGGTTTTCATGTTCTCTGTAATTAATGTGCGTACTCAAAGTTGATTTTAGTGAAGATATCTATAGTTCCCTGTTCCCAGTTACTTAGACAGCCTGTTCCTTGTATCGCTCCTGGGCGACCTTTTTAGTCTCATTGTAAACCGGTGTGATTTGTATTTTCTACTGGAACGTCGGTATAAAAAAGTTAAAAATAAATAAATATTGTAATGGCTAGTATAAAACGTGGATATTTTGTCTATCAGCTTTTTCTGTTTTATTATCATCACGGTAATACAGAAGCCATATATTCATATAATCAGTTTATTTATTCATTCATTTTTAGTCCATACATATAGAAACATAGAAATGTCGACAGAAGACTGCCCATCCAGTCTGCCTAGCAAGCTTCCACACATATTTTTTCCTCATACTTATCTGTTACTCTTGGTCCTTATTAGTAACTTTTTGGTTCTAGTTACCTTCCACCCCCACCACTGATGTAAAGAGCAGTGCTGGAGCTGCATCTAAGTGGAGTATCAAGCTTAATTGGTTAGGGGTAGTAACCGCCACAATAAGCAAGCTACTCCCATGCTTGTTTACCCAGACTATGCAATTCAGTCCTTGTTGGTTGTTTGAATATAAATCCTCTTTTTTCATTCCCCCCTGACGTTGAAGCAGTGAGCTGCACTGGATATGTATTCCAAGTGAAGCATCAGGCTTATTTGGTTGGGGTAGTAACCGCTGCAACAAGCAAGCTACTCCCCCGCTTTTTTTGTGAATGCAAATCCTTTTTTCCACCTTTCCTCTTGCCGTTGAAGCATACAGCAATGTTGGGAGTCGCATTAACCGTGTGTTTATTGAATAAGGGTATTAATCACCAGGTAGCAGCTGTCGTTCCCGCAAGCCTCCCCTATGCCTCTTCTCTTCATTCATATCCTCTAGACTTTATGGATCCACAGTGTTTATCCCACACCCCTTTGAAATCCTTCAGTTTCGGTTTTCACCACTTCCTCCGGAAGGGCGTTCCAGGCATCCACCACCCTCTCCGTGAAGAAATACTTCCTGACATTGGTTCTGAGTCTTCCTCCCTGGAGTTTTAAATCGTGACCCCTGGTTCTGCTGATTTTTTTCCAATGGAAAAGGTTTGTCGTTGACTTTGGATCATTAAAACCTTTCAAGTTTCTGAAAGTCTGTATCATATCACCCCTGCTCCTCCTTTCCTCCAGGGTGTACATATTTAGATTCTTCAATCTCTCCTCATAAGTCATTCGATGAAGACCATCCACCTTTTTGGTCGCCCTTCTCTGGACCTCCTCCATCCTGTCTCTGTCTCTTCGGAGATACGGTCTCCAGAACTGAGCACAGTACTCCAGGTGAGGCTTCACCAAGGACCTGTACAAGGGGATAATCACTTCCCTTTTCTTACTCTATATTCCTCTCTCTATGCAGCCCAGCATTCTTCTGGCTTTAGCTATCGCCTTGTCCCATTGCTTTGCCGACTTCAGATTGTTAGACACAATCACCCCAAGGTCTCTCTCTCCTGCTCTGTGCACAACAGCCCTTCACCCGCCATTGAATACATTTCCTTTGGATTTCCACACCCCATATGTATGACTCTGCACTTCTTGGCATTGAATCTCAGCTGCCATATCTTCGACCACTCTTCCAGCTTCCTTATCCCATTTCATTCTCTCCACTCCTTCTGGCATGTCCACTCTGTTGCGGATCTTAGTGTCATCCGCAAAAAGACAAACCTTACCTTCTATCCCGTCCAGTGATTGCTTCAATAGACTGATGTATGCAAATAAACTTGCCATGGTCATAGTGTGTTTAATGTCATATCATTTCTACTATGTTAAGTATATACTATCACCACATTCATATTTTATATCTGGACATATTTTTAACCGGAGCATTGATCAGAATTTTGATTACAGTAAATTTATATTTATATACATATATACACACACACACACATATATATATATATATATATATACACATACATGCACATTTAAAAAAATGCTTAATATATTTTTAGATTGATCTTATGTTTTACTAAGTTTTAGTATTTTTGTGTCTTAATTGTAATCAATTGATCTCTCATCTTATGTTTTATTTGGTATTTTTACAACTTGAGAAATTGATTTATCATCTCACCTCTGGTAAAGGTACACAGCTTCCTCCTCTCCAGTTAATATTCTGATATGTTATAACTTATTTCCTATTTTATGTGCGTACTTCACTTATTTTGTTACTAAATTTATTTAAATGTATTGTTTTTATTATGTAGGTATATATGTATGTCCTGTGGATTTTTTTGTTTTTATTTCATATGATTTATTATCATTTTCATGAATTATTTTGCATTTTTAAAAGTGTGAGTTTGTTTGGTTATTTTGTAGCCCCTGAAGCAGCCTTGTGCAAAACTTGGCTAGAGTTGGGCTCTTCTGTTCAAGAGATATATGTGCAAATACATTATTTTAATCTAAGGCAGTTTGGTCTGTCTTGCTTTAATACTTGCCTTCTGGCTCTGACAGACCACCTTCCGGTCTGTCAGTGGGAGCCAAATATTTATTTAGCCAGCTAACTTCTGAGTTAGTTGGCTAAGTACTTTTGAATATGGTTTTTAAAATTTGAGAACTAGGTGATCAATATTAAGTGAATGACCAGCAACAGGACTAAAAATAAGTCAATGACAAAAAGAAGGCATAAATGAATATTATTCTAAAGCACTAATTGACTAATTTTGAAGATTTTCCTCCTAGTGGGAGTAATTTATATATTCATATTTAAAAAAATGTGACTGGAACGTGTGGGAGGTTGGGATTCAAACCAGTAACTGGTTGCCCAGAAACCAGTACTCTTACCTTCTCAAATCTAGTGACTTTTGCAAAATCACAATTCTAACACTGGTAAATAAAGAAACTTTTTTTTTTTTTAGTTCAAATCTATTATTTACCAATAAAAAACATGAACAGAACTCTGGAGTACACTGATTCTTAGATACTCCAGAGAGGCAGCAAGCATAAAGTACATCTTAGCAACACCGTAAAAGAGTAAAGAGGCAAGAAAACAAAATGAAAAAAGAAAGAGGGGGGCGGAGCTTCCATAAAATCCAATACCAAAAACAAAAAAAGCCTTCAGGAAAATAGAGACATTACTCAGCTCAGACAGCAATACATCCATTGCCCGCTTCTGTGAAACAGTGATCCATTGTTCTCCACATGGTAACCCAGCTACGTGTCAGTCCGTATAGTCTAGTTGCCTCCATTCTCGTAGCGAAAAGGCACCCAGGGGTAGATTTAAAAACGTTACACGTGCGCGCCCATCTGCACACGCTACCCGGCGCGCGCACATAGACGCGCGATTTAATAACATGCGCGAGCTGGCGCACACGTTATAAAATGCCGGGTTGGCGCGCTCCGGGGGGGGGGGGGGGGGGGGGGGGGGGGGGAGGGGGAGGGGAAGACGGGCCTTCCCCCGTTCCCTCCCACTCCACTCCAATTAAGGAGCGGACTGGGAGGGAACTTCCCAACCCCCTAGCCTAACCTCCCTTCCCCTATCCCTATCGCCCCCAAATTCCTTATCTTACCTTTTGCTCCTGCTTCTGAGCAGGAGCAAGTTGCGTGCGCCAGCACCTGCCTCTTTGGTTAGCCCCAGGACTTACATGTGTCCAGGGGGTTTACAAGCGTCTGGGCCCTTTGAAAATTGGCCCAGTGCGTGTAAGGTCCGGGTTTTACGCGTTTAAGTTTTGAAAATCCGGCCGACAGTGTGCTACCAAAGAGTGATGGTGAGATTAGCTGAATTTTTCCAGTGTGACAATACCAATTTAACAGCAATAGATGGCAAAAAACATCTAGTAACTTCCTTTGTGAAGGTAGGAGAGGTGGCTGAAGAGCAAGAGATCTGAGGACAACAAAATTATAGGACAGTGAACAAGACAAACGCAGCATCTTATCAATCATAATCCAGACATCATGCCAGTAATCCTTGGTGGCTGGACAATGAAAAAGAAGATGGGAAAGAGCAGCCTTAGGGGCCCTTACATGACCAACAATGCTGAGTTGAAGACAAACCAGCTTTAAATTTGGTCCAGGGTGTTCACACAGCATGGTGTAACAAGTAGTACATGGAATGAGTGAGATAGGAAGATAATGAAACCCAAGGAGATTTATCCCAAAACAAGGACCAGGAGAAACCATTAGGGAGAGAAGTCATGGGCCCAGACTGCCTCCAACCCTGTACTACGTGGAAGGGTATGAAATTTAAAATATTTATAAATGCAGGAAGTACTGTGTACATTGATTGTCAACCCACGAAGTACAGTGAGAACCTAAGGGAGCTGCCATAACAACTGAGTATCCACGGAAGCCTGAGAAAGACGGGAAAGGAGCTGGGCCCACTGAAGGAACTGAGGAGGTAAATGACATTTAACCTGCAACTCCGCAAACAGGAGTGATTAGCAGTCATGATACAAATGAGACGGGGAGACCAAATACCAGCTTTTCACCAATGGGCCAATTCAAAGACTTGAGTAATATGAAATTTAGAATTTGGCCAGAATGGTACCAAAGCCGATGATAGCCATGACACCGATAGATGAAGAACAGTGTTCTCAAAAGCATGAAAACAGTATATGTAGCTAAAAGGATGGGATGGGAGCGAAAGGGAGTCAATTTAGATAAACCTGGTATGATGGAGAGAGGAAGCAGGTGAACCATAGCCTGCTCCAAGGACAGCCACGTGGGGAGGGAGGGGTAGGAAACAGTCTGCAACCCAGGAAAGATTCTGCTGTAATATGACACCTGAAATCTGGAAAGTTCACACCACCCAACTGCCAAGGTAACTTAAGGGTACACAGCAAGATTCATTTTTATGGACTGGTAAGCCCGCACATAACAGTAAGCTATCAAGTTTACAGTAGAAATTAGAAGAAAATAATATAGGCAGCATATTTAGTATAAAATTAATCTGTGGGGCAAGCACCATCTTAATCGTATCAAGGCGGTCCCACCAGGAAAGAAACAAAGGTGACCATTTATGCACACTATCCATTATAAGAGAAAGTATACAATCACCGGCCTTGGATAAAGTGACGTGCAAGGAGGAGTAAAAATATACACCAAGGTACTTCAAGCCATTTGGGACCCAACGAAACTGGGGAACTTGAGAGGCTAACTCAATAGCATGACCACTGAGGGGCATCAACTCAGACTTACCCCAGTTAACATGATATCCAGAAATACACTGCAGGATTTGAGGAATGGTAGCAAGGAGCCGGCTGATGAAAAGAAAGGATGTCATCTGCGTACGCCGCCATTTTGAATTCCCGGCCACGCAGAGAGATACCGGTATCAGCAGGTCTTGCCGCAGGGATAGCAGAAGGGGTCCCAACGAAACATTGAACAAATATGGGAAAAAAGGACAACCCTGGGGAGTCCCTCTCTGCAAAGGATAGCTCATGTTGTCAAACAGGATAGGTGACTTAGTCTTAGCAGCTACCAAGATTGTCAAAACGTGTTGGTAGTGCAAAAGCTTCAAAATGATGGGCTGCTGGTGGGAGGCTGGTTGCGAAGAAATAGAGCAGGTGCATTGGATCCCCAGTGGGAGCTTGAACTGAAGTCCAGACTAGCAGGAATTAGCTGGCGAAGAAAAGGCAGGATGTCAGCATCCTCGTGGCCTTCAGGCACTCCAAGAATACAGAGATTATTGCGCCAGCTGCTATTCGAAAGATCCCTGAAATCTTGCTGCAAAGAGGTAAGTTTCTGTGAAAGGAGCTGAAGGTCAGCTACAGCTACCTCACAAGAATCAAGACGACGTTCCACTATATCCAAACGCAGTGCCAGGGCCATGACATTAGCAGTGAGATCCGATAGTTCTAGCTTGATGGCACAAGTGGTTTCTGTGTTATGGCACAGCATGCTTGGTTCTTTTCTTTGCAGAGGAGACGGGCCGCCTCAATCTTCCCAGACTTTGTAGCAGCCATCATATAAAGGTTCACAGCAGACCCAGTTAGCAGTATGTGAAAAAAGGGCAAAAATAACTAAAAAGCAGACAGATTTGAGGAGCTAAGAAATTAAGCAGACATCTTCCTTGGTGCTCACCAGCACCACCCCCTCCCAAAAACAAACTTTGATTAATTTTGTGAGCTAACAAAAATCTGTTTTCCCAATAGGGAGAAGGTTGGAGGGCTGTCCAATAAATGTAGTCTGTAACCTTAGTTACAGACTACATGGATAACTTAGAAACCAAACCAACCTATTTCGTGCCAAAATGTAAACCGTTGTGATGGTATATTACTAAACGATGGTATAGAAAAATGTTTAAATAAATAAATATATAAATTATGCTGTAAACCCAAGTGTCTGAAGCCAATGGTTTACATAAAATCTCAGCATGCCTCTAACAGGTACTGGGATCTCAACTATGCTGTCCCATGATCCAGTCAAAACTCCATTCCATGTTTTGGGCAAAGTTCTAGATGTGGATTTGAGGACCTCTGATATCAAAGGCAAGCACAAGGATCCTGCTGCTATTGGAATAAAGAGAGCAAAGGAAAATGTCTCCATGGTTGATACATGTCTCTTTGATGTCCCACTTTGGTACCTCCTGGTTAAAGGCAGTGGATTTAGAGTGGTTGTGAAGAAAGTTTGAAGCATTGCACAGGAGTCTTATCTGAGGCATCGTTTGCTTGACCTTATCTCCAAAATTACCACGCTTGCAAGCCAGGTCTACAAAGTTTTTCCTGGACATCCAGTCAGAGATGAGGCCTTCGTATACCCTAGGCAAAAGCAGCAAAAAAATCCATCTATTATTTGGGATCCTGCTGGGTACTTGTGACCTGGATTGGCCACTGTTGGAAATAGGATACTGGACTTAATGGACCCACTATGGTGATTCTTATGAGTCTGTGGGCACCAATACCCACTGCAGATATTCTTGAAGTCATCTCAAAAACATCAAAGGTCAACTGGACCATGCAGTTTCCACACTCCATATGCTTGTCCACCTGGGCTTTAAAGTCAACATGCTGATTTTAAGGAAACTTTGCCGCTTCTTTCACCTTTTTCAGAATGTTGCACATAAATGGACTCCTGAAAAGCTGATAGCATGCTATATAGGTAATGAGCATAGCTCCTTGAGGAAAAAGAAATAACTTTCTTCCCTGGGGTCACCAAGGTCCTGGATCTCTTGGCCTCCTGAGAGCAGATTTGACCACGTATAATGGAATCACTTCTGACTATTCTGGCTGAGGATGTATTTAGAGGTTAGACCATTGTGGATTCACACAGACTAGTTTGAAGGCCACAAGCCAACATCTAAAAGAACTCATATTTACTGTTTAACGTTTCACAATGCAAAAAAATGCTTACAAACAGGCAAGAATCTGAGAACTGTGGTGCCAGTAGATCCCAGATGGGAAAGTATGAAATTAATCAAACCCAAGGTCTGAGAGAGCAAAGGCCACACAGCTGCATTTGGAATTGATAAGAACACAGAGGGCAAGAACAGTGCCCCTATCCCAAACAAATTGCCAGATTTTAGTGTAGAAGAAATGATAATAGCTAGAGAGAAAGATTGCTTCCTGGATGTGATAGCAGACTAATCCTTTGGCAAATGTAAGCTTTATATATACATAGTAATTGTAATCATCTGCAACTCTTCTGTATTATCTGATTTTATTTATTCTCTGTCCTATCCTCTTACCTCTCAAATAAACCTATTATAAAGACCTGGAACTGTGAAGTATTGAGTCAGAGTGTGTGTGTGCCAATTTGCTTGGGGATTAAGCTCCTGGGTTCAAACCTCCAGGTATAATCCCAATAATTGTGTGTGCTTACATTGGATAAGCCCCTGAGGTAGTCCTGTGTGCATGCAGGAGATAAACCTCTCAGGTAACTTCCAGTGTACATCCCAATGAGAAGAGCCCCCAGGCAGAATGCCAATGTGCACAGTCAGCCCAGAACACCACCTCCGACTGGTACAGCAGATGCTGTTTTTTTGAAGCCAGGAACCTTCTGGGCATGATTTATCAGTCCCCCTTATTCATTAGAGCCACAGAGGGGTGTTTTCCCACATTTTCATCTGCACCTCCCCTTAGTGGGCTCCACAAACTGCAGGCTTTCCAACATTTGTTTTGGACTGTTCCTTCTCCTGCAAAAGTAAATGGAATAGCCTCTGCCATTCTCTGGCTAAAGTTTGGAAAGAAGAGGTCCTCATGAGAAGATATTCTCCTTTCCAAGCAGAAACCTGATGACTTCTCCTCAAAGAAGTCCTCAGAATAGTGAAAGTTTGAACCCAACTGGTAGGTCAGGGACATGGCCTTGGATCTTTCATAAATAGCAGACAAGGCATCAGAGGAGAACAGTTGTCTGTTGGGCTTTAGACCTGGACAAACTACTGTTTCTTGGGGAAATTTTCACCCTATAGGTTAGAAATTACCATCAATGTGGCAGTCACTAATGTCAATTCTTCTCCAGGTAATGGCATCAGCACCAAACCACATCAGCAGGGATTATAGGATCTGTTGCCAGGGCACTAATGTTCTACATCTTTCTGTCCAAGGCTTGCTGATCTTCTTAATCAGCTGCTCCTCAAAAACTGCCAATGCGGCCTGGGAGGCATGAAAAGAGGCCACAACATTCTAGAATACCAGAGGCGTATTGGTAGCTGATACTTAGACCCTCGGGGGTCTGTGGCAGTGTTCAAGGGGGGTGTTCTCCACCTGCTGCTCCCGTGGGAGATCGCAGTGATGCTGAATCCCCTCCTCTTTGCCATGTGGTGCAGGGACGTGTTGAGGACCAGGGGGAGAAATCTCCATTTAGTAACCCTGAGCGGGCCTTGGGGGGGGGGGCTGGGAGGCTGTTCCCTAGAGTTTATTTGGCTAATACACGACGCCTTCCTGGATCGGATGGCAGGTGCTTGGAGAACCAGGGAAAGGTCCTCTGGGTCATCCAAGAGACCAACGCGGGGTCTGCAGGCTCACTGGGCCATGCAGCCAAGCGTCGTGGATCACGGGACTCTTGTCTGGACCCGGTCTCTAGAGAACTAAATGACTCAGATGAGCCACAGGAGGACCCAGAGGAAGATCTGGATGTGGGTTTTTCCTGGCCCTGATGCCACCAAGGATGATCCAGATTCCATGGAGGCTTCCGGGGCGGATGGTGATGACGCTCATGTAGTTCACCTTCTTATTACCCAGGTATTAGATAAGCTGGGGATCAAGGTGGATCCAGAGGAGTCAGACAGCGAGGTCATCACACTAGCTGTTGATGGTCAGCGCTTTCCCATTCCTTAGAAGATTCAAAAGCTCATTAACCGGGAATGGGATTCCCCGGAAGCGGGCTTGAAGGTGGGGAGAGTGATCTCCAAGCGATATCCCTTGCTGGATGAGCATTTGGATCGTCTGAGAACACCTCAGGTGGATGCAGCGGGCTCAGCAGTGACCAAGAAGACTACCATTCCGGTAGTAGGGTCAGCTGCGTTGAAGGATGGCTAGGATCGCAAGCTGGAAGAGCATTTGAAGTGGTGCCAGCTTGATGCAACGCGTCTGCTTATGTTGGATTCAGAAACCGGAGGAGCCGACATCCTCAGGAGTGCTATCTCCTGATCAGGCGGTGCGCCTTGCAGCGGGAGTGACCTCCTGTGCATGGCGGCGAGGACTATGGTTGCTGCGTGATGACTCCTGTGGCTGTGCAACTGGTCGGCAGACATGTCGTCCAAAACTCAGTTATGTAATATACCTTTTTAGGGGAAGCTTCTGTTCGGAGACTATCTTGGATCAACTGATGAAGTCCCTGGGTGAAACCAAGGGGCTTAGATTGCCGGAAGACAAAAAGGACAATAAGAAGCCTTATTCATCTCGTCTGTGTTTCGCGAGTCAAGACGTTTTTGTTCAGGCAGAGGGCCTCCTTTTCAGGTTCCAAGCGGCCGTTGGGTCACCAGGAGTCCTTTCAGGTCTCTGGCAGATCCGCCAGAGTTGGTGCTGGTCAGGGGGCCGGAGCTGGCAAGTCATCCCAATGATACCAGGCTGGCCCATTCCTCTCTGACGGTAGTAGGGGGGTAGGCTGTCCCTTTTTTACGAGGAGTAGGTCAAAATCACCTCCAACCAGTGGGTTCTAGAGCTAATGAAAGAGAGTTATGTCATAGAATTTTTGCGGCCTCCCAAAGAAGCCTCCTGGAGTCGCACTGTTCTTCCCGAAACAAAGGGGAAGTGATAGAGGGGTCTCTTCAGAGGTTGATAGCCCTGGACGCCATAGTGCCGGTGCCGCCCAATGAACTGGGGCAGGGAATGTACTCCATTTATTTCATGGTACCAAAAAAGGAGGCACCTTACGGCCCCGTCTTGGATTTACAGAAGGTGAACTTGAGCCTATGAGTGCCACGCTTCAGGATGGAGACACTGTGTACAGTGATTGTAGCGGTCCACGGGCCTTCACTCAAATTTTCCTGGGAAAAATATTCCAGGAGCTCTTGAATATAATCATCTGACCTTTACAATGAGGCTGAGATACCGCTGTATAACAAACACACAGCCGGTTCAAGGCAGAAATATCTGAATCAAGCAGTCAACTCTTATGTACAAAATAATTGGGTGAATCAGCTGATAACGAATTGTGCAGCACTGGATCTCATCCTCTGTGCAGTCCTGGGTATTACCTGGCCTTCATGAGCTTGGACCCCTTTTAGGAGAGCCCCCCCCCCCCCCCCCACCCAAGGCACAACCTGTGCACAGGGAGAGAGAGACTCAGGCAGGTGGACCGTTTCCCACAGACCTTGCAGGCTGCTGCCCGCAGTTTTTCTGCTGTCCTGGCAGAAATTCAATCCCCCTGTTAAGCAGACGCGATGCTGCGCAGTGGGCCTCACCAAAAGGTGGCCGGGCTGATCGCAAGCGCTGCTGTGGAGAAAGGCCAAAACGGGCAGGCAGAGTGTGCGAAACCCAGGTCTACAGAAAAAAAACCCCGCGATGCGCTGAAATCACATGTCCCCCTTCAGGAAACGGCTCCTGCAGCTACATACACTGCTCCCACTCCTTTACCAGCCCCAACAGCTCCGGAGGCCAGCCACCCCCAGTACAGCTCCCCAGCCAATTATCCTGGGCTGGAAATTCTCCACAGCCTCCACAGAAATAAATGCAGGCTTTTTTTTTTTTTTTTTTTAAGTTAGCTTTACCCACAAAGAGAAAGAGGCAAAAATCCCCAGCAGGAATACTTTTCTGGAGAGTCCAGCGGCGGATAGAAGGGGACTTTGAGACAATGAGAGTGAGCTAGTGCCCTGGTTATCAGGGACATAAGAACATAAGAAAATGCCATACTGGGTCAGACCAAGGGTCCATCAAGCCCAGCATCCTGTTTCCAACAGTGGCCAATCCAGGCCATAAGAACCTGGCAAGTACCCAAAAACTAAGTCTATTCCATGTAACCATTGCTAATGGCAGTGGCTATTCTCTAAGTGAACTTAATAGCAGGTAATGGACTTCTCCTCCAAGAACTTATCCAATCCTTTTTTAAACACAGCTATACTAACTGCACGAACCACATTCTCTGGCAACAAATTCCAGAGTTTAATTGTGCGTTGAGTAAAAAAGAACTTTCTCCGATTAGTTTTAAATGTGCCCCATGCTAACTTCATGGAGTGTCCCCTAGTCCTTCTACTATCCGAAAGAGTAAATAACCAATTCACATCTACCCGTTTTAGACCTCTCATGATTTTAAACACCTCTATCATATCCCCCCTCAGTCGTCTCTTCTCCAAGCTGAAAAGTCCTAACCTCTTTAGTCTTTCCTCATAGGGGAGTTGTTCCATTCCCCTTATCATTTTGGTAGCCCTTCTCTGTACCTTCTCCATCACAATTATATCTTTTTTGAGATGCGGCGACCAGAATTGTACACAGTATTCAAGGTGCGGTCTCACCATGGAGTGATACAGAGGCATTATGACATTTTCCGTTTTATTCATCATTCCTTTTCTAATAATTCCCAACATTCTGTTTGCTTTTTGACTGCCGCAGCACACTGAACCGACGATTTCAATGTGTTATCCACTATGACACCTAGATCTCTTTCTTGGGTTGTAGCACCTAATATGGAACCCAACATCGTGTAATTATAGCATGGGTTATTTTTCCCTATATGCATCACCTTGCACTTATCCACATTAAATTTCATCTGCCATTTGGATGCCCAATTTTCCAGTCTCACAAGGTCTTCCTGCAATTTATCACAATCTGCTTGTGATTTAACTACTCTGCACAATTTTGTGTCATCTGCAAATTTGATTATCTCACTCGTCGTATTTCTTTCCAGATCATTTATAAATATACAAGCCGTAAAGCCCGTTAAAACGGGCTACATCCCTCTGTCTCTCACCTCCCCCTCATTCTCTCTCCCCTCACTCTTCACCACCCCCCCTCCCCCACCCACTCCTCTCCACCCTCCCTCTCCTCACTCAGTCCCCCCTCTCCCTCACTCCCCCTCACTCCCTCCCACTCAGTCCCCCCTCTCCCTCCCACTCACTCAGTCCCCCTCTCCCTCCCTTCCACTCACTCAGTCCCCCTCTCCCTCCCT
This sequence comes from Rhinatrema bivittatum, assembly GCF_901001135.1. NCBI lineage: Eukaryota > Metazoa > Chordata > Amphibia > Gymnophiona > Rhinatrematidae > Rhinatrema > Rhinatrema bivittatum. The sequence continues at coordinate 295,156,653 of NC_042618.1, forward strand.
CCCACTCAGTCCCTCCCTTCACACCCACCTCCATTTCCTCCCGGCGCCGTAAGCGCGACTTCCCGTAACCCTCACCCGGCTCCATTGACTCCTCCCGCTCCTGCCGGCAGATCTCGGGGGGGGTGTCACTCCCGCCGCGCGGCAGTGACCCCCGCGAGATCTGCCGGCAGATCTGGGGAGGAGAAGTAGCGGCACCCGCGCGCGCGCGGTGCCGCTACTTCTCCTCCCGCTCCTGCCGGCAGATCTCGGGGGGGGGGCGCGGGAGTGACACCCCCCCCCCCCCCGAGATCTGCCGGCAGATCTGGGGAGGAGAAGTAGCGGCACCGAGCGCGCGCGGCGCCGCTGCTTCTCCTCCCGCTCCTGCCGGCAGATCTCGGGGGGCGCGGGAGTGACACCCTCCCCCCCCCCCGAGATCTGCCGGCAGATCTGGGGAGGAGAAGCAGCGGCACCGCGCTGCGCGCGGCGCCGCTGCTTCTCCTCCCGCTCCTGCGGCCCCACCGCCATTTTTTTTTTTCCTGATCGACGTCCTTGCCCGCACATGCGCAGTAGAGCTGCGCTCTACTGCGCATTTGCGGGCCGTCGGTCACAGGCCATTTATAAGGTAGATTGAACAGTAAGGGTCCCAACACAGAACCCTGAGGTACTCCACTGTCCACTCCCTTCCACTGAGAAAATTGCCCATTTAATCCTACTCTCTGTTTCCTGTCTTTTAGCCAGTTTGCAATCCACGAAAGGACATCGCCACCTATCCCATGACTTTTTACTTTTCCTAGAAGCCTCTCATGAGGAACTTTGTCAAACGCCTTCTGAAAATCCAAGTATACTATATCTACCGGTTCACCTTTATCCACATGTTTATTAACTCCTTCAAAAAAGTGAAGCAGATTTGTGAGGCAAGACTTGCCCTGGGTAAAGCCATGCTGACTTTGTTCCATTAAACCGGAAACAGCAGGCTGAAACAGCCAGGGATATCCAACCACTTGTTGGCCCGGCTCGGCCAAAGGGATGGCCCGCCAATCGGAACCTGGCACCCCGGGGAGCTGCACCATTTCACAAATTTCCAAGTCTGTCAAGACTGCAGGTTTGCACCTCTACCATCTGCTGGAGACAGAGAAATACTGAGGGACTGCAGGTGGCATTCAGTTATGTAGCAGTGCCTCAAGGTTTTGTTTTCTGCTTCCATCTGCTGGTAGGGAGGTATAAACCCACTGGTCTGGTCTGGATTGATCTGGGTATGTCCAGGAACTAACAGGCCGATTCAATAAAAGGTGTGGGAGAGCCAGCGCTCTGAGCTGAGCGCCTGCTCTCCCGATGTTGCTTAGCCGCACATTTTCACATTTTACTTTCTGTATTTCACACAACTAAATGGCTCATCAACATGCATTTGTATTGATGAGTGCTATTCTTTTTTTTCTTTTTTTTTTGGGGTGGGGGGGAAGGGGGTCTGTCCACGCGTTTCCCAGACACTATTACCCCTTACAGCAGAAGGAGTAATAAAAGCACGTCTAAGACGCACAGGCAAATGGGGTTCTGTATCAGCCTGTAAGTATATCCCATGCTACTGATACTAGTTATAGCAGTAGTTAGTTTCTAAGTCAACTTGATTAATAGCAGGTAATGGACTTTTCCTCTAAGAATGCATCCAAATCTTTTTTAAACTGCACTAACCACATACACTGCCAACAAATTCCAGAGTTTAATTGTGCATTGAGTTATCTCCGATTAGTTTAAATGTGCTACATGCTAACATCATAGAGTGTCCCTAGTCCTTCTATTATCCAAAAGAATAAACAACAGATTCACATTTACCAGTTATAAATAAATATGTTACTATAATGGAATGTCACTCAGATTCACCCTATTCTGCATTCTTTTCCCTATGAGAAGCAGCACGGAATCTTTTGAACTTAGAAATTCTGCCAGGTACTTGTGACCTGGTCTGGCCACTGTTGGAAACAGGGTGCTGGGCTTGATGGATCTTTGTTCTGACCCAGCATGACAAAACTTGTGTATTGTAATGTCAAAATAATAAGGCACTTTCCCCACCGACTCAATAATTATAAGACATTTCATCACCAAGGCTTTTCAAAGCTCAACTGATGCTGCCCGAGACGCCAGAAAAATGCTCAAACATAAGAACTAAAGACGAACACCAGGAGCAAGAAAGCAGACAATTGTTCGAATGTTATAAGGGAAGCAGCAAATGGAGGCGCATAGAGAGACAGGGAAAGAGATCAAGAGTGCTGGGTGAGCGGCAGGCGGAGGTACAGGTGAGAATACCAGAAAGAAAGGGGGCACGAAAGGGAGCTAGTTTGAGAATGCCAGGGGGTGAGCTTGAGATGGCTCACGGAAAGGATCTGGGAACCCCGGGAAGGGGCGAGAATGGCGATCAAACCGAACTCACCCCAATGCCTCCAAAGTGTCCAGCACATCCAGGTCCATGACACCTACGGATCTTGCTCCTGTCTTGTCACTCCTTTCCCGCTGTCTCCCAGAGTATTCTTACATACAAACCGTGCCGCCTCCTACGAACCCCTTCCGCCGGAAGTTACCGACTGCTAAAGCTGCCCGAGTGGAAAGTATGGCAACCAGAAGAGAGGATTACCGAGTGCTTGGTGTAGCGCGGACTCCTTTAGTGCAGATGGTGCCATGTCCGTTTTCTGCTGAGTTGCGGCACTGGTAGAGCCATGCTATACGTTTAAACCAGACTGCTGAGCGGCGAAACAATTTGCAAAAAAACAATAAAAATAAATAAGGCACTGTCGCTGCAAGATGTATATTAGGGTTCACACACTGTCATTTGCTTTCAATTAGACTCTAGTTCCAGTTCCGGATTTTTTTGGCTTCGAAGGAAGATCGGCGCGGAAAAGAGCCATTACGATTTAAAGTACAATGTAATGAAGACGAGATTGGAACAAATGGCTCTATAGCGGCCAGCCCTCGGACCTGCGGTAGCAGCTGATGCAATAATGTGTACTTAGAAGTAAATTTTAAGACCTGCGCACAAATAGGTGCGGCGATTTTATAACATACTTGTATACACATTTGATTATAAAATTGGCTACAGGTGCGTACATGTGTACATGATTATATATTGATGGGCGCAAATGGCGAGTCACATGCATAAGTGGGGGGGATTTTAGTGGATATGTAAGCTAAAACAATTACTTGTTTCCCGTAAGGGAGAGGGCTTTCTAAATCCTCTAGCTAATTTGCCTCCCATTTACACTATTACCCCTGACCCTTACAACCCACTGACTAGCCTGCTTTTTTTGCTGCATGTCCATAGCAGAAGTAAAATTACGCAGTAGGGGACCCCAGCGCACACTTGTACCCATAAATACTTATGCACAGACTTCATGATGCAGTCCCGGCCCACCCATGCCCCTGCCAGGACCATGCCCATGCCTTGCCCCTTTTTGTGAAAATGTTTTTATGTGTGTAGTGGGAGATACTCATGTACTTGCACATAAGAACATAAGAAATTGTCATGCTGGGTCAGATCAAGGGTCCATCAAGCCTAGCATCCTGTTTCAACAGAAACCAAACCAGGCCACAAGAACCTGGCAATTACCCAAACACAAAAGATCCTATGCTACTGATGCAATTAATAGCAGTGGCTATTCCCTAAGTAAACTTGATTAATAGCCGTTAATGGACATCTCCTCCAAGAACTTATCCAAACCTTTTTTGACCCCAGCTACACTAACCACATCCTCCAGCAACAAATTCCAGAGCTTTATTGTGTGCTGAGTGAAAAAGAATTTTCTCCGATTAGTCTTAAATGTGCTACTTGCTAACTTCATGGAATGCCTCCTAGTCCTTCTATTATTTGAAAGTGTAAATAACCGATTCACATCTACTCGTTCAAGACCTCTCATGATAATCATGTTATTTATTTATTATATAATCATATATACATATAATCATGTTGACAAACATATAACCATTTTATTTATTTATTAACTCGCATGTTATTTATTAACTGTTTAGCAATATATACTAATTTGTTACTTTGATTAATCTGTTCAATGTAAACCGCTAAATGAAGCGATAGTTTTTGTTCCTTGTAAACTGGGGCGATATGTATATTATGCAGGAACTCCCGGTATATAAATCCTTTAAATAAATAAATAAATAAATGATCTTAAAGACCTCTATCATATCTCCCCTCAGCCATCCCTTCTCCAAGCTGAACAGCCCTAAACTCGTCAGCCTTTCCTCATAGGGGAGCTGTTCCATCCCCTTTATCATTTTGGTTGCCCTTCTCTGTAACTTCTCCATCGCAACTATATCTTTTTTGAGATGCGGCGACCAGAATTATACACAGTATTCAAGGTGCGGTCTCACCATGGAGCGATACAGAGGCATTGACATTTTCCGTTTTATTAACCATTCCCTTCCTAATAATTCCTAACATTCTGTTTGCTTTTTTGACTGCTGCAGCACACTGAGCAGACAATTTTAAAGTATTATCCACTAGGGATGTGAATCGTTTTTTAACAATTTAAATTATCGTCCGATAATTTTAAAATCGTCATTAATCGGTAAGGGACTCGATACAATAGGAATTCCCTCGATTTATCGTGAAAAATCGTTAAATCGAGTACGGGAATTATTTGGGGGGAGGGCGGGAAAACCGGCACACCAAAATAACCCCTAAACCCACCCGACCCTTTAAAACCAATCCTTTACCCTCCCCCACCCTCCCGACCCCCACCCCCCAAAATGTTAAATTACCTGGTGGTCCAGTGGGGGGGGGGGGGGGGCCCGGCGCGATCTCCCGCTCTCGGGCCATCAGCGCCATTTTGGCTACCACTGATAAAAATGGCGCCGATGGCCCGATAAAAAAAAAAACCCACCCGACCCTTTACAAATTACCCCTTTGCTTCTCCCACCCTCCCGACCCCCCCAAAAACCTTTTACATGTACCTGGTGGTCTAGCGGGGGGTCCGGGAGCCATCCCTTCAATCATACCCTCGGTGCCGGTGCCGGTGCTGGACTGGTTTCAAAATGGCGCCGATCGCCTTTGCCCTCACTATGTCACAGGGAGCGACCGTCGCTCCCTGTGACAAAGTGAGGACAAAGGCGATCGGTGCCATTTTGAAACCAGTCTGGCACTGAGGGTATGATTGAAGGGATGGCTCCCGGACCCCCCGCTAGACCACCAGGTACATGTAAAAGGTTTTTGGGGGGGGTCAGTGGTAGCCAAAATGGCGCCGATGGCCCGAGAGCGGGAGATCACGCCGGGAACCCCCCCCCCACTGGACCACCAGGTAATTTAACATTTTGGGGGGGGGGGGGTTCGGGACGGTGGGAGAGCAAAGGGGTCATTTGTAAAGGGTTGGGGTGGGGTTTTTTTTTTTATCTGCTCAGGCCTCACTAAAAAATTAACAATGTGAATTGGAATTGGAACCGATTCCATTTCACATCTCTAACGATCCGATTTTTTTCTCCCTCCATCCGAACCTGATCGTTAAAATGATTGGGCACACGACTCACATCTCTATTATCCACTATGATGCCTAGATATTTTTCCTGGGTGGTAGCTCCTAATATGGAACCTAACATGGTGTAACTATAGCATGGGTTATTTTTCCCTATATGCAACACCTTGCACTTGTCCACATTAAATTTCATCTGCCATTTAGATGCCCAATTTTCCAGCCTCTCAAGGTCTTCCTGCAATTTATCACAATCTGCTTGTGATTTAACTACTCTGAATAATTTTGTATCATCTGTAAATTTGATTACCTCACTCGTCGTATTTCTTTCGAGATCATTTATAAATATATTGAAAAGTAAGGGTCCCAGTACAGATCCCTGAGGCACTCCACTGCCCACTCCCTTCCACTGAGAAAATTGTCCATTTAATCCTACTCTCTGTTTCCTGTCTTTTAGCCAGCTTGTAATCCACGAAAGGACATCGCCACCTATTCCATGACTTTTTACTTTTCCTAGAAGCCTCTCATGAGGAACTTTGTCAAATGCCTTCTGAAAATTCAAGTACACTACATCTACCGGTTCACCTTTATCCACATATTTATTAACTCCTTCAAAAAAGTGAAGCAGATTTGTGAGGCAAGACTTGCCTTGGGTAAAGCCGTACTGACTTTGTTCCATTAAACCATGTCTTTCTATATGTTCTGTGATTTTGATGTTTAGAACACTTTCCACTATTTTTCCTGGCACTGAAGTCAGGCTAACCGGTCTGTAGTTTTCCAGATCGCCCCTGGAGCCCTTTTTAAATATTGGGGTTACATTTGCTATCCTCCAGTCTTCAGGTACAATGGATGATTTTAATGATAGGTTACAAATTTTTACTAATAGGTCTGAAATTTCATTTTTTAGTTCCTTCAGAACTCTGGGGTGTATACTATCCGGTCCAGGTGATTTACCACTCTTCATTTTGTCAATCAGGTCTACCACATCTTCTAGGTTCACTGTGATTTGATTCAGTCCATCTGAATCATTACCCATGAAAACCTTCTCCAGTACGGTTACCTCCCCAACATCCTTTTCATTAAACACCGAAGCAAAGAAATCATTTAATCTTTCTGCGATGGCCTTGTCGCAATAAAAACACCTCAGACGGTCTTCAGGGTGAAGCGTGCTCCCAGCTTTTTGGGCAGCCCCTTTTTTATTGTAAAATCATTACATACGTCACATATTTACTGCTACAATATTTCCACATAAATGTTTATGCTGACCTTTTACTACGTGGGTGCAAGTGGGCAGTAGGTGCAAGCGGTCAGTCTTCAGGCAGGGAGGGGGGAGGTCATTAGCTGGTCATGGGCATTTGTATTAAATTATCTAGGTGTGAAAAGCAAGTAGGTCATGAGCTATTCTGGGGCTGCAGAAAAGCTTGCACTAGATGTTTCCTGCTGACTTCCTGTTAGCTGGGGGCTGTTCATATGCTGCGGTCGGAGCAAACATTTTCTTTATACTAAGAGTAGGTTTAAGGAAAAAACCAGTTAGAAATGGCAATGGAGTTTCCCATCCCATGACGTGGTTTTCCAACAGCCTGGAAAGCAAAACTCCTATCCCACATCTGGTCCTTTTCTTTTTCGTTTTTATTTAATTTTAAGCAACATATAGAACATCTCTTTATCCAGGCCGAAATTGAGGTTTTAGAATGGATATGAGATGGGGTAATGTACTGAACGCACCAAGCCAAACAAGGAAGCCTTTTATCAGGAATGCAACAGGAAGGAGTCGTGTGATACCACCGATATTAGGAAGCCAGGACTATAGCCAGTCCCAGGGGGATGCTGGTGTACTATCTGAGGGTGGCTCTTCTGCAATCATGGTCTCTATCTGCTCTATGGTATGTGTAAGATTTGCTTTATAATCTGATATATATATATATATATACAGCAATGAGAATAGTCTTTCTGAGACTTGGAGCCAGGAGATGTTTGTGAAATTGTGCATGTGGTCAGTGATGGTTGCATTAGGGAAGGAGTATTTTCTAGATATGATGTGGTGCAGAATGAAGGTTTGATTGCAATATGAGTATTTCCCTTACCCTGAGCCCTGTGATACTGTAATTATTATATTCCAACAAAAACAGCATTAATTTGTACCCTACTATTCAAATACATTACTGTGTAATTGACTGGTGAATTTATAAAGGACCCATTGGTAAGTCCATGGGTAAGTAGTCCATCCTGATAGGTTAAAAAGAACTGCATGCATCAATAGTCCTTCTCTGGAATGGGTTGGCATGTGTATGCAAACCCAGCAATCTGTTTGTTCAATAGTTGTGATAAAGTCTGTGCATCGGTAATGTACATATTGGATTGTCAATAGTTCTTGTTCAGACATCGCAATGGCAGGAGAGATGAAGCTAAATATGAGTATACAGAACACAATTGTTAATGAGTTGGCATTCAGGCAAGAAAAGGCAGCTAATAAGAAGTTCTCTGGAGTTTTCTCAAAGCCTTGCTGTTCCAGGAGTTGTGCAGATTGGTGGGATAGGGCTTTGATCTATCTCCAGGTCATCAGGGGCTGCTTTTTGCGGGGAGTCCGGTCTCTGACCGTCTGTGGATTGTGGAGGCTCAGGGAGAAGTTTGGGATCAGGTTTTGTGGATCCGGACACCTTTCCATCTTTCCACGGCTTCATACAATGGATTGGCACCCAAATTGGACCTGTGAAAGAAAGCACAGTAGCATGCCCGGGAACGGGACCATGCCAGACAGTATTAGGCAATACAAAACTGACGGTTGTGGGTGACTAACTTTAGTCCCATAATGATTATTCGCGACTGTGGTCTGATTTGAAGTTGATATATTTAGATGATTTAAAGTTTTTTGGGGGGAAGACCAATGGCAAAGTCCAATGGCATGGCATTTCCCGCTTTCTGTTTGTCTGTGTTTATGCTCCAGGAAGAGAAGAAGCAACATTACAAACATACTGGCTATCAGAAATAATGTTGAAATTAGCATTGATAAAAATTGCAAGGGTAGAATGACTGCAGCTAGTTCTGCTTTTTGCGCTGACTGCTGCAGCAAGATTAATAAAATTTAATGATGTCATAGTCAATCTTACAGCAAGGTGTATCAATTTTTCATTCATCAAGGCTTAAATTGTGATATGTGTTTCTTGTAGCGTCGGGTACCTAATATAGGGAAAAAACTGAAATTCAGATTAATTAATGACATTTCATTATGGCTATAATTCTACTATTACTAATCTTATATAATGTTTTTCCACTTTATGAGTAAAAACAATGAAGCATCAGCTTAAGTGTCATAGCAAGATGTAACAGAAATAAATTAGATCAAAGATCAAAAATCAAAAGGATGTGTAAGAAATGTTTGAAAAAATTGTTAAAAGAAGCTGCAAAGTAAAGCGTTCATCTTCACATGTCTCATGACAGGAAGACTGTCAATCTGGAAAATATTAAAATCTAGCACTCAGCAAAAAATTATTAAGGCAATGATTAAAGTGAAATTGTTACATTTTGAACCTTGGAGAATTAATTCTATTATACCATTTAATAAAATCAATTTGGATTTGCAAGAAAAGACTTGGGAGGGATTGGTTTAGATGTAGCAACCTCCATGAGCAAAAAATAAAAGTTCAGAATTCTGAATAAAATTTAGAAAAAGAAAATAAAACTGAAGTTTCCTGAAATAAAACTAGTATTCAAAGAGTTATTAAGATAACAAAAAAACAATATGGTATATCTGGTAGTAACATTTGGTAGAATAACACAGTGCCTCCTAGTGGATGCACTATCATCACTTTATAGATGTTAACCTAGAATAAATTTAAGCAATAAGATTCTGAGCTGAAGTATAATGTGCAATACTAAGTAATTAGAATAATTAGAACTTAAACATCAAACAGTTAATTATCAAATGAGTAGAGCTGGAATATGCTCCGTTTAAACAAAAGTAACTTTTTTTTTCTTATTTCCATTCGCCGCACAAGTCACTGACAAAAGTACTTCTATAAGCAGTGCTGTGCCTGTCACCACAAAACTTACTTCCGTTCAGCACTGATCGTAAATTTTAACACTAGGAAATGTCTTTGTCAGTAACCTCAATTCAGTATATCAAAGATATATACAAATACAGAATTAGAGAGATAAACTGCAGTACTAAGTTCAGTTTTTTTATTTTCAAAAGTTCTCCCTCCCCCACACGAGTTAACAACAGAAAGACAGTGTGTTTCTCAAGAGAAAAATAAACAGAGGAAAGAGAACTCCATTCAATGAATCAATAGTCAGATTTTATCCTAATCTACTTTATCCTAAACAAAACTAATTCTGTGCACTATTAATGTAATCAATAGCTATGAAATATAAGGTTCAGAATCACGAGGTCATTTTAATTTTGGTCCGATTTAACTTTGTGAAAAGGGAAACATTTCACATGAAATTTATAGTGTCTTGGCCAAATTTCAACACAGTTGTAACATACATTGAATCTTTTTTGATGTGCGAGGGGCCCCTATCATTTCCTGTAGGGAAATGTGCTTTAAATACGTATGTTTTGTTTATTCTGGTTTCCAATAGAGCATTGTACTGTCTTATTAAATCATTTCTCTCACGTTGGAACCTTTTTTGATTATAATGTTGCTGCAATATTAGGAATGCCTGGCCCAAGGTCATATATGCTAATTTCTTGGAAGACCTGGGAGCATTTTTACTGCGTACGGCATTCCGGGCGGTATTCAATTCAAATGCTGTCAGAGATCCCTCCAGAGGACAAACTCTTTTTTGTGGGCTTAAGGCAAGCGTCCATCCATGAAATGAATCAACCCAAATGGTGACATAAAAAAATGAACGTTCTAATTTGGCAACTTGTGCTGCTGGAGGACCAGCGACAGCTGAAGCTACAGTGACTTTTTCAACTTCCTCCTTACTCTCCGTGTCTTTCTCATTATTCTCAAGGAAAATAGGCATGGATTGGAGGCAAGGGTTAGGTGACAGGTCAGGAGGTTCAGGAATCAGTGACAATTCAGGAAGGTCAGGAGGCAGTGACAGTTCAGGATACAGGGAATTTATGGGTGGTGAAAGAGCTTTAGGGTAAGGCGGAGAGAGACTAGCTTCTCTGATTTCAGTGTCTTTAGCTTCCTGAGGTTTTTTCTCTGAGATGAACGCAGAGGAAACCACGGGAGCCGTGGTTGGGGACTGTGCCTTGTGAGTGTGTGTTCCCAGATGTTCTATGGATTCATATACTGTCCTCCCTAGTTCATTGGTCCTTTCTCTACTGAGAAAGACTTGAAGTCCTTCTAATAATTCTTCTCCTGTAAGATTTTCTTTGCAAATTGGACCACACTGGCCAGGTTGTGGTTCAATTGTGCCTAGGAGCTGTTTTTCTGAATCAAACTGGGAAGTCTGAATGGACTGCGTCATGGGTTCTGGCATGGGAAGCTGAGGATACAGCGAAGTTGCTGTTCCTGAGGGTTTTTGCAAATCTGGTAAGGGATGCGTACTAGCTGTGCTGACGGACAGTCTGTCTGTTTCTTTACTGTCTGTGTCTAAGGACGCATGAACTAAAAGTGGTGCCTTGAGATTTTTAGTCCTGATGTGTTCTAAAGTCTCTGTACATTTTTTCCAGAGCAATAACTGCTTTAAAGGAGCTCGTGGATATGTATGCAGACTATTACCTATCTGGATCCAATCTTCTACATTTAGAGTTCCTGATTCGGGGTACCAGGGACAACGACAAACTATTTCTTTCATCAATTTTTCCATATCCCCCAATTTGATATGTACCCTTTCTCCCTTGGTGACTAAATAATGATTCTTCACTAATATTTTCAGTTCTTCCGCATGACTTCTATGCTGAATTGAAATGCTATCTCCCATACTCACGAATGTTTGGGAACAAACTCGCTGAATAAATACTTACGACGGGTCTGTTGTAGGGAGCAAACTCGCTGAGAAAAAAAATACTTACGTTTGCAGGAGCGAGTTTTGCTGTTTTACGATGCGCATCTAGGCTTTCTGTCCAGCCGAATGAGCAGGGAGTTGTCACGTCTCGGGTCACTCCTTGGATCAAGACTTACATCACGTCGGGGTCACCACATGTCGCAATAAAAACACCTCAGACGGTCTTCAGGGTGAAGCGTGCTCCCAGCTTTTTGGGCAGCCCCTTTTTTATTGTAAAATCATTACATACGTCACATATTTACTGCTACAATATTTCCACATAAATGTTTATGCTGACCTTTTACTACGTGGGTGCAAGTGGGCAGTAGGTGCAAGGGGTCAGTCTTCAGGCAGGGAGGGGGGAGGTCATTAGCTGGTCATGGGCATTTGTATTAAATTATCTAGGTGTGAAAAGCAAGTAGGTCATGAGCTATTCTGGGGCTGCAGAAAAGCTTGCACTAGATGTTTCCTGCTGACTTCCTGTTAGCTGGGGGCTGTTCATATGCTGCAGTCGGAGCAAACATTTTCTTTATACTAAGAGTAGGTTTAAGGAAAAATCCAGTTAGAAATGGCAATGGAGTTTCCCATCCCATGACGTGGTTTTCCAACAGCCTGGAAAGCAAAACTCCTATCCCACAGCCTTATCTTCTCTAAGTGCCCCTTTAACCCCTCAATCATGTAGCGGTCCCACTGACTCCCTCACAGGCTTTCTGCTTCGGATATATTTAAAAAAGTTTTTACTGTGAGTTTTTGCCTCTATGGCCAACTTCTTTTCAAATTCTCTCTTAGCCTGTCTTATCAATGTCTTACATTTAACTTGCCAACCTTTATGCTTTATCCTATTTTCTTCTGTTGGATCCTTCTTCCAATTTTTGAATGAAGATCTTTTGGCTAAAATAGCTTCTTTCACGACCCCTTTTAACCATGCCAGTAATCGTTTTGCGTTCTTTCCACCTTTCTTAATGTGTAGAATACATTTGGACTGTGCTTCTAGAATTTTATTTTTTAACAATGACCACACCTCTTGCACATTTTTTACTTTTGTAGCTGCTCCTTTCAGTTTTTTTCTAACAATTTTTCTCATTTTATCAAAGTTTCCCTTTTGAAAGTTTAGCACGAGAGCTGGGGATTTGCATACTGTTCCTCTCTTCCATTCATTAATTCAAATTTGATCATATTATGATCACTATTGCCAAGCAGCCCCACCACCGTTACCTCTCTCACCAAATCATGTGTTCCACTGAGAATTAGATCTAAAATTGCTCCCTAACAAATCTAGAAGAGGAAAATATAATCACTTCAAATGTGAGAGGCTGTCAATTATAATTAACGTAACACAATCCCACCAACTTGGCACCCATAGTGATTAAAGATATGTTTCCTGATGAGACAGGTTAGAAAATATTTATTAACCTGATAACATTTGCAGGGAAATTTCATAAAGGATGCCCCCCAGTGTAAGAATATTCTGTAAAATTCGTATCAGATTTTCTCAAGACACATCCAGAAACATTTGTATCATTTTACCAGAGAAGCTTGCATCAAATTTTGCCTAACAGCAAAGTCCTTACCTAAATGAAGAGCAAAGGAAACAACTAATGTTGCTATCATAGTAATATTATCTTAAGTGTTTGAAAGAATGCAGACAATTTAGAATTATCAAAAGATGTCAAAACATCCATAGCTCCTTCTTCATTAACGTTCATTCTCAAATCCGGTACATAATAGCATCTAGATAAATTAATTATATTATCCTGAGAGATCTATAAAATTTAATGTATATGTTACGAATGGGCTCCGGTCAGGAGTCGTGAACACCACCCAGAAGGGTGGCTCCAGGTGGAGAGAGACAGGAATGGCTAGAATCAGTGTCTGGGTCCAGGCTGGGTCAGGGCAGGCGGCAAGTAGCAGTGTCTGGGTTCAGGCTGGGTCAGGGCAGGCGGCAGAGCAAGGCAGGTCAGAAGGCCCGTAGGCCACACACACACAGAAGGCCCGTAGGCCACACACAGTAAGCAGGGCAAGGCAGGTCAGAAGGCCCGTAGGCCACACACAGTAAGCAGGGCAAGGCAGGTCAGAAAGCCCGTAGGCCACACACACAGAAGGCCCGTAGGCCACACACACACAGAAGGCCCGTAGGCCACACACAGTAAGCAGGGCAAGGCAGGTCAGAAGGCCCGTAGGCCACACACAGTAAGCAGGGCAAGGCAGGTCAGAAAGCCCGTAGGCCACACACACACAGAAGGCCCGTAGGCCACGCACAGTAAGCAGGGCAAGGCAGGTCAGAAGGCCCTTAGGCCACACACACACAGAAGGCCCGTAGGCCACACACAGTAAGCAGGGCAAGGCAGGTCAGAAGGCCCGTAGGCCACACACACACAGAAGGCCCGTAGGCCACACACCGTAAGCAGGGCAAGGCAGGTCAGAAGGCCCGTAGGCCACACACAGCACAAGGTAGCAGGCCCAAAGGCACACACAGTGCAAGGCAAGGTAGAAGGCCCGAAGGCTGCGCAAGGCAAGGCAAGGAATGAATAAGGCCCGAAGGCCGCACAAGGCAAGGAATAAGGCCCGAAGGCCGCGCAAGGCAAGGTCCAGGGACCAAACGCACAGCAAGCAAGGAAGGAAGGCTAGAGCAGGGAGCCCAGGCGAGCTCGATGCCGAAGCACCGAGGGAACTGTCAGGCAGGGTTATAAGGGAAAGCCCAGAACATAGAGTGGACAGGGGAGATGGACTGGGCCTGTCAGGAGAGCCAGCACTAGAGGGACCCCTGGTGGTGAGGCGGTTGCACAGCAGCCATAGCCGTAACAGTATATACTTATTTAAAATCTCAAAAGCTGCAATCAACCTAGTCTTAGGAAAATTTAATAAATGTTAATTTTTTGAATTAATAATATTCTCTAAGGATTCAATCTTACTGTGTAATATCAAACTATCCTTAACATTAGCTGCAACCGAAGATTGTACAGTTTTCACCAAATTAAGCAAAGATGCAGCCTGCTTCTCAACAGCACCCATTCTATACTCCAACTTGGTCTATTTAAAAGAAACTCCAGTGGTGAAAGAACAAACAGGATCATTTTTCAAACTGCAATAGGCCGTTATTGCGCGTGTTAGGGCTTTATCGTGAGAGGTCTAGGACGGGTAAATGTGAATCGGTTATTTACTGTTTCAGATAATAGAAGGACTAGGGGCATTCCATGAAGTTAGCAAGTAGCACATTTAAGACTAATCGGAGAAAATTCTTTTTCACTCAACGCACAATAAAGCTCTGGAATTTGTTGCCAGAGGATGTGGTTAGTGCAGTTAGTTTAGCTGGGTTCAAAAAAGGTTTGGATAAGTTGTTGGAGGAGAAGTCCATTAACGGCTATTAATCAAATTTACTTAGGGAATAGCCACTGCTTTAATTGCATCAGTGGCATGGGATCTTCTTAGTGTTTGGGTAATTGCCAGGTTCTTGTGGCCTGGTTTGGCCTCTGTTGGAAACAGGATGCTGGGCTTGTTGGATCCTTGGTCTGACCCAGCATGGCAATTTCTTATGTTCTTACTAGCTGTACCTGGCCACGCGTTGCAGTGGCAGAGCCAGGTTAAGTGGAAAAGAAAGAAAAGAGAATGGGGATAACCGCCCCCTGCCCCCCCCCCCCCCGAACATGGATGCAAGACACCCCCACGCCCCCCCCCCCCCCGCAGGCCCGCCGATACCTGTCAAAAATGGTAGTCGGTGGAGCGGGCATTCGTTCTGGCATGGAAGTATTAGTGCCGGGTAGGGGTGAGCATTCGGATTGACCGCATTAGTAAAACGCAACTCATATTTTTTTTTTACTTAAAAAATTGATTCGACATAAACGATCGGATTTCCCACATATCGAACATAGATATGTTCGATATGTGGGAAATCGCGATTGTTGAGCCAAAATAAAAATATAAACCCCCTCACCCCCCTTAATCCCCCCCCCCCCCCGACTTACCACAACTCCCTGGTGATGGAGCGAGGAGTGAGGACGCCATTTCTGCAATCCTTGGCGAGAAGCATGTGACGTCGGCGGCACGTCGAGTGACGCCGGCGTCACGTGATTCCCGGCTCGTTCGCGCCGGACGGCTCGTTCGGCCCAAAAAGAACTTTTGGCCAGCTTGGGGGGGTCAGGAGGCCCCCCCAAGCTGGCCAAAAGTTCTTTTTGGGCCGAACGAGCCGTCCGGCGCGAACGAGCCGGGAATCACGTGACGCCGGCGTCACTCGACGTGCCGCCGACGTCACATGCTTCTCGCCAAGGATTGCAGAAATGACGTCCTCACTCCTCGCTCGATCACCAGGGAGTTGTGGTAAGTCTGGGGGGGGGATTAAGGAGGGTGAGGGGGTTTAAATTTTTTTTTTTGCACATATGTACATATACCCAACTCATTGGATTTTTTTTATGTCCATATTGTCCGCAAGTGGGACCCCCTTTCGGACATAAAAAATATGAACATAAAATTTTGCTCTGCACATCCCTAGTGCCGGGCCCTTGGCAGCCAGCACTGAAACTGTCTCCGATGGCTGTTAGAATTTACTCTGTCAGTGGGGTGGGGCAATGGGAGCGGTCGTCTCGCTCAGATAGTAAGGGCAAAGGTGCGCCGGTTGCCAGTCCAGAAAATGGCGTTGACGAGCCCTCGCCCTTACTATGTCACATGGGCTACTGCCGCCATTGGCATTCCCGAGTGTCCTAGTAAGGGACAGAGCCGTCGGCGCCATTTTGATTGCTGGCAGCCGACTGCCGTAGTGTATATGATGTGTCACGGAGCAGTGTTACCCCTCCCCACTGCTGGAGCAGCCCGAACTATTCGGCCATTTTGCGTGCGTTCTGAGGGTGTGGGCAGTAAGTAGAAAAGTCATGGATGTGGGGGGTGTGAGGAGGGTGTTTTTGTGTGAGTTCGTAGGGTGTGGGAATAGCAAACATGTGGCATGTGAGTGGCCTCCTGGTGTAGCATGCTGGAATTTTGTGGGTTTTTCTGTGTTTTCGGAGGGTGTGTGAAGTAAGTACAATTGGCATGTGTGCTGGGGGTGTGAGGAGGGTGGATTTGTGTCTGGTCGGAGGGTGTCTGAATCCCAGACATTGGTCACGTGTGTGTGGGGTGTGAGCGTTTGTGCAAGATGTAAGATCTTGCGCTTACGTCCAGCAGATGTCGATGTTTTGTGGAACCAAATTTTAAAACTTTTTTACCAGCCCCCGGTGTGACATATATATAACGTAAGTGTAGAAGAACCTTGCCATATGTGAGGTGAAGCTTGTGTCCAAATTTGAAAGCAATCGGTTCACGAGTTGCTGTGGCTGAGCCTGGTTAAGTTGAAAAAACAGAACAGAGCAGTAAAGGTTACAGTTTGTGTGTTTTTGTTTTTTTTTGTACCCCAAATGAACAGCACCATCAAAGAATAGTTTAAATATGCAAGCACACCTTCCTGGCCCCCCCCCCAATCCGGCGAAATAGAGGAACCCACGCTACAGCCCCCCTCTCGGGAGATGTGGAGAATGAGTGCCCTCCCCCCTGTGAAAAACGCGCAGCGGAAAATAAGAACGGTCCCCCACCGTGCTCCTCCCCGGCTACCTGTGTAAACTGCCAGCCGGTGGCAAGGGTGTGTGCTAGGGTTTGTTCCGCCGGCTGCCATGTCGCAAAACTTCACCAGTGAAAGATGTGCGTCAGGATTCCTGACCTAGTAAGGGCAAATGAACGCTGAGGATATGGCGCCGATGGGCTCTTGCCCTTACTATGTCACATGGTGTACCGACGTCATTGTTGTCTCCGTATAGCATAGTAAGGGCAAGGTCTGCCGGTGCCATTTTGGTTGCTGGCATCCGACGGCCCTACTGAATGCGATGTGTCCCGGACCGTTCCTGTGGTGCCGGCGGAGAAGCACGGACTTGTTTCAGGTGTAGTGTGTGATCGGAGTGCAGTGCGTGGGTGGGTGGAAGAGGGTACTTTAATTTAAAATCGAAGGGTGTGTGAAATGTGTGGCTTCCCAATGTAGCAGCCAGGAATTCATGTTTTGGTGTGTTTTGGGAGGGTGGGTGAAATAAGTGACATTGGCAGGCGTGTGGGTGGGGGTGTGTGGTGTGATGAGTGTGGATTTCTGTGTGTTATGAGGGAGTGTGAATGAAAGACAATAGCCCTGTGTGGGGGTGGGGTGTGGTGTGTGAGTGTGTGTGAAAGGTGTAAGAGGTTGCGCCTGCGCTGACGGCCACCAGATGTCGCTGTTTTGTGTAAGCAATTTTTAAACTTGTATTACCTGTCACAGGTGTGACCTATATGTAATGTAAGTGTATAAGATCCTTCCCGTATGGGAAGTGAATGTTGTGTGCAAATTTGAACGCATTCGGTTAAGCGGTTGGCGAGATTAGCAACGACGTACAAACTATTTAATATTTTTATTTATGTAGATGTTCTTAAAATTGTTTTTCAATCAATGCACAATTAAGTTCTGGAATTTGTTGCCAGAGGATATAGTTAAGGCAGTTAGTGTAGCTGGGTTTAAAAAAGGTTTTACATCCAGACAACATCCAACAAGGCATTGATCTGTACAGTCGGGGTAAACAAGCATCGGGGTAACTTGCTTGATGCGACGGTTACTGCCCTTAACCATTAAGTCTTACGATTCACCTTTGATGCAACTCCAACATTACTTTCTGCATCAATGACAAGGGGTGGCAGGAAGTTCGAATCAAGCAATTACCATTGCCAACAAGGGCCCTGAACTTAGTGGTTGGTAAAACAGATAAGTATGGGAAAATAAGTGTGGCAGCTTGCTGGGCATTTGGTCTTTTTCTGCCGTCTTGCTGGGCCATTTGGTCTTCTTCTGCCGTCATTTCTATATATATGTATCTATTATCTATAAGTTCCTGGAAGAGAAGTCATTAACTGCTATTAATCAAGTTGACTTAGGGAATAGCCACTGATATTACTGGCATTAGTAGCTTGGGATCTACTTAATGTTTGGGTACTTGCCAAGTTTTGTAACTGTTGGAAACAGGATGCTGATTTTGACGGACCCTCAGTCTGACCCATTATGTTCTTATGTTCTCACAAATTACCTATACAGGAGCATTATTATATCCTTCTTCCTGCTGGTAAGGTCTCTCTCTATGCAACCCAGCAACCCTCTGGTCTTAGTCATAAGAACATAAGATATGCCATACTGGGTCAGACCGAGATTCCATCAAGCCCAGTATCCTGTTTCCAGCAGTGGCCAATCCAAGTCACAAGTACCTGGCTAGAACCCAAACATTAGATAAGCTACTATTAATTACCATCATAGCAGTTTATGGATTTATCCTCTAGGAAGTTATCCAAACCTTTTTTTAAATCCAGTTACATTAATTGTTGTAACCACATCCTCTGGCAATGAATTCCAGAGCTTAACTATGTGCCGAGTGAAAAATAATTTTCTTCAATTTGTTTTAAATGAGCTACTTGTTAACTTCATGGAGTGCCCCTTAGTCCTTCTATTATCTGAGAGAGTAAATAAGTGATTTACATTAACTTGTTCAAGTCCTTTCATGGTTTTGTAGACTTCTATCATATCCCTCCTCAGTCGTCTCTTCTCCAAACTGAACAGCCCTAACTTCTTTAGCCTTTCCTAATAGGGTAGCTGTTCCATGCCCCTTATCATTTTGGTTGCCCTTCTCTGCACTTTCTCCAGTGCAGCTATATATTTTTTGAGAAGCAGTGAGCAAAACTGCACAAAATATTCAAGGTGTGGTCTCACCATGGAGCGATACAGAAGCATAATGACATTCTTCGTTTTATTTGCCATTCTCTTCCATATAATTCCTAACATTGTTTGCTTTTTTGATTACAACAGCACCCTGGGCCGACAATTTCAATGTATTATCCACTATGGCGCCTAGATCTCTTTCCTGGGTGGTAACTCAAGACAGAACCTAACACTGTGTAACTACAGCAAGGATTATTTTTCCCTGTATGCATCACTTTGCACTTGTTCACGTTAAATTTCATCTGCCATTTGGAAGCCCAATCTTCCAGTCTCGCAAGATCCTCCTGTAGTTCATCACAATCCACTTGAGATTTAACTACTCTGCATAATTTTGTGTCATTCGCAAATTTGATCACCTCACTTGTCGTACCTTTCCAGATCATTTATAAATACATTAAAAAGCACTGGTCCAAGTACAGATCCCTGAGGCACTCCACTGTTTACCTTTTTCCACTGTGAAAACAGATCATTTAATCCTACTCTGTTTCCTGTCTTTTAACCAACTTGCAATCCACAAAAGGACATCACCTCCTATCCCATGACTTTTTAGTTTTCTTAGAAGCCTCTCATGCGGGATTTTGTAAAACACCTTCTGAATATCCAAATACACCACATCTACCGGTTCATCTTTGTCCACATTTATTTATTTATTTATTTAAGGTTTTTATATACCGGCAATCATGAGAACATATCTTGCTGGTTTACATGAAACGGGAGTGCATTAAATACATCAAACTAGAACTGTGGTGACCGAAGGAACATGTTTATTTATCCCTTCAAAAATATGTAGGAGATTTGTGAGGCAAGACTTCCCTTGAGTAAATCCATGCTGGCTGTGTCCCATCAAACCATGTCTATCTAAATGTTTTGTGATTTTATTCTTTTTAACAGTTTCCATGATTTTTCCTGGCACAGACATCAGGCTCACTGGTCTATAGTTTCCTGGATCACCGCTGGATCCCTTTTTAAATAGTGGGATAACATTGGCCATCTTCCAGTCTTCAGGTACATCGGATGATTTTAATGATAGGTTACAACTTTTTACTAATAGGTCTGAAATGTCATTGTTTAGTTCTTTCAGAACCCTGGAGTGTATACCATCCAGTTCAGGTAATTTACTACTCTTCAGTTTGTCAATCAGGCCTACTACATCTTCCAGGTTCACCGTGATTTGGTTCAGTTGATCTGAATCATTACCCATGAAAACCTTCTCTGGAACAGGTATCTCTCCAATAACCACTTCAAAGAAAAGCATAGAAATCGTTTAATCTTTCCACGATGGCCCTATCTTTTCTAAGTGCCCCTTTTACCCCTTGATCATCCAGCGGTCCAACTGACTCGCTTGTAGGCTTTCTGCTTTGGATATATTTTAAAAAAAATTTGTGAGTTTTTGCCTCTATGGCCAACTTCTTTTCAAATTTTCTCTTAGCCTGTCTTATCAATGTTTTATATTTAACTTGCCAATGCTTTTGCTTTATCCTATTGTCTTCTGATGGATCCTTTCAATTTTTGATTGAAGATCTTTTTGCTAAAATAGCCTCTTTCACCTCACCTTTTAACCATGCCAGTAATCATTTTGCCTTCCTTCCAACCTTTCTTAATGCATGGAATACATCTGGTCTGTGCTTCTAGGATGGTATTTTTTAACAATGTCCACACTTTTTACCTTTGTAGCTGCACCTTTCAGTTTTTGTCTAACTATTTTTCTCATTTTGTCAAAGTTTCCCTTTTGAAAGTTTAGCGCTAAAGCCATGGATTTACATACTGTCCCCCTTCCAGTCATTAATTCAAATTTGATCATATTATGATCACTATTGCCAAGCAGCCCCACCACCGTTACTTCTCTCACCAAATCCTGTGTTCCACTGAGAATTAGATCTAAAATTGCTCCCTCTCTCTTAGGCTCCTGAAACAATTGCTCCATAAAACTGTCTTTTATTCCATCCAGGAACTTTATCTCTCTAGCATGCCCTAATGTTTCAATTACCCAGTCAGTATTGGGGTAATTGAATTCTCCCATTATTACTGCACTGCCAGTTTGGTTAGCTTCCCTAATTTCTCTTAGCATTTCACTGGCTGTCTCGCCATTTTGGCCAGGTGGACAGTAGATACTCCTATCTTTATTCTTTTCCCCAACACACAAGGTATTTCTATCCATAAACATTTGGTTGTACATTTAGTCTCATGCAGGATCTTTATCCCCGTCACCCCATCACCAAGATGCTCCTCTCTGACATTGTGATATAATTTGTATCCCAGTATAGCACTATCATGTTGCTTTGCCACCTTCAGATCATTGGACACTACCACCCTGAGGTCTCTCTGCCAGTCCATGTATATTAGACATTCACCCTCATAACATTCCACCAACGATGGGGTGCTGCACTGCAGTCGGTGTCATAGGCCCAGCACTGTGTTCTGCGACCTGCTGGGGCCTCTCAGCATGGTTCCTGGCATCCTCCTCCTCTGATGCATCCTGCTGCTCTGAGTAAGGGCCTATGGAAGTCACCAAATTTATAGGACCGGCACCCAGGTTTTCCTGTGGCATAGACTGATAACATCAGCACTACACTAACATAAAAAGAAGCTCGCTCCTTTGGGCAGCTGCCTGAGGAACAGTGATACTTTGTTCCCCTGCGTCTGCTTGTTCTTGATTCAGACTACCAATTGAGACCCAGCCTGGTTCCTGACCTTGCTTTTGTCTGCCGTCTGCCCTGCTTCTTGTTTGTCTACCTGCTTCTGACCTGACCTTGCCTGGCTAACCTGAATCGTTCTTTGGCCCAGTCAGTGGCTCCAGGGTCCATTCTTTCAAGCCCATGACAGTTTGCTCAGGCCATGGACCCGGATGATATTTCCACGAATTTCAATTTTTGTGTTTCAGAAGGTGGTTAACCCACTCTGCTTTGTCTACCCTGGTTACAGCAACACTATCCAGTTGTGAATTGGTGAAATGGAGATACCATCTCCTGGAGTACCCATTGTTTTCAGAATTGTCGGCTTCCTGTAGATCCTTTTATGCAACTGCGTTCATCGGATCTCCCAGTTCTTCCAGATTTTCCTGTGTCTTACATATTGTTTGCAGATGTCCTTAGCAAAAAATGGGCCAGACTCTACAACCCCATTACCCATTTGATTGTGCCATAGACCTAATGCCTGGCCAAGTACCACCTTGCAGCAGAGGGTACCCACTGTCCATCCCCGAGACTGAAGCAATGTCCAAGTACATACGGAAGAATCTTGAGAGAGTTTTCATCAGACTGTCCACCTCTGCTGGAGCAGGATTCTTCTTTATTGGCAAGATGATTTTTGTGCCCATGAAATGATTACCAGAGATTGAATGCCATCACCATAAAAAACAAATGCCCCTTGCCATTGATATCTTAATTGTTTGACCAGCTTCAAGGAGTTTAATCTTCACCAAATTAGATCTACGGGGAGCATGCAATCTCATACACATATGAGAAGGGGATGAATGGAAAACCACCTTTAATACTCAAGATGGCCACTATGAGTATTTAGTGATACCTTTCAGCCTGTGCATTGTGCTGGAAGTCTTCCAGAATTCTGTCAATGTCTTATTCAGAGCCTTGTATACTGAGTCATAGTATATCTAGACAACAATCTGATCTTCTTGTCCAACCTTCAATCACACCATTCTCTTGTTAAGGCCATTCTCCAGTGGCTAAGAAGTCATTCTTTTTATGCCAAGTTGGGAAAAGTGCATTTTTTGAACAGTCAGAACTTCTATTCCTGGATTATGTTATCTCAGCATAGGGCCTTTAAATGGACCCCTCCAAACTATCGACAATTATGGATTGGCCCCAACCAGTGGGTCTCAAGGCAATCCAGCACTTTCTAAGATTTGCTAATTATTACATGCAGTTCATCACCATTTACTCTTATTGCTCCTATTACTGATCTTACTAAAACAGGGGCTAATACCAAGGTGCCACCTGAAGCAACCCAAGCCTTTGCCCTCCTGAAATCTACCTTCTTTTCCGCACCTGTGATGCCAAAACCTGATACCACACGACCTTAATTTTTGGAAGTTGATGCCTCATCTGTGGATATAGGTGCTGTTTTCTCGCAGTCCACCTGAAATGGCAAATTGTTACCCTCTGCCTTCTATTCTAAAATGTTCTCAGCAGAAAAAAATTACAACATTGGTGATCAAGAGCTGCTTGCGGTTAAACTAGCTTTGGAAGATTGGCATCACCTATTGGAGGGTGCCATGCATCCCTTCACCATCTTTATGGACCATAAAAATCTAGTATACCTCCAAACTGCCAGAGAACTTAAGCCTTGACAAGCCAGATGGTTGTTGTTCTTTGCCAGATCTAACTTTTGTCTGGCCGGCTATAAAAAAATGTTAAAGAGGACGTCTTTCTAGATTTTTTGGCACTACTGATATCTCCAATGATCCTAAGTTTCTCTTTGACCCAACCAAGATATCACAATCACCCCTGTGGTACTAGCTGGAATCCTCCCCAGAAAAATGTTTGTACCCAAACCTTGTCTATGTAAAGTCTTGAAACGGACCCACGATTCTAAACTGGCTGGTCACCAGGGCATCCGCAAAACCTTAGACCTCATCTCCTGCAATTATCAGTGGCCCAATTTAGCCAAGGATATTCGTGACTATGTATCCTCCTGCACTGTGTGCAAAATATGACCTCTCATCAACTGCTGGGCCTACACATCTTTTACTGGTACCCTGGAAACCCTGGATTCATCTGTCTATGGATTTCATTACTGATCTGCCTCTCTTCTCTGGGCACTCTGTTTTCTAGGTAGTCATCAATTGATTCTCTAAGATGGCTTGTTTTGTTCCTCTTGCAACCCTACCTAGAGCCCTAAGCCTCTCCAACCATTTCTTCCAATATATATTCCGGTGATATGGGCTACTGAACTTATTGTCAGAGACTGAGGAATACAATTCACATCAATATTTTGGCATGCCCTCTGGAAAAAGTTGGATGTGACATGAGTTCTCATCGGCTTATCATCCCTAATCTAATGGCCAAATGGAGAGGGTTAACCGGATTCTCGAGAACGTCCTTAGCCATCTATGTGTTGACCAGGCAGGATGACTGGATGCAACTGCTCCCGTGGGCTGTATTATTTTTTTTACAATAATGAAGTCAGTGAGTCCTCTGGGTCCTCTCCATTTTACATTTTGTACAACAGATATCCTAAAATCCTAATCTTCTCCAATTGTCCATGGAGACTCCAACAGTAGACCTTCTCTCTTCCAATTTGCAGGAGATTTGGCAAAATACTCAGATTCTTCTCAGGAGAGCAGCTGACCATTGCAAAAGGTGTGCTGATATATGCTGTGACTTAAGATTGCTCCTGGAAATAAGGTTGGCTCAGCACTAGAAACATCCGACTTAAGGTACCCTCTTTCAAATTTGCTCCTAGATTTATCGGACCTTATTAGATAGTAATACAACTTATTATTCCCGATAATTCCTTATCCCCCCAAAAATAGGGGGATTGAGGACAGTTCTTGAGACAACTGAACAAACATATGCTTTGAGAGAAATTCAAAATGAACTCCCTTAGCACGATCCTGCCTTATATATTGGACAAATGGATATGTGCCTTAGATCTAAAGGATACATACTCTCATATATTCATCCACCCTTCACACTAGTCCTACCTCAGCTTCCAGGTGAATATATCCTGATATGGGTGTTCATAGTCCCTTAGTCACAGTGAAACACATTTTGACAAGTCACATAGGACGTCATTATTCCTGATCTCCTAAGTTTTTGATTTTTCATTAGCAGCCTTTATGATTGCTAACAAGTATAGCATTGTGAAATGATATTTGAGAGGCAATATTATAGTTTGTTGCGCTGGGGGTGGATTCTTGGACTAAGGTGAGGTTGACACAACCCTCAGCAAAGGCTTACAGGTCCCCACCGTCAGCAGGTGGAGTGGGCTGAAGCTAGAGGCCACTGGAGCTTCATACCAGCCCACGTTCCCCTCGGGTTGAGCCTTTGGGTGCCGGGGCCAGCAGGCCTTAGGCGGGCCTCAAGATAGTTCAGCCCAGAGACAGCAGCCAGCAGGTGGCATAGTTCTATCCTAGACTGGTCCCAATACAGGAACCCAAGCACCAAGGAATGAGGATTGACTGAAAGTGCTTGAGCAAAGAAAGGCCAGAGCCTTAGGAGTCCAAGTCTAGAGGATTGAGACAGAGGCGTCACTGTCGAACTTGAATGAGAGCTGGCAGCAATTGGAAGGTTTAGCAAGCAACGTAGAACTCTGGACACAAAGGAGTCTATAGTGTGGTCATCCGTAGCAATGGTCAGGGCACAGAGAAGGCAGGCGTGGTCAGGCATAGCAGCTGTCAAGGCATGGAGAAGGTAGGACGGGCATGGTCGGACGTAGCAGAGGTCAGGCTTGGAGATGGAGGACGGGCATAGCAGAGGGCAGGCTTGGAGAAGGCAGGCAAGGTCGGATGTAGCAGAGGTCAGGCTTGGAGAAGGCAGGCAAGATCGGATGTAGCAGAGGTCGGCACCAGGAGGTCAATCAAAGGACAGAGAGACAAACGAAGAATCGGGAACTTGGAGACAAACTGGAACACGGATCAAGGAAGCACAGAGGCAACGAGTACCGAGGAGACCTGTTGCAAAGGCAACGCCTCAGTGCAAGGCCTGAGCATTTATACGCTAAAGGATCTGACGTCAGCATCTGGATTCAATGGCATAAACTAGCAATTTTCAAAAGTGCACTTACATGGGTAAAGTTGTACTTACATGTGGAAAACCCACTTTTAAGCATGTAAATGATTTTGAAAATCAGGCCCTTTTTTTTTTTTAATTTAAACACATATGCTTGCAAATATCACTGGCAAACCTACCTGCATATGTTACCAGGTGTAAATGTGTGTAAGTAGTTTTCCAGGGATAATTTTCAGAGCGAAAGTATGCATGTACTTTAGCTTTGAAAATTAATATAAAGTCAACAGATGAAAAATACATACAAACTTTGCATTCTTCAAAAATTACCTCCAATGAGGCTGCTCTCCTGGTTTCCTTTGTTTTGAGCAGCATCGAAATATGGGCCAACACCTGTAATTTTGCAATTTGCAATCATTGTTTATGGGTTCCAAAGAATCATTTTTCCAGATCTTGCTCGATTAAGTTAGGAAAGAAGAAAGTTGTATCTGGGTATATACAATTAAGCCTTAGTCATATCTTTTATACTTTCATACCCCTGTACATGTATGTTTTCTTTGAACCTACTCAGCTCTAAATTGTCTTGATACAAAGAAGTTCACTGGTGCCAGAGCAGATGGTGGGGTTGAGTGAGTGTCATACTCATTTGTTAATCCTAGGTGATGTCTCTGAATATATTCAAAGTTTAATTTTCTTTATCTTGCTATGACTTTGCCTGGGTTCCCCCTCTAGTTTTGTGAACTAATATAGAATTTTATGTTTATTTGTATTGTTGCCTGCGATTTTTAGGTTTCTTTCTTGTTTTTCTTAAGACTAGTTTGCTGCTATCAAGTTATCTTGATAATATTTGTAAAATTCTATTAAAAAATATATTCCTCTGAATCAGGGCTAATCTCTACCCAAATTCTTTGTTCATTTTCTGGGCAAAAGTGTTTTTAGTGTGTCAACAATGTGCTCCCCTGTAGTTCAACAAAATCCATTTTAAGGCTTTTGCTGCTCCCCTATGGTTAGAAGTGGAAACTGTAAAGCATTTCACTTGGAAAAAATGAAGGCTCTCTATGGGGCAGAGGCAATAAGGTACGCTCAGCAGTACGCACAGTTTTACCAAGAGTTGCGCGTGCATTTTATGAGCGTAAACTTTACTGCCAATGCAGCATGGAGTTTTATGCACATAAATTGTGCATGTAAAACTGCATGTCTTGCTTAGCACCTTCGCATAGAAATCCCACGTAAATGAAGGCATTATGCATTACCCCCCAATGCAGAAAGGTGTGCCGACTTAACTCATATTTCCTTAGCACTGGAAATTTTACTCCAAGTCAGAGGTGGAGTAAAGTTTCCAGTGGTTGTGTGAGAAGTGCAACCTCAACTTATCCTGCCTCCTCAAGCTGCGAGTCTTCGGGGTGTTGTGCGGCATAGGTAGCACTAATGAAAGAGGGAGCAGGAGAGGCATTGTGAGCATGCAGCCCAACTTCCTGTTGCTGCATTTTAGGAATTTTTTTTGTCTCTTTTTTCCCCCTTACTGCCTCAGTCTCCACTTAGAGCCAAGCCTTTTGCCCCTGGTGCTGTTACTTTTTTGTTGTTGTTTAAATTTCCTTCTCTCAGGGACCTATTGCCGCTTCTTTTTCTCATTGCAGTTCAGTGGTTCTAGCCTGATGGCCAAACATCAGGCTAGCCACATCTAGGACCACTCCTTTTCTGAAGCTTTCTCCTGCCCATCCTCCCACTGTTCTTAAAGGAATAGTGTCCAGGTTTAAAATGTGCATTCAGTCTGCTCTGAGCATACATTTTTCAGTCTGAGCACTTTTTAAACACCCAATGCATTAGCGTTGCATTAGCTTGCTGCATCAGAAGTTAAATAAAATTTTAATTTGTGCATTAAGAAATTGTGCAATGAATTTCAATGCACAATTTTAATGCAAGGTTATTGCATCAGCCTGCATATTATAAAAATGCTAGGGTCCCTGGATGATCACTTCAGCCCAACAGTGCATGCACATGCACCATTGTACATGTGCATGCACTTTTAAGAAAAGACTCAAAACCTGGTTGTTCAATCAGGCCTTTTCCTATTCAGATAATCTTCTGAATTAAAACCTGCCCGTTCATGAGTAGTATTTTGACTCTTCCTTAGTCTCGCCTTAGTCAAAAAATTTCATGTCCAGATTTAGCTCCTCTACTTAGTTCCTGTTGCCTTCACTACGGTTCACATACCTAATCATTACCCCACTAGCCTTTTATTATATTGTACAGTGACACCCTTATATGCCCCTCTGTTCCATGATATTAGTTTGGTGCAATCCATTGTTGCGTCAATCCCTAGTTTTCTGTCTCGTAGTTCAAGATCTTAGCCTCTGCTATCACGTGTGTATTATATTTACTCTCTCCGAGACACTGTTTTCTGTATAAATGTTAAATGTTATCTGCTTGTTTTATTGGTTAATAATAATAATATAATATTCTTATTGGAATCCTTAGTTCTTTGTAATTGTTCTCTTTTGAAGCTCTGTTAATGTTCAATGTAATTGCTTTCATTTACTGAAGCACTGTTTCTGTTCAATGTAAACCGAACTGATTTGTAACCCCTTACAAGAAATTCGGTATATAAAACTGTTAAATATCTAAAAAAATACATGCGACCTGGCAACAACTGTGGGAGGGCAGAGGCCCCAGCACTAAAAACATATGCAGAGCCCCAGAGACTGTCCAAAACATGGGACTACTGCAGCGGCTTTGAAACAAATTGGCGAGCCTCTGACCTGGCCGGAGGGGAGAGCAGGCATGTAAACAAAACATAGACTTCAACCTCTGGGATGGGGAAATCATTAACAGGCTAGATTGCCAGAAGAGGACGCAGGGAGCTAGCAAACAAAACTGAAATTCATGAAAACTGCAGGTCACATGGTGAAGAGAGTAGAGAGAAAGGAAGAAGAAGGGACGTGGCAATTATCATACACAATCTCCTGAATAATGTGTCTTCTCCATGGGTTGCCTCAGGGAGGGGGACAAAAAGTTATTTGTAAGTTCTTCAGGGCAGGGACCCTGGCTAGGTTTTACTTCTGCTCCCATCCCAAGGTGTAGGTCCTTTGGACTAGAGGTGGAAAGAAGTCCTCTCCGGTCCCAGTACAAGGTGACTAGTGAGCTATGATGGAGCTCCCTTATTCTGCTGTGAGCTGTACATTGTGTGAGCTGTACATTGTGTAAACTGATAGAGGTTAAAGCATTACTTTTGTGCCTTATTGTAAACCATTGTGACGGTAACCACCTTAACGACGGTATAGAAAAAGATTTAAATAAAATAAATAAATAAACAACCCACACTCGGACTATGTAGGCAGTGTCCAAAATAATCAGTTTTATTGAATGGCACAATTAAATATGGTAAATCACATACTACAGTCACTGCAGTTTCTCTTTTAATTACAGATCTTTTTTCCTTTATCTGTGCATTAGTCTTTATTAGGCCAGAAATCCATCCACACTTCTGGATTAAACCGTGCAATGGTCCCTATGGGCTAAGTCCCCTTGGATGGTCGGTAAACTCCTCCTGATGGCACAAAAATGTATCTTGGCACAGAGTTAATGTCTCTATCCCTCAAGGTTCTTTGTGGACGCTAGATGGGTATCTTCCCTTGAATATGGATCCTTTACTCATAGTTAGTAGATTAATCTTTGTTAAGCCCGTCGGTCGCAGATGGCTGCGACCACTAATGCTCACCTCTTTCTTTGCTGCATTGTCAACCATTGGAAGAATGGCAGCCTCCGCCAACCACCGCCAACCAGCCTGGTGTTCCCGGGACGGCGTGGGCGCTGCCGACCACCATCTTGTTCTAGGAATTACCTAGTGGCGCGCCACCTTTGTACACATCATGGCGGGTACCTCGGGGCATCCAGACAGCATGAGAATATGATTTGCGACATTCCTCCCCATGATCCCTTCTGTGATTTGGAAGGAGCCACTTGCCTTGAAATGAAGGGCAGCCAAGTGTTTGGTGAGGCCAAGGATGGCACGGGACCTTGCAGTGACCGGATCAAGATTCCCTCAAATGTCTTGATATAATTCCTGGATTGCATGAGAGCTGAGGCGATACCTGCTAACCACTAAGTTCTCAGACATGCCCAGCAAGGATGTTCAGGAAGGAGATATGCTCCCTGTTTCACCTGCGCCATGGCCGCCCATGTGCCAGCCATTGGACTGGGGCCTGAGCCCATGGTAGCGGAGCCTGCCCCTGCGCTGCTGGTACTTCCCTCGGATGTCTTGGAAGTGGCCTTGGCTGTTATTCAGGTTGTTCTTCTTCCACGTGTTGTCATCTGCGTTGACAAAATGGTGTTAGGAAGGTTGACCTGGTAAAGACAGTTGTTTTTATTGGTCCAGGAATGCTTTGTAGGTGTGTGGGGATTGTTTGCAGTGTTTATCGCACATGATACATGCCGCGATAATACCATGGGCTGCAATACCGCCCGCAATAAACACTTTTAGGACAGTACCACCAAGAAAAAAGGTGTAGTTATTACCTACATTACTGACCCACCATAGCGTGTGATACCTATCCCAAGGTGCTCTACCACCCCCTACTTTACATTTATCCTACCCCAGCTCCTCCCACTTGAATAATATTTTTTCCATTTGCATATGCAGTTTGCGCCTGGTTTCTTTAGCGCGGTTCGTGGTAGTAACGCATACGATACTGCCGTAATGCGCGCAATAATAGCCTATCACATTTTAAAGAATGACCCTGCTAGTACCTGATTCACTAAGGTCTTTTCCCTTAGACACAAAATGGGAGAATAGCTGTAATGAATCTAGTCCTAAGTTTGGTTGACCCATAGACTTGTCCTAAAGTTAATCAGTTATAAAGTTAGATGGCTAACTTTAAGATAACTGGCTATATTATGTTAGGGAAGATGGAGACCTTGAGCATGGGAAAGCTCAGAGGCCTTCACAATCTGTTAGGGAGCGCTAGGAGAGCGGTCCCATTTCCAAGGAGATTGTGTGCCCTTGGACCTCGGCACAACCCCAGAGGACTCCAAGGCAGAACCGAGGCTGGTGAGACATGTCCAAGCCTGGGCGGAGACCAGGAAGCCAGGCCCCTGCTGACCTGCACAGCCTGAGTGAGACCAACCACACAAGGTTGGTCTCTGAGTGGTCCTCCGACTACTCCAAGCCCTTTCGGACCTGCCGCTGGGAACGGCAAAGGCAGCAGGCCAGACAGGAGACAAGGGCAGACGAAGGTTCTGGAACATGAAGACTCAAGATGAGGAACTTGGAGACGTGAAGACACAGACGAGGAACTTGGAGATGTGAAGACACAGACAAGAAGCGTGAGACGTGAAGACTCAGACGAGAAGCTTGAGACGTGAAGACTCAGACGAGAGGCCTAAGACGTGAAGACTCAGATGAGAGGCTTGAGCATGAAGACTCAGACAAGAAGCTTGAGCACGAAGACTCAGGATCAAGATTCAGGAACAAAGTCTAGTACTGGGTTGAGGCTGTGACACAGTGCACCCTACACAGCCCATCACAGGGCAGACCCACGGGACGGGTCGCAGACCACGCTTGAGTGCAAAGCGGACACCAGACGAATACATGGAAGATAAAGCCGGAACATGGCGAAGATTCAGTAGAAGCCTGCACCAAGACGCACACCCTACACAGCCGCCCATGCCTGGTCACGGACCACGCTGGAACAGAGCAGGTTCAGTCAGAGTCTTAGGCATGGACAGAGCAGCCACAAGAACATCCGAAGGCCGAGACGAGATTCAGGATAGGGGACCAAGACGAGACTTGGCTTCAAACATGAGACAGGGGACCAAGACGAGACTTGGCTTCAAACATGAGACAGGGGATCAAGACGAGACTTGGCTTCAAGCGAAGATGACCCTCCGGAGGTTTGCGCTGCAGATGAGAAGACAGGCTCATGCCACGAGGTGACGAGACACGACATGGCACGCCAGAAGAAGTAGCAATGAGGAACCACGGGTCCAGGAAGCAGAAGCGGAGATGAGGCATCAGGAAGGAACATCAGGAAGACCACGGAACATCAGGAGAAGACAAGGGATATCCAGAAGTGACCAGGAACATAGAACAACGATGAGGGATCCCACGAAGAACTGGAAATACCAGCAGGAGCGAAGACAAGAAGTCCATGGAAGAGACTAACTCCTTTGTTCCTGAATTACATAGTCTGGGAAAACAAATAAGCATGGGTGTAGCTTGCTTATTGCGGCGGTTACTACCCCTAACTAATTAAGCTAAATATTTCACATAGATGCAGTTCCAACACTGCTCTCTGCATTAATGGAGGGGGTGGAAGGGAAATAGAACCAAAAGGTTACTAAGAGCCAAGAGTAACAGATAAGTATGAGAAAAAAATGTGCAAAGCTTGCTGGGCAGACTGGATGGGCCATTTGGTCTTCTTCTGCCATCATTTCTATGTTTCTATGTTTCTATGAAGGCAACTAAGTACTGGAAGCTGGGCCCTTATATAGGGCTGAAGATCAGGAGACGCCCAGGGAGGAGTCCAGGTGGGGCCCAGAGCATATCCGGCTGTGGGCCCTTTAAATCTCTGAAGGAGAAGCGGCCCTTAGGAAGCAGGAAACAGGAAATGCAGCACCATGGTCAGTGGCCATGCTGCCGCTGAGCAGTGCAGGGAAAGCTGGGCCTCTGCGCATGCCCCGAAGATAGCAGCGGTGTCCAGGCCGCCGAAGATGGACTGAAGAGCAGCTCCAGCTGCAAGGGACATCGGGGACTGCGGCCTCTGGGCCGTGAAGCGGAACTGAAGTTGGCGGCGGCTCCTGCCGCCCTGGGAAGCACCAAAGTCCGCAGCTCCCTGCCGCGGTGAAGAGAGGAAACATCAGGGGCCTCCAGGCCGCGAAGGTAAATGCCTGCTCGCAGCTGGCCCGCAAGCAGAAGTGTAACATATTAAATAGTGTGGCTTTACTATTGAAAATACTTCTAAAGTTAGTTGCATAAGTTTATCTGGCTAACTATGTTATCTGGACTGGGTCTAAATTTGTACCTCACCAAGTACAGGACCAAGTACTTCCCTCGGACGTCTTGGAAGTGGCCTTGGCTGTTGTTCAGGTTGTTCAACCTCATAGACTATCAATAGCTCCAGAAACTTTACTACACCTCTAACCAGGAGTTAAATTTCTAGTGTAAGGAAAACATGAGTTAAGGCTATGCACCTCCTACGTTGGGGAGTAATACCTAATGCCTTGATTAACCTAGGATTTGCTTGCAGGAGTGCTAATGTGTGCTTACAATTTTACTCATGTTTGCACACACATTGGCATGCACTAAACTCCTTGTTACATCAGAAGTAAAGCTGTATGCACAAAAATGTGCTTACAGTCGTACACTAACGTGCGCACAGCAAAGTGCTTTTTATTACATTGGTGCCTTTGAAAAGCTGCTAGTGGCTCTGATTCTTTCTCCTTCCACTCTTCCCCTTCTCCAAGCTAGCAGAAGTAAAATCTTTTATCAAATATTCTAAATCTGAGGTCTCTGGTGTCCATTTGGTCTCTTGTGCAAATTCCTGTGACTTCAGACATGCAATCCAAGCCTGTTAGTGCAACTTGTTTTAAGGAAGTGCTGTGTTTAGGAAATATACAGTAATAGTTTATCAATATCCAGGGATGGGGAGAGAGTGAGATCTAGGGATAAGTAGAGATAACATTTTTTTTGGTTTATTTATTCATTTCAAAGGCCATTAAAATGGACCAAATTTGGTCCATTTTAAATGAAATAAATTTTTTTCATTTATTTGTTTTTTTCATTTACCATTAAAATTAATGGGGTAAGCAAGTCATCCTATTTTGGACTACAAAATTGGGGTTTTCTAATGAATTCTAATGAAATTGTTAGGTAGATGTAACCCCATTCCCAGGTGAAGATTGCACTCCAAAGGGGCCATAAAATAATTTATAAGTACTTTGGGGCAAGGATCCTGGCTAGCTCGCCAACCTCCCTTCCTTTCCAGGGTGTAGGTTCTTTCAACTGGGGGAAAGGGGTCCTCTCAGGAACCAGTGCGAGGGCTAACTAACTCTCTTCTCCTGACTCCCTGGTGGAGGTGATAATTAATGATCCTTATGTGTGCTGGCAGTGCCAAATAAAAGTCAATGGAGCTACTGGGTTAATGTCTAAAAGCTTTACTGTTGCAATATAATATAATATAATATAATATAATATAATGGCACAATATGGATCCATAGCACCACTGAATTAGTTCTTTGCAAAGGGTTGTATAATGGCACAATATGGATCCACAGCACCACTGAATTAGTTCTTTACAAACTTCTCCTCAATCTGTGCAGATATATCTGTTGCCAGCACTAGGGTAACTACTACCCTCCAGGGATTTGGAAAAATAGATGTCCACAGGAGGTGCAGGGTGTCCCTTTGATGGCCGGGTCACCTGACTAAAATACTGGTTGCTGTTTCTGCACAGAGAGATAACCTCTTTCTCTCTCTCTCCAGGGTTTGCAGAAGCCCTGATGATTGATTCCAAGGATGTTAGGCTTTGCCTTTACTCACAGTTAGTTGGTTTCTAGATTATTTTGTTTCTGATGCAACTCTTTCCTTTTGTCAGTTGTGATCCCTGGTGGGAGGGACCCTGAGGCAGGACTCTTTGTGCTTCATTCAAGAAGACGGGGCAGTCAACACTTCTTCCTGGATTTTGAACGCAATCTTTTCAAAAACGGAAGATACCACTGGAGCGGATCCTTACAGCAGGTCACTGGCAACCCCTTCTTCATGGAGGGTTTGGAGGGCAGGTCTTCCCTAACCTGCCCAGGCCCAGACCCAGGGTTCCCCATTCCCTGGGCCCAGGAGCTGAACAGCTCCAGTAAGGCTCCTAGCACTTAAAAGAATAAATTCCAAAAAATGTACCCAGATGGGAAAATCCAGGCCAGCCAGTGAGTGGACTGGAAAGGAAATAACCCCTCCCGACCCTGGTCAGGACCACCAAACCGGGCTTGCTTGGCTTCTCTGGTTGGGCCTGCAAAACAGCAAAAGCCAAGCTCCTGTTTACTTCTGAACTCTTTTTCAAACTCAAAGGACTGCCTCCTGAGCTCTAGCTGGGGAGTTGCTATATAGTATTACCGGGAGATGGCCATTCCAGACCCGCAGACAAAGGGTCTGTATCTGAATGGATCCTCCCCACTCACCATCCTGCACTAACTAACTGACACTGAAAACCCAGGA
Organism: Rhinatrema bivittatum; assembly: GCF_901001135.1. Classification (NCBI taxonomy): domain Eukaryota; kingdom Metazoa; phylum Chordata; class Amphibia; order Gymnophiona; family Rhinatrematidae; genus Rhinatrema; species Rhinatrema bivittatum. The sequence continues at coordinate 295,191,669 of NC_042618.1, forward strand.
TTTAATGGTAACAGAACTGAGTGACTGTTATATAGACAATCAGAAGAGGGCAAGTTCAAAGAGCTGCATTTAGGGGATAGCAAGGTTCCACATTGGGAGTCACCATCCAGGAAAAGGATCAAGGTGTCATTGTGGATAATATGTTGAAATCCTCTGCTCAGTGTGAGATGGTGGCCGAGAAAGCAAATAGAATGCTATGAACCTTGAGTATTGTATGCAGTTCTACACAGAAACAGAAATGAGGCAGAAAATGACCAAATGGTCCATCCTGTCTGCCCTCAGAACTTATGGTAGTATCTGTTGTGCCATGTAGGTTATCCCCATGCTTATCAGTTTCCCAGACCGCAAAAGACAGGGCCCTCATTGGTTGCTGTTTGCATCCAATTCCCCATTACACCTTGCCATTGAAGCAAAGAGCAATGTTGGAGTTGCATCAAAGTATCAGGCTTATTGGTTAAGGGTACTAACCGCCACATCAGCAAGTAACCCCCATACTTATTGTTTCCCCAGAACGTAAAAGACAGGGCCCTTGTTGGTTACTGTTTGAATCCAATTCCCCTTTTCCCTCTGCCATTGAAGCAAGAGCCATGATGGAATTGCATCAAGAGTTTGAAGGCTTATTGGTTAAAGGTACTAAGTACTGCACCAGCAAGTTACCCCATGCATTCTTTTCTTCATTTCCATCCTCTAGCCTTTAGAGATCCACAATATTTATCCCATGCCACTTTGAATTCTTTCAATATTTTCATCTTTATCACCTCCTCTGGAAGGGCATTCCAGGCATCCACCACCCTCTCCATGAATAAATATTTCCTAACATTGGTTTTGACTTATCCTCCCTGGATTTTCATTTTGTGACTCCTAGTTCTACTGATTTATTTCCAATGGAAAAGATTTGTCGAATATGCATCATTAAAACCTTTCAGGTATCTGAAGGTCTGTATCATAACTCCCCTGCATTTCCTTTCTTCCAGGGTATACATATTCATATCCTTCAACCTTTCCTCATAGGTCTTCTCATACAGACCCCACACCATTTTGGTTGCTCTTCTCTGGACTGCCTCCATCCTGAATTTGTCCCTTTTGAGATATAGACTCTAGAACTGAACACAGTATTCCAAATGAGGCTTCACCAAGGACCTGTTCAAGGGCATTAACACCTTTTTCTTACTGGTTATTCCTTTCTCTGTGCAGCCCAGCATTCTTCTCGTTTTGTCACATTGTTTTGCCATCTTCAGATTTCCAGACAATATAACCCCAAGATGCTTCTCTTGGTCCATGCACATCAATTTTTCACCCCATCACATACAGCTCTTTTGGATTACCACATCTCTTATGCATGACTCTGCACATCTTTGTATTGAATTCAAGCTGCCAAATCTTTGACCACTCTTCCAGCTTTCTTAAATCCATTTTCATTCTCTCTACTCCTTCAGGAGTATTCACTCTATTGCAGATCTTAATATCACCCGCAAATAGACAAATTATACCTTCTATCCTTTCCACAATGACGCTCACAAAGATATTGAACAGAACCAGTCTCAAAACCGAATTCTGTGACACTCCACTTAACACGGTTTTGTCTTCAAAGTAGGTTCCATTTATCATTACACCCTGTCTCCTATCAGTCAACCAATTTGATGTCTGTTCCTGATGTTACCTGATGTCTGTTCCCATTCCAGTGCCTGATCCAGTTCCTGCTTGTCCTTCCTGCTTTCGGCTGCCAGGAGTGCAGCAAACCCCGCTTTAGGCTGCCAGGAGTGCAGCAAAACCTGCTTTAGGCTGCCAGGAGTACAGCAACCTACCCTGCCTTGACTGCCAGGAGTGCAGTACTCTCCGCTTCCTCTTCCCTGCACGTGTCCACTCCCGCGATTGTAGGACAAGGTGGTCCGTGACCAGTCCAGCCGTGCTGGCTGTGTAGGGCGCCTTGAGAGACAGTGCCTGTTTCCTGCTTCAGCCCTTGCCTTGATGTCTTGTTTCAGCCCTGTCTTGGATGTCTGCTTCAGCCCCCGTCTGATGTCTTCATGATGTTAAGGACTCTGTCTGCCCTCGCCTCTGTCCGGCCTGCCGCCCTATGCCGTACCCAGCGGCAGGTCCGAAAGGGCTTGGAACAGTCGGAGGACCGTTCATCAATCAACATCCCAGTGTTGGTTGCCATGGGCGTGCAGGTCCGGCTGAGGGTCAGACTCCGCTCCTTACCCCCTGCATCTGTACTCGCCTGGCTCACCATGCCTGCACCGGCTCACCTCCCACGGTGTGGCTTGGGGCTCCTCCTTGAGTCTTGCCGTGGCTCAAGGGCTCACCACCTGCTATGGAGGCGACCGCGCTCTCGCGTGCTCGGTAACACCAAGAACCTGATACACTCAAAAGATTTAATCACTCAAATAACATAGACAAAAGACAAAAGGAAAGGGATACAGCAATGGAAAAACAGAATTTATCTGTTTTTATTTGGTTTTATATGTTTTGAATTTACATGGTAATTGTGTTTTTAAGGAATAATTTGCTGCAGATTTTATACATAAGTAATCTAATTCAAAACAAGAGTCAATAAGTTTGGTAATTAGAAAGATATGTAGATGAATTCTAGTGTTTTGAGGGCCATTGCCAGACAAATATAAAATAAATCCATAGACTAAAAGTACTTTAGGTTAGCTTTACAGCCCTGCTCCCATAGAAATTTTAAATTGATAACAAATCATAAGAATATAAGAACATGCCATACTGGGTCAGACCAAGGGTCCATCAAGCCCAGCATCCTGTTTCCAACAGTGGCCAATCCAGGCCATAAGAACATGGCAAGTACCCAAAAACTAAGTCTATTCCACGTTACCGTTGCTAGTAATAGCGATGGTTATTATCTAAGTCAACTTAAGTAATAGCAGGTAATGCACTTCTCCTCCAAGAACTTATCCAATCCTTTTTTAAACACAGCTACACTAACTGTACTAACCACATCTTCTAGCAACAAATTCCAGAGTTTAATTGTGCGTTGAGTGAATAAGAACTTTCTCCGATTAGCTTTAAATGTGCCACATGCTAACTTCATGGAGTGCCCTCTAGTCTTTCTACTATCCGAAAGAGTAAAAAACCGATTCACATCTACCCGTTCTAGACCTCTCATGATTTTAAATACCTGTATCATATCCCCCCTCAGCCGTCTCTTCTCCAGGCTGAAAAGTCCTAATCTCTTTAGTCTTTCCTCATAGGGGAGCTGTTCCATTCCCTTTATCATTTTGGTCGCCCTTCTCTGTACCTTCTCCATCGCAATTATATCTTTTTTGAGATGCGGCGACCAGAATTGTACACAGTATTCAAGGTGCGGTCTCACCATGGAGCGATATAGAGGTATTATGACATTTTCCGTTCTATTAACCATTCCATTCCTAATAATTCCTAACATTCTGTTTGCTTTTTTGACTGCTGCAGCACACTGAGCCGACGATTTTAAAGTATTATCCACTATGATGCCTAGATCTTTTTCCTGGGTGGTAGCTCCTAATATGGAACCTAACATCGTGTAACTACAGCAAGGGTTATTTTTCCCTATATGCAACACCTTGCACTTGTCCACATTAAATTTCAGCTGCCATTTGGATGCCCAATCTTCCAATCTTGCAAGGTCCTCCTGTAATGTATCACAGTCTGTTTGCGATTTAACTACTCTGAATAATTTTGTATCATCCGCAAATTTGATAACCTCACTCGACATATTCCTTTCCAGATCATTTATATATATATTGAAAAGCACCAGTCCAAGTACAGATCCCTGAGGCACTCCACTGTTTACCCTTTTCCACTGAGAAAATTGACCATTTAATTCTACTCTCTGTTTCCTATCTTTTAACCAGTTTGTAATCCAGGAAAGGACATCGCCTCCTATCCCATGACTTTTTAGTTTTCGTAGAAGCCTCTCATGAGGGACTTTGTCAAATGCCTTCCTAAAATCCAAATGCACTAAATCTACCAGTTCACCTTTATCCACATGTTTGTTAACCCCTTCAAAAAAATGAAGAAGATTTGTTAGGCAAGACTTCCCTTGGGTAAATCCATGTTGACAGTGGTCCATTAAATCATGTCATAAGAACATAAGAAAATAAGAAAATGCCATACTGGGTCAAACCAAGGGTCCATCAAGCCCAGCATCCTGTTTCCAACAGTGGCCAATCCAGGCCATAAGAACCTGGCAAGTACCCAGAAACTAAGTCTATTCCATGTAACCATTGCTAATGGCAGTGGCTATTCTCTAAGTGAACTTAATAGCAGGTAATGGACTTCTCCTCCAAGAACTTATCCAATCCTTTTTTAAACACAGCTACACTAACTGTACTAACCACATCTTCTAGCAACAAATTCCAGAGTTTAATTGTGCGTTGAGTGAATAAGAACTTTCTCCGATTAGCTTTAAATGTGCCACATGCTAACTTCATGGAGAGCCCTCTAGTCTTTCTACTATCCGAAAGAGTAAAAAACCGATTCACATCTACCCGTTCTAGACCTCTCATGATTTTAAACACCTCTATCATATCCCCCCTCAGTCGTCTCTTCTCCAAGCTGAAAAGTCCTAACCTCTTTAGTCTTTCCTCATAGGGGAGTTGTTCCATTCCCCTTATCATTTTGGTAGCCCTTCTCTGTACCTTCTCCATCGCAATTATATCTTTTTTGAGATGCGGCGACCAGAATTGTACACAGTATTCAAGGTGCGGTCTCACCATGGAGCGATACAGAGGCATTATGACATTTTCCGTTTTATTCACCATTCCTTTTCTAATAATTCCCAACATTCTGTTTGCTTTTTGGACTGCCGCAGCACACTGCACCGACGATTTCAGTATGTTATCCACTATGACACCTAGATCTCTTTCTTGGGTTGTAGCACCTAATATGGAACCCAACATTGTGTAATTATAGCATGGGCTATTTTTCCCTATATGCATCACCTTGCACTTATCCACATTAAATTTCATCTGCCATTTTGATGCCCAATTTTCCAGTCTCACAAGGTCTTCCTGCAATTTATCACAATCTGCTTGTGATTTAACTACTCTGAACAATTTTGTGTCATCTGCAAATTTGATTATCTCACTCGTCATATTTCTTTCCAGATCATTTATAAATATATTGAACAGTAAGGGTCCCAATACAGATCCCTGAGGCACTCCACTGTCCACTCCCTTCCACTGAGAAAATTGCCCATTTAATCCTACTCTCTGTTTCCTGTCTTTTAGCCAGTTTGCAATCCACGAAAGGACATCGCCACCTATCCCATGACTTTTTACTTTTCCTAGAAGCCTCTCATGAGGAACTTTGTCAAACGCCTTCTGAAAATTCAAGTATACTATATCTACCGGTTCACCTTTATCCACATGTTTATTAACTCCTTCAAAAAAGTGAAGCAGATTTGTGAGGCAAGACTTGCCCTGGGTAAAGCCATGCTGACTTTGTTCCATTAAACTATGTCTTTCTATATGTTCTGTGATTTTGATGTTTAGAACACTTTCCACTATTTTTCCTGGCACTGAAGTCAGGCTAACCGGTCTGTAGTTTCCCGGATCGCCCCTGGAGCCCTTTTTAAATATTGGGGTTACATTGCTATCCTCCAGTCTTCAGGTACAATGGATGATTTTAATGATAAGTTACAAATTTTTACTAATAGGTCTGAAATTTCATTTTTTAGTTCCTTCAGAACTCTGGGATGTATACCATCCGGTCCAGGTGATTTACTACTCTTCAGTTTGTCAATCAGGCCTACCACATCTTCTAGGTTCACCGTGATTTGATTCAGTCCATCTGAATCATTACCAATGAAAACCTTCTCCATTACGGGTACCTCCCCAACATCCTCTTCAGTAAACACCGAAGCAAGGAAATCATTTAATCTTTCCGCGATGGCCTTATCTTCTCTAAGTGCCCCTTTAACCCCTCAATCATGTAACGGTCCAACTGACTCCCTCACAGGCTTTCTGCTTCGGATATATTTAAAAAAGTTTTTACTGTGAGTTTTTGCCTCTATGGCCAACTTCTTTTCAAATTCTCTCTTAGCCTGTCTTATCAATGTCTTACATTTAACTTGCCAATGTTTATGCTTTATCCTATTTTCTTCTGTTGGATCCTTCTTCCAATTTTTGAATGAAGATCTTTTGGCTAAAATAGCTTCTTTCACCTCCCCTTCTAACCATGCCGGTAATCGTTTTGCCTTCTTTCCACCTTTCTTAATGTCTTTCTATATGCTCGACGATTTTGATCTTGAGAATAGTTTCCACTATTTTTCCCGGCACTGAAGTCAGGCTCACTGGTCTATTGTTATCCCGGATCGCCTCTGGAGCCTTTTTTAAATATTGGGATTACATTGGCCACCCTCCAGTCTTCAGGTACAATGGATGATTTTAATGGTAGGTTACAAATTTTAACTAATAGATCAGAAATTTCATTTCTGAGTTCCTTCAGTATCCTAGGATGCATACCATCCGGTCCAGGTGATTTGCTACTTTTTAGTTTGTCAATGTGGCCTACTACATCTTCCAGGTTCACAGTGATTTCTTTCAGTTCGTCTGACTCATCACCCCTGAAATCCATCTCTGGAACTGGTATCTCCCCAGCATCCTCATTAGTAAACACGGAAGCTAAGAATTCATTTAGTCTTTCTGCAATGGCCTTATCTTCCCTAAGAGCCCCTTTAAACCCTCAGGCATCTAATGGTCCAACCGACTCCCTCACCGGTTTCTTGCTTTGGATATATTTTAAAACGTTTTTATTATGAGTTTTTGCCTCTATGGCCAACTTCATTTCAAATTCTCTCTTCGTCTGTCTTATCAATGTTTTACATTTAACTTGACAATGCTTATGTTTCATCCTATTTTCTTCAGATGGATCCTTCTTCCAATTTTTGAAGGATGTTTTTTTGGCTAAAATAGCCTCTTTCACTTCACCTTTTAACCATGACGGTAATCGTTTTGCCTTCCTTCTACTTTTCTTAATGCGTGGAATACATATGGACTGCGCCTCTAGGATTGTATTTTTAAACAATGTCCAAGCCTGTTGAACACTTTTAACCTTTGCAGCTGCACCTTTTAGTTTTTTTCTAACTATTTTCCTCTTTTTATCAAAGTTTCCCTTTTGAAAGTTTAGTGTTAGAGCTGCACATTTACTTATTGTCCAATGTTCAAGTCTGCCCAAGAAGGAGGGTTCTTTTTGTCCCATCCTGGATCCCAAAGGAGTCAACTGTCATTTGCGGGTGACTCCTTTTCTCATGGAAACCTTGCACTCAGTGATAATGGCCATGCAGTTGGGGGAGTTTCTTACCTCCTTGGATCTGTCTGAGGTATACCTGCATATTCCCATCTGGCTCTATAGAGCACCAACATCATTATCCTCTTTGGGTGCTGCCTTTTGGTCTGGCCACTGCGACCAAACGTTTTTGAAAGTTTTGGTAGTGGTAGCGGCAGAGTTGAGAGGATGAGATTCTGCTACACCCGTACTTGAACGACTGGATGATTCTGGCCAAGTCTCTGGAAGACAGCTTCCAGGTAATCTCCTTGTTGCAGCAGCTCAGTTTGGTTTTAAACCTGGCCAAGAGCAGTCTTTGCCGTCTCAGTCACTAGAGTATCTCGGTGTTTGGTTGGACAATGCAATGACAGTGACTTACATCAATCAGCAGTTAGGAACCAAGAGCCAGCAAGTATCGCAGAAAATAGCCCAGCTTATGGAATGTATGGAAGTGCATCTTCAAGAGATTTCAGCCTTGCACATTGCAGGAAAAGACAGTGTAAGAGCAAACTTTCTCAGCAGGCAGAGTCTGGACCCAGGAGAATGGGTATTGTCAGACAAGGTGTTTCAGCTAATAATGGATTTCTGGGGCCTTCTGTTTCTGGATCTGCTGGTGACTTTTCACAATGCAAAGGTTCCTTGATTCTTCAGTCACAGGAGAGATCCAAAGTCATTGGGCATCGATGCTTTCATGCAGGAATGGCCAGAGGACAAGTTGTTATATGCATTTTCCCTGTGGCCCATGTTGGGCAGAATGATTTGGAGGACTTGGAGGATCCAGAGTCACAGAGGGATGGTGCTTCTGGTGGTATCAGATTGGCCTAGGAGACCATGGAATGCAGATCTGTGAAGACTCCTGTAGATTCCCCACTACGATTTCCGGTGCACAGGGATCTGTTGTGGCAGGGGCCTGTTCTTCACAAAGATCTGACTCAGTTTTGTCTTATGGTATGGCCCTTGAGAGGGCTCGCTTGCGGAAGCATGGATATTCTACTGCGGTGTTTGCCACCTTGCTACAAGTGAAAAAGTTCTTCACTGCCTTAGCCTATATGTGAGTCTGGCGAGTGTTTGAGGCTTGATGTGAAGATCAAGAGATTCTTCCTTGTTCAGTTAAGATTCTGCTCATTTTTGAATTTTTGCAGGATGGATAGAATAGAAGGTTGGCCCTCAATTCCTTAAAGGTACAGGTAGTGACTTGCCTGTTTCAGGGGTCAGGTGAATGGTGGTCCCTGTCAGTTCATTCAGATGGGGTCCATTTCTTGAAAGGAGTGAATCAATCTTTGTCTTCTCTTAGGGTTACCGGTGCCCTTGTGGAGTCTTAATCTGGTTTTGGATTTCTTAGCAGGCCTTACGTTTTGACCGATGCGTAACCTTTCCTTGCAGTTACTGACCTTGAAAACTGTGTTTCTTGTGATGATTTGTTTTGCGCATAGAATATCCAAGCTGCAGGCCTTGTCTTGCTTGGAGCCATTCCTTCAATTGATTCCAGGGGTGATACAGCTGTTTACTGTTCCTTCCTTTTTGCCAAACGTGGTCTTGAATTTTCACTTAAATTAATCCATTTCCCTGCCATCTCTGGATAGGGAGAGAGATGCGGAGGAATTTCATCTGTTGTGACCCTTGGATGTTAAGAGACATATTGTGAGGTATCTGGAGGCTTCTAGACCTCTCAGGAAGATGGATTGCCTGTTTGTCCTCCAAGATGGAAGTAAACAGGGCAAGCTGGCTTCGTGGTGTACAATAGCTCGTTGGATTAAGGAGGTGGTCATGGCTGCATATGTGGATGCTGAACAGCCATTGCCCAGTCAGGTTAGGGTTCGTTCCATTAGGGCTCAGGCAGTGTCATGGGCAGAATTTAGATTGTCTCCCATCAACATTTACCGAGTTACAACGTGGTCTTTCGTACACACCTTTTCCAGGTATTATCATCTGGATGTGCAGGCCCAGGAGGACGCAGCCTTTGCATGTGCAGTTTTGAATGGACCACGGGCAGTCTCCCGCCCTATTCAGGAGTAGCTTGGGTACATCTCATTGGTTCTGGATTCATCTATCTGGATGCTAAGAAATGAGAAATTACTACTTACTTGATCATTTCCTTTTCTTTAGGACAAACAGATGAATCCAGCTTCTCACCCTTGGCTGCCGAATGATTGTTTTAAGGTCCTCCTTCATTGGCTATGTGATCCAGGAGTTACAGGTAAGTGTTAATCCAGTCCCTGACTAGTGTTAATACATTCTTTGTCTGAGCTCAGTGTTTCCTGTTGGTTAAGTACTGGAATAGTTATCTGTTATTAATCAAGTTTTTGTTAATCCGTCCACAGTTGGCTTTTGCAGAGAATACTGGTAGGCTGATGTCATTGCAGGAGTATATATACTATGATGTCAGCTTTGTTCTGTCTCCATCTGCTTGTAGAGGTGCATAACCCACTGGTTCTGGATTCATCTGTCTGTCCTAAAGAAATGGAAATTATCAGGTAAGTAGTAATTTCTCATTTCCTATTATCCCTGCTTAGGAAAAAATGGATATTAGTGATGGGCTAAAACCCAGCCCATAATAGTTTCATCACACCAGACTCTCTCTCTCACCAGTTCCCGCCCACCCACTGCAAGCAGGCAGTTACTCTGTCACTCTCAACAACAATCACTCAGTAGAGTCGTAATCTAAGCAGTTAAGCACTCCAAGCAAGTATTACAGTATGTCTCTTCTCTTTTTAATTTTATGTTTACAGTAATGAACAGAAATGGAGAACAGCCCTCTATATCTAAGGGCACTGGCATGAAGGGGCGGTCCAGAAAGCCCCACTTTACAAGGAGGATGTGTATCTTCTGGTAAGTCTTTTCCTCCAGGAGGAGGCAATACTATTTACCCCCAGAGCTTCCACATAGATCTGGTCCGGTATCATGCAGCCTGGGTGGGGGAGGGGGCCCTCCTGGAGGGTCATAACAGGCGTGCTTTTACTCATCTGGAGATGGAGGATCTCAGGAAGAAGGCCTGGGCTCTCCATCTCCATGAGGGGGAATGGTTGGAGGAGGTCCATAGGACCTTACATCCTCCTTTAGCTGGTAAGTTAGTTTATAAACTACTGGTCTACATGTAATTTGTGTGATAGTATAAGTTACTAGTTATCAAGAGATTAAGTAATCGTCACATGAATGTTGAAAAATTTACTAAGTTAGAGATAGTTAAGTTCAATTAATTATATGTTCAATGAAATGCATGATTTTTCTTAGCCTTCTTCCATTTGCATCAGAATTTAAGCATATAAAGAAAATGCAATGTGTTGTGTAATCATTCCTTATATTTTTGTTTGTGGTGTGCACTCTCCCAAATGGAATATTTAAACTTAAACATTGTTACATATATACTAGGGATGTGAATCGTGTGTTCGATCGTCTTAACGATCAATTTTGGCTGGGGGGGGAGGGAAATCTGATCGTCATGGTTTTTTTTTTTTTTAAATCGTAAAAAATCGTAAATCGGGGGAGGGCGGGAAAACTGGCACACCAAAACAACCCTAAAACCCACCTTGACCCTTTAAAATAAATCCCCCACCCTCCCGAAGCCCCCCAAAATGTTTTAAATTACCTGGGGTCCAGTGGGGGGGTCCCGGCACGATCTCCCGCTCTCGGGCCATGGCTGTGTTAATAGAAATGGCGCCGGTGGCCCTTTGCCCTTACCATATGACAAGGCAAAGGTAGCGCCGGTGCCATTTTGGTTCCTGTCACCCGACGTCACAAGTGCAGGAGTTTGCTCCCGGACCCCCACTGGACTTTTGGCAAGTCTTGTGGGGGTCATGAGGCCCCCCCAAGCTGGCCAAAAGTCCCTGGGGGTCCAGCGGGGATCCAGGAGCGATCTCCTGCACTCGTGACGTCGGGTGACAGGAACCAAAATGGCGCCGGCGCTACTTTTGCCCTCACTATGTCGACATAGTGAGGGCAAAAGTAGCGCCGGCGCCATTTTGAATATTGGCAATACGGCCCGCGTGCAGGAGGTCGCTCCCGGACCCCCGCTGGACTTTTGGCAAGTCTTGTGGGGGTCAGGAGGCCCCCCCCCAAGCTGGCCAAAAGTCCCTTGAGGTCCAGCGGGGGTCCGGGAGCGATCTCCTGCACTCGTGACGTCGGGTGACAGGAACCAAAATGGCGCCGGCGCTACCTTTGCCCTGTCATATGGTAAGGGCAAAGGGCCACCGGCGCCATTTCTATTAAAGCAGCCGTGGCCCGAGAGCGGGAGATCGCACCGGGACCCCCCACTGGATCCCAGGTAATTTAAAACATTTTGGGGGGCTTCGGGAGGGTGGGGGATTTGTTTTAAAGGGTCGGGGTGGGTTTTAGGGTTGTTTTGGTGTGCCGGTTTTCCCGCCCTCCCCCCTCCCCCGATTTACGATTTTTTGACGATAAATCGGGGGAATTGCTATTATATCGCGGCTCTAATGATTTTTGACGATTTAAAATATATCTGACGATTGTTTTAAATCGTCAAAAAACGATTCACATCTCTAATATATACAGCATGCTACAGCATGTTGCTGTATTTTAATGTATGATCTAATTGTGTAATGTAATTGGCCATTTATTGATAGTTTGTCTTCTTGCATGCTGTTGTGTGAACAACAATAAATTTAAGTTATGATGATTTTTTATTCTCTAATGTTATATTTTAACAGCAAGTAACACAGCAGCAGTGAAGTGGAGCTTTCTGGCCAAGGACAGAAGGACCAAGGAATAGATTTAGTTTAAAAAATAGTATTAGTTAGTTTTGTCTTTCTGATTGTTGTGTCACCTTTGCATAGTCTACTCTAATCAAAGAAGTCTGGTATATGTCTGTGTGTGTGTGTGTGTGTGAGTTACACTTTTATTTCATTATTGTATTGGCCTGTTAGGATATGTTTTATTTGATGTGATTCTACAGCATTAGTTTACATTGCACATGGTGCTGGACTGCTAGTATGTATGGCTAATTAAGATTTTTTTTTCAGTAGTTTGGAGGAAGATACTAGTAGTAAGTATAGTAATAAAATAAGTATCTTCCTCCAAACTATTAATACTATCTTATCTAGAATCTAGTATCATCTACTAGGGATGTGAATCGTTTTTTGACGATTTAAAATATCATCCGATATTTTTTAAATTGTCAATAATCGTTAAAGAGTGCAATACAATAGAAATTCTCCTGATTTATCGTGAAAAAATCGTTAATCGGGTTAGTGTCCACTAACCGGAGTTATTTGGGGGGAGGGCGGGAAAACCGGCACACCAAAACAACCCCTAAACCCACCCCGACCCTTTAAAACTAATCCCTTACCTTCCCCCACCCTCCCGAACCCCCCCCAAAACTTTTTACAAATACCTGGTGATCTAGCGGAAGTCCCAGGAGCGATCTCCCGGTCTCGGGCCATCGGCTGCCACTAATAAAAATGGCGCCGATGGCCCGAAAAAAAACCAACCCACCCCGACCCTTTAAAACTGACCCCTTAGCTTCCCCCACCCTCCCGAACCCCCCCCAAAACATTTTACAAATACCTGGTGATCTAGCGGAAGTCCCGGAAGCAATCTCCCGGTCTTGGGCCGTCCGTTGCGCTAATAAAAATGGCGCCAATGGCCCTTTGCCCTTACCATGTGACAGGGTATCTGTGCCATTGGCTGGCCCCTGTCACATGGTAGGAGCACTGGATGGCCGGCACCATCTTTAAAAATGGCGCCGGCCATCTCTGGTGAAAAAACCCATCAGACTAAGAAAATGCAAATCATACTTATCATACTACAGAACTCTAACAAATAAAACTAAAAAAGCCTAATGAACAAAACAAATACATGGAGTAGTTTTTAACTCAAAACTACTGTTTGAAACAGTTAAGAGTCTTATAACTACAAACAATAACTTCTCAAGAACTTCATGTAATGACTATACTACAGCATTAACTGAAAAAATCCAGAGACTGAAATAGCAAATCACATATACCTGCCCTAACAATGCAATGGATCATGTTAATGCACATAACTGGTCAACATTTGACAGTCTCAAAGATGGAGATTAGCAAAATCATAATTAAACTAAATCAGCTTCTTATCTACTTGACTTGATTCCTGCCTCTTCACTAAAACAAGTAAACCAAACAATAACCCCTACAACTTAGCACTTACAGAAGGACATATGCCCCATGGTCTAAAACAGGCCGTAATAAAACCAATCTTAAAGAATAAAGCAGGAAGATCTGACGATTGGCATCACTACCGACCAATCTCCAACTTAACCTTAATCGCAAAAATTCTTGAAAAAGCAGTTCTTAACCAATTAGATCTCATCTAGAAGACAATAAACCTTGTATCCTAACTAATTCAGATTTGAAAAAAATTGTTCCATGGAAACTCTTTTACAATCCTTAACTAACCCTATATTATGGGGCTTTGACTCTAATGAATTTTACTGCTTGGTACTGATTGATCTTGCAACAGCCTTTGATACTGTTGACCATAACCTACTTTACCAACAACTGAGAAACATAGGGATTGAAGGAAATGTACTTAAATGGTTCACCGCTTTCCTTACAAACAGATCATTCCAAGTTAAACTCAACAATGAATTATCTGACACATTCCAATGCTCTACAGGCATTCTGCAAGGATCTGCACTATCTGCAACTCTATTTAATATATACATGCTGCCCTTGAGCAAATTACTAACAGAACTAGGAATAAACTTCTTTCTATATGCTGCCAATCTGCAGTTCTACATCCCACTAACAAAATCTTTCAATAAAACAGCACTGCTTATCTCTGAATATATGGTCATAATAAAAGAAAAGGGGCAGATTTTCAAGAGTTATGCATGTAAATCCACGAGGATTTCCGCGCATAGGGGGGTTACGCTCACCTGGCCTATTTTCAAAAGGCCCAGCGGCGCATGTAAAGCCTGGGATGCATGTAAGCCCCGGGGCTTGAAAAAATGGGCAGTCCGGGGGTGGGGCGTGGACGTGACCAGAGGCCTCTGCAAGGCCGCTGGGCTGGGGGATCGCGCGCCGGCACTTGGCTGGCAGACATAACTTGTGAGATAAAGGTACGGGGGGCGGGACAGGTAGGAGAAGGGAGGGGAAAGGAAAGTTCCTGCCAATGCCAATCCGATTTCAGAGCGGCCTCGGAGGGAACGGGGAAAGCCAGCTGGTCTCCCCGAGGGCTCGGCGCACGCAAGGTGCACTAGTGTGCACCCCCTTGCGCGCGCCAACCCCTGATTTTATAACATGCGCGTGGCTGCGCGCACATGTTATAAAATCAGATGTACCTTTTAAAATCTGCCCCAAAGCTTGCACAAATGAAACTATTGATGAACCCCAACAAAACTGAATTAATCTGGCTGAGCCGAAACCCACCTAAATCTATTCCACCAGAGGTTGATCTCGGAAATTGCCAATTAACCCCATCAACTCAAGTGAGAGATCTAGGAGCTCAAATTGATGAAAACTTAATGATGAAAACCCATATTAGCAAACTGATCAAATCTGGCTTCTACAAGTTAAGAATCCTGAGCAGATTTAAACCTCTCCTAAACACAGCAGATTTTAGAATGGTCTTATAATATCTAATATTCTCTAACTCTGATTATTGTAATTCTCTACTTCTGGGAATCCCATCCACTCAACTAAAATCTCTTCAACATCTGCAAAATGCTGCAGCAAGACTATTGTCTGGAAAACTGAAATACGACCACATCACTCCAACACTGATCATTCTACATTGGGTCCCTGTTCAATCAAGAATAATCTACAAAGTACTCACCGTAATTTTCAATAACATTAATCTGAATAATGATCTGCTGGGAATAACATTTAAACCACATATTCTACCACAAATGCTCAGATCATAAAACAAAGGCCTCATAGAAATCCTGACCATAAAAAACTCTCACCTAATGCAAACTTGAGAGAGAGCAATTTCAGTCACTGGACCAAACTATGGAACTCCATGCCAGAGGACCTGCAAACCATAACAGATAGACTAGATGCTAGATTAGATAGTACACACATGATAGTATATAATTTTATTTATCATAATAAATATTGAATTCCTGCTGCTTTTGAGATATTAATGTTATCCTTTTTAACTGTCTTTTGTCTTACTTTTTTTTTCCTTTTTTTGAACAGAAGACATGAGGAGCAGCAGGTCTACCATCACTGGCACCCAACAAGCTGCCAGTTCTGAATCCTCTCCTCGCCCCCCCCCCCACCCCCCACCAAGGATAATCAAGGCGTTGGACCTGGCCTCCAAGCAGAGCTGAATCACCCTGCAGGATCAGCTGCAGCAGATTCAAATGGTCTCCTCCAGCTGTTCCTGCAGGCAATGCAACCTGTGAATTCATGGTTGGATAGCCTGGAGTTGAAGGTGCAGTACATTAAGACCACTCTGTCGTACATTTCAAGTGTGATAGAATAGATCTCCAATGCCCTTGTACCCTCAACTTCAGATCCACAAGATCCGGAGTGACCAGGACCAATGAAGTTATTGTCCCGGGGCTCCCTTCCCCCTATTATGTATCCCTCTCCCACCCCACTCCCATTTTTTGTAACTTTTTTTTAATGTTATATATTTTATTATATTCAATTTTCTATAAGAAACCATTATAGTGGTTTTTAGTTTGTTATTATATATATTTTTATTTTTGATAAGAAAAATATATATCTTTGTTGTATGTTAATTTAATTTTTATTTTTTGTAAAGTAAAAAATATTTTTTACATTTAAAAATGTTTAATTTATTGTATTATTAATTTAATATTGCAAATGTTTTTAAGGTGCACTGCTGCTACTACTGCTCTGGCTCACTGGCATCTAGCTAAAAAGCCATGTCCTCTACCTATTGGGAAAACAAAGTGGTCATGCTGCCTTATTATTTAACCGATTAACTTTACATAGCCCCAGTAAAGCCCAACCAAAGTTAGCCACATAAGTTAACTGGCTAATTCCTGATATTGGAGAGATAGCAAGTTAATTTATCCAGCTAACTCTGCTCATCCCTGAAACACCTCCCGCCCACCCTTGGGACGCCCCCAACTAAGCAATGAGTGTCTCAATCCCAGGTAAGCCATTTAGACTGATAATATATTAGTCTAGAAAGCCTTGAGAATATGAATATCGAGTCACAACCAAAAAGCATTTGAAAATTTTATACACTAAGGGTAGATTTTAATAGATATGCGCATGCGTCCATGTGTGCGCGCGCATGTTATAAAATTGGGGGTCGGCGCGCACAAGGGGCATCTTGTGCATCTTCCGTGCGCCGAGCTGCGCTGCCATCCCCCGTTCCCTACCCCCCACCCCACCCCACCTTCCCTTCCCTTCATCCATCCAATCAAACCACAAACTCTGAATGAGGTTGAATTGGCACAAGTTATAAACTTGTGAGAAGCAGCTCCAAAAGTCAAGGCTTCAACCCTTGCTACTGTTCATCCACACACCTTTCAAAAAAATACTTCTTGCTCCATGATTACCTTCATCCACACAAACATTGATTTTGGAATGGAAGTGAATCTGAGTCAGTGACCTCCAAGGTTTTCAGGGCAGACAGACTCAGTTACTCTTCTGGGCTATGAGTCCTTCACTCACTGTCACCAAGGTTTATAGGCCGATGGAAAACTCATCTAGGGTGCTAGTCTCTCACCCAAGTGTTTCAGGTTATACAGGATCAGACACAGACATTTCAAGGGTCCAAGTGTTGAAATTCCAGCCCCAGAGGCTAGCAAACCCAGACGTTTCAGGTGTCCTAGAGTGGAAGTTTCAGCACCGAGGCTTAGATGATGTATTTCAGTAGTGTTAGAGAGAAGGAGTTCATCTCAGAAACTAAAGTACAGATGTGAGAGATATCTTTTCTACCCTACAGTACAAACTTTGAGATGAGGAGATTTAAAAAACTTGGAAAGAATTTGGAAACATTGTAAACTTGAACAATGGTAGAGATAGACAGAGGCCATTCTACACCAGGAATTGTGTGTCCAGTCCACTAGTGTCTGACTATTCCCTTTGCCCTTTGGTATTAACAAACATCATAAACAACTTTCAGTCTTCTTGCCAATCACAGTGAATTTCTAGAAAACCAAACAGAGGAAGATTCATTTTGATAAAAACCAATTGTTCAACTAACTCTGGAGACAATTGTGAGCAGTGTGTACTGACAACATTCCTTGTTATAGAAAATACCCTTTTACGTTGCACACTGGTTAGTGGGCAGGAAAGGAATTGTTATGCTACTTTGGCAAGATTGGGCCAGACTAAATCCTTGTGTGCCCAAGTGATCTTTGGCCATATTCTCAATTGGCTCAGACAGATAACACTTGACTGAAATTTCTGAAAGCTTCTCCTGAGGGTAGTGTTCATCACTTTGTTGCGACCGTTGGTCTTTGACGGCTTTGCCCCGCCTACCTCTCACTACTTGCGGCTCCTCCCGCTCACCCTGGACTACTGGCTGCCACGGCGTCTATTTGCCATCCTCTCCGGCATCCCCGGACCGGCTTTGGTGCTGCCTCCCGCCATGCTCCTCCAAGGTACCTTAGGGCTCGTGCGCGCACGCCACCCTCATCTTTATTTCCACGTTGGTGTGAACCTCGGGGGCGGCCCCCTAATATGACATCACGCTGCCGGGATATTTAAACCTACAGTATTTGCTAGCTCATCAAGTTAGCAATGGTAACTCTACGGATGGGATTCGCTCTCCTTACCGAAGCTGCTCTTCCACTCCAGTGCTATCTGGAACTCTTACACCCTTCGGGGTTGCTAACGGGGTACCCGCTCCTCGGGGGCCTCTTCTGCTTCTTTCAGGTGCTATCAGGAAACTGGTACTCGCTCCTTGAGGGCCCATGTTCCCTGAGGCACTGCCTGTATCTTCAAATCTTTCTACTTGGAAGACTTCACTAACAGTTTCCATCTGTGAGTACAACTACCAACTATTCCACAATACTGCTTCACTGGAACCAGGTACTCGCTCCTCGAGGGCCTGCCCTCTGTTCCGGTGCCAGACCTCTCGTCTAGTGGAATCTCTATTACTACTACGTGAGTACAATACAACTGAGTCTCTCTGCTCTAAGGGATCAGGTACTCGCTCCTCGAGGGCCTGCTCTCCCTGTCTCGGAGCTTCTCCTAATTCTACCTGGGACTCTGAATGCTTCTTATTGTATACTCATAACTCTCAGTCTCTTTCCACTACAGCACAGCCTAGCAGAGGATTTGCTGTTCCAGCATTCTGTGGGAGACCTGCCCAGCTGGGCTCAATATCCACCTCTGGTGGTTTCTAAAACTGTTTAATAAAAGATTCAAATCTGTGTTTGTGTGTCCAGAGTCTAGCCTGACACTGTGGTCCCTCACGGGACTGCCCCCCGTGGGCATGGTCAGCTGCCACAGTGTCCAAGGATCCACCTAAACATAAATAACCATAACAGATTGCTAACTCCATGGATCCGGCTCAGCTCAATGCCTTGCAGTCCATTCCAGGCCTGGCCCTGCACATTGCTGAACAACAAGATGCATTGGAAAAACTCACTACTGCATTTCATCAGCTGCACGCACAGAAGAATCAAGGCTCTACTTCCAGTAATGAAGGACAGTTACCTGAAGTAACTGCAAAGACTACTGTGCCTCTTGCTGCTCCAGTACGTTTCTCTGGGAAGATTCAGAGAACTAGAGGCTTCTTAAACCAGTGTTGTATGCATTTTGCATTACAACCTTCTCACTTCCCTACATCCTACACCAAGACTACTTACATTCTATCTTATCTTGATGGAAGGGCCTTGTCTTGGGCTTCCTCGCTGTGGGAACGCAAAGACCCTATACTTCAGGATATTGATGGATTTATGGACTTGTTCAAATCCATTTTTGATTATCCTTCCCGACAAACTGTTGCTGGTTCTGCTTTGGTGGACCTGAAGCAAGGCAACCGACCACTGACTGATTTCGCTATAGAGTTCAAGACTCTTGCAACTTAGTTACTTTGGGACCCTAGATGCCTGAAAACTCTCTTCAGAGGTATGGATTCCCGCTTGAAGGACGAGCTGGCTGCTCGTGAGACACCTGACTCGCTGGATGAGCTAGTGGCCTTAGCTACTAGAATTGATCACTGGCTTCATGATAAGGTGCAAGAACTCAAGCCTGGTAAAGGACCTGTTTAGAAAGAAGTTCATGCTAAGCCTGCATTCGTGCTAAGCCTGCACTCAGCCTGCCAGTGGTGAAGAATCGATGCAACTTGGTCGTAGTCACCTGACATTCAAAGAGAGAAGACTTCGGAAGAGGAATGGTTGGTACATGTACTGTGGACAAGCTGGTCATGCAGTCCAAACATGCCCCATATGTCTGGGAAATGCATGGGCCTAAGTCCTGCGGGAGGACTTTTCTTCGGCCTTTGACGCCCTCTCCTCCGCTCTCTCTCCCTGTCTCTCTGATCTGCGGACCTTTGGAATTCCAGACCCTTGCCCTGGTGGACTCAGGGGCAGGAGGTAATTTTATTCTACGACGATTAGTGGAACATTTGAGGATTCCCCTCACCACTTTGAAGACTCCACTACTGTTATCGTCTATACATGGAGAGCCGTTACCGAGTGATGTTACCTGTTGTACCGAACTGGTATCCCTCCGCACCGGAGCCCTCCATATAGAGTCAATTTCCTTCTTTGTGTTAGAGAAGGCCATGCACCCTGTCGTTCTGGGGTTACCCTGGTTGCAGCTGCACATGCCACAATTCAACTGGGCTACGTTGGAACTCTCCCATTGGGGCCCAGAATGACATGGGAAATGTCTAAAGGAGGTCTCTCCTATTCTCTGTATGCCTACAACTCCAGTGATGCCAGGAGTGCCGCCTCAGTATGCATCATTTCATGATGTTTTCTCCAAAGAAGCTGCTGACATCCTTCCGCCACATAGATCTTATGACTGCGCAATAAGACTGAAACCTAATGCTGAACCTCCTAAGGGACGTGTCTACCCGCTGTGAGTGGTAGAGAACAAGGCCATGTCTGAGTACATTGAGGAAAACCTGCAAAAAGGTTTTATTAGACCGTCTAAGTCTCCTGCTGGCGCAGGCTTCTTCTTCATGAGGAAGAAGGACGGCACTCTGCGTCCTTGTATCGACTATCGAGGTCTGACCAAGATCACGATTAAAGACCGATACCCCTTACCTCTGATCTCAGAGCTGTTTGATCGACTTCAAGGAGCCAAGATATTCTCAAAACTTGACCTAAAGGGAGCCTATAACTTGGTTTGCATCCGCAACGGCGACGAGTGGAAAACAGCTTTCAACAATCGAGATGGCCATTTCGAATATATGGTAATGCCCTTCGGCCTGTGCAACACTCCCGCTGTGTTTCAGAACATGATGAACGACATTCTGCGGGACCTTCTGTACAAAAGTGTCGTTGTTTACCTAGATCACATCTTGATATTCTCACAGGATATGTTTACTCATCTAGCAGATGTCAAACAAGTATTACTGAGACTTCGAGAACATCGCCTCTACGCCAAATTGTCAAAGTGCGAATTTCACAAAGAGTCTGTGCCTTTTTTTGGCTATATCGTCTCGAAACAAGGTTTCCATATGGATCCCCAAAAATTAGAGAGTATCAAGAATTGGTCTCAACCTACCAGTCTGAAGGCCCTGAGTCGACAACGTGGAACTACCCTCTGACCCATGTTGTATCTACAACATGGGTCAGAGGGTATCTACATGTTGTATCTACATGTTGTATCTACAACATGGGTCAGAGGTCGACAACGTGTATCTACCCTTTGATCCATGTTGAACCGCTGTTTACATGGAAAACTCCTCTGCCTCAGCCTTGAAAATTCTCATTTGAATATCTGCTACGTCCACCAGATTTTAAAAGATCAGCGAGAGCTCACTAAACGCCAATGGAAACACCCCACTCTAGGGGCGAACCCATCCTAGGGAGCCCTTTCCTGCGCAAAGGAAAGGGAACTCTCCCCGGGTGTAGCAGCCTATTTCTTAGTACCTGTTGACCCATGTTGAACCGCTGCTCACAGTGAGACCTCCTCCACGTCGCCACACTTTGAAGGCTTGTGCTCCCCTGTAGGGGCCAGCCCATTCCAAGGAAGCCCTTTCCTGCTAAAAGGAAAGGGAACTCTCCCCGGTGTAGCCACTGCCAGCCTCTCTCTTAGCACCTGTTGACCCATGTTGAACCGCTGTTCACATGGCACCCTGTTCCACGTTGTCACGCTTTGAAGGCTCGTGCTCCATTCTAAGGGCCAACCCATTCCGGGGAGCCCTTTCCTGCTCAAAGGAAAGGGAACTCTCCCTGGGTGTAGCCAGCCTGTATCTACCCTCTGACCCATGTTGAACCACTGTTTACATGGAAAACTCCTCCGCCTCGGCCTTGAAAATTCTCGTTTGTATATCTGCTAACTCCACCAGATTTTAAAAGACCAGCGAGAGCTCACTAGATGCCAATGGAAACACCCCACTCTAGGGGCAAACCCATTCTAGGGAGCCCTTTCCTGCTCAAAGGAAAGGGAACTCTCACTGGGGCCAGCCTGTCTTGCCCCTATCAAAACCACAGGGACCAGACTATCTCCACTCTGCCAGCCTGTCTTGCCCCTATCAGCTTTCTGCCACTCTGCCTTGCTGCCATACACCAGATGACTCACTCAACTCCTTGTGGTGTTCTTGCCACTATCATGGTTCCTCAGTATGTTGGTGCTAGTCTTTCTGCTTGCTATGTTCCCCCTTCATTGTGCTGTAGGATGTTGATGCCACTTGTCTTATTTTATTTATTTATTTATTTAGAATTTTTATATACCGACATTCAAATGGATATCACATCGGTTTACATAATAACAGGGGTAACAATTTTACAGTTGGAAAGGAAAATAATAGTTACATCTAACAGGGGATTCAAAAGGAACGGGATAGAGAGCAGAATGGTCAGAGGGACCTAGAGAGAGGAAGATAGTTACAGAATTTAGGAAAAATTAAAAATTAAAGAAAAAGAAAAACCGAAACTATATTACATTACAGCAACATTATAATGCTGTACAATAGCAGTGTATTGTTTTACAGTATCCAAAGGTATTGTTTTACAGTATCCAAAGGTATATTTTCGGCGGCCCACAGCTCGGCGACCACCCGCACCCAACCGCCGCCTCCTCCCTGCCGAGGCTTGCGCGATCGGC
Organism: Rhinatrema bivittatum; assembly: GCF_901001135.1. Taxonomy (NCBI): domain Eukaryota; kingdom Metazoa; phylum Chordata; class Amphibia; order Gymnophiona; family Rhinatrematidae; genus Rhinatrema; species Rhinatrema bivittatum. The sequence continues at coordinate 295,214,090 of NC_042618.1, forward strand.
GCGGCCCATCCGGGGCAAGAGCCTGCTCACTAGCCTCCGCGAGGTGAGCCGTGCAGGAGAGACAAGAGGGAAAGGAGAAACGAAAACGAAAGCGAAACTAAAACTATTGCCGCTCCCGAGCCGAGAACCAAGCCCGCAGGACACAACGTGGTGAGTGAGCCGCGCCCCTAAGCAGGCATCAGGCCAATCAGAGGGCGGCTACTGCTCCCTTTAAACCCCGGCGCATCCCGGCGGCATCCTTTTCGGCGGCCCACAGCTCGGCGACCACCCGCACCCAACCGCCGCCTCCTCCCTGCCGAGGCTTGCGCGATCGGCGCGGCCCATCCGGAGCAAGAGCCTGCTCACTAGCCTCCGCGAGGTGAGCCGTGCAGGAGAGACAAGAGGCAAAGGAGAAACGAAAACGAAAGCGAAACTAAAACTATTGCCGCTCCCGACCCGAGAACCAAGCCCGCAGGACACAACGTGGTGAGTGAGCCGCGCCCCTAAGCAGGCATCAGGCCAATCAGAGGGCGGCTACTGCTCCCTTTAAACCCCGGCGCATACCGGCGGCATCCTTTTCGGCGGCCCACATCTCGGCGACCACCCGCACCCAACCGCCGCCTCCTCCCTGCCGAGGCTTGCGCGATCGGCGCGGCCCATCCGGGGCAAGAGCCTGCTCACTAGCCTCCGCGAGGTGAGCCGTGCAGGAGAGACAAGAGGCAAAGGAGAAACGAAAACGAAAGCGAAACTAAAACTATTGCCGCTCCCGAGCCGAGAACCAAGCCCGCAGGACACAACGTGGTGAGTGAGCCGCGCCCCTAAGCAGGCATCAGGCCAATCAGAGGGCGGCTACTGCTCCCTTTAAACCCCGGCGCATCCCGGCGGCATCCTTTTCGGCGGCCCACAGCTCGGCGACCACCCGCACCCAACCGCCGCCTCCTCCCTGCCGAGGCTTGCGCGATCGGCGCGGCCCATCCGGGGCAAGAGCCTGCTCACTAGCCTCCGCAAGGTGAGCCGTGCAGGAGAGACAAGAGGCAAAGGAGAAACGAAAACGAAAGCGAAACTAAAACTATTGCCGCTCCCGAGCCGAGAACCAAGCCCGCAGGACACAACGTGGTGAGTGAGCCGCGCCCCTAAGCAGGCATCAGGCCAATCAGAGGGCGGCTACTGCTCCCTTTAAACCCCGGCGCATCCCGGCGGCATCCTTTTCGGCGGCCCACAGCTCGGCGACCACCCGCACCCAACCGCCGCCTCCTCCCTGCCGAGGCTTGCGCGATCGGCGCGGCCCATCCGGGGCAAGAGCCTGCTCACTAGCCTCCGCGAGGTGAGCCGTGCAGGAGAGACAAGAGGCAAAGGAGAAACGAAAACGAAAGCGAAACTAAAACTATTGCCGCTCCCGAGCCGAGAAACCAAGCCCGCAGGACACAACGTGGTGAGTGAGCCGCGCCCCTAAGCAGGCATCAGGCCAATCAGAGGGCGGCTACTGCTCCCTTTAAACCCCGGCGCATCCCGGCGGCATCCTTTTCGGCGGCCCACAGCTCGGCGACCACCCGCACCCAACCGCCGCCTCCTCCCTGCCGAGGCTTGCGCGATCGGCGCGGCCCATCCGGGGCAAGAGCCTGCTCACTAGCCTCCGCGAGGTGAGCCGTGCAGGAGAGACAAGAGGCAAAGGAGAAACGAAAACGAAAGCGAAACTAAAACTATTGCCGCTCCCGAGCCGAGAACCAAGCCCGCAGGACACAACGTGGTGAGTGAGCCGCGCCCCTAAGCAGGCATCAGGCCAATCAGAGGGCGGCTACTGCTCCCTTTAAACCCCGGCGCATACCGGTGGCGTCGCGCGCCCGGCGTCGCGCGCCCGAAGGAGCGCAACCTAAGGGGCCTGCCCCTTAGCGCGCCCCTTGGAGCGTCCCAGAGCCAGGGCCGTTACTCATCCCTATCCATTTATACAGCGACCACCCGTCCACTCATCCAGTCTCCATCAGCACTCATCCAGTCTCCAGCAGCACTCATCCAGGCTCAAGAGGCACTCATCCAGTCCCCAACAGCACTCATTCAGTCTCCATCAGCACTCAACCAGTCTCCATCAGCACTCCATCAGCACTCATCCAGTCTCCAGCAGCACTCATCCAGGCTCAAGAGGCACTCATCCAGTCACCAGCAGCACTCATCCAGGCTCAAGAGGCACTCATCCAGGCTCAAGAGGCACTCATCCAGTCGCCAGCAGCACTCATCCAGGTTCAAGAGGCACTCATCCAGGCTCAAGAGGCACTCATCCAGTCGCCAGCAGCACTCATCCAGGCTCAAGAGGCACTCATCCAGTCGCCAGCAGCACTCATCCAGGCTCAAGAGGCACTCATCCAGGCTCAAGAGGCACTCATCCAGTCGCCAGCAGCACTCATCCAGGCTCAAGAGGCACTCATCCAGGCTCAAGAGGCACTCATCCAGTCGCCAGCAGCACTCATCCAGGCTCAAGAGGCACTCATCCAGTCGCCAGCAGCACTCATCCAGTCTCCAGCAGCACTCATCCAGGCTCAAGAGGCACTCATCCAGGCTCCAGCAGCACCCATCCAGCCTCCAGCAGCACTCAACCAGCCTCCAGCAGCACTCACCCAGCCTCCAGAAGCACTCATCCAGTCTCAAGAGGCACTCTTTCAATCTCCAGAGACATTCATTCAGTCCTATCTCCAGAGGCACTCATTCAGTCTCCAGAGGCATTCATTCAGTCTTCAGCAGCATTCATCCAATCTCCAGCGACACTCATTCAATCTCTAGCAGCACTTCCAGTTCAACAGCTCTCATCCAGCACCAATCCATCCTTTAACAATAATGCAATACCGCCCACGCACCTACAAATCACTCATCCCAATCATGATTTCCCCCACTACACAGTTCCTAGGTCTCTCCCTATTCACCTTAATCCTATTCAACGCCCAATCGCTCACCAACAAATCTCTGATACTCAACGACATACTACAGGACACAACCCCAGACTTTTGCGCCATAACAGAAACATGGCTCAAATCCACAGACATCGCACTCATTAACCAACTACCAACACAGACTTAGGATTTCTTCTCCATCCCAAGACAAAAAAAAAGAGGAGGGGGTATCTTCCTAGCTGCTAAAAAATCCTTAAGGTTCACATACCACCCCATCAGTACTGCGACTAAACTGCAACCGAGGTGATGTTTTGCAAACGTGCCTCGGTATATAAGAAACCTCTAAATAAATAAATAAATAAATAAATAAACTAGAACTAGGATTGTTCAAATCAGAACATCTCCAAATCCTGCTAGTCTATGCCCCTCCAGGCTTACTAGAGTCAGACTCCTCACCTATTATCGAAACTATAACTTTGCATCTCAATCTGGACTCCCCTGCTACAATCCTGGGTGACTTTAACTTACATGTTGACAAAGTCCCCCTTTCAACAAACTGTGAAGCTCTCCTCACCGCACTGTCAGCGATGGGTTTCAGCCAACAAATCAACAAACCCACTCATAAAGCAGGCCACACGCTCGATCTCCTATTTACAAACTCCGGTATTTCTCTTACAAAACAACCAAATTGCAAAAAAGTCCCATGGTCAGACCACTCTCTAATCTCCACCAGCTTTTCTTTACCTCGATCAGACTCTAACCTCAACTCAAGACCCGCTTTCCTATACAGAAAACCTTGCACCTCGGAACAACTCAGCAAACTTCTAACCTCAGAGCTACCACTCATTGATGTCTCTACACCTAACTCTGCCCTCCAATCCTGGTCCAAAATAACAAAATCTATAGCAAACACTTACTGCCCACTGACAACCAAATTAAGGTCTTCTAATACATCTAAACAACAACCCTGGTTTAATGATGAACTACGAAAGCTCAAACAACTACTTCGGCAAAAAGAAAGAAAATGGCGCAAAGCCCCTTCACCGGCCTCTCTCTCTGATTACAAACGATCACTCCATCTATACAAAAGTACCACATTGAAAACCAAAAGAGACTATTATGCCCGGAAGGTTCATCATCTCATCTTTGACTCAAAAGCCCTATTCGCCTTTGTTTCAAGCCTAACCAAACCTATCACTCCAGATATCCCACCCGAACAAGCCCAGACTAAAGCAGACGAACTGGCCCTTCATTTCAACAAAAAAATATCGGATCTTCTCAATCAGCAGATTCCAAACTCTACTTCTCCAGATAACACATTTTTCCCCCAAAACAAAGACATCCAGCTTAATGCTTTCGAACCCATAACAATCACAGAGATACAAACGACGTTAAGGAGAATGAAACCGTCATCTCACCCATTTGATCAAATCCCTTCTAAAATGCTTCTTCTCATCCCTGACACAATAGCAAAAACCCTAGCAGATATCATAAACTGCTCTCTAGCACATGGTATCTACCCAGATGACCTAAAAACTGCCTCAATCAAGCCACTACTAAAAAAACCAAATCTAAATGCATGTGATCCCAACAACTTCCGCCCTATTTCCAACCTCCCTTTCATAGCCAAAATCATGGAAAAATTGGTAAACACCCAACTATCCAACTACTTAGAAGACCACAGTATTCTGTCCCCAAACCAATATGGTTTTCGCAAAGCCGCAAGCACAGAAACGCTACTACTCTCACTCACGGACTTCCTCCTCTCTGGTATTGATAAAGGCCAAGCATATTTACTAATCCTCCTCGACTTCTCGGCGGCCTTCGACACCGTCAACCACTCCCTCCTTCTAAAACAACTGGCAAACATTGGTTTAACAGGTGCCACATTAAACTGGTTCAAAACATTTCTAGGAAACAGAGGATATAGAGTCAAAATTCACAACAAAGAATCCCAATACCACCCATCTAATAGAGGGGTGCCGCAAGGGTCATCACTTTCACCCACACTCTTCAATGTCTACCTGCTACCACTATGTCAATTACTTACAAAATTAAGCCTGAAACACTTCCTTTTCGCAGACGACGTACAGATCGTGATCCCCATAAAAGAATCAATCTCAAAAACAATGGAATACTGGGACACTTGCTTATTAGAAATTAAACTTCTCCTCAACAGTCTAAATCTTGTGCTCAATGCTTCGAAAACAGAATTCCTGCTCATATCACCGGAAAACAATAACATACTTCTAAAACCACCCACACTCCTTCAAACAGCCCATGTAAGAGATCTAGGAGCCATACTAGACAATCGTCTCAACCTCAAACCATTCATTAATCAAACCACAAAGGATTGCTTCTACAAATTGCATATTCTGAAAAGAATTAAACCACTCTTCCACGCTCAGGACTTTAGAACAATCTTGCAAGCTATAATCTTTTCCAAACTAGATTATTGCAACTCGTTACTACTAGGCCTCCCAGCCTCTTATACTAAACCTCTACAAATGGTTCAGAACTCTGCAGCCAGAGTCCTTACAAATTCCAGGAAAATCGACCACATTTCCCCTATCCTCAAAAACCTCCATTGGCTACCAATCCATTATAGAATCATGTACAAAACCATCAACATCATTTACAAAACTATCAACCAACACACGCAAATCGACCTACAAATACCACTTAAAAAATACACTTCCGTCAGACCCATCAGGGAATACTACAAAGAGTCTCTCCAAATTCCAAAGGCCAAAACCTTCCAACATAAATCCTTGAGTCTCAGAGCCTTCTCTTCAGCAGGTCCAGCTCTCTGGAACTCTATCCCACCAGACTTAAGACAGGAGCCATGCTCTCTAACATTTAGGAAAAGACTAAAAACTTGGCTTTTCAAAAAAGCATTTCCAAGCCCTGAATAAAACCTTCACGCAACAGCACAACTGGATCTAAATTCTGTGTTATATTTATTCATATTCTGTGTCATACTTAGCCTTCTAGATACATATGTTCCATCTCACAGTGATATACCGCCACATTTATTCGCATAGTCTTATTTACTCATCTTGTTACTCTTTTACATTAATTGGCTGAAATGTAAATATTGCTCTGTTCCTTTATCTCCCCTCTTCCAGTTCCAAGTTAATTTTCCCTGTTTTTTGTAACTTTCTCACATCCTTTTCTGATTCCCTGTATTTAAAGTTCAAGGTTTTTATTGAGAATATTGTTTATTACGCTACGTTATGCCTTTCACACTTTGTTAATTGTAAACCGGGTTGATGTGATGCCTGTCATGAAACTCGGTATAACAAAAACAATAAATAAATAAATAAATAAATAAAATAAATAAATATTACATTATATTACATTACAATACCATCTTTATTACAAGGCTAAGTGGTCCAGGGTATGCTAAGTTTGTGTAAATGCCTGTTTGAACAGCCAGGTTTTCAACTTTTTTTTGAAGGTTGTTGTGCAATGCTCTAGGCATAGGTCGGGTGGCATCGAGTTCCATAGAGATGGTCCTGCTATGGAAAAGGCTCTTTCTCGAGTGGAGGCGAGCTGTGAGAGTTTGTGAGAAGGGGTTGACAAAGTTCCTAAATAGGCGGATCTAGTTGGTCTGTTGGGGGAGTGATATTGGAGTGAACCATTGAGCCAATGCATCTCTTTATTGTGTAGGGTTTTGTGGATAATTGTTAGGCATTTATGATGGATTCTGGCTGGGATTGGAAGCCAATGAAGGTCTTTGAGAATTGGGGTTATGTGGTCAGATCTGCGAGAGTTTGCTTGCCGCTTTGTCTGTTGTGCTGCCTTCGAGGATTCATGCATCTGTTATCGGTGCTCTATTTTGAAAGTGTGGTTTGTTTTTTACACTCTCGCTGCTGCTTTGCACCTCTATTAAAGCACTCTTGCCACTCCTGGTACCCCTTTGCCCCTTTAAAGTACCTTAGGCTATTCATGCCACTTTGCCACAGTCTAAGTACCTTGGAGCTCTTTTTTTGTTCTGATGAATTCTCCCCAGAAGTTTCATCAAAATTGATAAGAAAACCCCAATTCTGCAGCCAAAAATAGGCTGCAAATACTTCCCCCATTGACTTTAATGGGAACCAGAAAACAAATGAAACGTATCAACGGATTGGGGCCGCCATTGAACGAATGCAATGTATTTCCCCCCCTGACGAATACGAATACCTAATCGGACGAATCTGTACTTTCTGCACATCCCTAGCATGGCCACGCCTCTCCTGCCTTCTTAAAGGGCCCACGGTGGGCAGTTCTCTTTGGCTCCTCCTGCTGACATTATTTATTTATTTATTTATTTATTTATTTATTTATTTATTTATTTATTTAAAGGCTTTTATATACCGGAGTTCATGCACTAGTGCATACCACTTCGGTTTACACAGAACAAGGAACAGAAAATTACATCAAACAGATTGAACAATTAAACAAATATACAATTACATCCAACGATTGGGTATAAATAACATGGCTAACTTAGTAGGAACTTAGAGTTTGAGGTAAAGGAGAGAAATAGTACCAAGTGGTAACAGAACAATGTTAATAGCTAAATAATAAATATAAATAGTAAATACAAATTCTTATAATAAATACAGGTGCTTACAGATTACAGTCTTCATGAAAAGTTTACGTCTACAGAATAGGGTTAAGTAAAAAGGAACTGGCGGTTATTTCTATAGGAGTGAAGACTTCAAAAACTGAGGTACATCTGGATTAAGAGGTATTGGTGTAGCATGCTCAAATATTTAATGATTTGGAATTGTGAGACCAAGGATAAAAATTAGGAGTTGTTTGATATGATTATAAAAGCGAGAATGATTCAAGTTCTGGGACGTGGTTCTGAGCTAGACCTTTAAGTGTAGGCTTTTGTAAAGAGCCAGGTCTTGAGTTTCTTTTTGAATGTTCGAGTACACGTTTCGAGGCGAATGTCCGTGGGGAGGGCATTCCAATGAAGGGGGCTGGCAGTCGAGAATGCACGTTTCTTGAGTGAGGACTTGGCTGAAGGTACGTGTAAGTGGCCTAAGTATCTGTTTCTGATTGGTCTTGAAGACTCGTGTAGGCGAAGTGGAAGGCTTAGATCTAGCGACGTTTGTGAATGGATGTTCTTGTGTGTTATAGTTAGCACTTTGAAAATGATTCTGGATCTGATGGGGAGCCAGTGTAAGTGTTTTAGTATGGGTGTTATGTGTTCACTTCTGCTGGTGTTAGTAAGAATCCTTGCGGCGGAGTTCTGCAACATTTGTAGAGGTTTTGTGGTAATGGTTAGAAGGTCTATAAGCAGAGAGTTGCAGTAATCGATTTTGGAAAATAGTATTGTTTGGAGGACTGTTCTGAAGTCCTGAAAATGCAGGAGAGGTTTCAGCTTTTTCAGAATATGTAGTTTATAATAGCATTCTTTCGTTGTGTTCTTGACAAATTCTTTGAGGTTCAGCCTTTTGTCTAAGGTGACCCCAAGGTCTCTTACTTGAGTGGAATTGATCATTGGTGGTGAGGTTAGGTTGTTGGTAGGCTGAAGGTTCTCATCTGGAGTGATAAGCAAAAGTTCTGTTTTTGACGTATTAAGTACTAGGTTAAGGCTAGATAGGAGTGAGTTTATGGACTGTAGACAATTGTTCCAGAAGTTGATGGTGCTGGAGATGGAGTCAGTGATTGGCAGCAGAATCTGAACATCGTCTGCATATATGAAGTGTGTGACCTTAAGACTTGAGAGTAGATGACATAGGGGGAGAAGATAGATGTTAAAGAGGGTGGGGGAGAGAGAGGATCCTTGGGGAACTCCGAAAGAGGATTTGACCGGGAGGGAATCCTTGTTGCTGATTCTGACCTTGAAAGTCCTATTGTGTAGGAAGGATCTGAACCATTCCAGGGCTGATCCTGAGATGCCTAAGTCTGAGAGCCGGTCGATCAGGATAGAGTGTTTTACGGTATCAAACGCAGCTGATAGGTCGAGGAGAATCAGGAGGTATGGGGTCTTTTTCTCCAGACCTACGAGGACTCTGTCAGTTAGAGAGGTTAGGAGGGATTCCGTACTAAGGGATTTGCGGAATCCGAATTGGGCTGTTGTGAGTATTTTATGCTCTTCTAGGTATTCAGATAACTGTTTGTTGACTATCCTCTCCATAAGTTTGGCTACAAATGGAAGGTTAGCTATGGGGCGAAAATTAGCTGGGTCTGTAGGGTCCAAGTTGGGTTTTTTGAGGAGAGGTTTGAGGGTGGCTAGTTTCAGGATGTCTGGTACTAGGCCTTGGGTTAGCGAGCTATTAATTATCTCTGCTAAGGGCTTCGCTATGATGTTCGGAATGGTGAGTAGGAGTTTAGAAGGGATGGAATCTGTCGGGTGAGTGGAGGGTTTCATCTTTTTGAGAGTCATTTCGATTTCAAGTGAGGAGATAGGTTCGAATGAATCTAGGTTTATGTTCTGGTTGCGTGAAGGAGTGATGATAGAAGGAGGTACTGTGTTACTGGTTGCCAGAGGGGCCATTAGATTGAGAATTTTGTTTTCAAAAAATTGAGCAAGTTCTGTGCATCTTGATTGTGCTTGATCATCTGGGATAGTTGGTGAGGTGGGTTTTGTGAGCTCTGAGACATATGTGAACAGCGCTTTGGGATCAAAGGAAAAATTGTGAATTTTGTGGGCATAAAAATCTCTCTTTGTGCAAAGGATGTTGTTTCTGTAGTTGTGCATGAGGGTTTTGTACTCATTCAGTGTAGTGTTGGCAGGATTCCTCCGCCATGCGTGTTCTTTTTTTCTCAATTCTAATTTGATGGTTTTTAGTTCCTGCGTGAACCATGGTTTTTTGTTTTTGCAGGCTGGGTTGATCTCTTTGGTTTTTTGGGGGCAAAGTTTTTCTGCCACCTTGTTCGTAATGTTGTGCCATGACGAGGTGACTGTTTCTGCGTCTGAAAGGTCAAGATTGGCGAGTTCCGAAGATAGGAGAGAGGTGAGGTCCTCTCTAGAGCATGAGTTCCTGTAGTGAATTGTGGTTTTGGTGTTTGGAGATATGGGGTTGTCCTTGATACAGAGATTAGTTGTTATCATCAGGTGATCTGACCATGGGATAGGGGAGCATTGTGGTGGGGAAGATTGTGAAAGGCCTGAGTTGATGAATATAAGGTCCAGAGTGTGCCCTGCTTTGTGCGTGAGACCTTTAACAATTTGAGAGAAGCCCATAGCCTTAAAAGAAGATAGTAGCATATCGCAATTGGCGGATAAAGGGATCACGTCTGTGTGAATGTTAAAGTCTCCTAGGATGACAGCTGGGGTGTCATTTTTTAGGTGTTTGGCGATGAGTTCAGTGAGTGGTGATGGATCTGAATCCAGGAGACCGGGAGGGGCATATATTAAACAAATTTGGAGCTGTTTAGAGCTGAAGAGGGCAAATTCCAGTCGAGAGGAGTGAATAGTGGTCTGTAGGGTTAGTCTGAGCTCCTTCTTTGCAGCTAAGCAAAGTCCTCCCCCTCTTTTTTTGGGTCTGGGTATGGAGTAGATGTCGTAGATGTGAATGGGTAGTTGGTTAATTAGAGGTAGGTCTGTGGGTTTCAACCATGTTTCTGTCATAGCACATATATCCGGTTGTGTATCCTGGAGATAGTCATTGATTATGTGAGGTTTTTTTTTAGATTGATTGAGCGTTAAAGAGTGTTAGAGAGAATAAGGATAGTCCGAGGAATTGGGTGAGAGGGGTTGTCATTATTGGTATCAGACGTTTGTGTTGGAAGACTGAATGGTTGGCTGGTTTTTATCCGGTTGTTGTAGAGGTTTTTGATGATTGGGATAGTGAAAATGAGCATGGCTGAGGTCCCAGAAAATTGAGGCTGTACAAGCGGGTGTGTGCACAGTGGTTGAGATGAGGGCACTTGGACTGCTGTTTGGACGCAATGCTGGGGTTGAGTGCTGGAGTTGAGTGCTGGATTTGAATGCTGGATTAGGGTGTTGGAATTGAATGCTGGAATTGAATGCAGGAGTTGAATGCAGTTGAGTGCAGGAGTTGAGTGCAGGAGTTGACTGCTGTCGATGAGTGCAGGAGTTGAATGCTGGAGCTGAGTGCAGGAGTTGAATGCTGGAGTTGAATGCAGGAGTTGAATGCTGGAGTTGAATGCAGGAGTTGAATGCAGGAGTTGAATGCTGGAGCTGACTGCTGGAGCTGAGTGCAGGAGTTGAATGCTGGAGCTGAGTGCTGGAGCTGAGTGCAGGAGCTGAGTGCAGGAGTTGAATGCTGGAGCTGAGTGCTGGAGTTGACTGCTGGAGCTGAGTGCAGGAGTTGAATGCTGGAGCTGGGTGCAGGAGTTGAGTGCAGGAGTTGAATGCTGAATAGGAAAATGACTGTAGGATGAGTGTTGAGAGGATGGTTACTGTTTCCGCTGGAGGTCCTCGGATACGCTTGGGGATGAAGAGATATGAGGAGTGGCGAGGCGAGTTGTATGTGGTGATGTGAGTCCTGGGTCCTGGGATCACAAAGGGGCTCACTAAGGGGCAAGTCCCTTAGATCGCGCCCCTTCGGACGCGCGACGCCCGGCGCGCGACACCGTCCGTGCGCTCTAAAATTTAAAGGGCTTCTCTCTATCCTCTGATAGGCCGGGTGCCTTACGGTGGGTGTGTTGTCGCCAATTGCGAGGTCACGATTGGGTGCGGCACCGAGGGGATCGCGCTGAAGATGGACGCCGAGCAGCGAGTCCGGAATTTAAAGCCCCCGCTTACCGCTGACGTCGAGGTAAGGCTGGGCCAATCGTCTGCCGTCTGCTTCGTCTGTGAGGGGCGGAGCGGAGGGATCGTCCGCGTGGCCGGCGCTTCTTCCCTTCAGCCCTATAAAGAGGGCTTTCCTTCAGTCCGTCTTCACCTTTGCAAGGAGCTGTTCCAGCTCTTCATCCAGGAGGCTCTGACGTCCATCATCGCTTTTTCAAGGCACTATGTTTCTTCGTGGGAATTCCCTGTCTTCATCTGTGGTTCCTGATCCTTTGTCTTCATCTGAGCTGCCAGCAAGGGCACCGAAAGTGGAATTGGTAAAGGAAGCCGGGGATGTCTGCCATATACTATGGAGAATGGAGAGACTCCGGTCGCTGCTGCAATGTGGGAGTTGTGGGAGAACTCTGCCCATGGTAGTAATTCCGCCCAGTTGTCTTGTTGGTCATTCGAATAGGCACGAAGGAAAGTCTTGAGTGAGCGGTTCATCCGCTCAGCCTGGCCATTGGCTAGAGGGTGGTATGCTGTAGTTAGGCTAATGGTGATTATGAATTTCTTACACAAGGCGCGCTGATAATGGGCGGCAAACTGGGGGCCCCTTTCTGAGGCCATATCCGTGGGCAGCCCATTCAGACGAAAACATGCTGGAAGAAGAGACGTGCTAGCTCTGGGGCCGAAGGTAAGAAAGGCAAGGGGACCAAATGAGCTATTTTGGCGAATCAGTCCACGATGACCCAGATGACCATATTCTCCTTAGATGGTGGAAAGTCCACCACAAAGTCTGTGAATAAATGAGTCCACGGTTCCTCAGGTGCAGGCAATGGCTGAAGGAGGCCCCATGGTTGACCTATTGGTGGCTTCTGCTGGGCTCAAGTCAGACGTGAGTCCACATAGGCATGAGTATCTGAAACCATGGTGGGCCACCAGTAGTAGCGTTGGAGCAGATATAGTGTTCGGTCGCAACCCTGATGACCGGCTAGCTTGGAGTCGTGCACCCAATGCAAGACCCTCTCTTGGAGCCGGCGAGGTACAACAGTTTTCCCAGCTGGGACCAAGACCCAAAATGTCTTAAATTATCTGGGGTCCAGTGGGGGGGTCCCATTGTGATCTTCCACTCTCGGGCGTCGGGCGCGTTGATAGAAAATGGCGCCGGCGCTACCTTTGCCCTGTCATTTTGCGCCATTTTGCTTTGCTTTGCTTTGCAAAATGGCGCCGGCCATATGGCCATATTGCCGTACAGCAAAATGGCGCCGGCCGTACGGCAACACGATTCGAGTGCAGGAGGTCGTTCCCGAACCCCCGCTGGACTTTTGGCAAGTCTTGTGGAGGTCAGGAGGCCCCTCCAAGCTGGCCAAAAGTCCCTGGGGGTCCAGCGGAGGTCCGGGAGCGATCTCCTACGCTCGTGACGTCGGGGAACAGGAACCAAAATGGCGCCGGCGCCATTTTCTATCAACGCGCCCGATGCCTGAGAGTGGAAGATCACAACGGGACCCCCCCACTGGACCCCAGGTAATTTAAGACATTTTGGGGGGGTTCGGGAGGGTGGGGGATTTATTTTAAAGGGTCGGGGTGGGTTTTAGGGATGTTTTAGTGTGCCGGTTTTCCCGCCCTCCCCCAATTTACGATTTACACGATATTTATAAAAACAAAACCGCGACGATCCGATTCCCTCCCCACTCCAGCCGAAATCGATCGTTAAGACGATCGATCACACGATACACATCTCTAGTGTGGAATACTGTGTGGAATACTGTGCGGACATTGGCTCGGTGGGTGGTCAGGTCTTTTGAGAAAATGAGAATGTCATCTAGATATGCAATGACCTTGGTATACACGAGGTCATGAAAGATTTCTTTAATAATTAGTTGAAATACCACAGGAGCATTACAAAGCCCGAAAGGCATGACAAGGTATTCGTAGTGCCCATACCTGGTGTTAAGTGCCGTTTTCCACACATCCTCAGGGCGTATGTGAACCAAATTATAGGCGCCTCGCAGGTCCAACTTGGTGAAAATGGTGGTGCCCTGGAGGCGGTCGAACAATTCGGAGATTAACGGCAATGGGTATCTGTCCTTGCGAGTTATAGCATTTAGGACACAGTAATCAATACACGAAGAAAGGCCCGCGCCCGCGGGCGAAGTACAAGGGCGAATAAAACCCTTAGCCAGGTTCTCTTGGATGTATTCAATCATTGCTTGAGTTTCTGGCATGGATAGCTGGTAGGTCCTACCTCTAGGTGGCGTAGTGCAGAGCAATAACTCAATAGGACAGTCAAATTTTCGAAGAGGCAGAAGGATGTCTGTCTTATGTTTAGAAAATACATCTTCAAAATCCGCGGAAGGAGGCGGAAGGCCAGAGGCAGTCACCACAAGGGACAGCACGGGAGGAGGTGCCACCTTCCTGAGGCACGTCTGACAACAGGCTGGACTCCACTCGGTGAGCTGTAAGGTTCCCCAATCAAACTGGGGAGAGTGGCGCTGGAGCCACGGCAATCCTAAGAGCACTGGATGGATGGACTTCTCCAGCACAAAGATTTCAATCTCCTCTTCGTGTAGGGCTCCAGTAAGGAGCCGGATGGTTGCCGTCACTTGAGAGATCCTTCCGGGTAGCGGTTCACCGTGGATAGAGGCAATGCATAACGGTGTCTCAATGGTGCGAGTGGAGATGCCTAGGAGGTGTATCAAGTCCTGCAGAATGAAACTCCCACCTGCTCTGGAGTTGATTAGAGCCAGGGCTGGTAAAGAGTGAGAGTCTCAAGACAAGGTGACTGGCAGAGACAACTTAGAGGCCAGAGTAGTAGCGCCCATGTTCAGGACCCCAACTGAACATAGGCCCGGGACAAGACAGGAAGCAGTGGCTGGAAGCTCCGCAGTACAGGCACAGACCCGAATGCCTCCGTCTAAGGCGTTTTTCCAGAGTCAGGTGCCCTTGGCCCAGCTGCATAGGTTCTTCCGTCTTTGTAGATGGCAGGGTCCTGCAGGTGGAGAATGGGAATGCTCTGCAGTAGGACATCAGGGTATCTGAATTTCAAGGTGATGCTCTTGGAGGCGGTAGTCAATACGGCCTGCCAGATCAATTATGTTCTCAAGGGTGGAAGGTAGCTCACGAGCTGTGAGCTCATCTTTAAATTTGGATGACAGACCATCCAAATAAATGGCTCGAAGGCAATCCTCTTGCCAAGCCAATTCTGTGGCAAGGGTCCGGAATTTGATAGTATAATCATTGAGAGTTTGTAGGCCTTGTCGCAGACATAGGAAGCTGGAACTAGCTATAGCCTGCCTCCCTGGGTCGTCAAATGTCCGACAGAAGACAGTCACGGAAGATTATAGCTCTTGGAGAAGATAGTCTGAATGCTCCCATAAGGGAGAAGCCCATGCCAGCGCCTTGCCTTCCAAATGAGAAAGAATGAAAGTAACCTTTGTGAGATCATCCTGGAAGATGGAGGGCTGCAGAGCTAACTGCATATGCACTTATTGATAAACCCTCTGGAGAGTCTGGGATTCCCGTTGAAGCGGGGTGGCACGTGTAGGGCCAACAGAGCCCTAGAGGGCGAGGGTGCAGGCTGTGGGCTGGCTGGTGCGGATGTCGATGCTGTAAGATGGCCTGGAGGGTGGAGGGCTCTGCCGAGTCCATGGCCTTGGTAACCTGTTGTGCCAGAGGTGGACCCTTGGCCCGAGGTGGTGTTGACGCTACCCATAGGGAAAGCCCCACGGGTCCCCACCGTTAGGAGGCAGAGCTGACTAGGAGACGGAGGCTGACTGGAGCTTCTCCAATACCAGCCCTCTTTCCCCGTAGGTTGAGCCCTTGGGTGCTGTGGCCGGCTGGTCTTAGGCGGGCCTCTGTGTGACGACTCCTGGTAGATGAGATGGTTGGTAGCCAGGGACTAGCAGAGGTATCAAAGGACCGATGCAGGTCTAGACAAGGCAGGGATCCAGAGACCCGGACGCCAAAAGGAATGGAGAGGAACAGGTGGCGCGCAGGTAGCAGAAGGCCAGAGCCTGAGAAGGCTAAGTCTAGGGAGATTCCAAAGGCGTAGTCAAGTTCAGGCTGGAGTCAGGGCAGGCGGCTGAGCAAGGCAAGGTATAGAGTCAAACAGAACAAGGGTCAAGCCGAAGGTCAGTCCTGAGCATGGTCCAGATGTAGCAAGGGTCAGAGCCAGAGGTCAATCCTGAGCGTGGTCCAAACATAGCAAGGGTCGAAGCCAGAGGTCAGTCCTGAGCATGGTCCAGACATAGCAAGGGTCAAAGCCAGAGGTCAATCCTGAGCGTGGTCCAGACATAGCAAGGGTCAAAGCCAGAGGTCAGTCCGAGCAGACAAGAAAGGGACCAGGTACGGGTCAGGACAGAAACCAGGAACGGAGTCAGGATCAGGAACCAGGAACGAAGTCAGGATCAGGAATGAGCAATGAGCACACGACAAGCGTGGAGACATGTTGCCAAGGTAAGGTACTAGTGGCAGGCCCTGCCTTAAGTAGCAGGGCCTGGTGATGTCATCATCCGGGACCCTGGGCTAGTTTCCCGCTGCAGCCCCTTTAAAGGTCAAAGAGGCACGCGTGCGCCTAGAGGGAAGCAGGAGGCTGAACAGCGGCGTCTCCTCGCAGCACACGTGGGGAGACCCATCGGGAGCTGAAGAGGTCTGCGGAGGAGTCGGGAACGGCCGAGGAGGCAGCAGAGGCTCAGGAGCGTAGGCAGCTGTCCACAGCCATGAGCGAGGATGGACCAGGGCCAGGAGCTGGGCATCGGAAGTGAGTAGGCCCGGTCGCGGGCCTGCCATGGACAGGACATCCAACAATACCTTTTATAGAGGTTCAGGCAGTTCCCAGCTTTGAAAATTGGCTCTGTTGTATCTGGTATGTCATGCAGGTCCCCTCAGCCTCTGAAATGGCTTCAACATGCAAAGCTGTAGAATATAGTCTTGTTAAAAGCTATTTTATAGAGCTACTAAAGTAGCAGGAGATTCAGATGATGTGGAACTTTCCCCAGCTAGTTCTCATTGATAGAGTATTGACCTCTCATAGGGATGGGAGTGAAGAAGAAAAGACATGTTTGAAATCTAACATATGGCATGGATCCTTTTAGAGAGAAAAGACACATAAAACAAATACGAGCTACAAACTCGCAACATAAATGTCCCTGAACTGATAAAGATAATAGACATGACCCCCTAGGCTTTAATTTGAAAACTATAGTTACCAGAGAACTTTAGTCCTATTCCTATAGCAGCTGCATGCAGGCACATAATAATAGGGATGTGAATCGTGTGCCCGATCGTCTTAACGATCAAAATCGTCTGGCAGGAGTAAATCGTGTTTGGCACAATTTTTTAGTTAAAAAATCGTTTTTTCCGATTAGTGCGCACTAACGGGAGTTAGTGCACGCTATTTATTTATTTATGTATAACTTTTCTATACCGAAGTTCAAATAACAGAGTTATTTATCACTCCGGTTTACATTGCAACCATAAAACAGTGACAAAGTTGTCTTACATAGAACAGGGGGAGAGAAAAACTTGGATACAGCTTAAGCATGGGGAGTAACGTGTCAAAACTGGTAAGAACTGATAAGAGTTGGCTTTTTGGGGTAACAAGGTATTCCGAGGGAGGGGGTAGGAATGAGGGATTGGAAGGGGGGTTGGAAGGTGGGGGGGGGGGGGGGGAGGGTAGCGGAGGGTTACCATAGATTTAATGAAACTAATATACATATATTAAATAGCTTAGTCAGCGGAAGAAAAAGTGCTTAGGCATCTGAGCTTAGGAAGAGAAGGTCCGTGGAGGATGAGGCAAGGACAAGTGTTTTGGGAAGGCTTGTCTGAATAGTAGCGTCTTAAGTCTCTTCTTGAATGTAATTGGGCATTGTTCCAGCCTAAGGTCCAGTGGGAGCAGGTTCCACTGTTTGGGGCCTGCGGTGGAAAAGGCTCTTTTACTAAAGGAGGTTTTGAATGTAGGTGTTCTAAGCGCTAACAGGAAGTTAGTGCGCACTAACCATTGTTAGTGCGCACTAACAGAAAATGGTACAATTTGACACTTTTCAGGTCAGTTAAGGTCAGTTTAGGAATGAATATGTATTCCTATTGGCTGCCCTCTTATTTATTCATGTTACCAAGGTTCCCACTGACAATATATGGGGGATGGGAAATGGAAACAGTTGGTAGCTTGACAAAAAAAGTAATGTGATCAGTCAATGTGACTAGAACTTGTGCCCTATCCCTGATACTGAGAGTATTGTGATCTTCCTGCACGCAGTGCCCTATCCCTGATACCAGAAGTGTTGTGATCTTCCTGCACACAGTGCCCTAACCCTGATACCGGGAGTGTTGTGATCTTCCTGCACGCAGTGCCCTATCCCTGATACCAGGGGTGTTGTGATTTTCCTGCACTCAGTACCATATCCCTGATACTGGGAGTGTTGTGATCTTCCTGCACACAGTGCCCTAACCCTGATACCAGGAGTGTTGTGATCTTCCTGCATGCAGTGCTGTATCCCTGCTCAGTGCAGGAAGATCACAACACCCCCAGTATCAGGGATAGGGCACTGCGTGCAGGAAGATCACAACACTCCCGGTATCAGGGTTAGGGAACTGTGTGCAGGAAGATCACAACACTCCCGGTATCAGGGATAGGCACAAGTTCTAGTCACATTGACTGATCACATTACTTTTTTTGTCAAGCTACCAACCATTTCCATTTCCCATCCCCCCAACCATCACCTCAGTGGGAATCTTGGTAACATCAATAAATAAGAGGGCAGCCAGCCAATAGGAATACATATTCATTCCTAACTGACCTGAAAAGTGTCAATTTGTATCATTTTCTGTTAGTGCGCACTAACTCCCGGTTAGTGCGCACTAACTCCCGTTAGTGCGCACTAACCCGATTAACGATTTTTTAACGATAAATCGTTAGAATTCCTATTGTATCGTGTTTTTTAACGATTTAAGACGATTTTAAAATTATCGGACGATAATTTTAATCGTTGAAAAACGATTCACATCCCTACATAATAACCCTAGTGAAGACTGCAGGATGTGGATTGCAAGGTCACAGAGAAGACCAACCAAATCATGGCCTGGTGATAATCAACCTACTCCCCCACACAGCAAGGCAGTCAGGTGTTAATTTTTTCCACAATTATAAAGTTTAAGCTTCAAAAGGTTCCCCTTGATTGCTTAAACATTCTCAGCCATTTCACACTGGATATCATTAACAGGAGCCAAGCTGTGTGATGATGAGTGGGTGGAGAATCACCATTCCTAAGACTCATTCTAATTAACTAGTGTAGGTATAATGAATCTTTAGACGTGCCAAAATCAAATAGCATGCACATGTGCGGCATCGAAGTAAATTGCAATGCACACAAATCAGCAAGCACGCACGTGTCAGCCATCAATTGTAATTGCTATATGCACAAATCAGGTGCCACGCATATAAGAACATAAGAACATGCCATACTGGGTCAGACCAAGGGTCCATCAAGCCCAGCATCCTGTTTCCAACAGTGGCCAATCCAGGTCATAAGAACCTGGCAAGTACCCAAAAACTAAGTCTATTCCATGTTACCGTTGCTAGTAATAGCAGTGGCTATTTTCTAAGTCAACTTAATTAATAGCAGGTAATGGACTTCTCCTCCAATCCTTTTTTAAACACAGCTATACTAACTGCACTAACCACATCCTCTGGCAACAAATTCCAGAGTTTAATTGTGCGTTGAGTAAAAAAGAACATTCTCTGATTAGTTTTAAATGTGCCACATGCTAACTTCATGGAGTGCCCCCTACTCTTTCTATTATCCGAAAGAGTAAATAACCGATTCACATCTACCCGTTCTAGACCTCTCATGATTTTAAACACCTCTATCATATGTCGTTCATCAATGTTAATTGGCAGCGCGCACAAATCGGCCAGCGTGCACATGTCCTGTATCGATTTTAATTCCCACGTACTCAACTGCTATGCGTGCAGATTGGACTCATCTATGCACGTTATGTACGCAGGGAGGGGCGCAAATTACACTGCCTACAAAACTATCTATTGCTCCTTTCACTGTCCTACTTGCACCATGTCTCAGGTACGTGAAGTGATGATCAGGATGCCTAACTTCCTACCAGCTGAGGTGGACATGCTTGTTGAGCATGTCATGCTGTTCCAGAATCTGCTGTACAGTCCCCAGTCCAAGAGGGTGGGTGCCTACAAGAAGGAGCAGATCTGGAAGAGGATCAGGCATGCAGTCAACTCTGTGTTTCACCACAACTGTAGCATTGGGATGCTGATGCACAATTGGCGGGACCTGAGGAAGCATGACAAGCAGAAGCAGGCCAGGAGGATTGCAGAGGGACAAGATAGCCACATCAGCTTCACCCCATCTGAGCAGCTGGTGCCGAGCACCTTATCTGAAGCAGCTGTGGGTGGAGTTGGGCAGCTAGACTCCATGCAACATCTATGGCAGGAAGGTGAGCATTGTATTTTGCATTCTAAAACTAGGCTTTGTGTACAGATATCCATCAGGAACTTCTTTATAAGAGAGACAGTGCAGCCTTATTAAACATAATGATGCCATGTAAATTTGCTCATGTATGTTATGCAAATCATTATTGGTAACATCTCTATCTATCAGTATGTACACAGTATAGACCAAAGCAGTTTGTTGTTAACTCATTATTCATCACACAGGACAGGTTTTTTTTGAAGCTCTAAAAACTTTAATAGAATGCCTAATCTGCTCATACAGCTAGAAAGACAGCATACACCTTTTGTCTGCTGCTGCTCTATTGATTTAATTTATCATGTGAAAGGGTATTGTGCTCTTTCTGGGGTGTATGAAGGTATGCTGTCAGCTATAATACAAATTTCTTTTTCTAAAAATGGCAAAATAAGGTATGATGTTAGATGTTTTGTTGCATAGCCTGTATATTAAACATCATAAGGGATGTTCTTTGTTGGGGCCATCTCCTCTATCACTTTCCCCATCAAAGTTCCCCAAGGGATAGCAAACGTATGGGTGGACGAAAATAAGCTTCTATAGCAATGGCAGAGGTAACGTGTTTTTTCTGTGCTTTCCTACAGCTTTAGGGAAAAGGCACCCTTACAAAGGAGCCTGCAAAAACAGGCTGTGTGTTTTAAAATGAATGTATAAAATGTGTGTACAGGTATAAGCAGGGCACCAAGATTTCAACTAGTTAGGATGTAATGGTTTTCTATCTCCTAGGCATGTGTTCCTCAAGGCAGGGGCTGTACAAATGTTTAGCCTCCATGGTGTGGGGTGGGATCAGCTAACAGTGAATGCATTCCTGGCCATAGTACCTGGCCTATTGTTGGGGAATGCTAGGAAGCAGTCCCTATTCAGGAGAGAAAGTATGCCCTAGGGTCACGGCTTGACCCCAGAGGAGGACTCTGGAGAAGCGCCGAGGCAGGCAAGGCGTATCCAAGCACAGGTGGACAGGCTGAAGACTCTGAGCATTCTGACCTCTGCCGAACCTGAATGCACCAGAAGAGACCCAGCAATGCAATGCTGGTCTCTGGGGTAGCCCTCCAGTCACTCGATAGCCCTTTCAGACCTGCTGCCTGGGAATGGCAGGTGTGACAGGATGGACAGAGGTCGAGGACAGGTGATGACTCTGGAACAAGGATGAGACATAGGCGCTTGGAGACTTGGATGAGACTAGGCACTTGGAGACTTGGACGAGAAGGCACTTGGAGACTTGGACGAGATGAGGCACTTGGAGACTCAGTATGGTCATCTGAAGGCGGAATCTGGTGGGCGAGACAAGGCTGGCACACCTGGAGCCAGGAATTAGAGGAACAGGGACAACTGAACACAGGAACTGAAGTGCTGGAACAACTGGAGACAGGCACCAGAGAACTAGAATGTCAAGGCACGGGACAGACAAGGACGCAGGATCCGACAAGAGACCAGGAGCCACAGACAAAGACAAGGGAGCTCCCACGAAGAACAAGGACCTTGAAGGAGAGATGATGGACCTCAGAAGCCTCCTGGAAAGATGAGATGAGGAATTCAGGAGCAGGCAGGCTCCTTGCGAAGGCAACGAGGGACTGGCAAGGAGCCCTTTATAGGGCTGAACAGGCGATGTGGGAATGACGTCATTGAGGCCACAGGGTTTTTCCTGTTGCTGGCCCTTTAAATACCGAAGAAATGCGTGGCCACGCACCTATGTAAAGCCAGGGGCCAGGAAGCAACAGCGGCGGCATCCATGCCGCAAGGCAAGGAAAGGGCGGCACTCCCGCCACAGGACGGGACAGCATGATGGCGGCTCCAAGCTACGAAGGTGGAGAACCCAAGCGGCTCCCTGCCGTGGAGGAGAGGCAACGTTGGCGGCCTCTGAGCCATGAGAGAGAATTAGGCCTCTGCGGCGGTGTCAGCGGCCTTTGGGCCGCAAGATGACAAGGTCATCGTCGGTTTCACCCACCACGAAGCAGGCAGGACTTAGCGGCAGTACCTGGGCCGCGAAGAGAGAGTGGCGACGGGCCGTGGGAGACAGCGGCTTCAGGACTGCAGGGCTGGGAAGATGAGAGGCTGCTCACGGTTGGATCCCGCGAGCATCATCGTAACCCTTACCCAGTGACTCCAAAAGTCCATCCTGACCGTGTCCTGTGTCCCAGCAGTGGAAATTCCATTGGGGTATCTTGGTGATTTTCTCTGCTTCTCTCCCCTTTTACTCCACATCAAAAGATAGGGCATTGTCTTTCTGTCAGTGGTAGACTGTGACCCTAAAATGTAGAACACACTTAAACTGCTCTGTTTTCTTTGAAATTCCTAATACCCAAATGCTCTGCAGTCTGGATTAAGCCCTCCTTCTGCCTCAGGGTCTCCCACCTGTAGTGTAATTCAGGGTAGGGACAATATTGAATGCTATGCCCATTTTTAGCTCTATAGCAAAGGACTAGTAATTAGGCCTATCTAGTGGAGCACGCAGTGAGTGTATCTGAACCAAAATACAAAAAACACCAAATGCCAGTGTTTGATATTTACCTATTTCTTTTTCTAGAGCAGCCAGATGATGAGCGCCAGGACCTGCATCTAGACAGCCCCAAAAGCAGAATCAGCGTCTGATGGTAATCCCTGACAGCTTGGATGAGGAGGGAGAGGGAACCTGTGAGGAGCTGCAATAACCTGAGGAGGAGGAGGAGGAGCAGCGGCAGGAAGAGAAGCCAGAGGACACACTGGCTGATCTGCTATAGGATTGCCCACAGGACAGCAGTGCATCTGACCAGCCAGAACCTGAAATGTTTGCCAGTCAGGCATTAAATGTTTGCCAGTCAGGCATTAAAACAGCAAAGTGGCAGCATCTTGGACATAATTGTAGGCCTGCATAATGTGATAAGGCAGGAAGCAGAAGGCCTCCGTGATACCATCAGGGAGGACGCTCAAGGCTTCCATGATACCATCAGGGAGGAAGCACAAGGGATTCAGCAGGCGGTACGGGATCTTTGTCGGGCAACAGATGACCAAACTGCAGTATGGAGAGAGATGCTTCAGAGGATGCCCCCCTTGCAGCCACAGCCACCAGTGGCTCCATGGCCTTTCATGGTGCCCTGGATGCAGTACCCTCCACCTTATAGGCCTCCATTCCCATGGATAGCACCTGCCCATACTGAAGGTCCCCCTGTGTCCCAGCCACCTGCACCTCAGCCTGCACCAGCCTATCCCTGGATGGCACCTCAGCAACCAGCACCGCCACCTGCACCACCTGTCATGTTTCCGCTAACAGCACTGCCACAGCCACTGTTCCATCTGGCTGTAACTGTTACGACTATGGCTGCTGTGCAGCCTTCTTACCACCAGAGGTCCCTCACAAGCACGCTCTCTTGGCCAGCCCAGTCTGGCCTACCTATCTGCTCCATGACCTGAACTTCCTATATAACCTCGCCTAGCCAATGCCTCAGGGCTTTGGCATCAAGTTCCTTTGGGCTCCTTGCTCTAGCCTACTGTTTCCTTCAGTGTGCCTTCGGGCGTTGCACTCCTGTCTTGTTCCGTGGTCTGGGGCTCAGCCCTTCTTGTTCTGCCTTGCTGCCTTCGGGCTCAGCCCTTCTTGTTCTGCCTTGCTGCCTTCGGGCTCCCTATCCTGGCTCCTTGCCTTGCTGCCTTTGGGCTCCCTGTCCTGGCTTCCTGCCTTCGGGCTTCCTGTCCTGGCCTTCCTGTCCTGGCTCCTTGCCTTGCTGCCTTTGGGCTTCCTGTCCTGCCTCTTCGCCTTGCTGCCTTTGGGCTCCCTGTCCTGGCTCCTTGCCTTGCTGCCTTCGGGCTTCCTGTCCTGGTTCCCTGCCTTGCTGCCTTCGGGCTTCCTGTCCTGGTTCCCTGCCTTGCTGCCTTCGGGCTTCCTGTCCTGGTTCCCTGCCTTGCTGCCTTCGGGCTCCCTGTCCAGGCTCCTTGCCTTGCTGCCTTCGGGCTTCCTGTCCTGGCTCCTTGCCTTGCTGCCTTCGGGCTTCCTGTCCTGGTTCCCTGCCTTGCTGCCTTCGGGCTCCCTGACCTGCCTCTTTGCCTTGCTGCCTTCAGGCGTTTGTGTTTTCTGTTCAGTGTAAGTCTTGTCTTGGCTTTGTATAGTCCAGTCATTGTCCTGCCATCTTGGTTCCTTCAGTCCAGTTCACACATACCTACACTTAGTCTCACACTTACCTGCACGCTATCCTGAGTCCACCCTTACCTGCACTCGGCTCCAGTGTTCTGACCACGTTTACCCGCACTCACATCCATGCATACCCCCATGCTGTTCCAGTGTATCACGAAGCTCACCCTTACCCCCACGCACCCTGTATCAGAGACTCCTCCAGCCTGCACCAGACTCCTTCCAGCCAACTCCCAGCACCACAGATACCTTCCAGCCAGCTCCTGGTATCAGAGACTCTTCCAGCAGCACCAGAGATTCCTCTCCAGCTGTTGTCAGAGACTTTACTGTGACTCCTGTTCTCTTTATCCTGAGTCACTCCTGCAGGTGGTGTTCACTACACATTGCCCAATTGTAACAGAATGCCGAAGCTATCCACCTCCAGAGAGAGAGACAGGACTTTGTACCCATCCGGTGAGTCAACTTTTGTTTCCACTACCCACAACATGTCTCAGTCTCAACAGTTTTATATCTGCGCTTGTTGCCAAACCCTGAATTATCCAAGTTATCAAAACTGTCTAGCCTGTCAGCTCTCAGACCAGGAACACTGGGCATATAGTAACTGTCAAAAGAAGAGTGTTTCAGTTTACCAAAAATGTTTAAATTGCAACACTCCTCGACCAGGATGGTGGAAATGTCCCTGTATACCTAGCCTGTTACCCCCAGGCAAACCTTGCCCCCTTTGCACAGCTACCGGACCAACTGTTTCACAAAAAACATCAGCCTGTTCAATTAGCCTGTATCCTGCTCCTGGCCAAACTAACAACGTAGTTACTATTGGCAGTTTGAGGATAAAGAATCCTAGCACATCTTCTCATGAAACCTTGAAGAAAACCTCTCACAAAAAATCAAGTTATCTCCCAGAAAGCCCTAGAACTCACCTAGTCAGGAATGCTCCTGTGACTTCCATGCTAGGGCCTCAGAAGCAAGATTCTCTAAAGCAGAGAGAACTAATTAAGCCTAGCAGAGCTCTGCCTCCCACAGCTGCAGGTCAGTCATGACTAATGAACTACTTCCCAAGACGTTCCAGAGCTGCCTGTGCTTTCATTAATCTGCAAACCCACACATCAGAACCAGGGAACCATGATCAGGGGGGGGGTCGAGAGTCTGTCTCTATTCACCAAGTCCTCGGCAGTCCGGTCTTTATCCTCTTTCCACACTATCATAACTACTCCTACAACTTGTGAACAATCAACAACAGGCTTCAATATCCTGCCATTTGAGCCAGCCGTGCCTCCCCAGGAAGGCTTCGAGCCCACCGTGTCGCCTCAGGAGGGGTTCGAGTTTGCCGTGTCGCCCCAGGGGGGGTTTGGGACTGTTCTGCCACCCCAGGAAGGGGTTGAATTAGTTGCATCACCCCAGGAAGGGTTTGAGCCTGCCGCATTGCCCCAAGAGGGGTTTGAGCCTGCCTTGCTACCCCAGGAGGAAAGTGAACCTGCCACATCAGCTCAGGAGGGGTTTGAGCCTGCCCGGCTGCCCCAGGAGGGGTTTGAGCCTACTGCATCATCTCAGGAGGGGTTTGACCCTGCCCCCCACCCCAGAAAGGGTTTGAGACTGCTTCACCACCCCAGGAGGGGGTTGAATTTGCCACATGATCCCAGGAGGGGTTTAAGACTGTTTTGCTACCTCAGGAGGGTTTTTTGCCTGCCGCGTCACCCCTGGAGGGGACTGAACTTGGTACACTGCCCCAGGAGGGACCTGACCCAGTCTCTCAGGGGTTTCAACAGTTCCTGCTCGGACTTAAGTTAATTCCACCAGTCCTTAGCAAATTTGGACACCTTTACCCTGCAAGAGGCACCCATTTCTAGCAGGATTATTTTATGAAAGAGAGCTGTCCACACCAACTCTTAGCATCCTCCATCATGCAGTACCCCCTGCAGAGTTGGGATCCAGGAGGAGGAGGAGGCCTTAAAGAGGGGGGTAGTGTTACGACTATGGCTGCTGTGCAGCCTTCTTACCACCAGAGTCCCTCACGAGCACGCTCTCTTAGCCGGCACAGTCTGGCCTACCTATCTGCTCCATGACCTGGACTTCTTATATAACCTCACCTAGCCAATGCCTCAGGGCTTTGGCATCGAGTTCCTTTGGGCTCCCTGCTCTAGCCTCCTGTTTCCTTCAGTGTGCCTTTGGGCGTTGCGCTCATGTCTTGTTCCGTGGTCTGGGGCTCAGCCCTTCTTGTTCTGGCTTCGGGCTCCCTGTCCTGGCTCTTTGCCTTGCTGCCTTCGGGCGTTTTGTGATTTCTGTTCAGTGTAAGTCTTGTCTTGGTTTTGTCTAGTCCAGTCATTGTCTGTCTGTCCTGCTGTCTTGGTTCCTTCAGTCCAGTTCACACATACCTACACTCAGTCTCACACCTGCACGCTATCCTGAATCCACCCTTACCTGCACTCTGCTCCAGTGTTCTGACCACATTTACCCACACTCACATCCACGCATACACCCTTGCTGTTCCAGTGTATCACGAAGCTCACCCTTACCCCCACGCACCCTGTATCAGAGACTCCTTCAGCCTGCAACAAACTCCTTCCAGCCAACTCCCAGCACCACAGACACCTTCCAGCCAGCACTTGGTATTAGAGACTCTTCCAGCAGCACCAGAGATTCCTCTCCAGCCGTTGTCAGAGACTTTACTGTGACTCCTTTTCTCTTTATCCTGAGTCACTCCTGCAGGTGGTATTCACTACACCTGGCAATTGCCCAATTGTAACAGTAACTCCATGTAGCCATGAACTTGAACTGCCACAAGCTCCTTTGCCCTTTGAAGACAGCATGATTAGTGGCAGGAGTCCACTGCTCAGGAGCTCCAGGTTGGGGCAGCCTAAACTTCCTGACGACAGAGAAAGAGGCCGACCAAGAAAGTGATGATTTATTTTGTTATTCTTTATTTTGCTGCACTTTTTTGTAAATAAAAGCACTATCACCTTCTGAAATGTTTCAATGAGAATGTTCCTTTGTTATATAGCCTGTCTTTGACTGAAGCGATGTATCTCTTGCAATTCTTCCTGAGTCAGATGATCTTCCTCCTCCTCATAATCCTCATTCTTTTGATGGGCTTCCTCCAGAGAAGGCATGTTCCTGTTTAGTGCAAGTTTTTACAGCATACAACAGGCTAGAAAGATCTTGCACACTTTAAGGGGGACTATAAAGAAGGCATCCTCCAGAACTATCCAGACAACAGAAACGTGTTTTAAGTATGCCAGAGTTTCTCTCTATGAAAGTTCTGGTCTTACAGTGTGCCCTGTTATAGCGACACTCAGCTGCAGTTCCTGGGGTGGCAATGGGGATCATGTGTTGTGGAGGTGGACCCTTGGCCGGAGGTGGAGTTGACGCTACCGGTGGGGGTTTCCCCACCATTGGGAGGCGGAGCAGACTGGGAAGCGGAGGCCAACTGGAGCTTCGCCAATACCAGCCCTCGTTCCCCGCAGGTTGAGCCCTTGGGAACCGGGGCTGGCTGGTCTTTGGCGGGCCTTCATGTGGTTGATCCTGAGGAGGATGTTCAGGACAGGGAACCAGGAAGCAGCAGAGACACAGAGTCCAAAGGAGCTGACTTCAGGACAGGGCCTGGATCCAAAGCCCAGACAGGCTGAGGCAGGCTTGAGCACGGAGACGTTAAGTCTGGGCTTATGAGTAGGCAGAAGCCTAAAAGAGGCCAAGTCCAATAAACTGCTAGAAGCAGAGTTGGGTTCAAGCTGGAGTCAGGACAGGCAGCTGGAGACGAAGTCGAGTACTGGCTGGAGTCAGGGCAGGTGGCTGGAGACAAGGTCGCGTATAGGCTGAAGTCAGGGCAGGCGGCTGGAGACAAGGTCGAGCTAAAGTCAGGGCAGGTGGCTGGAGACAAGGTTGAAGTACGAGCACAGGTCAGAACCGGGAATCCATCCAAAGCATGGTCAAGAGCAAGCAAGTGTCAAAGCCAGGAATCCATCCAAAGTAATCAGGTACAGGTAGCAGGTACTGGAACTTAGGCACTGGGAACAGGAACGCAGGACTGGAACAAACGAGCACAGGAACAGGAACGAAGGAATAGCAACTAAGCACAAGACAAATGTGGAGACCTGTTGCCAAGGCAAAGACCAAGTGGCGGGGCCTGCCTTAAATATCAGTGAGTAGGGCCAGTCACGGGCCTGCTGCAGCTGGGACATGCAACATCATGAGCCAGGTTTTCAGTGGATAGCCTCTGTCACCTGTAGGAGGAGAAGACACAGAAAATCAGGGTTACATATACCTTCTGGGTTTTATATTGGCACAGCTCATAGGGATAGTTTAGATTAGGGGTGTGCATTCGTTTTCGACGTATTGGCAATCCGCAATGTATATGTCCCTATTCGTGGGGTCGCGAAATGTATCGCAACTCCCCACGAATATAACATATCATCCATTCCATACGTTTGGCGCTGCACACTTTTCTTCGCCACCATTTGCAATCGGAGAACGCCATTTGGGTGTATCCATAGCCAAAAACCAGCCCTTTCCTGTGAGTCATCAGTGACTTCACAGCCCTGTCAGAGTGGGTCGGACAGGTTGGCAAGGAGACCAAAATGCAACGTATCAGCGACAAGAAGTTTTGGAATCCAGCCAATCGCGCTCTCACTCAGTGGTCGGTGACGCATTTCCTGATGACCCAGCACTATATATACTTAAGCACGTGGCGTGCCACACACTTTCTTTGCAGGGGTGATCAGGGGAGGCTGGGAGGTGGTCTGTCTCTGTGGAATGTGGATGCATTCAGAGCTAGTCTTGAGTTCTCAAATCTGTATTCAATTGCTAGCTAGGCTAGTTACTTAGAGAGAAAAAGATATTTGTTCTTTATTTGGCTGCAGTGCCAGCTAGCCCTGTTTTTTTTTAAGCACTTTTTCTAGTTGATCTGAGACAGTCTCTCTGTGCCAGGGAGAGAAGCTGCTAGCAGTGGCATTTTGTTTAATTCATCCTCTGGGATAGGTTGCAAGCCCCATTTGTGTGTTGTGGATGGGAGAGATATATTCAATTTTTAGCTAGTTTGCTAGAATTTCCATTGAAAAATATATTCCATTGATTTTCCTGCTGTGCCAACAATTCCAGCTTTTTTTAACTGCATTTGTTTAATTGAGCTCACTCAGTCTCTCTGTGCACTGGGCATCAGTGCCAGTGGGCACTGGGTAGTTTAGCAGACTCAAATATATTATTGGGACAGTCTGTACAGTGAAATCCCCAGTGTGCTCTTTTGTAGTTATAAGCTCTGTGTGTGCACACACATTACATTAGTGCATATCAAGGCACTATGCCAGTGGGTAGGCAGTTTAGCAGACTCAAGTATATTATTGGGACAGTCTGTGCAGCCAAATTCTCAGTGGGCCTCTTTTGTAGTTAGAAGCTCGGTGTGTGCACACACATTACATTAGTGCATATCAAGGCACTGTGCCAGTGGGCAGGCAGTTTAGCAGACTCAAGTATATTATTGGGACAGTCTGTGCAGTGAAATCCCCAGTGAGCCTCTTTTGTAGTTACAAGCTCTGTGTGTGCACACACATTACATTAGTGCATATCAAGGCACTGTACCAGTGGGCACTGGGTAGTTTAGCAGACTCAAGTATATTATTGGGATAGTCTGTGCAGCCAAATCCCCAGTGGGCCTCTTTTGTAGTTAGAAGCTCGGTGTGTGCACACACATTACATTAGTGCATATCAAGGCACTGTGCCAGTGGGTAGCCAGTAGGCACTAGGCAGTGACATTAAATCCATAATGTCAGGGAAAGCTAGATGTGGTCAAGTGATTGGGACTGGCAGAAGAGGCACTTCAAAAGGCACTAGTGCCAGTCCCCGATTAAAGTTAAAAAGGGACCTGCTGCAATCTAAACTCTTTGGAGGGGCAGGCAGTTCCATCTGGAAAAAAATGAAATCTAAACATTTTGCATCGCCACCACCTGTTTCTGACCCTGCAGTTTTGGAGGTGAGGGAAGGGGAGGCTGAGTCATGCCAGACAAAATGTCGACACTCAAAAGCAGCAGTGGGACAGCAGTCTCGACTTAGCGTTGACAATGTAGCGCAGGCGCTGTTTGCTTCTGATTCAGATGAAGAATCATTTTGTGTGGGATTCTCATCAGAAATGGAAGAAGTAATAGCTGATGAAGTTTTAGGAGGATCAGTTAGTCCTGTCTTAGCCTCCACTTCAGTGCAGCAGGGGAGAGATGAAACTGATGATGATGAGGAGGAGGAAGAGCAGTCAGTGCAGGCACAGAGGGTGACTGAGGCCCCTGGCATTGCTTCTCAGGGTGCACCCACTACTTCAGCTCCAGTGCCAACATCCACCCCCAAGGCTATACAGAAGGGTGGATCACGAAAGACATCTGCGATCTGGAGCCACTTTAAAGTGACGGAGAATCCACGTTTTGCTCGGTGTAATTACTGTGGCAGGGCTATTAGCAGAGGCAAGCAAATGGGACATCTATCTAATTTTGGCATGACGCATCATATGAAGAGGCAACAACCAACAACAGTACTGCCATCTGGGGATGGTGACAGTAACAGTCAGGGGACCCCTTCCAAGCAGCGTAAAGTGGTTGAAAAGGAGCAGAGTCAGCCCACGCCCTCATCCCCTTCTAGCAGTCAGGTGGCAAGCCAGCAACCCCCTGACATATGGCAGAAGCGACAACCCACCATGGAGGAAATGGGGTGGAGTGCGGTAACTCTATCCCGGGGTAGGAGGCAGGCAGCCTCAAAAGTTGTAACCAGGAGCATTGGGTAAATGATTGCCCTTGATGACCAGCCCTTGCAGATAGTGGAGAATGTGGGTTTCAAGCATAAGTTTCAAGTCTTAGTTCCAAATTACAAAGTCCCCTCCAGAACCACATTTAGCAGAAATGTCCTCCCCAGCCTGTACAAGCAGTGTCACAGTCGCATCCAAGCGCTGCTAGCTAAGGCAGCGGGGAGTGCTGTGCATTTCACCTGCGATATCTGGACCGCCATGAATGCCTCACACTCTTACCTCTCCCTGACAGCACACTGATGGGACCTGGCTGAGGCAGGGGCAGGCAGCAGCTCTATTACTGAACAAGTATCAGGGTGGAGGTGGGCTTTACTGCACACCCACCTGACAGACCAGGCCCATACCACAGCCAATATTCTAGCATGCATCAGATAGATACTGGAGGGCTGGCAACTACACCAGCGAGACAGGAATCCTCAGGCAGGGTTCTTTGTCACAGACAATGGTGCAAACATGGTTAAGGCAATAAACGGCGGGCGCTTTAAGAACATCCAATGTTTTGCACACACTCTGCACCTAAGAACATAAGAACATAAGAAAATGCCATACTGGGTCAGACCAAGGGTCCATCAAGCCCAGCATCCTGTTTCCAACAGTGGTAGTGAAGTCAGCTCTGGGGTTGGAGTCCAATGACCAAGAGAATGAATACCTGCATAGCTTAATTCAGAAGTGCAGGAACATAGCAGCGCACTTCCACAGAAGTGTGAAGGCGGGGCAGGTTCTTTGACAAAAGCAGACTGATTTGGACATGCCTCACAAGCATCTCATTCAAGACATTGCTATCTGGTGGAATTCCACCTTTATGATGCTCGAGAGGTTAGTGGAGCTGCAGACACCCCTTCATGAACTTTCTAGTACAATGGACATAGGTGTGCAGAATCCCCTAGGGCATCATGATTGGTTAGTCATGAGTCAGCTGGTAAAACTCCTGCAGCCCTTCAAGGATGTCACGGAAGAGCTGAGTTCCAGAATTGCCACCTTGGCTGACATCATCTCTATAGTTAATTTCCTGGATGAAAATTTGGAGGCCTTTAAACAGGAAAAGGGAATGACAGTTGAAGTGCTGTATTTTCTGGACATTTTGCAGCAGCAGGTGGAAGAGATATTAAGGCCTTTAACAGAACAGAACACATACATGCTCGCCACAGTCTATGATCCCCGTGTGAAAGGGAAACTCGCCCTACAATACGATTGTCTCTTATTGGTGAAGGACATGCTGTTAGCAAATGTCCGTGAACAGGAGCGCCATAGGCTGAGACAGATTAGGCGTGAAGCAGAGGTGGAAACAGCGGGCACTTCAGAGATTTGTGGTAGCCCAAGCAGGAGCAGCACTCTGTCAGCGACAGCTAGTACCTCCTCCTCCTCCTCCACTTCAGAACGCCAAAGGCATGTTGCCCATAAAGATTCATCTGTTGTGCGACTGGCTAGAGAGAAAGCAGCTGGCATGAGTAACTCTCAGCCACCCAAGCAAAGGAGACACCAGCACAGCTGTCAGTGACACGGTATCTCTCAGAGCCGACAGAGAACATGCAAACAGATCCACTGGTATATTGGGCACACAAGTCCACTGTCTGGCCACACCAAGCCAAAGTGGCTCAGCGATATCTGTCATATCTATCAACCAGTGTGCCCAGTGAACTTGTGTTTTCAATGACAGGGGATATCATGAGCCCTCACCGCTCAAGGCTGGCAGCAGAGTTGATGGAAATGCTAGTATTTTTTAAAGTAAACCTGCCTTTGCTTGTTTGCAAATGCTTAAATCCTAACAATTTGTACCATTATACACTCTAGGGGAACCCATTCCAGGGAGCCCTTTCCTGCGCAAAGGAAAGGAACTTTCCCCGGGTGAAGCCAGCCTGTATCTACCCTCTGACCCATGTTGAACCGCTGTTTACATGGAAACCTCCTCCGCCTCAGCCTTGAAAATTATCGTTTGTATATCTGCTAACTCCACCAGATTTTAAAAGACCAGCGAGAGCTCACTAGACGCCAACGGAAACACCCCACTCTAGGGGCGAACCCATTCTAGGCAGCCCTTTCCTGTACAAAGAAAAGGGAACTCTCCCCAGGTGTAGCCAGCTTGTATCTATCCTCTGCCTCTGTGCCTTGCTGCTATACACCAAATGACTCACTCAACTCCTTGTGGTGTTCTTGCCACTATCATGGTTGCTCAGTGTGTTGGTGCTATTCTTTCTGCTTGCTATGTTCCCCCTTCATTGTGCTGTAGGAGGTTGATGCCACTTGTCTTGCCGCTTTGCCTGTCGTTCTGCCTTCAAGGGTTCATGCATCTGTTATCGGTGCTCTCTTTTGAAGCTGTGGTGTGTTTTTGACACTCTCGCTGCTGCTTTGCACCTCTATTAAAGCACTCTTCTTGCCACTCCTGGTACCCCTTTGTCCCTTTAAAGTACGTTAGGCTATTCATGCCACTTTGGTGCCACTTTGCCACAGTCTAAATACCTTGGAGCTCTTTTCTTGTTCTGATGATTGCTCCCCAGAAGTTTCATCAAAATTGATAATACAATCCCAATTCTGCAGCCAAAAATAGGCTGTAAATACTTCCCCCATTGACTTTAATGGGAACTGGAAAACGAATGCAACGTATCAACGTATTGGGGGCGCCATTGAACAAATGCAACGTATTTGCCCACCAACGAATATGAATACCAAATCGGACGAATCCGTACCCTCTGCACATCCCTAATTTAGATCCACCCTGTAGTGGCAACCTAAATATAAGGGTGACAAAAGTAAGCAGGGAAATGGGTATGTGTTAGAAGTAGTAGGTGTCTTCCTACCTAGATGTCATCCCCCAGTGATGTGTCCTTGCTGGAAGTGGTCATGAATTCTTGATTGTGAAAGAATGTAGGCATCAACCTGGCCACCACATTCATGATGCCCTTGGTGTTGCAGACCACTTGCTTATTTAGGGAGTGGAATCCCTTGCAGTTGCGGTACATGGTCTCGTCTCCTCCTGGTGACCTTATGGGGACATGAGTGCAATTGATAGCTCCCAAGACTGAGGGTAAGCATGCAATTTGATATAAATCAGTCATTTTTGGTGTTATTCCTGTCTTCTGCAAGGGAAGGCTATAAATTGTTGTGTTTTCTTGAGCAAGGCAGCCAGGACCTGCTCTAGACACCTAGAGGTGGCAGACTGAGTGATTCCAGATGTGATCCCTAGAGGGGTTTGGAAGATTCTGGTAGCAAAAAAGGCCAGGGAGGTAGTGACCTTGACATGTACTGGCAAGGCATGGCCCCTTTGGGTGGTTAGTTGTAGTTCTGATCCTAAAAGTTGGCATAGGTACTGTATGTTTTCCTCATTAAATCTGAACCTGTGCATTACTTCCTCCTTGGACAGATCCAGAAACTGTGTCCAAGACCTGTAAACTCTGTGTAAGGAAAGGAGTAGCTCCTTCTCTGCATTCTTCTTCTCTTCTCTCTTTCTCTTCTGAGCCATATTGATCTGAGTACCCATGCAGCTATTGTAAGCATAATGTTGAAAAGATACACCAATTATGAATATTCCCCTCAATAGCTGTAAGCACAACACTAATTTTTCACCTCCTGTTGCTGTCTCATCCCTATGTTATACCTAATGCACCAGTGCATACATGAATATCTTATTCCCTGCCTTAAACCTGCTAGCAATGTTATTACCTGCCACTTTCCACCAGTAAGTCCCATAAACACTTCCTCCCACCTTCTGTCCTTCTCCTGCATCCAGTGACGCAGAGCGAGGAGGCAAACCAACAGAAAACACCAGAGCAAGTTAGTACTGGCTCACGTATACATGCAGTAGCAAATATACACACTTGTTTGCCTGAATGCGCCATCTCATAAGCACGCGACCCTTATAAAATACGTCAAACACGCGTATGTCTAGTGTCTGCCTCGATATGCCCCCGACAAGCCCCTTTTTAATGCCCGCATGTTTGTGCACACGAGTATACATACGTGTACAACTACCGGCTATGCAAAATAACATGTGCGTGCACCGAAATTATAAACGCGCATAACCTGGTGATTTTGTGCACGCAGCACTTTGAAAATTTGGGCTTAATTGCCTTTTTTTTTTGCTTACAATGTAAATCCTAAGTCCCTTGAATTATTTCTTTTTGAACTTAATGCTAGCATT
Organism: Rhinatrema bivittatum; assembly: GCF_901001135.1. Lineage (NCBI taxonomy): Eukaryota > Metazoa > Chordata > Amphibia > Gymnophiona > Rhinatrematidae > Rhinatrema > Rhinatrema bivittatum. The sequence continues at coordinate 295,249,126 of NC_042618.1, forward strand.
ATTTTTTTGAAATGTATAAAGAAAAATAAAGAAAAAGCATGTGCAAAGATCTGCACCTGTTATTTATGCTGGGCATTTTGTCCAGGAAAATTATATGCATATGCGTACACATGTGCTGATCGCTTCCCAAATCCACCTCCAGGAAGGACTCCTTTCTCTGGCACTTTCGGTATAAATTTATGCACAAAGAAGGTAGACAGTTTTCAAGGAACCCATTTCCATGCTTGTTTTATCTGTGGAAATGCCTTGAAAATTTCCTTTCATATTTTGAAACTTCATCTATGTGGGTTTTCATCAGAATGGATCCCTTCTGGTGTTTTGATGATCACATGCAGATACAAAGAAAACCACAAGGTGGCACTGTTATATCATTTTTTCCACCCAAACAAAAAAAAAAAAAAAGGCTTTGTTTAATGTGTTTGAGCTCTCACAAGTCACCTCATCTCCTCTGCTGCAGCTTTTCAAGCACCTATCTTTTACTGTCAAAAGCAATACTAAGGGACTGTTCTGCTCAATTTTAAAAAATACAAACAATGTCTGCATTCTAATATTGGTTCCCAGTCTTGGGTTGCATTGAGGCCTCTCATGTTTCATCTCTCAGTTCAGGCTGCTTTTTAGCATATCAGATTAATATGTATCTCCAGGCCCGCACCTTTCTTCTTTCAGTTTATTTTATCATCAGGGCCCATTTCTATCTCCTTGCTATTGCTCCTGCAAGCAGGTGGATTAGAGAGATCTCCCCGCCTGCTTTTGTTTCCCCCGACACTGTCATTAATCATTTCTTAAGCCACACTTCACCTTCTAGTAATCAGGGTTGGCTGCTGGGGAACTGCAGGAGAATTGCCTTTCACAAGGTAATGTGGAATTGAAAGTGAGTGGCCACGGACCCTGCATTCTCCTGCTATCTCATCATTTAGGTATTTATCCAGCTGAGGCTTGCTCAGAGAGCAGTTCTCTGCATCCCAGGAGGGCACAAGCTGCCAGTGAGGAGCAGATTTGTTACGCTGGCTTTGGGCTTTTCATTGTCCTGGTATAAGTTTAGGATTAAAGGAAATTTCCCACAGGGCTGGGCAGGATTTGCCAGCATTTAAGTGTTTAACCTGGCTATGCAGGCCTGAATGAGCACCCTGTGGTCCACTCTGCCATTGAGAACATAGAGGAAGGCGGCAGAAAAGCGCTGACCAGCAGCTGATTCCAGCAAAGATATAGACCACTGCAATGAAGTGCCAGAGCTAGGATTTTCATGTGAGCAAACCTACTTCTAGTACAGAATCAAAGGGAAAACCCTTCACTATGAAACAGCAAGAGATTAGATGAGCCTGGAGGGCCGCCCCATCTGGAACCGGGTTAGGTCAGGCTCGAGCTTGCACTCCCGAGCTCAGATCTCCTGCTTCCAGCCATGGGTAAACAACAGTATCTGAATGCCAAGATGCTGAAGTAAAACTGGAAAGCTCATTATGGACCCTGATGCACAAAAAGCATTTTCTCATTTTGCACCTATGGGAAGAATGCTTAATACATATGGCCTTGGTTCCTTTATTCTCTGGGCTGACAGTTTTATTGCATTTACTTATATACTCAGCATTATCCCAAGAGTTCCAACCTGTTACTTACACAACCACTCAGTTTATATTTATTTTTAGGATTCTGGACTTTAAGGTATTTGTACAAACATAAGTTATCAAATATTTATTTTTAAGGCCCTGAGGATATTATAGTAAGGAGGATTCTGTTTTTTCTAGTATTTCTAGTTATTTTTAGGGATCTCTGATTTATAATTATTTCTAGGATTTTTAGTTTCATGTATTTTTAAGCTTTTAGGTTTTGTAGCATTTATTTTGATGAGGATGGGGTTTTCCCCTTATTTATTCATATAAATTTCATGAAACCATGAACTTCTGTCTTAATTTGCTGACGATCAGGAAGTAGTGTAGCACTGTATATTACAATACCCCAAAGTCTCAATTTTGAAACATAGAAACATGATGGCAGAAAAAGACGATACAGCCTATCTAGTCTGCCCATCCACACCAACTATTCAGCTTTACACTCCCTACCACTTTTTCAGAGATTCTCTGAGATCCATATTAGTAACCTGACGAGCGGGACAAGTTATCCAGCTAAAGTTAGTCAGATTACTTGTCCCAGATATTCAGTGGGATAAATGTTCCGTAGAGTATCCCTGATTTAAGTTATCTGGCTAATTTTAGCTGGATAAGTTTAAACCTAACTGGCCAGCATTTGAATAGGGCCAGTTAGGTTTAAAGTTATCCAGCTTTGTGTATGGCCGGATAACCTGCCACTGAAATGGATATCTTCAAAGGTTTTCTTGTTAAGTGACACTCTTATATTTAAAAAAAATAAAAGTTTGAGCACAAGCCTCTTGGATCTGATTAACACTTCCAGTTATGCTGCCAGAGCAATGCTGGAGGCGCCCGGGATCGCAGAGTGCTGTGAAAGATATGCGGTTAAGTGGCAGGTTATTTTGCCACACAAGGTCTGAATTACTTTAGATCTGCTCTGAGGTAGCTATATTTCCTGGAATTCCTCCTTGTAATCCAACTAAATTTTAGCCAGATGATGATTTCGCCAGATAATTGACTCAGTATTCAAAAAATTGTCATTTAGCCAGATAACTCGTGAGAGAGTTTCAGCGACTGCTTGAGAAGGAAGGGAGAAGGGAGATGTGAGAAACTGCTGGGACAGAGCAGTTGTGGTAAGGGGGTAAGGGTGTATTTACTCATTTGGCCGTAGGTTCCAAGTTTCCTGGCTACTGCTCTGATTATGCTCCTGTAGACTTACAATTATGGGTCAGTGTGTGTGCCAAACTGTCTACCAGACAGAGAAGATTTCCGGTGATATATCAAATGTGATTGTCGTACAGGTACTGTGTGTGCAAAGGTTTGCTAGGATATAAAATCACTAGATGTGTGTGTGTGTCTGTATAGATAAGAAAAGGATATTAAATAAATCCTGCTTTTTTCAGTCTTTTTTCACAATCTGACCCCATTGCTGTTGCTGACAGTGGCAGCCATCTGAATGGGACATGGCAGTGAAGGACTTCACCATCCACTACTATCCCAGTTGACCACAAAATGAAAGTCCTCATAATTTTGGCTTGCCTTGTTCTCTGGAAAGGGAACGGAAGGCGTTTTTCAGGATTACTCAAAGCATATATGGGTAGCATTCTGGATATCAATTTGAGTTCCTATCTTTATTAGAACTGCAATAGAGGTTGCTGGAGAGATTGTAAACTGGGTAGGTAAACAGAAGCTCATTCCAGGGGGAATTCAGGAGCACATTAGAAAAATTAGCCATATGCATTCATTTTCAAATGATCATTATTTTAATTTACATTTTTATTAGTGGTGAGGTTAAAGTACACATTTTTCTGTATTTTAATTATTTATCCTGGAATATTTTAAAATAATATTTTAAATGTAATATTTCCTGTTTCATGAACACTACGTCATTTGCTTTCCATGATTATCTTGTCTCCTGGAGCTTAAGTTTTTTTCAGTCACAAAAATCCTGCTTCTCCATACCATGCTCAGCTATTTTGTTTTTGAAGTGAGAAAGATAATTAGCAGCAATCTTTTTTATATATATTAATTTTTATTAAATGAGAAAACAGTACAGCAAAAACATGAATTATCAAATAGAAAACACAATTTGTGAAACCTTGAGCCAATCCCATAACAAGGCAATGATTCAGCATTGCAACTCACCAACGTCTGTTTTAAAATTTCCCCAGCAATACATACTCACACCAATAATCACCCCATGCATCCTTCATACTCTCCACAGCTTTTCCCATACTTCATAGAAATAGAATCAGATGTGTCAAAATAACCTCAGATAGACATCACATTAGTCCTCTTTCAGTACTGTTTCCCACAGTCCCATATAACCCCTCAACTGCTGCAAGCTCTTCTTGCCAGTTATAGTCTTTTGCCTTAACAATTCAAAGGAAGCAGTGCGCTGCATCACCATTTTCCAGGTAACCAAAAGAAAGGAGCTCATCGTTAAGCCAGCAGGTCAAGACTTCTTTCTTTGCCAATGTAAGTGATGTAACTAGACATTCTTGTACACCACTTGGCAGCCTGATGTCTTTGTCAAATAGATGTAGACATAATATTTTACCATTCCATGGACCCACAGCCACTCTATTGTACAAATTTGTTTCCTTTGTTTCCTTTAGGCTTGTAGCCTAAGACATTCAGTGAACATATGACATAGATCTCCGGTTAAATGATTACATTTTAGACATTTATCTGACTCCCATAAATGCATCCGAACAACTTTAACTCTAGATATATAATTGCTGTGTAATATTTTAAATTGTAACTCTCTTAGATTAGCAGGTAACAAATATTTGCAAATTTTAGAATAAGCATATCTGATATCTGTTTCCACAATGTAATACCCCAAATCAGCACTTCACTGCTCTGCCAGTTTACCTAAATGAGAATTCAATTTGTTTTTTTCAGAAATTGCACCCATATGCCATCTTTGTTGAATTTAGATGTGGTTTCAAAAAGAGTCTCATCCTTATCTGGGAAAAGAATATTATCCACTGTACCCATCCCAACTTTTAAACTGTAGTGTCTATTTATTTATTTAAACGGGTTTTTTTTAGACCAGTATTCATCGAAACATCATATCGGTTTACAAGGAACCAGAACAGTGGAAATACATTAAACAGGGAGTAAAGAACTTGGGGGGTATAACTAGTACAGAGTCAAAGGATATACGGTATATACAATATATACAGGTGTATAGTAGAATATACAAGTGTATGGTGATATTTGTGTAAGGAGGGGTTGATGAAATGGGGGGAATGAATAGGAGGGGAGTAAGTGGTTATGAGAGAGGGTGGGCGATCTAGGGGGGTTCTACTAAGGGTACAGTAGGGGGAGAGGGGAGAATTGGAAGTGAAATAAAAGCAGATCATTAAGGGGCAGGTTTCAGAATTACAACCAGGTTGAGAGTAGAGGAGGAAGGGGGCAGTGACTATTCAGGGAAAGCTTGTTTGAATAGCCACGTCTTGAGTTTTTTTTTTGAATGTTTGTGTGCTTGGCTCTAGCTGAAGTTCGGTCGGCACAGAGTTCCAGAGGGTAGGTCCGGCAAGGGAGAAGGTGCGGTCTTTTGTGGAGCAGAAGTGTGTGGATTTGGGGGAGGGGGTGTGGAGCGTACCCTTGTAGGCCGATCTTGTTGGACGGTTGGGTGTGCGCAGGCGGAGGGAATTATCGAGCCAGTGAATGTCGTTGTTGTGGATGGTTTTATGGATAATGGATAGGCTTTTGTAGGTGATACGAAAGGCAATAGGGAGCCAATAAAGTTCTTTGAGGACAGGAGTAATGTGGTCTGTTTTGCGGGAGCTTGTTAGAATTCTCGCAGTTGCGTTCTGTAACATTTGGAGGGGTTTAAGGGATGACACGGGGAGGCCTAGTAATAAGGCGTTACAGTAATCAATTTTTGAAAAAATAGTGGATTGGAGGACTGTGCAGTAGTTGTTAAAGTGGAGGAGAGGTTTGAGCTTTTTGAGAACATGGAGCTTGTAGTAGCATTCTTTTATGGTTGTATTGATGAAGGTTTTTAGGTTGAGTTTGTTGTCAGTGATAACACCAAGGTTTCGTACATTTTGCTGGAGGGAAGTGGAGAAGGGCTGGGGGTTGGCGTTGGGAGGGGGTGAGGGATCATTGGGGGAGGAAATGATGATGAGTTCCGTTTTTGCAGTGTTAAGAGCAAGTTGGAGGTTGGTGAGGAGGTAGTTTATGGAGTTGAGGTGGGTTTCCCAGGTTTTGAGGGAAAACCTGGGAAATTTACAGGTCGGCGAAAAAGTGACTTGCAGGCAATTTATACTGCTCTTGCATTTGCTGGAAAGAATACAAACAACTTGATTCAGGGTCTACCAATTGTCCAAAGCAATACAAGCCTTTTTGTTCCCACAATTGAAATACTGATGTTTCCAATCCCAATGGAAAGTCTTTATTGCCAGTGAAAAACAGAAAAGGAGAGGTGGTAAATAATTTATGACTTCTTTCTCACCACCACCTCCATGCTTTTGCAAAAGCAGTAACCCAGGACGCATCGAGTTGTAATGCCTGAATTGAAGTACTAGGGAAGTGAAAAGATTCATGTTTCTATATGACCACACTCACTCTGCCAGCAGTCTTTCTGTGTCAAATTTACTATTCATTGAGGCCCGGACTTGAATATAACAGATCAAAACAACAACATTATAGATCCACAGATCAGGGACAGTCAAACCCCCAAGCCTTTTGTCACATATCAGAGTAGTTAATTTGATTCTAGCAGTCTTGCTGCATAATACAAAAAGATGATAACATGAATTGATACATTCATATCTTTATGCCTCTAACCCAGAATGGTATCATCTGGGGTCATTAGAGTAACTTTGGGAGAATAACTATTTTGATCACTGCACAATGCCCCATAAGAGACTGTGGGAAGAAATTCCATTTAGTGAGTGTTGCTTTTGCTCTTTGCAATGAGGTTACAACACTACATTGATACATATCCTTACTAGAATGAGAGAGCCATGTTCCCAGATATTTCATAGCCTCTGTGTTCCATTTAAATGGAACCTACTCTTTAGAGTCACATCCAGGGGAAAAGTCACAGATTTGCCATGGTTAATCTTTAACCCTGAGAATGTTCTGTAGGTTTTAATACTCTCAATACTTTTCATGAGATTTCCTATGAAGAGTAACATGTCAATCGCAAACATGCTTATTTTTCTCTGCTTCTTTCTAATCTGTATACCCTGAAAATTTGTCATACTACACAGCTTAATAGCTAATGGTTCTATTACTAGGACATACAGTAATGGTGTCTAGGGGCAGCTCTGCCTTGTTCCCCTCCCTAGATGGAACAGATTAATAGAAACTGCTCCATTCACTATAATTTAAGCTGATGATTGTTTGTATAATACTTGTACCCACTTTAAAAACTGTTCCCCAAAGTTAAAGCATTGCAGTACCCACCAAATAAAAGGCTACTCATTTCAATCAAAGGCTTTCTCTGTGTCCAAACTGACCATAAGTCCATCTCTATCCAATGTTGTATGCGAAGAAAGCACCATGAATTCTTTCAACATATTAGAGGATGAAAATCTGCTGTGATGAACCTAGTTTGATCCTCAGACATTAAGGACTGAATAACCCAGTTTATCCTACAGGCTAATACTGCTGCCAGTATCTTTATATCCTGATTTAGTAAAGAGATGGGTCTATATGATTCTCGATATTCAGGATCTGTGTTGGGTTTCGGAATCAACACCACTGATGAAAAATTATGTCCCACCTTAAATGTCCCCACGCCTGAGCTTCAGCGAACATTTCCTTCAATGACGACAAAATACTTTCTCCCAGAATTTTGTAAAACTCTGGTCCAAACCCATCTGGGCCTGGTGATTTACCCAATTTCAGCATTTTTAATAACCATTTCCATTTCCATTTTCTGTATGAATGCATCTAAATTCAATTTCTTTTCCAACAAGAGCTGTGGGAATTCCACTAACTGAAAGAAAGATTGTAGGTTATCACTAGATTTCTTCTCACTAGTGTACAATCTCTTAAAAAAGTTTTCAAACACTTCCAGGATTTTTTGGGTTCCCTTGAGCTCCGTATTCTGAAAGACCAGTTGGGGGACGAAAGATCTAGGATGGGAGATTTTGTATCAAATTGGCTAGTAATTTACCATATTTGCTTCCTCACTGAAACAACTTATATTAATAATAGAACAAATTTTGTTTTGCTTTAACCACAAACAATATGTCTAGATCTCTGCGAGCAATCTCAGAATTTTCCTACACTACATTACCACACACTAGGAGAAAGTATGATTACAGACATCCATTTGAGTTAGTTTACATAACCTCTGAGGACAGTTCAGGGATGAGGGAGTTTTTTTGTGAGATTTCCCTCCCTACCACAACAAATAAATAGAAATGATCTTATACTCTGAAAAAAGGTTGGGGTTTATGCTGGGCATATCCTCTGAGCAGTGCAATACTGAGCTGTCTCATCCCTAGCACAAGTCCTGGGATTTTCCTCTGGTTTCTCTTCTATGCACTGTATATAAAGCTCAACAAACAAACAAACAAACAAACAAACAAATAAATAAATAAATAAATAAACAAACCCGGTCCTGGTTTTTAGGACATTCATAATGAGTATGCATGAGACATATTTGCATACATGGAAGCAGTGCATGGAAATATACCTCATGCATGTTCATTGTTGATATATATTTATGTATTCTAAAATATTTATATTCTACTTCTTCCAAATTAAAGCATCTGTCTATGGAAAGATTACAGTAAAACAATTATAAATAAAACAAACCTTAAAACTGGATTAAAACAACAACATAAACATAAACTATTATAGAACACCTAAAAAACAACATCTTCAACAATTACCCAAATGTCTCTTTTAAAACATGGTCTTAATCTGTCACCTAAACAACTTTAAGTCAACTTCTCTTATCCGAGTAGGCAAATCATTTAATGACAAAAAAGCCACAAGCTTTTTTGTTTTTAGGGCAAGCTTATATGCATTCAATGAGGGTATATTCAAAAGACCTGTTCCCTGGGAGTGTAAAGAGCTGGTAGGTGTGTAATAAGTTAATTTATTATTAACAACACAGGTGGTATCTTTGTACAAAATTTATGTTTATTCACCAAAAGTCAAAATTTAACCTATCATTTAGTAGGCAGGCAGTGCAATTTCTGCAGCGTTGGATTTATATGATCTTTCTTCGACAGTCCTAACAAAAAACGGGCTGTAGTGTGCTGCACTAGTTATAAGCCTCTTAATACATTTTTGGGGAGGCCTACCAGTAAGTTTGCACAGTAATCAATGCATCCAAAAACTAAGCACTATAACACCATTTGAAACAAACCAACAGGAAGTACTTGTTTAATGGTTTTAATAGTTTCAATTTATAAAAGGCAGCCCTTGCCTGTTACCAAATATAGGGTTTCAGAGTTAAAGTAGATTTCAGCAAAACTGCTAAACTATGTACTTCCAATAAAATGGGAAGCAAACTACCCCCATATTAAATACAAACATTATCCTCACAGGGGGATCCTTCTCAAGCCACAAAACATTAGTTTTATAAAATTTTGAGAAAATTTTGAATATGTGCCCACCAAGAGCAAGGCTGATGCAGAGTGGATGAGCTAGACTTGAACCAGAAGCTCCAGAGACCTCAGGGAGGCAACAGTTCAGGGAGGTCCTCCGGGCGAGACAGGCAGTGCCTGTAGGTCTAGCCAGTGGAAGACGCGGTTGGTTTCCAAGCAGGTTGGTCCAATGGTAACAGTAGGCCGGAAGAGAGTGTCCTAATGAAGCACAAGGGTCACAGCCAGAGTATCAGTCCAGGAGAGGTCAGCCAAAGCAGGGGCCAATACCAGAATCAGTCCGAGCATAGTCAAGGCAAGTGAGGGTTCCAGGCGGCAGACAATAGAATAGTAAGGCAGACAGTGGTCAGTTCCAGGCGGCAGACAAGAGAATGGTCAGGCAGGCAGTGGTCAGTCCAGGCGGCAAGCAGAGAATGGTCAGGCAGGCAGAGGTCAGTACCAAACGTCAGTCTGGAGGGCACTACCTGGGAAGGATACAGGAACACACGGAGCCACTGGGAACAGGAGACGCTGGAACAGGAGACACTGGAACATGAAGGCAAACTCACTCCACCAACGGTGTCAACCCGATTGCCAAGGTGAGGTCCTGGGGAAAGGACCTCGCCTTAAATAGAGTACCTAGGTGATGTCATCGAGAGGCGCCCCCGAGGGTTTTCCCGCACTGGACCCTTTAAAGGGCTGCACATCGGCTGCGTGCATGCCTAGGGGCATGGCCGAGGATGCCGACACCGCGGATCCCCAATGGGAGCTCCATGAGGCCTGTGAGGAGATGGTGAACTGAGAGCCCGAGGACGCCGTGAACTGGCTGTGGATGCAAGGGAGGGGTGCCCGGAGCTGGTTGACGGAAGCACGAGGTGAGCAGGGCCGACTGTGGTGCCAACGCAGCCGGGATGCGCAACAGTATGTTCTCTTTTTTTCCAAAAAGGAACAAAACCAATTTAGCATCAATCCTGAACACCAATATTTTTGAGATGGGAAGTTAAGATATCATGTACAGTATCAAAAGTCACTGACACATCAAACTGTACCAAAATACCAGATTTATCTTACTCCAAACAACATAATAACACAGCTATCAGTGAAAGCAATTCAAGTTCCCTGCAGTTGCTTTCTTCAATTGTGCTGGAACAATGCCCTCACTAAAGGACTTGTTTATCAGTAGATAAATAATTTCAAAAGAAAGATCCTTCATGTCTGTAATGAAAACAAATGGGCAGGTATCTAGAGGAGAAATTGCTGACTTCAAAATTGAAATAAACTTATTGACATCCTTCAAAGAAACAGAAACTGTGACCATCAATTTCTAGGGGTTGTGTAAAAAGATACTTCTGAAATATACTCTAATGCATTTTGGATCTTGCTAACTTGTTGTGAGGGAGTTCTTTTTCACTCAACGCACAATTAAACTCTGGAATTTGTTGCCAGAGGAAGTGGTTAGTGCAGTTAGTATAGCTGTGTTTAAAAAAGGATTGGATAAGTTCTTGGAGGAGAAGTCCATTACCTGCTATTAATTAAGTTGACTTGGAAAATAGCCACTGCTATTACTACCAACGGTAACATGGAATAGACTTAGATTTTGGGTACTTGCCAGGTTCTTTAGGCCTGGATTGGCCACTGTTGGAAACAGGATGCTGGGCTTGATGGACCCTTGGTCTGCCCCAGTATGGCATGTTCTTATATTCTTATGTTCTTACCTTGAAGACCGGGCACAGCTATCCTGCCTGGTCCTCCTTAAGGGTGAAACCTGCAGGGAATCCTGGGTGAAGGGAGGAGAAACCACAGTTAAACTGGGCTGCTGCTTGTTGCTGCTATTATAAAGACTGTGTATTGCCTGCACTCTTCTGAGATTAAGGTGAACTGCTGTACTGTTTGCTTTTGCTTGTATTTCTTGTCTTAAAGTATCTGACATGAAGGCTGGTGGCCATTTTGTTTGTTTAAATTCACTGTAAATAAAGAACTTTGAAGCATAGACAGAGCCAACTGTTGGTTTCCTCTGGCTGTATCCAAGCCACTGATCGCTCAAGCAACCACACTTGTCCTCAAAGTAGCAATACTGCCACAGTCAGGCATATTGTAGACTCCCCTAGCTTCCCTGGCTCCCTGGTGAAACATTTCACCACCGAAAATAATTGATAGGGCTTATTAAGGGAGGACTCTATTCTATTTGTGTAGTAGCTCTTCTTAGCCCATCAGCAATGTAGCCTATATTCCTGCAATAACCTCTTATAATTAAGACTTGAACTCTTATCCCTCTTCTTACTCCAGTGCATTTCAGCCCTGCAAGGTAGCTGACGATGCTCCACAATCTAGGAGTTGAACCATGGAACACATCTAATACTTTCTTGTACTGCGGGGCCAATTTGTCAAACGTTGTAGTAAAAGTAGTAGACCATGTATTCAAAATTTGCTCACATGACAAATCCTCCCAATAACATTACCCAGTCAAAGCTGACTACTCTGTGGAAAATTATTTGGCATTCACCATTTGGTGTGTAACCCCTGGGTGGGACGGATCCTTTATTTGGCACCCAGGGCACATAGAAAGAACCTTTCTGCTTAAATTCCTCTACAGTCTCTTTATACCTGTTTCTTGCTCCATGGATAGCTTTAGTCTCTTCCAGTTGTGGGGACAAACAATAGCTCTTATACCCTGCTTCTTTGCAATCAAGCCGTGTCTCCGTCCCTTGGTTCACAAACACTTCCAATTTACACTGTCTTTGCATCCATCAAACACACAGGAGAAGAATGTGCTTTCAAACTTCTTTACTGATAATATGATCAGATGATTGAATAATATTTACACTTCTAGTATTTGGTTGAATAGCATCAATAAATAATAAGACAGTAGATAGAATAAACTTGTGACTTCATGTCTTCTAGCAAAGTCTCTTAATCACTTTATAAGAACTTCTTATTTACAATGAAATTTCTTCTCCCACTTACTCAAATTCCTTAGATTATGTAGATTAAAATTAGATCAATCTTCCTTCACCTCCCAATTTAATCCTTAAATCTTCCCACAGAAAGTGATTAGAAAGTACACAGTCCTAATATATATTCAGAACTTAGTTCCAGATTTAATATCTTCCAAAAAATCCTTTAGACATCCTTTAACATCCCCAGAAGCATCAGAAGGGTGCTTCACTCTCTTTCTTGATTCTGTTAACTCCTTAGGCATTGCCTGGTGGGCACTTCTCACCTCTTATGTAAATATTCCCTCAATAGCAACAAAGTTCTTGTTACCTTTATGTTGTATCTCCTTTGTTTCTCCTGGTAGTTCACTTTACTATGATCCCTTGCTTTAGATGGAATTTGTAACACCTCTGTATCTTTCTGGATGAAAAACTTCCCTCTTCCTCAGGTACCATGGGATATGTTGTATCTATGGACCCTTGGGCCAAGGCAAGATTGATGTTACCTGCAGGGAGGAGGCCTGCAGGTTCTCACTAATGGCAGGCAGACCCAAGTGAAGCTGAGACTGGTCAGGACCTTCATCTATACCAGCCCACATTTACCTTGGATTGAGCCTTTGGGTGCCGGGGCTGATATAATTTAGGTGGGATCTCATCTGATGACAGAAGAAAAGGTCTGTAGATAGCTAAGGTCATAGGCAGGCAGCAGGCAGGCATATCCAGTCAGGGACTTTTCCGCCGTGGTTCCTTTAAATTCTCGGCAGTGGTCTGTGCAAGCACCTGGTGGGGGGTGGGGGGAGGGCCGGCGCATGCTGTCCATGTCTTGCTGGCAGCATCTCCGCATGATGGAGAGTGGTATCCTGCTGTGTGGCTTAGCTGGCGGCATTTGCTGCTTTGACGAAGATCAAGACAAGCCTGGCCAAGGGAGGTGAGTGCGGTGGTTCATGGGAGCAGCCAGTGGATCACCAAAGGCAACAGGTTATCAGCTCCAAGTGAACAAAAATATTAGTTGATCCAAAAAAAAGGGAAAAAATAAGCAAGAAACAGGAAGGATGGAATAAAACTTCCATACCTCCAAAGGAGATATTTCAAAAAGGCAGTTAATGCAAAAATATAATTCCTCTGCGTCGGGTCACCAGACAGCTTAAATCCTCTGGAGGAGAGACAAATGACTGTCAGAATCTTCCCTTACACATGTTTTAACTTTACACAGCAGACATCCCAATCTACTGCAAAGAGGTGCCAAGGCTCTCACAGGAAATGCTCAAAAATTGGCTTAAACAAGTCCAAAACTATTTTAACAACTGGAATAGACGAGTCAGAGGAGAACGGCTCCTAAACGGGAAACTTCCTTATTCCAAATCCCATAAATGAGGAAAAATTACACAACAGGAAGCAATAAGTTCCTGGCTACTTGAAAGCCAAATTAAAAATACACAAGGATAGCAAGTGTATTGATATGATAAACAGCTAGGACACACTATGTGCAAGTTCCCACATGGGAAAACAAAATCCAAACCTCTCTCAGTTGTTTCCTATGGAATCTCTCCAGATTAATAGTACACTCCTTTAGTAAGGGGAAATTACTAGCAACAGTAACATGGGATAGACTTAGTTTTTGGGTACTTGCCAGGTTCTTATGTCCTGGATTGGCCACTGTTGGAAACAGGATGCTGGGCTTGTTGGACCCTTGGTCTGACCCAGTATGGCATGTTCTTATGTTTTTATGCTTGGACTGTTTAGTACGAGATGTGAAATGACACTCAGATACAAGTCAACACAAACTAAAGCATATTAAATAATGATCAGACCAAAAAACTTCCTCAGATATTTCTGAAGTCCATCTATCGCTACAAATTAATACATCCAATGGATGCCCAGCCCTGTGCAGCGACATATTAATTAAGGGGCAGATTTTAAAACCTACGTGGATGGCCTACATTTGTGTGCGCTTCCCAGCGCACAAATATACGCCCGATTTTATAACATGCGCGCGCATGTTATAAAATCAGGCATCAGCACGTGAAAGGGGGTGCACACTAGTGCAACTTGCGCGCGCTGAGCCCTCGGGGAGACCAGCTGGCTTTCCCCGTTCCCTCCAAGGCCGCTCCGAAATCGGAGCGGCCTCGGAGGAAACTTTCCTTTACCCCCCACCTTCCCCTCCCTTCCCCTACCTGTCCTGCCCCCCAGCCCTAAAGAAACCCCCAATTACCTTTGTTGTAGAAGTTATGCCTGCCAGAAGCAGGCGTAACTTGCAAGCGCCGGCCAAGTGCCAGCGCATGATCCCCCAGCCTAGCAGCCCTGCAGAGTCCCCTGGCCAAGCCCCCGTCCCGCCCCTGACCACCCTGCCCTCCCATCTTTTCATGCATCCCGGGGCTTTACGCGCACCGCCAGGCCTTTTGAAAATAGTCCCGGCACGTGTAAACCCCCTACGCACGTAAATCTTTTAAAATCTGCCCCTAACTGCACATGCTGAGCAACAGATATGCTGCTAAAATGTGTTGAGCTCTTAGGGCACTGGAATTATCAAAATGACTATTAAACTCCCCCCCCCCCCAATGAATAACCTGTGATGACTCACAGACAAAAGATACAAAAATTGCTGTAAATCTTTTAGTTGACTAACTGTGTTATCTGGAGGAAAGTATAGGACACACAAGGTCCAATAATGCACCTTAAATAACAGTGCTTCCAAAGGAGATGGAACACACCACTCAATTTATAATAATTCAAGATTTTTTTAAACATTATTAATACTCCTCTGCCTCGATTCTGAATACGAGCCTAACGTTTATATGTAATTACATATAGCTGGGTGGGCAAACATTATTTAACAGTATAAAATCATTTTTTACTCAACGCACAATTAACGCACAATTAAACTCTGGAATTTGTTGCCAGAGGATGTGGTTAGTGCAGTTAGTATAGCAGTGTTTAAAAAAGGATTGGATAAGTTCTTGGAGGAGAAGTCCATTACCTGCTATTAAGTTCACTTAGGGGTAGATTTTTAAAAGCATTTACTCGAGCAAAACTGGTTTTTGCTTGAGTAAATACACTTTACTCAAGTAAGTGGGCTTTTCAAAATTGCTACAATATTTGCCATTGAATTGTCCATAGGATTTACTCAAGTAAGTGCACTTTACTCGAGTAAATAGCTTTTGAAAATTGCTACGATAGTATGTCACATTTACATGCGTAACTCCTTTGAAAATGACCCCCTTAGAGAATAGCCACTGCCATTAGCAATGGTAACATGGAATAGACTTAGTTTTTGGGTACTTGCCAGGTTCTTATGGCCTGGATTGGCCACTGTTGGAAACAGGATGCTGGGCTTGATGGACCCTTTGTCTGACCCAGTATGGCATTTTCTTATGTTCTTAGGTTTCTACACACATAAAACATCTACATTATATTATTGAATAATATTAACTAAGTAATATTCCTTACCCCGACTAGACCATGCATTTATATATGCAAGTTGTAGAGTATCACTTTCAGTGAGGTTGAACCGAACAGAACAAAATGTAATCCTTGGTGGCTAAACCAGGGACCATGAGGATTCATCTCACCGTCTATGGATACCATGACCTGCATATCTCCCTTGTCCACACAATATCAGTATAGCAACCCCCATTAACAAGCAAAATATTGTACCATGCTACATGGATACACAATATTCCAATTATTCACTAAAAAGTTTGATAATAACAGCAGTCCAGTTTTCTGACCCAACAAAGATCCCAAAAAGGGGACCACCAAGGGCCTGACAACCAGACCTGTATGTGGTACTCCACTCTGCTGTAGAAGAGATTCTTCAGAAGCTTCACTGCACAGCCTGTGTGCAGTGTACTCATTGCTCTTTTGTGCCTTATTCTGAGACCTGGGTAAATTACCAGCAACGTGAAATCCACTGAGCAGTTGATCCAAGTTACAATCTGCTTGCCTAGCCTTTAGCCACATCACTGGGGAAAACATGCATTGACATAATCTGCCTTCCTAGCCTTTAGCAACATCACTGGAGCCAACATGCACTGACACCTTCTGCCTGCCTTGCTCTGTTTACCATCACTGGGGTCTGACCAATCCTGCTTACCTCCCGACTTGTCCCCATCAAGAAACCTGGGGCCTGTCACACTCTGCTGCCTCCTGACACGTCCCCATCAAGACAACAGGGGCCTGTTACACCCTGTTAACTCCTGACTTGTCCCCATCAAGACACCTTAGCATAGTAACATAGTATTGACAGTAGAAAAAGAACAATGGTCCATCTGGTCTTAACAGCAACTGCTGCTCCATGTAGGTTACCCCCATGTTTCTGTTAAGGGTAGTAACTGCTGCCCTGTGCAGTCTACCCCCAAGCCTAATATATTAACAACATAACATTTTTAGCGGGTGAGGAGCCTTCTTGAAAATTCAGACAATGCTGCTTGATGTGCTTTGCTTTTGAACTTGCCTGTAGTAGCAGTTCTGTGCTTTTTCCCTTATGTCTGCATATCAGTACATCAGACCATAAAAGTTGGAGCCCATGTTGGGCTCCAATTCCCCTCCCCCTCATGCTGTCAAAGTGGAGTGCAGGTGTGTCAAAAGCATCAAGGCTTATCGGTTAAGGGTAGTAATCCCCATGCATGTTGTTAAGGGTGTTAACACCGCCGGCCATGGCAAGCCGCGACCGGGACCGGGTGTCATGGCCGCCGGCTGCGGCGGACCGCGACTGAGGCCGGGCCGGCGGGTGCTGAAGAAATAGTTACCCGAGACGTCGGACGGCGTTCGGGGCTCCTGCAGGGCAGGCTGCCTTCCTGCTTTTTCCTGCAGCGGCTGCTGTGTTGCCGGTCTGGCTGGCTCCTCGGGGTTCAGCTCCGCCCCCATTGCTTCCCCTAGGGCTGCGCGCGTGGCTGAAGATTGTTCTTAAAGGAGCCATGATAGGAAGTTGTCATGGCTCCTCCCCTGGCTTCTGGTACTTCAGGCAAGGTCTGAGCATTCAGACCTTGCCTTGGTATTGAGGTTCCTGCTTGAGTTGCTCCTGTGTTCTCGGTTCCTGGTTCTTTGTCCCGCTCTGCTTCCCTGCTCCTTGGATTGCTTCTTGGCTGCTGACTTCTGGACTGGTGGATGTGTCTTCTCCTGGCTTGATCCTGGTAAGGCATTGGACCCTTCTCTGGCTTGATCCTGGTACAGCTTTGGACCCTTCTCCTGCTTAGACCCTGGACTGGATTCGGACCTTGTCTGTGTATCGAACCTCGGACTGGCTTTGGACTCTTCTATGACTCCGTCCTCAGACTGCTACGACCTGCTGGAGGCACCAGCCGTCTGGAACCCATGACCTGCAGGAGGCGCCTGCATCCAGATCTTTCTACAGTCTTCCGAGGAGTCTCCTAAATCCCAGCGGCCAGACCCCTGTGGGCTCCTCCTGGGGGGGTTGCGTGCTTCCAGGGTGAAGTCTTCAGTCAAGTTTCTCCTGTCCAAGAGGCCTCGCCCTTCGACGGTAGCTGTCTACCTCGAAACAGGGGTCCACTTTCATAACAAAGGGTAGTAACCACCACCAAAGATTTTACCCACATGCACCCTTTTCTTCATTTTCATCCTTCGGCCTTTAGGGATCCAGTATTTATCTTATGCCCCTTTAAATTCTTTGACTGTTTTTGTGTTCAGCACTTCTTGTGGAAGGGATTCCAGGCATCCACTATACTTTCCATGAAGAAATATTTTCTGACATTGGTTCTGAGTTATCCCCCCTGGAGTTTCATTTCAAGACCCATAGGTCTACTGTTACCTTTCCAATGGAAAAGGTTCAAAGTAGGTGCTTCAATACAACCTTTCAGGTATCTGAAGGTCTGTATCATATTTCACCTTCACCTCTTTTCTTCCTGGGTGCACATATGTAGATCCTTCAGTCCTCCTCATAAATCTTCAAATACAGACCCCATATCATTTTGGTTGCTCTTCTTTGGACTGCTTCCATCCTGTCTCTATCCTTTTTGAGATACAGGCTCCAGAACTGAACACAGTACTCCAGGTGAGGCCTCACCAAGGCCCTTACAAGGGCATCACCATCTTCTTTTTCTTGAAGGTTATTTCTCTCTCTATGTAGCTCAGCATTCTTCTAGCTTTAGCTATTGCCTTGTCACATTGCTTCGCTGCCTTCAGGACACCAGACACTAGCACCCCAAGGTTTCTCCCCAGTCGTGGGGCCTGTCACATCCTGCTACCTCCTGTCTCGTCCCCAGCAAGACAACTGGGGCCAGTCATACCATGCTACCTCCTGACTTGTCCCTATCAAGACAACTTGGATCTGTCACACTCTGCTGCTTCCTGACTTGTTCCCATCATGACAACTGGGTCCTTTCACACCCTGATACCTCCTGACTTGTCCCCATTAAGAAAACTGATGTCTGTCACATCCTGCTACCTCCCGACTTGTCCCTATCAATACAACTTGAATCTGTCACACTCTGCTACCTCCTGTCATATCCCCAATGACAACACTGGGGTCTGGCTAATCCTGCTGCCTATTGTCATGTCTCTCAATGGCAACACTGGGGCTTCACTCCTCCTGCTTCCTCCTTAAACATCTAAAACAACAACACTGAGGCTTTACTCCTCCTGCTTCCTCCTTACATGTCCCCAACAACAGTGGGGCCTGACTCAGCCTGCTTTCTCCTTACACATTCCCAACAACAGCAGTGGGACCTGACTCGGCCTGCTTCCTCCTTACATGTCCCCAACAACAACATTGGGGCTCCCTTCTCTTGCGTCCTCCTCATAAGTCCAAAACAACAACAGTGGGATCTGACTCAGCCTGCTTCCTCCTTATACATTTCCAACAACAACACTAGCGCTTCACTCCTCCTGCTTCCTCCTTATACATCAACAACAACACTGGGTCCTGACACTACAGGATTCGGGCAGCACATTCAGCAGCAGCTAATAGGGATGTGCAATCGTTTTAGATGAAGTAGCCCCAAACCCACCCCAACCCTTCAGATCTAATTATTTACAATCCCCCACCCTCCCAAACCCCACCCCCAAAAAAAAAACTTGCCTAAAGTCCCTGGTGGTCCAGCGGGGGTCCCAGGAGAGATGTTCCCCTCTCGGGCCGTCGGCTGCCGATGGCCCTTTGGCCTTACCATGTGACAGGGGCTATCAGTGCCCTTGGCCGGCCCCTGTCACATGGTAGGAGCAATGGATGGCATAAGACGGCTGAGGGGGGATATGATAGAGGTGTTTAAAATCATGAGAGGTCTAGAACAGGTAAATGTGAATCAGTTATTTACTCTTTCGGATAATAGAAAAACTAGGGGGCACTCCATGAAGTTAGCATGTGGTACATTTAAAACTAATCTGAGAAAATTCTTTTTCACTCAACGCACAATTAAACTCTGGAATTTGTTGCCAGAGGATATGGTTAGTGCAGTTAGTGTAGCTGTGTTTAAAAAAGGATTGGATAATTTCTTGGAGGAGAAGTCCATTACCTGCTATTAATTAAGTTGACTTAGAAAATAGCCACTGCTATTACTAGCAACAGTAACATGGAATAGACTTAGTTTTTGGGTACTTGCCAGGTTCTTATGACCTGGATTGGCCACTGTTGGAAACAGGATGCTGGGCTTGATGGACCCTTGGTCTGACCCAGTATGGCATGTTCTTATGTTCTTATGCTATTGTTGAGCCCTTCACCTCTGATCCAATGTAACTCCGGTATAGCCTCCGGCAGCATGTTTTTCCAAAGACCCAGGATAGAAGTTCCTGTAAATTTGGACTTCCTTTGTAGGTCTCCTAGCCGGGACTTTCTGTGGCACTGGCTGATGACATCATATCTTCCATGAATATATAAGGAAATCTATTGCAACCAGCCAGCATCTCAAGCAGCAGGTCTCCTGGTGCCCTTGTGGTTCAGTGTCTGGCGCTGACCTTGTCTCATTCTGTAGTCCTTGTCTTGCCCTAGCTTCCTCTGTGCTCTGTTCCTTGTCCAGTTCCTGATCCTGTTTGTTCCCGTCCTTGCTTGTCCTGATGGCCTTGTCTGTCCTGTTTATCTCAGATTGACTACCTGGATCCTGACTCTGGACTGGCCCCTGACCTTCTGTTGTCTGCTGCCTTCTCCAACCTTTCTGCAGGATAGAATTTTTTGGAAAAATATGAGCAAGTCACGAGAATACCCTTAGAATTGTGTTGTAGGAGGACAGCTCCTACCCCGAGGGTAGAGGCATCTACCTCTACAATGAAGTTTTGGAATGGATCTGGATGATCAGGGCAAGTACCAAGGGTAAATTCTTTCTTTAGCTGTTCAAAGGCCCAGATGGCATCTAATGTTCAATTCCTGGTGTCGCTATCCTTTCGACTAATGGCTGTGAGTAGAGCCGCTAAGGAGGAGTACCCAGGTATAAATTGTAGTAGTTGGCAAAACCCAGAAAGCATTGAATCGCTTTGAGGCCTACCAGTCTAGGCCAATTTTAGATGGCTTTTGCTTTTTCGGGATCCATCTGAAGGCTGTGCCGTGACACAATGTATGCTAAAAAGGGAAGCCCTTCTTGCTCAAAGATACATTTTTCTAACTTAGTGTTTGGATGATGCTCACGTAGCATTTGCAGATGGTGATGGTACTCAGGCAATGGTGATGGTACTCAGGCAATGATTTAGAGATGATCAGGATGTCATCTAAGTAGACTACCACATGGGAGTAGAAGAGGTCCCAGAATACCTTGTTTACCATAAATTCAAAAACTGCGGGGCCATTGCATAACCTGAAGGGCATTGCTAGATATTCATAATGACTATTATGGGTGTTAAAGGCAGTCTGGTGTTAAAGGCGGTCTTCCACTTGTCATCTTCATGGATTTGGATCAAGTTGTTTGCTCCTTGGAGATCCAATTTTGTAAATACTTGCATGCCCCAGAGGTGGTCAAAGAGCTCCAAAATCAAAGGAAGTGGGTATCAATTTTTTTTTTTAATTGCATTGAGGCCATGATGCAGGGATATAATGAGCTGTCCTTTTTTCCAACTAAAAAGAACCCAGCTCCTGCAGGAGATGATGATGGACGAATAAAGCCTTGATCTAGATTCTCTTTAATATATTTAGACATTGCCTCTGTTTTTGGAGCTGAGTGTGGGTAAACTTGGCCTCAAGGTGGAACCTTGCCTGGGATGAGATCTATGATAGAATCATAGGAGTAATGAGGTGGTAAGGTCTCCGCCTGTTTCTTACTGAAAATATCAGCAAATTCCTTATACTGTAATGGTAGGCATGCAAGCTCAGAGATATTGGTCTGGGTGGCGGGTACCACTGGAGAGACCCTGGAAATACATTACTCATGGCACTTAGACCCTCATCTAGCAATTTACATTGTAGCCAAATCAATGTGGGGCTGGTGACACAGGAAACATGGCAGGCCCAGAATGATTGCATTGATTGGAGTAGTACATAAAGGGTGATTTGCTCTTCATGTAAGACCACAGTCTATAAGGTCAATGGTACCATAGACTTGGTAACCTATCCTGGCAGTGGGTCTCCATAAACTGAGGATGTCGCAAGTGGGGAATTCAAGGGAACTGTGGGTATGCCATAGTGTTGGACAATAGCCTCATGAATAAAGCTCCCTCCAGTGCTCATGTCTAGGAAGGTGAAAGTATCGAGCATGACAACTTTTTTTTTTTTAATTGAAAATTTTTATTGCCCACAGTTGTAAAAAACAGCATTCCACAATACGCAAGTATCAAGAAATACAGGTATGGTCAAAAACATATCAGCTCAATTTCAAAACCCCCCCCCCCCCCCATCTCTTCGTGGTAGTTATTGAATGCTGCACAGTTGGCATGGACAAATACAAGTACAAACCAATCAGATTATGAAACTGATAATTGTAAACCTAACCTATGGGCTCACACAACCAAAGATTCAGACCTGAAGGGTCATCTACTCTTCTCAGGGCTAAAAATATAATATGGTAAATTTTAGACCAGCATAATCAGTGGAGGGGCTACACAGAGTAAGGGCAGTAGGGCTATAAAGGACTGAAAGAAAGTAAATGCCCCCCTATTCAGGTATTCTGATTCTGAGCTTCAAGCCATACTATAAATGGTTCCCACATAATCTGGAAAGAGGAAAAGCGATCCTGTTTCAGGGCTGTGGGATAAGCTAGACGGTAATGGTTATAAAGGCGATGAATTACCACCGGTAGCGATGGTTGAAAAGGCTGCTTCCAAGCCTTAGCTAATTTGCATCGAGCAGCTATGTAGACCTGTAAACAGAAACGTTGGGCATACTTGTTAAGCCCTTCTGTTGGCACATTCAATAAAATATACCTAGGATCCATTACTCCCCTCCCCCCCCCATATCACTTGAGATAACCAATGAGCAATTAGATCCCAGAAAGATACTACCATTGGGCATTGCCACCAGATATGAAAATATGTTCCCAGTTGGCCACAATTTCTCCAGCATTTATCAAATATGGAAGGAATGATTTTATTGAGCTTCACTGGGGTCAGGTGCCATAGATACAATATCTTATAGCAATATTCTTGTAAATTAGCTGAAACAGAACATTTTGCTGTTCTGTCAAACACTATTTCCCAGTTGTCGTCACTTAGTGGTTCTCCCAAATCTTGGTCCCACTCTAGGATGTGATAATAAGTGTTAGTAGAGCATGTATTGAGAATACCAAAAATTTTGGAGGTCAAAGCCCGCAGTTTATCCCATCGCTCACAAAAGTTTTTGAAGAGTGATTTAGATAAGTGCATAATACCAGTTCTCAAAAAGTAAGTTCAGAAAATGATGAACCTGGGCAAAGGCAAGAAAGGCTCTGGGGCCCAAAGTATATTTTCCCATTAATTCCTCTAATCCATAAAGTATGCCATTCCAAAGAAGATGGCCAGTACTTGGAATACTTTGGGTGACCCACAATGAAAATGACAGGGATGCTATACTAGCTAGGGGTGTGCATTCATTCCCTATGAATTGGTAATCCGCAACGTATAGGGCCATATTCGTTGTATTCATGGGGAAGCGAAACGTATTGTGATTCTCCACGAATACAATGAATCTTCGCCAAATTATTCGGCCGTCTAAAGGAGCCAATTTAAACAAACCCCCCACCCTCCTGAACCCCCAAGACTTCCCAAAACTCCCTGGTGGTCCAGCAGGGGTCCGGGAGCCATCTCCTGCACTCACACCCTTGGCTGCCGGCATTCAAAATGGTGCCGATAGCCTTTGACCTACTATGTCACAGGGGTTACCGGTGCCATTGGTCAGCTCCTGTCACATGGCCATCGGTGCCATCTTGTGCTCCTACCATGTGACAGGGGCTGACCAATGGCACCGGTAGCCCCTGTGACATAGTAAGGGCAAAGGCTATCGGCGCTATTTTGATTACTGGCAGCTGACGGCCCGAGTGCAGGAGATCGCTCCCGGACCCCCGCTGGACCACCAGGGACTTTTGGAAAGTCTTGGGGGACCCTCCTGACCGTCGGCCCCTGTGACATAGTGAGGGCAAAGGCGATCGGTACCATTTTTAATACTGGCAGCCGACGGCCCAAGTGCAGGAAGTCGCTCCCAGACCCCCGCTGGACTTTTGGCAAGTCTTGGGGGTCAGAAGGGTCCCCCAAGACTTACCAAAAGTCCCTGGTGGTCCAGCGGGGGTCTGGGAGCGATCTCCTGTACTCGGGCCGTCGGCTGCCAGTAACCAAAATGGCGCCGATAGCTTTTGCCCTTACTATGTCACAGGGGCTACCGGTGCCATTGGTCAGCCCCTGTCACATGGTAGGAGCACAAGATGGTGCCATCCATCCATTGCTCCTACCATGTGATAGGGGTTGACCAATGACACCGGTAGCCCCTGTGACATAGTAGGTCAAAGGCTATTGGCACCATTTTGAATGCCAGCAGCTGAGGGTGTGAGTGCAGGAGATAGCTCCCGAACCCCCCGCTGGACCACCAGAGAGTTTTGGTAAGTTTTTGGGGGATCAGGAGGGTAGGGGGTTGTAATTAATTTAATTTTAGCTGGGAAATGAATAAGAATTAACGTATAAACGTATTGGGGGCCCCCCTTGCCGAATGCAACGTATCTGCCCCCCAACGAATACGAATCCCGAATGCAACATATGGCGTCCCTCTGCACATCCCTAATACCAGTGGGGAAGGCAAAATTATGAAATAGATATGAAAGATGAAAATAATTGGCATTGTCCACCAAGGAAGATTTCCACTGACCCCAGACTCGCATAGTATTTCAAAGAGAGGCAGGAAAAAATGAAAGTGGATGACAAGTATATCTAGTTTGCCAAGGCATTGCTTGAATAGATATCACACCCACTAGATCTTGCTCCAGTTGCACCCACTGCTTCAACTCAGCTTTTTTTTATATATGTCCACCAGGGCTCAAAGTTGAGCTGCCGCAAAGTACCATAAAAGATTAGGAGCCCCTAATCCTCCCTTACTCTTTGGAAGAAATAATACTGAGTGAGATATCTAGGGTGGTCATTTCCTCCAAAGCCATAAATCCAGAGGAGGAGCGAAGGGAACATTACCTAACTCAGGAGAGGAGAGGGTGAAGAAATCTGGCCCCTCCTGGAACCTGATTAATTACCTGGAAATTTACTGAGGCGAAGAGAGGGTGAGGAAACCCGGCCCTCTTGTGACCTGCTTAGCTGCCTTTCTTTGAACGCCGACGTCATCCAGGGGCGACTGACTCTAGTTTAAAAGCCAGCCCCCTGCGGCTTAGACTCCAAGGAGGAGCAAAGGGAACATTACCTAACTCAGGAGAGGAGAGGGTGAAGAAATCTGGCCCCTCCTGGAACCTGATTAATTACCTGGAAATTTACTGAGGCGAAGAGAGGGTGAGGAAACCCGGCGCTCTTGTGACCTGCTTAGCTGCCTTTCTTCGAACGCCGACGTCATCCAGGGGCGACTGGCTCTAGTTTAAAAGCCAGCCCCCTGCGGCACATCGACGAAGCCGCACACGCCAAAGGGGCACGCGGCTTTGTTGGATTCTATCGGTAAATTTCTTTTTCTTCTATATTTGTGTTTCCAGAAGACTTAAGAACTGTGAGTAAAAATATTTCTTGTATATTTTAATCCTTCGCTCCATCCTCTAGTTTACTACCCAAGGAGATAGTATTATAAGTAAGGTTTAGTGAGGAATTGAAGAGTCCGGGGTCTATGAACTTTCAGTTATACCTTTAAAATAATGCCTCATACTAAGAGGAAGGCAAGGATTAGGGAGGTAACAACTTCATCTCCCATTCCTATGTCTTCCCAGGCCCAGATCCCAGCCTTCTTCTCACCAGTTCCTGCGAATGTTCTGATGGACAAGGCTGCTGAGGAAACTGCCATAGAGCGGATGACAGAACCTCTGGCCGAGGCATCTTTAAGTCCCGGAACCCCTAAGACTCCCCCTCTGCCACAGACATTGTCTTTTGACCATCTGACAAGTAACTCCTCAAATGAGGGGAGCAGAGAGGGAGACCAAACTAAAGAAGGCCAAAGTGAGTCTATCAATCTTGATCAAAGATTGCTACAAACAACTAAACCCGAAGAAATTACAATGGGAACCATGGGAACTGGCAATTTTTAATTTAACAAAAATTATTGAGACATCTAATCAACGTTTTAATAAAATAGAATCTTTAATTTCAAAGATGGATGAAAAACAACATATAATGGATGAGAAAATGAATGTTTTGCAAACTAGCTCACAAAAATTTACAAAAATTGAGATTCTTTATGACAAGAGGTTGGAGGATATAGAGAACTCATTGAAATATTTGAATTTAAGGGTTTTGAATTTCCCAAGACATCAATTAATAGCCCCATTAGACATGTTTAAAGAATACCTTAATGTCATATTACAAATACCTCAGAAATCTATTCCCCCTATTTCAAAAATTTATTATGTGACAACAAAGGGGAGTGAAGTAATTCCAGAGGGTAAATTATCAGAATCTCAATTAAATTTATTGGAAATTATAGAAGCTTCTGTAGAAACAAAAATTTCATTAAGGGCTACATTGCATGTATCATTTGTTTTCCCATCCGATAGGGATTCTGTATTTCGTAATTATATGAGGAAAAGAATGGAGAAATTTCATGGTGCCCAAATCTGGATATATCCGGATTTATCTCGTCAAACACAGATGAGGAGAAAAAAATTTCTTGCATTTAAATCTGACGTGGAAAATATTGGGGGGAAAATATTAATAAAATTTCCCTGTAAATGTGAGATAATTTGGCAAAATCAGAAATATATTTTCTATGATACTTCACAATTAAGAGTTACATAAGAAACATAAGAAATTGCCATGCTGGGTCAGACCAAGGGTCCATCAAGCTCAGCATCCTGTTTCCAACAGAGGCCAAAACCAGGCCACAAGAACCTGGCAATTACACAAACACTAAGAAGATCCCATGCTACTGATGCAATTAATAGCAGTGGCTATTCCCTAAGGGGTAGATCTTTAAAAAATACGCGATCGCGTACTTTTGTTCACGCACCAGGCGCGAACAAAAGTACGCTGGATTTTATAAGATACGCGCGGCTACGGGCGTATCTTATAAAATCCGGGGTCGGCGCGCACAAGGGGGTGCACATTTGTGCAGCCTGTGCGCACCGAGCCCTGCGCGCGCTGCCTGTTCCCTCCGAGGCCACTCCGATTTGGGAGCGGCCTCGGAGGGAACTTTCCTTCGCCCTCCCCCCACCTTCCCCCCACCTTCCCCTCCCTTCCCCTCCCTTCCCCTCCCTAACCCACCCCCCCGGCCCTATCTAAACACCCCCCTACCTTTGTCGGCCAGCAGCCCCACTCCATCCTCCAGTCCCGGGGGCTGGTCCGGAGGCCTTGACCACGCCCCCAGGCCGGCGCCACGCCCCCGGGCCCGTCCCCGAAACGCCGCATCATTTCGGGAACGCCCCCGGACACGCCTCCTCCCGCCCCTTTTCGAAAGCCCCGGGACTTACGCGCGTCCTGGGGCTTTACACGCGCCGGTGGCCTATGCAAAATAGGCGCACCGGCACGCGTAAATCCGGTAGGATTTACGTGCGCAGGCCTTTTAAAATCCGCCCCTAAGTAAAATTGATTAATAGCCATTAATGGACTTCTCTTCCAAGAACTTATCCAAACCTTTTTTGAACCCAGCTACACTAACTGCACTAACCACATCCTCTGGCAACAAATTCCAGAGCTTTATTGTGCGTTGAGTGAAAAAGAATTTTCTCCGAAATCTGGCCCCTCCTGGAACCTGATTAATTATCTGGAAATTTACTGAGGCGAAGAGAGGGTGAGGAAACCCGGCCCTCTTGTGAGACTCACAGGCCCAGGAATCTTTAGCTTAGGATAATGAGGCAAGTTAGAAAGTTAGGAACTACTTTACAATTTCAATTGTATAAATGAGTTAATTCTCATATTTTTCCTTTATCCGCTTAATATTCCTTATTATTCTCCTTGTGGATTTCCTTTATTTACTTTCAATTTATACAGAAACATGTATTAACTTTAAACTAAAATGTAACTGATTAATAACATATTACAGTATTTGATTTCTGTATGATAAAGTTAAATTCCAATGTAAATTTGAAAAGCATAAATTAAAAATTAAAAAAAAAAAGCCATAAATCCTCGTCTGCTACTGCTTTAATATTGTCACAGAAATATAGATTGGGATTGTGGAAAAGAAGTAAAGAAAACGAGGGAGTACATTCATCTTAATGATGGCCACCCATCCTAGCCAAGAAAAGTGCTCTTTATTCCGAGCATGACATCTTTATGAAACAAGTGTACTGTGAACAATAATTGTGGAGAGGTGCAAGGATGACCTAGGTTGGCTTCTCCCACCAGAGCTAGGTCTTTGTGTTTCCCAGTTTATTAGAGCATTGCTTTGTGATATGGTCTGGGGCAGTGCAGTAGAAGCAAAGGCTGCAGGTCTGACGTCTCTGTCTCTCATCATCTGAGACCCAGAAACGATCCAATTGCATATGCTCTGTTGGCGGTGAACTGGGTTCAAGAGGAGGCTGGTGTGAGTTTCCGGAATGTTGGCGCAAGGTGGCTGGTGCGACGGGTCAGGCTTCTTTATTTTGCCTGTTCCTGCAACATCAAGTCTATTCATAATGCTAAGCTGATCATCCTGTCCAGGGTAAGTGGTAAGTCTCAGTCAGTCAGCTCATCCTTTAGGCATTCAGAAAGTACTTGATGGGAAATTGCTGATAGGCTATCGCTGCCCCACTGGAGTTCAGAAGCCAAGGTGCAGAAGTGCACCGCACTTGCCCCCACTGAGCGGAACCTTGTTTGATCTGCAGGAGTTCCATAGACTTGGATGTGGTGGGGCAGGGCTCATCAAATACTTGATGGAACTCTTGTAAAAGTGGGTCAGGCCCCCCTGGAATGGCTCATATAGTTCCCATAGTGGGGATGCCCAAGCCAAGGCAGTGCCCCCCAACCAGGAAAGAATGTAGGTTACCTTTACTCGGGTGCTCGGTAATAATGGTACCTGCAGCTCAAATTGCATCTAACACTGATTAAGGAAGCCTCTACAGTTTCTGGGATCCCCATCATACCTCGGTGGTGGAGGCAATTGGAGCATGGGTGTGGAAGGTCAGATGACTAGTGCTGGAGCAGGAGTTGGGACAGGCTGGGCCACAATGTGCTGAAGATAGACAGATATGGTATTCAACTGGTCCTACTGCTGCTGGAGCTGGTACACTAGGCCTGAAGTGGTGGAGACAAAGGGGGAATACACCGAGCACATGGCCTCAGCAAACTGTAAAGGATACAGGGTGTGTGAGATCTTAGTGCTGCGGCGTAGTTGACCCAGCCTCAAAGGTGAGCTCCTGAGGTCTATACCAGCAGCTGATGAATGTGCCCTTTAGCAAGATAGTCTGGAATTTCACATTTACCAGTTGCTTCCTCCGCAGGTTGAGCCCTTGGATTCTAGCAGCTGGCAGGACTTAGGTGGGTCACTAGGACAGAGGTGGTAACTAGAGTTCAAGGAGAGACAACAATATAACAGCAGGATTATGGATGTCAGAGGAGAAACAAGGTTGGGGCAGGCAGCAAGCAAGAGTAGTCGGGTCCAGTCTAGAGATCAGGTCCAGGCAACAAGCAAAGTAGTCAGGTCAAGACAAGAGGTCAGGCCCAGAGCAGGCAAGCTGAGGGGAATGTGACCATACAGGAAACACTGAAGGCCAGGAAAAGGAAGACAGATGAAGTGAGGCTGGATTGGCAAGGCTGGATGAGGCAAAGCTGAAGGACAAGGCTAGACAAGGCAAGGCTGAAGGCATGGTTTGGATGAGGGTGAAGGCAAAGCTTGGACAAGGCAGGGCTGAAGGCAAAGCTATAGAATAGGAGCAGCAACTCACACTACATGACCATGTAGTCAACCTGTTGCTCAGGCATCTGTTCATTGCATGGCAGAGGTTTAAATACTCAGCCACATGATGTCATCTATGGGCATTGTCTGTGGAGGTTCCTGCTGCAGGGTCTTTAAGATTAGGTGCATGCTGTGCGCTCCTAAGGGGATCCCAGCAGCAGCATAGTTGCGGTGTTTCTGCTGCTGCAATGAGGATTCCAGCATTGGCGATTCCCAGGGATAAATGCTTCAGCTCACGGGGATGTCTTGTGAGCTGTCAAACATAACACAAACTAGGGATGTGAATCGTTTTAGGACGATTAAAATTATCGTCCGATAATTTTAATATCGTCTTAAACCGTTATGGAACACAATACAATAGAGATTCTAACGATTTATCGTTATAAATCGTTAGAATCGTGAGCCGGCACACTAAAACCCCCTAAAACCCACCCCCGACCCTTTAAATTAAATCCCCCACCCTCCCGAACCCCCCCCAAATGAGTTAAATAACCTGCGGGTCCAGCGGCGGTCCGGAACGGCAGCGGTCCGGAACGGGCTCCTGCTCCTGAATCTTGTTGTCTTCAGCCGGCGCCATTTTCCAAAATGGCGGCGGCCATAGACGAACACGATTGGACGGCAGGAGGTCCTTCCGGCCCCCCGCTGGACTTTTGGCAAGTCTCGTGGGGGTCAGGAGGCCCCCCACAAGCTGGCCAAAAGTTCCTGGAGGTCCAGCGGGGGTCAGGGAGCGATTTCCCGCCGCGAATCGTTTTCGTACGGAAAATGGCGCCGGCCATACGCGTATGGCCGGCGCCATTTTCCGTACGGAAAATGGCGCCGGCAGGAGATCGACTGCAGGAGGTTGTTCAGCGAGGCGCCGGAACCCTCGCTGAACGACCTCCTGCAGTCGATCTCCTGCCGGCGCCATTTTCCGTACGAAAACGATTCGCGGCGGGAAATCGCTCCCTGACCCCCGCTGGACCTCCAGGAACTTTTGGCCAGCTTGTGGGGGGCCTCCTGACCCCCACGAGACTTGCCAAAAGTCCAGCGGGGGTCCGGAAGGACCTCCTGCCGTCCAATCGTGTTCGTCTATGGCCGCCGCCATTTTTCGGCGCCATTTTGGAAAATGGCGCCGGCTGAAGACAACAAGATTCAGGAGCAGGAGCCCGTTCCGGACCGCTGCCGTTCCGGACCGCCG
This sequence comes from Rhinatrema bivittatum, assembly GCF_901001135.1. Taxonomy (NCBI): domain Eukaryota; kingdom Metazoa; phylum Chordata; class Amphibia; order Gymnophiona; family Rhinatrematidae; genus Rhinatrema; species Rhinatrema bivittatum. The sequence continues at coordinate 295,279,728 of NC_042618.1, forward strand.
CTGGACCCGCAGGTTATTTAACTCATTTGGGGGGGGTTCGGGAGGGTGGGGGATTTAATTTAAAGGGTCGGGGGTGGGTTTTAGGGGGTTTTAATGTGCCGGTTTTGCGATTTTTAGATTTTTAGGTTTTTCACGATTTTTCACGATATTTTACCCCCCCAAACGGCAACAATACGATTCCCTTCCCCTCCCAGCCGAAATCGATCGTTAAGACGATCGAGGACACGATTCACATCCCTAACACAAACTAATAGCATCACTGCTAAAACAGAGGGTACTGCAATTTTAGGAATCCAATGGTTTGCAAGAGCCAAGGCAGCATGGTTTTACTAGAGGTAAATCTTGTCAGACAAATCTGATCAATTTCTTTGATAAGGTGACCAGAATGTTGGATCAAGGGAAAGCGCTAAACATAGTGTACTTGGATTTCAGCAAGGCCTTTGACACAGTTCCATACAGAAGACTTATAAATAAATTGTGCATCCTTGGTATCGATCCTAGAGTGACTTACTGGGTTAGAAACTGGCTGAATGAGATGTGACAAAGAGTAGTGGTAAATGGACTTTTCTCTGAGGAGGGGGTTGTTACTAGTGGTGTGCCTCAGGGATTGGTCCTTGGACCAGTAAACATTTTTGTGAGTGACAATCAAGAAGGGTTGTCAGGAAAGGTTTGTCTTTTTGTGGATGGACAGCTAGGAAGGAGTGAAAAACATGAGGGACAATCTAGTGAAGTTTGAAAAATGGTCTAAGGTCTGGCAGCTAAGATTTAATGCTAAAAAATGTAGAGTAATGCATATAGGATACAAAAACCCAAGGGAAAGGTACAGTATTGAAGGTGAAATTCTTCTAATCAGAAAGGAAGAGCGGGATCTGGGGTTAATTGTATCTGATGATCTTAAAGCAGCCAAATAGGTGGATAATGCGATGGTAAAAGGCTGAAAAATGCTTGTGTAATTGGTAAACCAATCCTGTGGGAAGACTCCTTGTGGCCGAGTGGTGTCAGTAAAGTCGTGGCAACAAATTTGATGTTCAATACACAGGAATATAGTTTAACATTAAATTAATAAGGAACAACTTCACTATTATAATACTAATATTTTACTTTTATTTCTACAGAATTTGCTTTTATAACAGATCAAATGTTATAAATGAAACCCTATATAAACCGAATCATATAAAATAATACAATATAGCCATTTTATATCAAATAAGTAACTACATATTTTTTTTTACTTTAGATTTTTCCAAAAGATAATTATTAATAGTTTCTTGATATAATTATCTGGTACTTTGTTTTGACTTTTCTCTCCTAGTAAAGATAATAATACAGTCCATATGCAGAAGATTGATGGTAGTCTTTGTTTTCTCTTCCTTCTTGCTATAAGAATTATTTCAATTGTGAGCTCAGGCCTGGCTCTCACTATAGTGCATAAGCAAAGTTACTTATCTGTTCTTGTTCTTCTACATTTTCTTTTGTTGCTGGCCAGTTATATCTATTTCTTCTTTCTTTCTTCCTCTTCCTACTATAGAAACATAGAAACATAGAAATGACGGCAGAAGAAGACCAAACGGCCCATCCAGTCTGCCCAGCAAGCTTCACATTTTTTTCTCATACTTATCTGTTTCTCTTAGCTCTTTGGTTCTATTTCTCTTCCACCCCCACCATTAATGTAGAGAGCAGTGATGGAGCTGCAACCAAGTGAAATATCAAGCTTGATTAGTTAGGGGTAGTAGGGGTAGTAACCGCCGCAATAAGCAAGCTACACCCATGTTTATTTGTTTTACCCAGACTGTGTTATTCAGCCCTTATTGGTTGTTTTTCTTCTCCCCTGCCGTTGAAGCAGGGAGCTATGCTGGATATGCGTGTAGTATCAGTTTTTCTTCTCCCCTGCCGTTGAAGCAGAGAGCTATGCTGGATATGCGTGAAGTATCAGTTTTTCTTCTCCCCTGCGGTTGAAGCAGGATATGCATTGAAAGTGAAGTATCAGGCTTATTTGGTTTGGGGTAGTAACCGCCGTAACAAGCCAGCTACTCCCCGCTTTGTGAGTGCGAATCCTTTTTTCTTCTCCCCTGCCGTTGAAGCAGAGAGCTATGCTGGATATGCGTGAAGTATCAGTTTTTCTTCTCCCCTGCCGTTGAAGCAGAGAGCTATGCGTGAAGTATCAGTTTTTCTTCTCCCCTACCGTTGAAGCAGAGAGCTATGCTGGATATGCATTGAAAGTGAAGTATCAGGCTTATTTGGTTTGGGGTAGTAACCGCCGTAACAAGCCAGCTACTCCCCACTTTGTGAGTGCGAATCCTTTTTTCCACATTTCCTCTTGCTGTTGTAGCTTAGAGTGATGTTGGAGTCACAGTAACCATGTGTATGTTTATTGAATAAGGGTATTATCTCCAGGCAGTAGCCGTCATTCTGGCGAGCCACCCACTCTTTATTGACGGCCTCTTGATTTTATGGATCCACAGTGTTTATCCCACGCCCCTTTGAAGTCCTTCTTTAAAGTGTTTATCCCACGCCCCTTTGAAGTCCTCTCTTTAATAAGACTAACTCCCTATACTGCTCCTCGATCTTCCGAAAGCTTGGTCTGAAATGTACCCTAATGTGAATGTCTCTATTGACTTATTGAAACTTTGTTTGTGCTAACTATATTAAAATAAAGAATAATTATTATCCCTAACTCTAAAGTTACAGAACAGCTAATATTGAACATTCACTCATTTGTTTTTTTTTTTTACTATCCCTTACTAAAGTGACAATAATACGCGGAGTCACTTATAAATTACTAGCGGTACCCCGCCACGTGTTGCAGTGGCAGAGTCAGGTTCTTTTCCCTCCCTCCCCCTTCCCCTTGCTCATTTACCTTAGTCACTCATCCTCCTCCCCCTTGGTCACTCACCCCCCCTTCCCTCCCCTGTCCCCACTCCAACTCTCTCCCCTCACACTCACCTCTCCCCTCATTCTCCCTCCCCTGACACTCACCTCCCCCCTCATTCTCCCTCCCCTCACTGTCACCTCCCCCCGCCTACTGCCTACCCTTCAGATCAGAAAACTTTTGTCTTTCTATTTCTGTGGGAACCCCCCCCACCCCAAAAAACCCCCTCAATCCCAACCCTTTAAATCAAATAATAACCCCCACCCTCCTGCCCCCCCAAGACCTAGGAAATTAAAATTGTTGGTGCTACATGTGGTCTGTCCCTGGGCGTCTGTGCATGTTATGTAGCCAAATAGGGGAGTGCCTAACCAAATTTGCACTCCCAAATTTGTTTTGTGGTCTGGGGAGGGCTATTTTGGTGCGTTCCCGAGATCGTGCAAGTTTAGTGTATGTATTTGTGTGTGAACTTCCCCCTTCCCCCAAAAAACAACCCTATGAGAAATGTTCTCTTAAACTAACCACCCCACACTCTCCTGCCCCCCTCCCCCAGTCCTGCTAAAAACAGTAGCCCACCCCCTGCCCCCCCAGAGTTGCCGAATGAATGAAACCTGCCCCCCCCTCGTGATCCCTCCCCAAGATGTTCGCAATAAATTCATTACCACCCCCACCCTCCAGACCCCCCAAGACCTGATAAAAATGTCAGTCGGTGGAGCGGGCGTTCAGGAGTGGTCTGGGAGTGATGTATTGGTGTTGGTCCATCGGCTGCGAGCACTGAAACGGGTTCCAATGGCCCTTTGCCCTTACTATGTCAGTGGGGTGGCTGCCAGTCCTGAAAATGGCGCCGAGGGGCCCTCGACCTTACTATGTCACATGGGCTACTGCCGCCATTGGTGTCCCCGAGTGGCATAGTAAGGGAAAGGGCCATCGGCGCCATGTTAAATGCTGGCAGCCGACGGCCGTAGTGCAGGAGATGTGTCCTGGACCGGTCCTGGCCCCTCGCTGGAGCCTCCCGGACTTCTGTCAGGTTTTGTGTGTGTTGTGAGAGCCTGGGAAGTAAATAAATTTGGCATGTGTGTGGGGGGTGTGAGGAGGGTGGTGGGTGTTATCTTCTGGCGCAAAAAGTGTGTGAATGTGTTAAAATGGAAGTGAAACGTGGACCTGGACTGGCGAAATGATTAGTGTAGCGTATGTTAGTGTAAGGTGTAACAGATGGCGCTTGTGTCCAGCAGATGATGTTGCTGTTTTCTTGAAAAGTTTTTTAAACCTATTTTACCTGTCACAGGTGTGACATATCTGTAATATAAGTAGAGAAGAACCTTCCTGTATGCGAAATGAAGGTTGTGTCCAAATTTGAAAGCAATCGGTTCAGTGGTTTCTGAGATTAGTGATTTTGTCCAAACTATTTAACATTTTTATTTATATAGATTTTAACTAAACCTATATAAACTTACTTAAATTGTAATGAAAATCATTACATTCACACTTCCCAAACTTCTCTCAATCATTCTTAGCTGTTCTGATATTTATTTCTACTTTCCAATACTTAGTATGCCTTAAGTGAAGAGAACTCCGTCAGTAGTTCGTCTCCATTCAAGGGCTAGTTCCTAACTGACTTACTCTATGAACTGTCACTTGCTATCATTGCAAGGTTATCCCTGCTCTTGTTGATGTAATTCCATCAAATAGTTCTGTGAGTAATTGTTTCTCCCTTTTAATATTGTCTGTTAGTTCCTTTTTTTATTATTATTACATACTGATGTTCTTATTTAATTTTAGGTAGCTTTGTTGACTTTTAATAGATCACTAATTTTAAATTCAGTCTTTGCGCTTTAACTAGTTTTAATACTCTTACACTGGCCTCTTTTCTCGTATCCAAGGAAGCCAATGACACGTGTCCCTAGATACATCTCCTACTAGCTTGGCTATAGGGATTAACACTAAACTGATGATGATGCGCCTGACTATACTATGTTTTCTGGGGGTTACAGTCTATACCAATTGCTTTTTGTTAGATAGGTTTTTCTTTTCTTTTTATTTCCATAAAATATTTCCTTACTTTTAAAACATTGTCTCTTTACTATGTAATTTTCCTTTATTTATCAGTTCCTTTTAATATGTACTTAGGTGTTGAATAAAATTTATATTTGTTTAATTTAAATTTTGTTGGTCTTGGAATTCTTATTTTTATTTTCCTGTACTCCTTGTATTTTCCTTTAAAGGTTTCTGCTTGTAATTTCCTTCCCTGTGTAACCCCCTGTGTCTAAAAATAACTATTACAAATAGAATACTTAAAAGCCTTTTCAAAGGATGTTTGCTATATTTGTACAGGTCAATAACCTTCCCTAACCTGCATGCTACTCTTATTTCAGTTTAACATTGACTGATTTTCCTTATTTTTCACTAAATTGGTGCCCCCCTTCAGAAATCGTGAGAGATTCATTATGTCACTAATAACTATCACTGCAACTTGCCTGAACTTTTTACTTCTCTCCCTTAGGCTTCCCTGATCCTGAGTCTCAGCACAGCTTTAAAAAAAAAAAAAACTACAGCACTCACCAGTGGCATTGACAATAGTGGGAAAGGTTTCTTTTATTTTCCTTTCTGTATCTGAGGAGGTGGGAGAAAGATGCTCCGACAATAGCAGCCCTTTTTAAAATTACTGCTGACCATTACCAGTCAGCTAAATCCTCCCATTCTTGCTTTCACTCTTCGTCTCTGTCACCACTCCAGCCTCTGCTCTCAGTGATGGCAGCGATGCTTCCTGTTCAATGTTGTTGCTTATGACCGGAAGGTTAATTTATTCACTGCACTACTTCCTCTTTGTGTACACAGTGTCAATCACTGGCATCCCTCTTGTATCATGTGGCTCCTGTAATCAAGGCAGTCTTCCTCCCCTTTGTGCTGGGAATGTCAGGTTGGGATATCACATCCTGCTTTTCCTCACATCGTGGTTTTTAAAATTTTTTTTCTTCTTGGGCTCAGTCTGCTTCAGCAGTGAGTAAATTAGTGACAATTCTTTTCAGTGTTCTGGGCAGAGTTGAATTCGGGCTGTCCTTTCATCTTCCCAGTTGCTTATCACTCTCTCTGTTGTTTGTTTGTTTTATTCACAGTAATCAGGCTCTCGCTATCTCAGCACCTTCCCAGCTTCAGCTCCCAGCCTCTGGCAGTTATTTGCAGCACAGCAGAGCACTGTTTTCAGCCCCAGCCCTGTTGCTGTCACTGCCCCTGGCTTTCTCATCACCAGCTGCAATCACCTCGCAATGACTTCCAGGATCAGGTAAGTCTTTATTTTTAAAAAAATGTATTTAGGGTACTCCCTTTACATACCCCCCTGCTTAAAGAGAGAATGTTGTCCTCAACATTCTGTTATTTAGCACATTCACACTCCATTCATGCCTTTTCTTTACAATTTAAGTTAAGTTCAATTAGTTTGTTATTAATCATTTTTCACATGAAAACAGTGTTTCTCTACATTTGGAACATGTGTAACTAAGAACTGGTTCATTCTGAACATCATTTGTCCAAAAAATCTTTAAATCTCTGGTTCTCAGTTACCAGCTTAGCTCTCTCAAAGTTATAAATTTTGAGATACGAGGTAACCAACTTCAAACTATAACCTTGTTAATACAATATATAACTGTCTAGATATGCAGGAGTTTTTCCTTTATTATTTCTATTAGATACCCTATTAGTGAGTGTGTTATTCTCTATAATATTTGATGGTAAACTACATTCTGGTCATTCGTCATCTTGCTCATTTCTTGTCTCTGTACTCAAAGCTATTATAGGTACCCAAATGGTTTCTATTTCATGGTCTATTTTTCTTCTCTCTGTATTCTGTTCTAGTTTAGGAACATTTCATTCTTCAACTCTGTTTCTCTGTCTATATTTCTCAGGTTTTTCCAATTGATTAAATAATTTAATTATAGTCCTATGCACAATTTTAATTTCTTTGTTCTTTGCTTTTATTTTGTAATTACTACCTTCTGGATTCAAAACTTGTATTACTTCGTATGGATGTTCCTCCCAATAATCCTAAATTTTTCTTTTACCTCTAATTTTAAGATTTTTCAATAATACCCAATCACATAGTCTTATTATTTCTACTCTATATTTCTTATCATATTGTTTTTTTTCATATTATAAACTTTTTCTAAGCTTCCTTTCTAGCTATTTTACAAGCTGTTTCCAAATTTAACCTGTGTTGATCAATCCAGTTGTCTATATTCACATTGTTTTCTCTACTTTCAGCTGTTAGGTGAAAATCATGTGGTAATTTTTAATTTCTCCCAAACATCAAATAATAAGATGTATATCCTGTGGAATTATGTTGATGGTTATTGCATACACATTAAATTCAATAGTAACTGGTACAATTTTATATGCAATACAAATCGTGAACCTTATGAACAATCACAATCAAGAACGCTGACCGCCGAAAAAGAAAAAGAAATTGAATGGAACCGTGAGAGAGTTTGGTTACCGCAGTGGAATTGAAGTTTTTGCGCTGTTGAAGAACCTTTTTGGATGAGCCGTTTGCCCCTGAAGCAGGACCCGGTGTGGTCCGAAACACGATCGTGTCGGGACAGTCTTTACAATGGAATTTACTGCTGAATAATTCAGACCAGGGGACATTCTTAGCAATGGAATTTGCTGTTGAACAATTCAGATGAGTATCTTCCCATATTATTTTCAAGTTTAAGGGGTTTATGAATCTCGGAGAACAAAGTTGATGAGTCTCTAAAAATAGAGTGTTTGTATTTCTTTACTTCGGTTTCTCTCAGTTCATGGATGCACTGCTGTAGCATTTTACTAGTAATGACCTCGGTTGGGTCTAAAAAATGATAAAACTAAAAATTGACATTCGATTAATAAAGTAATTGGACCATTTCACCCAAGTATGAGTTTGAATGATTGACAAACTCATCGAGTTTAGAGGTCCTACAAAAAAAGTTTTGGTGATTGTTCATAAGGTTCACGATTTGTATTGCATATAAAATTGTACCAGTTACCATTGAATTTAATGTGTGTTCACAGTTTGGAGGTTTCTGGAATAGAGTTCAGGGCTCATTTGGTGTGATGGTTATTGTATGCCAATACCAACTCTGGTAGATATTCTGTCCATTTTTTCTTTTTATCTTTTTCTAATGTTTTCAACATACTATGCATCGTATGATTGAAACGTTCACAACATGCATTACCCTCCAGATGGTATGGTGTGGTTCTAGATTTTGTTATACCATGTCGCTTACATAATTCTTTAATTATTTCCGCTTCGAGGTTTCTTCCCTGATCTCTATGTAGTCTTGATGGACATCCATAGTAAACAATCCATTGATATAATATTACTTTAGCGGTAATAAATGCTGTCTGATCTTTTGTTGGTACTGCTATTTTATTTATTTATTTAAAATTCTTATATACCACACGATTAAGGCAAGTATCTGCCCGTCTAGGAGGTTTACAACATTACGCTCATAAAAATTATGGACAAACAATAAATTAAATACATAAAGTACATCAGGTCGGGATATATTTAAACAAAGATTAGATTACTGATTATTGAAAGCTTTGTTAAACAGGTAAGTTTTCAGTTTTTTCTTGAATTCATTGTGATTAGCTGTCAATCTTATATGATCAGGTAAGGCGTTCCACTGGGTTGTGCCTGCTACAGAAAATGCACGCTTTCAAGTTAAGGCCAAATTTGCTGATTTGACTGAGGAAATTTCTAAAATGCATTTGTCCTTCGAGCAAAGTTGTCGTGGAGGTTTGTAGATATGTAACAGTGAGCAAAGCCAAACAGTGTTTGTATTATAGAGTAGATTATGAATAATGGTTAATAGTTTATAGGTAATACGTTGGGTAATCGGAAGCCAATGTAATTGTTGTAGTATTGGTGTTATATGTTCCGATCTTGGTAGGTTAAAGATGGTTCTAGCGGTTGCATTCTGAACAAGCTGTAATGGATATATTGTTGACAAAGGTAAGCCCAGGTATAGAGAGTTGCAGTATTTGAGTTTATTTAATATTAATGCTTGTGTTATTGAATGAAAGTCGGCTGTTGTTAGTAGGGTTTTGAGTTTTTTAAGCATAAATAATTTGAAGAAGGATTTTTTTTTAACTGTTTCAGATATGTTGTTTGTCATGGATAATTTGGAATCTATAATCATACCTAAGTTTTTTGTGTGTTTTTTTTATGGGAATGTTCGGATTTTCAAACACAAATGTTTGTGGAGGTTGAAGGGCTGAATCTAGTACAGTTGATAAATATATTAGTTCTGTTTTTGAAGCATTAAGTTTTAGTCCTTTGTGGGATAACCAGGTTTTTATGGTCTTTAAGTAAATGTGTAATAAAGAAAAAGTGAATGTCGTCTGCATAAATTTTGAAATTCAAATTAAGACCATCTAGAAGGTGGCACAGAGGTATGAGATAGATGTTAAATAAAAGAGTAGAAAGGGATGATCCTTGTGGTACACCTGTTTTGGTGGTGTACCAACTTGATTTTGATTGCCCAATATTAATATGCTGTGATCGATTTGAAATGAAAGAGGAGAACCATTTTAACACTGATCCTGAAATACCTATCTGAGATAGATTGGATAATAATATGTTGTAATTTAGAGTATCGGATGCTGCAGAAATATCGATTAATACTAAAATGTAATTGGTATTAGAGTCAAAGCCTCTAATAATGGAGTCAAATGATGAGATAAGTAATGATTCAGTACTGTGAGATTTTCTGAAGCCATGTTGATTTTTATATAACAAGTTGTTATCTTCAATGTAATCAGAGATTTGACGTAGGACAGCGGATTCAGTTATTTTTGCAATAGAGGGAAGTGAGGTGATTGGTCGATAGTTTGTCAAATCTGAGGAATCATGATTTTTCTTTTTCGGAATTGGTAAAATTGAGGTTTTTTTGAGAGAATCTGGAAAATGACCTTGTGATAGGGAGGCATTGACTATTTTGGTAATTGATGGAGCAATATGTTCTTTGATTTCTTTGAGTAAGTAACCAGAGCATTGGTTAAATGGACTGTTTGATGGTTTTGATTTTGATAGAATGTTAATAACAGTATCGTTACTATGTTTGTAAATTTGGATAATGAGTAGGCCGGATGTGACATCGTTTGAGTAGGAATGGGCAATGCTTCAAATTCGGCAGATATATTTGTTGTTTTCTTTTCAAAGTATTCAGCTATGTTATTACATAGGTCATCTGATATTGTAAAAGAAGTAGAATCTGGGATTGTTGTAAGATCTTTTACTATTGAGACTAGAACTTTTGGGTTTCTGTATGCATTTTTTATTTTTGGTGCATAAAATGATTTTTTGGTTTTTATTATTTCCTTTTTATATTTTTGTAAAGTGGCATAAAATTCTTGTTTTCTATCCGGACGTGGATTCCGTCTCCATCTTCGTTCTAAATTTCGAAGTTTGCGTTTAGTTACTTTTAATTGGTCTGTGTACCAAGATGCTGTTTTTCTTTTTATGACATTTTTTGTAGGGTTTTAGAGGAGCTATATTATCTAAGTTGTCGGTTATACAGTGGTTCCAATAATCTAGCATATCTGATACTTCAGTATAAGGATTTTGATTGATCTTTGGTATTAGAGTATCGATGAAGGTTTCTGTGGTAAATGTTTTTCGGCATAAAATTGTAGAAGTGTTATGTTCCTTACAATTGCTATTATTTTTAGGCTTTGTGAACTTACCTATAGTTTTTATTAAATAGTGATCTGACCATGGAACTGGGATAATTTCTGTTGAAAGATCATGTAGTTCTTGGTTAATACAAATTTGATCTAATATGTTTCCTAGTTTGTGGGTTGCATCTTTTAGGAGAGTTGTGAAATTCAAGTCTGATAGAGCTTCTATTAAATTATCTGCAGTGGAATTTGAATGTCTATTGTTAAATGTAAATTAAAATCTCCAGCAATTATTGTGTTAGTTAAGTCACAAGGTAATGTGACGATAGTTTCCAAAAATGTGGATAGCTGATTATTCAAAATACCTGGAGGGCTATAAATGAGGCAGATATTTAGGCATTTAGTAGAAAATAAGAGCATTTCAATTGAAGTATCATTTTTGGAATTATTTTTTTTACATGGGGAAAGGGATGATTTTACAATGGCTAATAAACCTCCTCCTCTCCTAATGTGAAATGTGTAAACATGTCTGTCATGACTAACACATTTTCTATTTTATTCTGACTAGGTTCTAAGCTGGTATAATCTATTGCTAGTATCTCTAATGGATAACCAGCTTTGAAATGATGTAATTCTGCTCTTTCTTTAGGTACTTTCTGTTTAGCCACAACACATCTTTCACAGATATTAATCCAATTCTTTATATCTCTATTCATGTTAGACCAAAAATAATCTCTTCTTATAGTTTTTAAAGTAGTATCCTCCGCAAAATGCCCTGCATGGTTATGTCTGACTTCGAATATTTCTTTGGTCAAACTAGCAGGTACTATAAACTGTAGGGATGTGAATCGTTTTCCATATCGTCTTAACGATAGAAATCATGTGGCAGGAGAAGAAAATCGTGTTTGGCACGATTATTTCATTGAAAAATCGTTAAAAATCGTTTTTTCCGATTAGTGCGCACTAACTCGAAATGATACAATAGACACTTTCCAGGTCACTGAAGGTCAGTTAGGAATGAATATGTGTTCCTATTGGCTGGCAGCCCTCTTATCTATTGATGTTACCAAGGTTTCCACTGAGGTGATGGTTGGGGGGATGGGAAAAGGAACTGGAAACTCATGAACACCAACAGAAAATGAAACAAAGTGTTCACACTTCCCAGGTCAGTAAAGGTCACTTAGGAATGAATATGTATTCCTATTGGCTGGCTGTGCTCTTATCTATTGATGTTACCAAGGTTACCACTGAGGTAATGGTTGGGGGGATGTGAAATGGAAACGGAAGCTTGACATGTGATGATCAGCACTCACGTGACCAGAACTTCTTTGTTTATTATTTTTGTTAGCAGGCACCTGAAATGCTAGTGCATGTTGAATTTGCCAATCACTGTGCATTTTAGAAAGGTGGTCCTGGCTGGAACTGTACACAGTTCAAATATATGTAATTGATTGTTGGTAAGTGTATTTTTTAAGTAGCCACACTGGCACAAGTATGTTTACTTTTCCTCCTACTTAACTCACTAGCTCAGCTTTGTAAGAAGGGCTTCTCTGCTTGAGTGAGGGTCAGGCAGCTCCCCCCTGTCTGTGAAGCCAGCCTCTCACTAGTAATGCAGGGAGGGAGCTGTCTCAGACTTCACCATCCTCCCCCCCCCCTCACCCACACACCATTCACTAGCTGGGACATGGGGGAAGTCAGGAGTGAGGGTCAGGCAGCTCCCCCCTGTCTGTGAAGCAAGCCTCTCACTAGTAATGCAGGGAGGGAGCTGTCTCAGACTTCACCATCCTCCCCCCCCCTCACCCACACACCATTCACTAGCTGGGACATGGGGGAAGTCAGGAGTGAGGGTCAGGCAGCTCCCCCCTGTCTGTGAAGCCAGCCTCTCACTAGTAATGCAGGGAGGGAGCTGTCTCAGACTTCACCATCCTCCCCCCCCCCCCCTCACCCACACACCATTCACTAGCTGGGACATGGGGGAAGTCAGGAGTGAGGGTCAGGCAGCTCCCCCCTGTCTGTGAAGCCAGCCTCTCACTAGTAATGCAGGGAGGGAGCTGTCTCAGACTTCACCATCCTCCCCCCCCCCCCCTCACCCACACACCATTCACTAGCTGGGACATGGGGGAAGTCAGGAGTGAGGGTCAGGCAGCTCCCCCCTGTCTGTGAAGCCAGCCTCTCACTAGTAATGCAGGGAGGGAGCTGTCTCAGACTTCACCATCCTCCTCCCCCCCCCCCTCACCCACACACCATTCACCAGCTGGGACATGGGGGAAGTCAGGAGTGAGGGTCAGGCAGCTCCCCCCTGTCTGTGAAGCCAGCCTCTCACTAGTAATGCAGGGAGGGAGCTGTCTCAGACTTCACCATCCTCCCCCCCCCCCTCACCCACACACCATTCACTAGCTGGGACATGGGGGAAGTCAGGAGTGAGGGTCAGGCAGCTCCCCCCTGTCTGTGAAGCCAGCCTCTCACTAGTAATGCAGGGAGGGAGCTGTCTCAGACTTCACCATCCTCCCCCCCCCCCCCCTCACCCACACACCATTCACTAGCTGGGACATGGGGGAAGTCAGGAGTGAGGGTCAGGCAGCTCCCCCCTGTCTGTGAAGCCAGCCTCTCACTAGTAATGCAGGGAGGGAGCTGTCTCAGACTTCACCATCCTCCTCCCCCCCCCCCTCACCCACACACCATTCACTAGCTGGGACATGGGGGAAGTCAGGAGTGAGGGTCAGGCAGCTCCCCCCTGTCTGTGAAGCCAGCCTCTCACTAGTAATGCAGGGAGGGAGCTGTCTCAGACTGGTATCAGGGTTAGGGCACTGTGTGCAGGAAGATCACAACACTCCTGGTATTAATAGGGATAGGGCACTGTAAGAGATGACTGTAGTAGATTGAATAAAGATCTGATGTTTCTGCTCTCCTCACACCAAACAAAAACAACACACAAGCAGAGAAGCCCTTCTTACAAAGCTGAGCTAGTGAGTTAAGTAGGAGGAAAAGTAAACATACTTGTGCCAGTGTGGCTACTTAAAAAATACACTTACCAACAATCAATTACATATATTTGAACTGTGTACAGTTCCAGCCAGGACCACCTTTCTAAAATGCACAGTGATTGGCAAATTCAACATGCACTAGCATTTCAGGTGCCTGCTAACAAAAATAATAAACAAACAAGTTCTAGTCACGTGAGTGCTGATCATTACATTACTTTTTTTGTCAAGCTTCCAACTGTTTCCATTTCACATCCCTCCAACCATTACCTCAGTGTTAGCCTTGGTAACATCAATAGATAAGAGGGCAGCCAGCCAATAGGAACACATATTCATTCCTAACTGACCTTCAGTGACCTGGAAAGTGTTTATTTGTATCATTTTCAGTTAGTGCGCACTAAATCGAGTTAGTGCGCACTAACGGGGAGTTAGTGCGCACTAACTCGATTTAGTGCGCACTAACACGATTTAACGATTTTTAACGATAAATCGTTAGAATTTCTATTGTATCGTGTTCTATAACGATTTAAGACGATATAAACATTATCGGACGATAATTTTAATCGTTGAAAAACGATTCACATCCCTAATAAACTGTAATATCTCCTCTTTGTCTCTTGCATCTATCATTTTCCTATACCATAATCCGTCTCTGCATAATAATTTGTTTCTTTGGCTCCATAATTTATTTTGTTCCCACGTCTATTATGATCTATCTGGTATATTTTCTTCTGCTTTTGCATTTAAATTAAGTTTAGATCTCTATCTTCTTGTTATACTACTTTTAGCGTTGGTCTTGTGTAATCTAAATGAGTTAGTGTATTTTTTAAATTCTTCTCAATATTGTTCTCATTTTCTCTTTCTTCCACAACATATTTTTAATTTCTTCTGGTTCTATTTTCAAGAAGTCTTTTTCATTATCTTCCATCTCTGGTTCTTCCTTCTGTGGAAGTCTGGATAATGTATCTGCCACTATATTTTGTTTTCCTGGTTTATAGTTAACTTTAAATGTTAATTCGGCTAATTGAGCTAGCCATCGTTGTTCGACAGCTTGTACATTTGCTATATCTAGATATCTTAGTGGGTTTGATCTGATCTAACAATGAACTTTTTATATACCAAATAATCTACATTTTTCTGTGGCAGCCCATTTCAGTGCTAATAACTCCAATTTGAAAGCACTGTAATTTGCATCATTTCTTTCTGATTTCCACAGACCTCTACTGGCATAGGCAATTATTTTTTCTTGTCCATCTTGAATTTGGCTAAGGACTGCTCCTAACCCTTTGAAACTAGCATCTGTTGTTAATATAAATGGGAGAACAAAAATGGAAAGAGCTAATACAGGACCTGTAGTTAGCTTTTCAATTAAACATTCAAAAGCTTTTTGACAATCTAATGTCCATTGGAATTTTTCTGTTACTTTATTCTTTTTATTCTTTCCTGTTAATTTATGTAAAGGAGTTGCAATTTGTGCAAATGATGGAACAAATCTTCTAAAATAACTGGCAAAACCTAAGAATTTTCTAACTTCTTTGGGATTGGTAGGTACAGGCCAACTTTTCAAAGTATCTGTTTTGTTAGTATCTACTGACACTCCTTTCTCCAAAACAATATGTCCTAAATAGTTAACTTGCCTATAAACTAATTTGCATTTGGTTGGTTTAAGTTTTAGACCACTATCAATTAATCTTTCAAATACTTGTTCCCGTCAGATTAAATGTGCTTCAAAATCTTTTGAAAATATCAAGATGTCATCTAGATACAACAATACAATATTAAATACATATTCATTTAGGGGTAGATTTTTAAAACCCTGCGCCGACATGCCTATTTTGCATAGGCCGCCGGTGCACGCAAAGCCCCAGGACACGCGTAAGTCCCGGGGGCGGTCCAGGGTGGGTCTGGGGGCATGGCAACGGTTCGGGGGCGGGCTGGGGGGGCGGTCCCGAGACCCCCGGCACTGCGGCCTGTGCCGGGGGATGCCGAGGCGGCATGCACAAGTTACGCCTGCCTCAAGCAGGCGCAACTTGCACAACAAAGGTAGGGGGGATTTAGGTAGGGCTGGTGGGTGGGTTAGATAGGGGAAGGTGGGGGGATGCGGAAGGAAAGTTCCCTCCGAGGCCACTTCGATTTTGGAGCGGACTCGGAGGGAACGGAGGCAGGCTGCATGGCTCGGCGCGCGCAGGCTGCCGATTTTGCGCAGCCTTACGCGCGCCAACCCCAGATTTTATAAGATACGCACGGCTACGCACGTATCTTATAAAATCTGGCATACTTTTGTTTGCACAAGCGTACTTTTTTAATATCTACTTCCTAATGTTAACTTCATCAACCTTTGAAACGTAGCAGCGGCATTGCTAAGTCCAAAAGGCATCCTTGTCCATTCATGCAGTCCAAATGGCGTCGTAACTGCAGATTTTTGTTGGTCCTTCTCATCCATAGCTACTTGAAAATATCCTGATGTTAAATCTAAGGATGAAAACCAAGAAGCTTGACTCAGGGCATCCAATGATTCATCAATGCGAGGCAATGGATATGCATCCTTTACTGTAATTTGATTAATTCTACGATAATCGCAGCAGAAATGTATAGTTCCATCCTTTTTTTTAACAATCACTGCTGGTGAAGCCCAAGGACTGTTACTATGTTTTAAAATTCCCTGTGCTACCAGATTTTGCACATGTCGTCGGAATTCCTCGTAAACATGAGGTGAAACTCTTCTATATCTTTGTTTAATCGGTTGGTGGTCTTTTGTACAAATCGAATGTTTTACCTGTTCTGTATATCCTATTTCTGTCTCACTGCTTAAGAATACTTGTTTATATTTTACCAACAAATTCTTCAATGCTTCTGCTTGAATTTCCATTAAATTCTCCCATTGTACTTTAACTGGTACTTCTGATGGTTCTTCTATTGTTTCTTTACCATTATTAGTTTCTTTTGTTATATGTTGAACAGATGCTTGTACATCTTTCTGTATAAAATTTACTAAGGCTGGTACATGCAGAGTTTCTGGACGTACTATTTCTGCTATTCTTATTCTTGGTGGTAGTCGAATCTTTCTTTGACTTGCATTTAATATCTTGATTGGTACTCTTCCTTCGACTGGATTTGTTAAAACATTTGCTACTAAAGTTTCAGCTGGCAATGTTACAGTATTTGTGGGTTCAACCACTAATGACATCTTAGACAAGGCTTGTATTTAAAACATTTTCCTTCTACTACTTTTTCAGTCAAAGGAGGTAGTATAACTCCTTTATTCCCTATCAATTTAACAAATCCTAATCTATCTGATTCTGTACTTTGTATTGCGGCCCAAATTTTTTATATCCCATTTTTTCTATAATCTTCTTCTACTAGTTGTCATAATTCCTTAAATACTCTGCCTAGTTCTTGTAATATATTCATTCCTAAAATGCCAGGTATTTTTTCTGTTCTTCATTTGTCCATTTACAATCAGGTACTATAAAAATGTATTTCTGAGTTATTGTTTGCCCTAGGCAAGTAATATCTGCTTCCATACAACCTTTTACTGGTAAATCAAGTCCATTGATAGCCACTAGTCTCACCCAACTCGCATCAGCCAAATCAGCCATATCATCAAAATGTTCTTTGAAAAATGATTCTGATATTGTTGTAACATCCGAACCTGTATCTACATAGCATTTGACTTTAATACCCTTGATTAATATTTCTAGAATTGGGCTTTTACCAAAAGCTTTCCTTTTCTGCAAACTAGATTCATCTGATTCTATCATTCTTGCTGAAGTCAAGCTTTGTTGTGCTTTAACAGTACTAGTAGAAGCTGTTGTAGTCATTTGTTGTATTGACATTGAGTTGGTATTATTGTTTCTATCTTGTTGAGTGTTTCTAAATCCCCAATTGGATGTAGATGGTTTTTCAGATCTGCAATATCTCGCTATGTGACCTGGCTCTTTACAATTATAACAAATGTATTGTCCCCTTTCATTTTTTATAGGAAGTCTCTATTTTTCATTTGTTGTAGTATAGTTATATGTAGTTCTAGAATTTACTGGTGTTGTATTTGTATAAGTGGGCTCTCTCCTGTTCCGCATTTGATAAGTCACATCCTGTATTTGCCTTGTCAATTGTTCCTGTTGTTTCTTTAAATTATCTTGTTGTGTACACATATTTGTCACTAAACTAGTTAATTTATTCACATTTCTCGTCAATTCACTGGTGTTCCCTGCCTCTACATTAATACCTCTTATATAGATTTCTCCTCTATTACTGGTGAGTAATTTTGGTATCTTCTCTTTTTCTTTTTGAAGTTCCTCATCCTCTTTTGCCCAAATTATTGCATCTTGTATAAGTTCGGGATATGTGATGTATGGATGGTTATTCAATCTTTTCTTCATTTCTTTCCTGAGTCCAAGGTCTCTAATACCTATTACGAATCTTTCTTTAAGTCTCTGTTTTGCATTACCCATGCATTCTGGGTCACGGATTGGGGCAGATTTTCAAAGGGGTACGCGTGAAAGATACGCGCGTAACCCCCAAAAAGCTGCCCCTTCCACCCCCTGCGTGCATCGAACCTATGTTGCATAGGCTCGTCAGCACGCACAAGCCCCGGGATGCGCGTAAGTCCCGGGGCTTTCCTGGGGGCATGTTGGGGGCATGCTGGGGGCGTGCCACGGCCGGCACGTCATCGGGGGGCATTCCGGGGGACATGGCCGTGGCCTCCAGACCAGCCCCGGACCGGAACATGAAGCAATGGAAGCCGTGCCATGCGTGCCTCGGGCAGGCGTAACTTTTGAAATAAAGGTAGGGGGGAATTAGTTATGGCTGGGGGGCGGGTTAGTTAGGGAAAGGAAAGGGAAGGTTGGGGGCGCCAGAAAGAAAGTTCCCTCCGAGGCTCAGCATGCGCAGGCTGCCGATTTTGCGCAGCCTTGCGTGCGCTGACCCTGGATTTTAAAAGATATGCGTGGTTACGCTCATATCTATTAAAATCTAACGTACTCTTGTTTGCGCTGGGTGCGCGTACTTTTTTAAAATCTGCCCCTTAACTGTTTTATTCATTTTCTCTTGTAGCCTATATGCAAAAGTTCTCAGGTCTTCATCCATTAGTTGTTTCCTTTCATAAAATTCTTGTACTCTAACACTTATGGGTACTTTATCTCCATATACAATTTTTAATTGATCAAATAAATCTTCTATATTTCTTAAATGATCAGCTGTCATAAATGTGACTGTGTCTCCTGCTTGATCAATCAGATGGCCTTTCACTATCTCTATTTGATTTTCGTCTGGTATTCTTAAAACTTTGAGTGCTGCCTTTGTTTTATCTATCCATTCTTCCATAGTAAGGTCACCTTGTTTTCTTGGAACTCCTGAAAAATCAGGTATCTTTTTATCTCTGGGAATATACATGGAAATGTTTCTATGTCCTTCGCCATGCTGAAATCTCTGTTCTTCATGCACTCTTCTCCAGCCTTCTTCCATCACCCTTACTCTCTCTTGTAATTGTTCTAGTGTTTCTTCCATTCTGTTTCTCTTTTAAGTATTACGTAAAATAGAAGTCTTCCTAAATCCTGCCCGACTACGCCAAATATGTAATTGGTAAACCAATCCCTGTGGGAAGACTCCTTGTGGCCGAGTGGTGTCAGTAAAATCGTGGCAACAAGTTTGATGTTCAATACACTGGAATATAGTTTACTATTAAATTATAAAGGAACAACTTCACTATTATAATATTAATATTATTTCTACAGGATTTGCTTTTATAACAGATCAAATGTTAAAAATGAAATCCTATATAAACTGAATCATATGGTACTTTGTTTTGACTTTTCTCTCCTAGTAAAGATAATAATACAGTCCATATGCAGAAGATTGATGGTAGTCTTTGTTTTCTCTTCCTTCTTGCTATAAGAATTATTTCAATTGTGAGCTCAGGCCTGGCTCTCTCTATAATGCATAAGCAAAATTACTGATCTGTTCTTGTTCTTCTACATTTTCTTTTGTTGCTGGCCAGTTATATCTTCTTTCTTCTTTCTTTCTTCTTCTTCCTACTATCCTCTCTTTAAACAACTCAAAAAAAAATAAGACTAACTCCCTATTAGGGATGTGAATCGTGTCCTCGATCGTCTTAACGATCGATTTCGGCTGGGAGGGGGAGGGAATCGTATTGTTGCCGTTTGGGGGGGTAAAATATCGTGAAAAATCGTGAAAAATCGTTAAAAATCGAAAAATCGAAAAATCGAAAAATCGAAAAACCGGCACATTAAAACCCCCTAAAACCCACCCCCGACCCTTTAAATTAAATCCCCCACCCTCCCGAACCCCCCCCCCAAATAACTTAAATAACCTGCGGGTCCAGCGGCGGTCCGGAACGGCAGCGGTCCGGAACGGGCTCCTGCTCCTGAATCTTGTCGTCTTCGGCCGGCGCCATTTTCCAAAATGGCGCCGAAAAATGGCGGCGGCCAAAGACGAAAAAGATTGGAAGGCAGGAGGTCCTTCCGGACCCCCGCTGGACTTTTGGCAAGTCTCGTGGGGGTCAGGAGGCCCCCCACAAGCTGGCCAAAAGTTCCTGGAGGTCCAGCGGGGGTCAGGGAGCGATTTCCCGCCGCGAATCGTTTTCGTACGGAAAATGGCGCCGGCAGGAGATCGACTGCAGGAGGTCGTTCAGCGAGGCGCCGGAACCCTCGCTGAACGACCTCCTGCAGTCGATCTCCTGCCGGCGCCATTTTCCGTACGAAAACGATTCGCGGCGGGAAATCGCTCCCTGACCCCCGCTGGACCTCCAGGAACTTTTGGCCAGCTTGTGGGGGGCCTCCTGACCCCCACGAGACTTGCCAAAAGTCCAGCGGGGGTCCGGAAGGACCTCCTGCCGTCCAATCTTTTTCGTCTATGGCCGCCGCCATTTTTCGGCGCCATTTTGGAAAATGGCGCCGGCTGAAGACGACAAGATTCAGGAGCAGGAGCCCGTTCCGGACCGCTGCCGTTCCGGACCGCCGCTGGACCCGCAGGTTATTTAAGTTATTGGGGGGGGGGTTCGGGAGGGTGGGGGATTTAATTTAAAGGGTCGGGGTGGGTTTTAGGGGGTTTTAGTGTGCCGGCTCACGATTCTAACGATTTATAACGATAAATCGTTAGAATCTGTATTGTATTGTGTTCCATAACGGTTTAAGACGATATTAAAATTATCGGACGATAATTTTAATCGTCCTAAAACGATTCACATCCCTACTCCCTATACCACTCCTCGATCTTCCGAAAGCTTGGTCTGAAATGTACCCTAATGTGAATGCCTCTATTGACTTATTGAAACTTTGTGCTAAGTATATTAAAATAAAGAATAATCATTATCCCTAACTCTAAAGTTACAGAACAGCTAATATGGAACATTCACTCATTTGTTTTTTGTTTTTTGTTTTTTTTACTATCCCTTACTAAAGTGACAATAATACGTGGAGTCACTTATAAATTATTTTAACTAAACCTATATATGTTGCGATCCCGGAGCGACCGGGTTCTTACCTGCTGCCTCGTGAGAGGGGACCTTTTAATGGTCTAACCACGGGGAGCTCCGGCCCGCCCCTTTTGGTGATGTCAGATGCCAGCGACTACTTAATGCCGGCGTCTGCCCTGTGGAGGTTGCTTAGCAACGACATTACTCAGTGTTTGAGTGTTTTGTGCTGTTACTGCTGTTTCTGTTGTTTCTATTCTGCTGTTCCAGTTCCTGCTGATCCTGATTCTGCTGATCCAGATCCCGCTCTGCTTCAGGATTTGTTTCTGTTCTGCTGTTCCAGTTCCTGCTGATCCTGATTCTGCTGATCCAGATCCTGCTGATCCTGACCTTAATCCTGGTCTTGCCGCTCCTGATCCTGATCCTGCTGTTCCAGATCCCACTCCGCTTCAGGATTTCTCTCGGTTAGCTCTTTGGTTTCTGACTTTGGCTCTGTCACAGATTCTCCGTGTCTGCCGCCTGCCTAGACCCTTGTCTTGCCTTCTTGTCTCATCTTGTTCCTTCTCCTAAGTCCCAGCGGTCCCCACGAGCTCCTCTTGGGGGGATCTTGGGCTTCCAGGGTGAAGACTTCACTTTCATCTCTGTCTTGGTTCTGCCTCCCGGCCTGTGCCATCTCCAAGGAATTCGCTCGTCCCATCTGCGCATTCCGCCAAGCCGGCCCAAGGGTCCACCGTTCTGTCCGCAACAGTTTGCTAAGCCATGGACCCGGCAGACATCTCCAGACTGCAAGCCATTCCCGGGATGGCCCAATGACTGCAGCAGCAGCAACATTGTCTTGACGTCCTGGCTGCCACCGTCAAGCGATTGTCAAATCGGCTGGATGCCACTCCGCCAGAGCCACCACTAGTAACTCCTCTGGTTCCCACAGTTAGCTTATCTGCATCCACTCAGCTTCCAGCTCCCTCCTGCTATGTGGGCAAAGCCAAAGATTGCTGAGGATTCCTGAACCAGTGTTACATTAGGTTCTCGCTACTTCCGGGTTAGTTCCCATCAGATTCAGTGAAAGTTGCCTACATCTTGTCACTACTGGAAGGGAAGGCGTTGAATTGGGCTTCACCAATGTGGGAGCGCCAGGATCCTTTGTTGAATAATCTGCAGCAGTTTGTTTGCAACTTCAAACAATCCTTTGACGAACCCGCACGTCTGCCTACAGCTACATCAGAGCTGTTACAGCTAAGACAGGGATCTCGGTCCCTGGCAGACTATGCTATTGAGTTTCGTACTCTCGCAATGGAGGTAGGCTGGCACGATGACAGCTTGCGGGGAGTCTTTTTGGAAGGTTTGTCTGGTCGCATCAAGGATGAGTTGGCTGCCAGAGACATTCCTGATAATCTCAACGATGTAATTGATTTAGCCGGTCAGATAGACCGACGCCTCCAGCAAAGGGCCAAGGAGGGCCGTTCTTTACGCCGATCCATATCTTTAGCACCGGTCTTCGCTAGACCCATGACGACGCCTTCAAGTCACGGGCTGGCACAATCGGAGCCATCAGCTGAAGAAGCTATGCAGTTAGGTCGCATGCCGTTGACTGCTGAGGAGAGGCGAAGACGCCGCGCACTGGGATTGTGTCTATACTGTGGCAACAAGGGCCACTTTCTAGCCCAGTGCAAGGAGCAGCCGGAAAACGCCAAAGCCTAGGCAGTACAGAGGAGCTACTCCTAGGTTGTGGTAATTCTGCTCCTCAATGTACTGTATCGGTGGCTCCAGAATACCCAGGAGGGTCCTTTCACACTCTCGCCTTCATAGACTCTGGAGCGGGTGGAAACTTCATTTTATCGGATTTGGTACAACAACTGTGTTTGCCTACTGTTCCTTGAATTTCCCTGCTATGCATCACTTCTATCTGAGGTACAGTCCGTCCTGGGAGTATTTCTGACTCTACGGTTCCTCTGACTCTTCGGACCGGAGCACTGCATTCAGAAGAGATATCTTTTTTGATTTTGGAGAAAGCTGTGCATCTGGTGGAACTGGGGTTGCCGTGGTTACAGCAGCACTCTCCCATAATTCATTGGGACTCCTTACAAATAGCTCAGTGGAGCCCCTTTTGTTTTTCCAGTTGTCTCAAGGTGCTGAGGTCTTCTGTCATGCACATGCTAAGTACTTCTGTATTGCCTCCTACACCTTACATGGACTTTGCAGAGGTTTTAAAAAAAAAAAAAAAAGCAGAGATTTTGCCACGTCATCGCCCTTTTGACTGCGCCATAGACTTATTGCCTGGCACCATGCCGCCGCGTGGTAGAGTGTATCCTTTGTCTCTGCCGGAGGCACGCGCAATGTCTGAATACATCACTGAAAACCTCACCAAGGGATTTATCCGCCCTTCTCGATCACCAGCCAGAGCGGGGTTTTTCTTCATGGGGAAGAAGGATGGTACACTTAGACCTTGTATAGATTACAGAGGCTTAAACGCCATTACAAAGCGAGATCAGTACCCCCTTCCTTTAATTCCAGAACTCTTGGACAAACTGCAGGGGGCAAAGATCTTTACAAAGCTTGACCTGTGGGGAGCATACAATTTAGTTCGCATCCGTCCTGGAGACGAATGGAAGACTGCCTTTAATACAAGAGATGGGCATTATGAATACCTAGTAATGCTGTTTGGCTTGTGTAACGCTCCAGCAGTCTCCCAAAATCTTATGAATGAGGTGTTGAGAGAGATGCTGCACTCTTACGTCATAGTGTATTTGGATGACGTCTTAATTTATTCCCAAGATCTGAAGCCCCACCACCAACATGAAAGACAATCTCCTGTATGCCAAACTAGAGAAATGTATGTTCGAATGTGAGTCGCTTCCCTTCTTGGGATACATCGTGTCAGCTACTGGTTTTCAAATGGATCCAGAGAAAGTATCAGCAATCACAAACTGGCCCCGTCCCGTGGGGGTGAAAGCCTTGCAGCATTTCCTCAGATTCGCGAACTTCTACAGACATTTTATTCCTAATTACTCTTTGAGAGTTGCACCCCTCACTGCACTGACTCGTAAAGGGGCGGATGCCAAGGAATGGTCCGAAACAGCTTGTCAAGCCTTTGAGGATTTAAAACAGGCATTCCTGATGGACACGTGTTTGTATCATCCGGATCCGCAACGCCCTTTTATTGTGGAGGTAGATGCGTCCAGCATTGCAGTAGGAGCGATACTCAGTCAGCACTCAGACACAGGCAAGTTGCTTCCATGCTCCTATTTCTCCACAAAATTCTCACCGGTCAAGTGTAACTACAGTATAGGGGACAAGGAGCTTTTGGCAATTAAGTTGGCCTTCGAGGAATGGAGGCAATGGCTAGAAGGTGCAATCCATCCTGTCACAGTCTACACTGATCATAAAAACTTGGAATGAGAGGCTGACGGTGAGAGAAAAGTTTCCTGAACGCTGTACTGAGACAGTTTGGATTACCTGGTAAAATTGCCTCGGAGACGCCGGTCCTGACGTCAGAGGGAGGCGCCGGTGAACAACATAAAGAGCGCACTCCTGCGGTGCGTTGCTGCCGCGGGCGCGCACGACTTCTCATTTTCCAAGCAGTTTACGTGTTACGGGCCAGTAAAGGGTTATTGCGGTCCATGATAGTTCCAGAGAGAGAGAGAGAGTGAGAGAGAGAGAGAGCCTTACTATAGTGTCTATGCCCTAGACAGGTATTTTAATCCCTATGGGAGGGCCACCTACTAACTCGGGGTGGGGATTAGGTATGAGCGTCGGGGGTTGGGGGCCACTTTCGCATTCCACATGAGACCTAAGGAAAGAACAGTGGTCTCTAGTGAAGATTTGCTGGCCGTCTGAGTGAGGAAACTCACTCCAAGAGGAGATTTGGGCAACGTTCTCTCCACCTAGCTTGCTACAAGCTAGGTGGAGAGAATGTAGCCCAAATCTCTTCTTGGGGTGAGTTTCCTCACTCCGATGGCCAGCAAATCTTCACTAGAGACCACTGTTCTTTCCGTAGGTCTCATGTGGAATGCGAAAGTGGCCCCCAACCCCCGACGCTCATACCTAATCCCCACCCCGAGTTAGTAGGTGGCCCTCCCATAGGGATTAAAATACCTGTCTAGGGCATAGACACTATAGTAAGGTTCTCTCTCTCTCTCTCTCTCTCTCTCTCTCTCTCTCTCTCTCTCTCTCTCTCTCTCTCTCTCTCTCTCTCTCTCTCTCTCTCTCTCTCTCTCTCTCTCTCTCTCTCTGAAACAGGCTGTCTGGAACTATCGTGGCCCATGATGAAACACCCAAAGAATCATCACACACTGGGAAAACATCATGAATTGCACTAATGTTTTCGCGAAAACATCGCCGCACGCGATGTTTCCCCACTGCACGAAAGAAGCCTCATTTGCATTGGTAACGCCCCCTAATGCGATATTGGAAAAAGAGGCCATTAGTCTGAATTGCCTAAAGGTTTTTTTTCCCTTTGCAACTCACCGTAATTAAAGATTTGTGTCATAATAGTCAAAATTTAAAACCTTGTTATGCCTGCTAAGAGGAAGGGTAAGATTCAGGTGTTTCCCTCGGCACCCCCATCTTCAGCCCTAACCCAGCTGGAAATTAACAAATTTTTGACCCAACTGGAGAATCGAAGAGCTGAGGACTCTGTTGGAGCCACACAAAATGGAGATTTATGTGGCCCCCAAGAAGAAGTGTCCCTCAGCCCGGACAGCCGCCCACCTCCAGTCCAATGCAGTATGGACGATGGAAAAGTTCTGCTAACTCCTATGGATGGGGGAAGCAGCCACGAGGGGCCATCTGTCTCGAATGTAGAAGATCTCCTGCAAACAACACCAGTGACTGGTCAGGTAACTCTTGAAAGGATATTGGAAGCGGTTAACAGTTTAAGTACTGCTGTAGCTAGAATGGAAAGAAAGGTTGACAATGTGACAACTGACTTACATGGGAAATTATTGACTGTCCAAAATCAGAACAATGAGACAATCCGTAGAGTTAATGAAAATGAAAAGAATTTACAATCATTACAAAAAGTAAATGTTTGTCTAATTAAAGATCAGATAGCCAGTGCCAGATGTTTGGAATTGTTGGAGAATAGAGTTCGACATCTAAACATAAGAATAACAAATTTTCCGCAAGTTCTGGGTGAGATACCTTATATATCTCTAAAAAGATATTTTAGAGAAAATTTATCTTATGCGGAGGAATCAGTTCCTCCAATTAACACTTGCTATTTCCTTACTCAAAAATCCCCACTCCCTGCGAATTTGACAAATTTCTTAGAAGATTCCAGCTTAGACATCGTACATAGAAATACACTAATTGTATCCTTTATAACAACTCAGGATATAAGTAGTCTCATGAAAATATACTTTAAGAAATTCCCAACGATCTTTCATGGGCAGGTGGTCAAGTTATATCCAGACTTAGCACCAATTACCAGAACTAGACGAAGGGAATTTCTTGCTTTGCGACAACAGATTGTCTCTTTGGGGTTTACTTTTTTTCTACGTTATCCATGTAGATGTGAACTTAAGAAAGGAGAACATATATATGTGTTTCACCAAATAGATCAGATACAACAATTTGTCGAAGCCCAGTAATCTAATGTAGGTGTAATTGAAGCACCTATAGCAGAATCATCTCCTTCAAGTGTGTTACCGTTAAGTGAGTAGCTATGATAAAACAGCTATGATTATAAACAGTTGGATTATGTAAGCTTAACGTTGCTAAGTTTTCTCAAAAAAGAATCTCCTTTAAATTTGTCTAAGTTTCCTTAAATCAGTCTCGGGTTTTTTTTCCCTATGTTTATTGCTATTATTTATGATTTCTTTTTCTGGAATTATTGTTCTTCTCTGATATATGACAAGTATATAATAGATGTTCTATAAATAATTTCCATAATTATTTCTTTTAATCTTGTTTTTGTATACATTAGAATTATCTTATTTTAGATTGTTATGTTTTCTGTAATATTAAATGAAAAATGATAAATAAAGATTTAAAAAAAAAAAACCAAACAAAAAAAAACTTGGAATTCTTGTGCCAAGCATAGAGGCTGAACCCCAGACAAGCCAGGTGGTCTCTTTTTTTTTTACCATTTTGATTTTATCCTTCGCTACCGGCCAGCATCCAAAAATATCCGTGCGGATGCCTTGTCCCGTACTTCTGAGTTAGAGGAGGAGGAGGATAAAGCATTAACATTGGCAAGTTAAATGTAAGACATTGATAAGACAGGCTAAGAGAGAATTTGAAAAGAAGTTGGCTGTAGAGGCAAAAACTCACAGTAAAAACTTTTTAAAATATATCCGAAGCAGAAAGCCTGTGAGGGAGTCAGTTGGACCGTTAGATGATCGAGGGGTTAAAGGGGCACTTAGAGAAGATAAGGCCATCGCGGAAAGATTAAATGATTTCTTTGCTTCGGTGTTTACTGAAGAGGATGTTGGGGAGGTACCCGTAATGGAGAAGGTTTTCATGGGTAATGATTCAGATGGACTGAATCAAATCACGGTGAACCTAGAAGATGTGGTAGGCCTGATTGACAAACTGAAGAGTAGTAAATCACCTGGACCGGATGGTATACACCCCAGAGTTCTGAAGGAACTAAAAAATGAAATTTCAGACCTATTAGTAAAAATTTGTAACTTATCATTAAAATCATCCATTGTACCTGAAGACTGGAGGATAGCAAATGTAACCCCAATATTTAAAAAGGGCTCCAGGGGCGATCCGGGAAACTACAGACCGGTTAGCCTGACTTCAGTGCCAGGAAAAATAGTGGAAAGTGTTCTAAACATCAAAATCACAGAACATATAGAAAGACTTGGTTTAATGGAACAAAGTCAGCATGGCTTTACCCAGGGCAAGTCTTGCCTCACAAATCTGCTTCACGTTTTTGAAGGAGTTAATAAACATGTGGATAAAGGTGAACCGGTAGATATAGTATACTTGGATTTTCAGAAGGCGTTTGACAAAGTTCCTCATGAGAGGCTTCTAGGAAAAGTAAAAAGTCATGGGATAGGTAGTGATGTCCTTTCGTGGATTGCAAACTGGCTAAAAGACAGGAAACAGAGAGTAGGATTAAATGGGCAATTTTCTCAGTGGAAGGGAGTGGACAGTGGAGTGCCTCAGGGATCTGTATTGGGACCCTTACTGTTCAATATATTTATAAATGATCTGGAAAGAAATACGACGAGTGAGATAATCAAATTTGCAGATGACACAAAATTGTTCAGAGTAGTTAAATCACAAGCAGATTGTGATAAATTGCAGGAAGACCTTGTGAGACTGGAAAATTGGGCATCCAAATGGCAGATGAAATTTAATGTGGATAAGTGCAAGGTGATGCATATAGGGAAAAATAGCCCATGCTATAATTACACGATGTTGGGTTCCATATTAGGTGCTACAACCCAAGAAAGAGATCTAGGTGTCATAGTGGATAACACATTGAAATCAGTGTGCTGCGGCAGTCAAAAAAGCAAACAGAATGTTGGGAATTATTAGAAAAGGAATGATGAATAAAACGGAAAATGTCATAATGCCTCTGTATCGCTCCATGGTGAGACTGCACCTTGAATACTGTGTACAATTCTGGTCGCCGCATCTCAAAAAAGATATAATTGCGATGGAGAAGGTACAGAGAAGGGCTACCAAAATGATAAGGGGAATGGAACAACTCCCCTATGAGGAAAGACTAAAGAGGTTAGGACTTTTCAGCTTGGAGAAGAGACGACTGAGGGGGGATATGATAGAGGTGTTTAAAATCATGAGAGGTCTAGAACGGGTAGATGTGAATCGGTTATTTACTCTTTCGGATAGTAGAAAGACTAGGGGACACTCCATGAAGTTAGCATGGGGCACATTTAAAACTAATCGGAGAAAGTTCTTTTTTACTCAACGCACAATTAAACTCTGGAATTTGTTGCCAGAAAATGTGGTTCGTGCAGTTAGTATAGCTGTGTTTAAAAAAGGATTGGATACGTTCTTTTAGGAGAAGTCCATTACCTGCTATTAAGTTCACTTAGAGAATAGCCACTGCCATTAGCAAAGGTTACATGGAATAGACTTAGTTTTTGGGTACTTGCCAGGTTCTTATGGCCTGGATTGGCTTGATGGACCCTTGGTCTGACCCAGTATGGCATTTTCTTATGTTCTTATGTTCTTATGAGGAGCGTCCTCAATACATTCTGGATCCCACTAAGATCAGCCTGGCCGCTGTGATTGTGAGTTCTCTGGGGAAGACAGTAGTTCCCAAGCATCTCCGGACAAGGGTCTTGATTTGGGCCCATGATTCCCTGACTGGAGGCCATGCTGGTCGAGACAGGACTTTGGATTTATTGAACCGCTATTACTGGTGGCCAAACCTAAGACAAGATATATGTACTTATGTGAGTTTCTGTGCTACTTGTGCTAGACAAAAACCTCGAATTGGTCACCCTTGGTGGCTATTGCAACCACTGCCTGTTCCAACTGAACCATGGACTCATATAGCTACAGATTTTGTAGTAGATTTGCCTTCGTCTAATGGGAAAACCGTCATTTGGGTCACAGTGGACGGTTTTTCCAAAATGGCTCATTTTGTGCTGTTGACCAAGCTGCCGTCTGCACCAGAGTTAGCATTGCTATTTGCACAGCACATCTTTCGCATTCACGGACTTCCGCAGGACATCATTTCTGACAGGGGCCCGCAATTTACGGCCCGCTATTGGAAAGCTCTGTGCAAGAAGTTTGAGGTACAACTCAGTTTCTCCACCGCATTTCATCCCCAAAGTAACGGACAGACAGAGCGCATGAATCACTCCCTAAAGACTTTGGGGCGGATTTTCAGAGCCCTGCTCGCCTAAATCCGCTCAAAACCGGGCGGATTTAGGCGAGCAGGGCCCTGCGCGCCGGTGAGCCTATTTTACATAGGCTCACCGGCGCGCGCAGAGCCCCGGGACTCGCGTAAGTCCCGGGGTTCTCCGAGGGGGGCGTGTCGGGGGCGTGTCGGGGGGGCGGGCCCGAACCGCGCGGCGTTTAGGGGGCGTGCCGGGAGCGTTTCGGGGGCGGACCCGGAGGCGTGGCCGCGCCCTCCGGACCCGCCCCCAGGTCGCTTCCCGGCGCGCAGGAGGCCTGCTGACGCACGGGGATTTACGCCAGAGGGAGGCGTAAATCCCCCGACAAAGGTAAGGGGGGGGCTTAGACAGGGCCGGGTGGGTGGGTTAGGTAGGGGAAGGGAGGGGAAGGTGAGGGGAGGGCAAAAGGAAGTTCCCTCCGAGGCCGCTCCGATTTCGGAGCGGCCTCGGAGGGAACGGGGGTAGGCTGCGCGGCTCGGCGCGCGCCGGCTATACAAAATCGATAGCCTTGCGCGCGCCGATCCAGGTTTTTAGCAGATACGCGCGGCTCTGCGCGTATCTACTAAAATCCAGCGTACTTTTGTTTGCGCCTGGAGCGCAAACAAAAGTAGGCCTATTCGCGGAGTATGAAAATCCGCCCCTTTCCTTCTAGCTTTTGCTAACGACAAACAGAACAACTGGGTAGAGTTACTACCCTGGACCGAGTTTTCCTACAATAACCAAATTCACTCGGCTACTGGAAGTTCGCCCTTTCAAGCAGTATATGGGAAGCAACTTAAACCATCACTACCCCTGTCTGTGTCGGTGCTGTCACCAACAGCCCAGTTGTCTGCCCAGCAGTTGCATAGACTTTGGAATTCCATTCAAGATAAACTCACCGCTTCAGCAACAACCTCTAAAAGGCATACCGACCGGCATCGTCGACCAGCGCCAGTGTTCCTTCCTGGAGACAAAGTCTGGCTTAGCACCAAGAACATTCACCTCAAGTTGCCCTCTAAAAAACTGACTCCTAAATTCTGTGGACCATTCCGAGTTGCTGAGAGAGTTGGAATGGTTTCCTATCGTTTATGCCTGCCTACTGTGCTACGCATCCACAATGTATTTCACGTTTCTCTTCTTAAACCGGTAGTTCTTTTTCGATTTCATCAGAGATCTCCTCATACTATGGAGAACCCCGCTGCTGATGACCCAACATACCAAGTTCGAGAGATCCTGGATGTACGTCTCTTTAATCGTCACTAGGAATACTTGTTAGCTTGGGAAGGCTGTGGTGGGAGCCCGTTCGCAACATCCTGGACAAATCTCTTCTGCAACAGTTTCACTTGATTCATCCTAGTAAACCGGGTCCTTTGAAGAGGGAGGGGGTACTGCTGCGATCCCGACCGGGTTCTTATCTGCTGCCTCGTGACAGGGGACCTTTTAACGGTCCAACCACGGGGAGCTCTGGCCCGCCCCCTTTGGTGATGTCAGATGCCAGCAACTACTTAAGGCCGGCGTCTGCCCTGTGGAGGTTGCTTAGCAATGAAGTTACTCAGTGTTTGAGTGTTTTGTGCTGTTACTGCTGTTTCTGTTGTTTCTGTTCTGCTGTTCCAGTTCCTGCTGATCCTGATTCTGCTGATCCTGATTCTGCTGATCCAGATCCCGCTCCGCTTCAGGATTTGTTTCTGTTATTTCTGTTCTACTGTTCCAGTTCCTGCTGATCCTGACCTTAATCCTGGTCTTGCCACTCCTGATCCTGATCCTGATCCTGATCCTGCTGTTCCAGATCCTGCTTCGCTTCAGGATTACTCTCGGTTAGTTCTTTGGTTTCTGACTTTGGCTCTGTCACCGATTCTCCATGTCTGCCGCCTGCCTCGACCCTTGGCTTGTCTTCTCGTCTCGTTCCTTCTCCTAAGTCCCAGCGGTCCAGGTCCGGGTCCTCATGAGCTCCTCTCGGGGGGATCTTGGGCTTCCAGGGTGAAGACTTCACTTTCATCTCTGTCTTGGTTCCGCCTCCCGGCCTGTGCCATCTCCAAGGAATTTGCTCTTCCCATCTGCGCACTCTGCCAGGCCAGCCCAAGGGTCCACCGTTCTGTCCGCAACAATATAAACTTACTTAAATTGTAACGAAAATCATTATATTCACACTACCCAAACTTCTCTCAATCATTCTTAGCTATTCTGATATTTATTTCTACTTTCCTATACTTAGGGGCGGATTTTCAGAGCCCTGCTCGCGTAAATCCGCCCAAAACCGGGCGGATTTACGCGAGCAGGGCCCTGCGCACTGGTGAGCCTATTTTACATAGGCTCACCGGCGCGCGCAGAACCCCGGGACTCGCGTAAGTCCCGGGGTTTTCGGAGTGGGCGTGTCGGGAGGCGTGTCGGGGGGCGGGGCAGGAGCGCGCGGCGTTGCGGGGGCGTGTCGGCAGCGTTTTGGGGGCGGGTACGGGGGCATGGCTACGGCCCGGGGGCGTGGCCGCGCCCTCCGTACCCGCCCCCAGGTCGCGGCCCGGCGCGCAGGAGGCCCGCTGGCGCGCGGGGATTTACGCCTCCCTCCGGGAGGCGTAAATCCCCCGACAAAGGTAGGATGGGGATTTAGACAGGGCCGGGCGGGTGGGTTAGGTAGGGGAAGGGAGGGGAAGGTGACGGGAGGGCAAAGGAAAGTTCCCTCCTAGGCCGCTCCGATTTCGGAGCGGCCTAGGAGGGAACGGGGGTAGGCTGCGCGGCTCGGCGCGCGCAGGCTATACGAAATCGATAGTCTTGCGCGCGCCGATCCAGGATTTTAGTAGATACGCGCGACTACGCGCGTATCTACTAAAATCCAGCGTACTTTTGTTTGCTCCTGGAGCGCAAACAAAAGTAGGCTGTTCGCGCTCGTCTGAAAATCTACCCCTTAGGCCCTAAGTGAAGAGAACTCCGGCAGTAGTTCCTCTCCATTCAAGGGCTAGCTCCTAACTGGCTTACTCTATGAACTGTCATTTGCTATCATTGCAAGGTTATCCCTGCTCTTGATGATGTAATTCCATCAAATAGTTCTGTGAGCTAATTGTTTCTCCCTTTTAATATTGTCTGTTAGTTCCTTTTTTTTTTTTATTATTACATACTGATGTTGTTTAATTTTAGGTAGCTTGACTTTTAATAGATCACTAATTTTAAATTCAGTCTTTGTCCTTTAACTAGTTTTAATACTCTTACACTGGCTTCTTTTCTCGTATCCAAGGAAGCCAATGACATGTGTCCCTAGATACAACATCTCCTACTAGCTTGGTTATAGGGATTAACGCTAAGCTGATGATGATGCGCCTGACTATACTATGTTTTCTTGGGGGTTACAGTCTATACCATTTGCTTTTTTTTAGAAAGGTTTTTCTTTTCTTTTTATTTCCATAAAACATTTCCTTACTTTTAAAAAATTGTCTCTTTACTATTTAATTTTCCTTTATCAGTACCTTTTAATATGTACTTAGGTGTTGAATAAAATTTATATTTGTTTTATTTAAATTTTGTTGGTCTTGGAATTCTTATTTTTATTTTCCTGTACTCCTTATATTTTCCTTTAAAGGTTTCTGCTTGTAATTTCCTTCCCTGTGTAACCCCCTGTGTCTAAAAATAACTATTAAAATAGAATACTTAAAAGCCTTTTCAGAGGATATTTGCTATATTTGTACTGGTCAATAACCTTCCCTAACCTGCATGCTCCTCTTATTTCAGTTTAACATTGACTGATTTTCCTTATTTTTCACTAAATTTGTGCCCCCCCCCCCCCCTTCAGAGATCATGGGAGATTCATGATGTCACTAGTAACTGTCACTGCAACTTGCCTGAACTTTTTACTTCTCTCCCTTAGGCTTCCCTGATCCTGAGTCTCAGCTCAGCTTTTAAAAAAAAAACCTTTACAGCACTCACCAGAGACTGTTTCATCAGTGGCAATGACAACAGTGGGGAAAGGTTTCTTTTATCTTCCTTTCTGTGTCTGAGGAGGTGGGAGAAAGATGCTCAGGCAATAGCAACCCTTTTTAAAATTACTGCTGACCATTACCGGTCAGCTAAATCCTCCCATTCCTGCTTTCACTCTTCGTCTCTGTCACCACTCCAGCGTCTGCTCTCAGTGATGGCAGCGATGCTTCCTGTTCAATGTTGTTGCTTGTGACCGGAAGGTTAATTTATTCACTGCACTACTTCCTCTTTGTGTACACAGTATCAGTCACTAGGGGTGTGCATTCGTTTTGAACTTAAATGTAAAACGCTACTTATTATTTTTTTTTAACTTAAAAAAGTGATGAGGCGAAAACGATCGGATTTCCAACGTATTCAACATAGCTATGTTGAATACGTTGGAAATCGCGATTGTTGATCCAAAATAAAAATTTAAACCCCTCACCTTCCTTAATCCCCCCCCAAAGACTTACCACAACTCCCTGGTGGTCCAGCGAGGAGTCAGGACGCCATTTCTGCCATTTCTGAACTCCTTTGCGAGGAGCACGTGACGTCGGCGCCACGTCGGAGTGACGCGGCGTCACATGATTCCCCGCGGGTTCGCTCCGGGACCCTCGTTCGACCCAAAAGGAACTTTTGGCCAGCTTGGGGGTGTCAGGAGGCCCCCCCAAGCTGGCCAAAAGTTCCTTTTGGGTCGAACGAGGGTCCCGGAGCGAACCCGCGGGGAATCACGTGACGCCGCGTCACTCCGACGTGGCGACGATGACGTGACGCCGACGTCACGTGCTCCTTGCAAAGGAGGTCAGAAATGGCGTCCTGACCCCGCTGGACCACCAGGGAGTTTTGGTAAGTCTTGGGGGGGGGGGGATTAAGGAGGGTGAGGGGTTTAAATTTTTATTTGCACATATGGACATAGACTCAACTTATGGAATTCTCCATATGTCCATATTGACCGCAAATGGGACCCCCTTTCGACTTATGGACTTATGAACATAAACTTTTGCTCTGCACATCCCTATCAGTCACTGGCATCCCTCTTGTATCTGTGGCTCCTGTTATCAAGGCAGTCTTCCTCTCCCTTGTGTTGGGGATGTCAGGTTGGGATAGCACTTCCTGCTTTTCCTCACATCGTGGTTTTTTTTAGTTTTTTCTTCTTGGGCTCAGTCTGCTTCATCAGTGAGTAAATTAGTGACAACTCTTTTCAGTGTTCTGGGTAGAGTTGTAATTTGGGCTGTCCTTTCATCTTCCCAGTTGCTTATGCTCTCTCTGTTGTTTGTTTGTTTTATTCACAGTAATCAGGCTCTCGCTATCTCAGCACCTTCCCAGCTTCAGCTCCCAGCCTCTGGCAGTTATTTGCAGCACAGCAGAGCACTGTTTTCAGCCCCTGCCCTGTTGCTGTCACTGCCCCTGGCTTTCTCATCACCAGCTGCAATCACCTCCAATGACTTCCAGGATCAGGTAAGTCTTTATTTAAATTTTTTTTTTTTATTTAGGGTACTCCCTTTACATTTGGCTGCACAGGGAGAGGAATGGTCAGCAGAAAAAGGGAGGCAATATTGCTCCTGTTCAGGTCCCTGGTGAGACCTCACTTGGACTACTGTATACAATTCTGGAGACCACACCTTCAAAAGGATATAAACAGGATGGAATCGGTCCAAAGGGTGTCTACTAAAATGGTCAGTGATCTTTGTTCTAAAGCATATGGGGATAGACTTAAGATCTAAACATTTATACTCTAGAGGAAAGGCGAAATAAGGGAAATATGATGGTGACAGTCAAATATCTCCAGGTTTTCCATGCACAAGAGGTGAACCTTGTGCATGGAAATCGCTTTTCGGAGCCCCCCTCCTGACCCCCCCAAGGCTTGCCAATAATCCCTGGGGGTCCAGCAAGGGTCCGAAAGCGATTTCGTTTTCGGCTGCCAGTAACCAAAATGGCGCCGATAGCCTTTGCCCATACTATGTCACAGAGGCTTTCGGCACCATTGGTCAGCTCCTGTCACATGATAGGAGCACAAGATGGCGCCGATGGCCATGTGACAGGGGCTGACCAATAGCGCCGAAAGCCCCTGTGACATGGTAGTTCGGGCTATTCGGCACCATTTTGAGGCGCACGGCTTGCAGCACAGCACACCGGGCACGGAGGGCACGGAGGGAAAATGGACCCCGGGACCCCGCTGGACCACCAGGGATCTTCGTAAGTCTTGGGGAGGGATCGGGGGGTGGTGTATTATAGTGAATTTAAATGTTTGGGGTGGGTTTTAATAAAAAAAAAAAATTGTGCCCCCTCTCCCCAGGCAAACCTGAAAACGAATTTTCCCCCGAATTGCGGGGAAAATTTTGTTTCCGGTTTCGGGGGCTCCGAAATAACGGCGTTTATGTCGTGTTTCGGATACTCCGAAACAGAAACGAATTAGGAAATTTCGTTAAATTTCCTAAATAGGGCGAAAAACGAACCACATCTCTAGCAGAGATTGGGCTGAAGCTTTGCTTGTACCAGCTCCTTTCTCCTTGTATTGAGCCTTTGTGTTTCTTTGGGCTGGCATGTCTTAGGTGGCAGTCAGAAAAGTAGATATGGTGTTCGGCTGAAGTTGGAGGAAGGCAGCAAGTGGGAGTGGTGAGAGTTCAGGCTATGGTCAATAGCAGATGGCAGACAAGGATGGTCATTCTCTAGGCTGAGGTCTGAGATGGGTAGCAAGCAAGAATAATCAGGTAACAGGCTGAGCTAGGAGAGAGGAGGCAAAGACAAGACTGGAAGATGAAGGCAAGGCTGGGCAAGGCTGAAGAGGCGAAGACAAGGCTGGAAGACAAAGGCAAGGCTGAGCAAAGCTAAAGGACCAAGATCTGAGGCTAAAGCAATAACTCACACTACCTGAAGGGTAGTTGACCCATTGCTGAGGTGAGGAGTGAGTGTCGATAGGCTCTTTATATAGGTCCTAGCACTGGCTGGCCGGCGCCATCTTTAAAGATGGCCGCCGCCGTATTTAAAGATGGCCACCACCATCATAAACATGACTGCCGGCCATCCAGTGCTCCTACCATGTGACAGGAGCCGGCCAATGGCACGGATACCCTGTCACATGGTAAGGGCAAAGGGCCATCGGCGCCATCTTTATGAGTAGCAGCTGATGCCCCGAGAACGGGAGATCGCTCCCGGGGCCACCACTAGACCAACAGGTAATTTTAAAATGTTTTGGGGGGCTCGAGAGGGTGGGGGAAGCTAAGGGGTTGTTTTTAAAAGGTGGGGTTGGTTTTTTTTTTTTTAATCGGGCCATCGGCGCCATTTTTGAGTGGCAGCCAAAATAGCGCCAATGGCCCGAGAGCGGGAGATCGGTCCCCGCGCCCCCACTGGACCACCAGGTAATCGTAAAAAGTTTTGGGGGGGTTCGGAAGGGTGGGGGAAGGTAAGGGGTTAATTTTAAAGGGTCGGGCCTCACTAAAAAAAAAAAATAACGGAACCAATTCCGTTTCACATCACCCACGATCAGATTTTTCCCCCCCTCTAGCCGAACCCGATCGTTAAGACGATCGATCGGGTGCACGATTCACATCTCTAATACTAACTGCACTAACCACATCCTCTGGCAACAAATTCCAGAGTTTAATTGTGCGTTGAGTAAAAAAGAACTTTCTCCAATTAGTTTTAAATGTGCCCCATGCTAACTTCATGGAGTGTCCCCTAGTCTTTCTACTATCCGAAAGAGTAAATAACCGATTCACATCTACCTGCTCTAGACCTCTCATAATTTTAAACATCTCTATCATATCTCCCCTCAGCCGTCTCTTCTCCAAGCTGAAAAGTCCTAACCTCTTTAGTCTTTCCTCATAGGGGAGCTGTTCCATTCCCCTTATCATTTTAGTAGCCCTTCTCTGTACCTTCTCCATCGCAATTATATCTTTTTTGAGATGCGGCGACCAGAATTGTACACAGTATTCAAGGTGCAGTCTCACCATGGAGCGATACAGAGGCATTATGATATTTTCCGTTTTATTCACCATTCCCTTTCTAATAATTCCCAACATTCTGTTTGCTTTTTTGACTGCCGCAGCACACTGAACCGACGATTTCAACTTGTTATCCACTATGACGCCTAGATCTCTTTCTTGGGTTGTAGCACCTAATATGGAACCCAACATTGTGTAATTATAGCATGGGTTATTTTTCTCTATATGCATCACCTTGCACTTATCCACATTAAATTTCATCTGCCATTTGGATGCCCAATTTTCCAGTCTCACAAGGTCTTCCTGCAATTTATCACAATCTGCTTGTGATTTAACTACTCTGAACAATTTTGTGTCATCTGCAGATTTGATTATCTCACTCGTCATATTTCTTTCCAGATCATTTATAAATATATTGAAAAGTAAGGGTCCCAATACAGATCCCTGAGGCACTCCACTGTCCACTCCCTTCCACTGAGAAAATTGTCCTACTCTCTGTTTCCTGTCTTTTAGCCAGTTTGCAATCCACGAAAGGACATCGCCACCAATCCCATGACCTTTTACTTTTCCTAGAAGCCTCTCATGAGGAACTTTGTCAAACGCCTTCTGAAAATCCAAATATACTACATATAAGGGTTCACCTTTATCCACATGTTTATTAACTCCTTCAAAAAAGTGCAGCAGATTTGTGAGGCAAGACTTGCCTTGGGTAAAGCCATTCTGACTTTGTTCCATTAAACCATGTCTTTCTATATGTTCTGTGATTTTGATGTTTAGAACACTTTCTACTATTTTTCCTGGCACTGAAGGCAGGCTAACCGGTCTGTAGTTTCCCGGAAATGCACGGTATCTATGGAGGAACTAAATTACTTTAAGAGGGACTAGAAGCATTAATGCCGGGTTCTCCCTGCATAATTGGAGATTTTCCCACCAGAAATTGAGTCAGTTGAGGGGATTCAAAAAATATGTAAGTATTACTCACATATTTAACTATACATTTACAAGGAAATTTTAAAAAGAAAACTCCCCCAACTGCCAACACTTGAGATTTCATAAGGAGGAAAGCTTTCCTCCTTTTTTGAGTATCCTTGGAGACATCAGGAAATACTCTAATCCTACAACCAAGAAATACTACATTTCTGTGCCTTAAACACAACTTGAGCAGCCACTCCTTATCAGTTTCCAAAGCCAATGTTACTATTAAAGTTGCAGGAACTGCTTGCTCAGTATCTGACGTCGCTAGAATTGCCGAGATATCCAATGGAGATTCCCCTCTCAGAATTCCTGGAGCAGGAACCTCTCTCTGCTCCGTTAAATTCCCAGATCTTGGTAGATAAAATATCTTTGAGAGAGGTGGCATTACTGATTCCTCAATTTGCAAAACCTCACACAAATATCTCTTGAAGATTTCTCTAGGAGAGCTCAATGGTACATGCGGAAAATTTATAAATCTCAGATTGCGATTTCTCATCTGGTTCTCCAAGTTCTCAATTTTAACCACTGTATTCTTCTTATCTTTTATCAATAAAGTCTGCATTTGTTGGAGCCCTTTTATTTGATCTCTATTTGTCACATTTTGCTGTTCCAAGTTGGAAGTAGTTTGAGTCAAAACCCCTACTTTTTCTTCTAACTCCTTTAAGTTTGTGCTCAATGATTGCAGAACCCGTAGTATGGAAGTTTTCATCTCCACAATGGATTCCCATATTGTCTCCAAAGAAAAAACTGTGGGTCTTACCACAGTCAATATCTGATTGATATTCTCCGCTTGAACGCTGGTCTCTCCATTCAGAATGCTTCCTCCTTCACCTGGCTGCCCCGATGGTGGTGGGCTCCCTGTTGCACCTGCATCTCCGGTGGTCCCTGCCAGGCTCGGTACAGCGACACTTTGGTCTGGCATCGTTCCTGCCACCCCGGTAGTGCTTCGCTCTACAGCAGGGTTCCTAGGTGGAGTTCCCTCAGTGGGGCTGAGAGAAGATAGTGAGCCAGGGAGAGAGGGGAGCTCCTCTTCCCCTCCTCCTCTCTTCAACGGCTGAGCTCCCGCTTCTCTTCCTCCGCGCTGGACGTGAGCACACATGGGTCCGGTAAGAGGCGTCATTGGGGAGGCTGCACGGTAAGGCTCCCCCCTCGGCTTTCGCTTCCTTCCCATCAAGGCAAAGAATATCGCAAGCACTTGTTAGTAAAACCACAGAGCTAACACCGAGCAGCGTTACCGTGCGGTCATCTTGGTTCCGCCCCCTCTGTCTCTCTTATTTACCTGTATTGATTTATGTACAGTTTACTGTGATACTATATTCAAGGTTGATATTACTTTGATGATTTATTATCCATATATTTACAATATTTAATAAACTAATTTTTGCTTTACCAGATTGTGTGTAGAGTATTTATGATATAATATAAAATATACCTCCATATGCCCAACACGCACACTCCTTTTCTAAAGAGGGTTCCATGGGCTGGGGATCTCACCCCCTGCTCCCTTAACCCTTGTTAGGATTTATAGGTATGTGGGCCCTGGACCAAGGTGAGAGCTGGTACCGCCCATAGGGAGGAGCCCTGTGAGTCTCACCGTCGGGAGGCGAGATCTCAGTGGACATCAGACACAGCTGTGGAATAGTCTTTATTAGAGAGATAAAGATTCACTGCCCTTGAAGCGGGGAGTGCAGGAGAAAGATACAGAGTCTGTACGATGGGGTATACCCAAGGGGAATACCTCTGTAGTGAAGATATGGCAATGGTCCGCGGAGTGTAGTACACTGATGAGGCTCCTCAGTAGAGATGATATGGTAGTGGTCTGTGGAGCAGAGCACACCAGTGAAGGGTCCTTAGAAGCGATGATATGGTAGTGGTCCGCAGTGCGGGGTACACTGATGAGGGTTCCTCACTAGGGATGGCGCGGTAGTGGCCCGCAGAGTGGGGTACTCACGGTAGTGGTCTGTAGAGTGGTACGGTAGTGGTCCGTAGAGCGGAGGTACTCACAGTAGCAAAGATTCCAGGAGAAACCCCGGGGAACAGGGCAAGCAGTAGTCCAAGGCAAAAGGCCCTCCGAGCAGCGAATAGCCAGAGACAAGGAAGGGCCCCCGAGGAGCAAGTACCCAGAGCGTCTCACGCCAAAGTAGCAGGAACTGGAACAGGAAATCCGTAGTAAGCGAAACAGATTCAGCAATGAGGGAACTCGTTGCCAAGTCATAGGTAGGCAGGGCAGCCAGCTTAAATGTCCTGGAAGGATGACGTCATCCGGAGGGGACGCCCCCGAGGTTCCAGCCATGATGTGCTTAAGACTGGCCCGTGCGCGTGCCTAGGGGATTCTGAGGGCAAGATGGCGGTCGGCAGCATCCGCGGCATCCAGGGAGGCCCAGGAACGGTAGGCAGGCCGGCGATAGCTGGCAGAGGCCGCAAGTCTTCCCAACGGAGTCAAAGCTGCAAAGAAGGAGATGAGCAACAGCAATCTCAGCCATCTGCGACCGATGGGCGTAACAGTACCCACCTTCTTAGGGCCCCTCCCCAGGGGTTTTGGTTTTCTTGGGTGAGAAGTATGGAACTGTTTGATCAGCTCTTTATCAAGGATATTGACTGCAGGCTCCCAGCTGTTCTCTTCGGGGCCAAATCCTTCCCATGAGTTTAGATATTCCCAACGCTTTCCACGTTTCCTCACATCCAAGATGTCCTCAACCTGAAACATTATATCCTCTTCAGCGGCCAGAGGTCGGGGTTCAGGCGGTTTCTTAGAGAATTCAGACAGGATGAGCGGTTTTAATAGTGAGATGGATCTTGAGCAAAGTGGGTAGAC
This sequence comes from Rhinatrema bivittatum, assembly GCF_901001135.1. NCBI lineage: Eukaryota > Metazoa > Chordata > Amphibia > Gymnophiona > Rhinatrematidae > Rhinatrema > Rhinatrema bivittatum. The sequence continues at coordinate 295,321,134 of NC_042618.1, forward strand.
AAAGGCTATAAGTGACTGGGCCCAGCCGGTGAAGTACGGGGAAAGGCTTGATGTATCTGGGAGCAAAGCGAGCTGAGGGCAGTTTCAAACGAATAAAGCGGGTGCTGAGCCACACTTTCTCCGGGGTTCAGCTGAGGAGCTGCTTGATGATGGGCATCGTAGAACCTCTTTGCTTTCTGACCAGCTTGCTGTAGAAGTTGTTTGGTGTGTTCCCAAAGTTGGTGTAACTCTTGTGCAGAAGTTTGTGCTGCCGGTGATGACACAGACAGGGGTACTAGAAGAGGAGGCAGAGGCTGGTGTCCGTATACTATTTGGAAGGGCGAAGATCCAGTAGAAGCAGACTGGTGGGAGTTTAAGGCAAACTTGGCCCAGGGTAGTAAGTCAGACCAGTCATTCTGCTGAGATTTCACATATGCCTGGAGAAACTGCTTTAAGGTACGGTTCGTTCTCTCAGTCTGTCCATTAGCCTGTGGATGGTAGGCTGATGTGAAGTCCAAGGATATGTCGAATTTTTTGCATAATGACCTCCAGAACTTCACCGCAAATTGAACCCCTCTATCAGAGACTATATGTCTCGGGAGTCTGTGGATGTGAAAGAAGTGGCAAATGAACAATTTCGCTAACTCTGGGGCCAAAGTAACGCCATGAAGTGAGCCATCTTCGAAAAGCAGTCCACGGTGACCCAAATGGTGTTGTTGCCATGGATGGGGGTAGATCAATGGCTATATGTGTCCATGGCTCACTAGGTACAGGAAGAGGTTGAAGGAGCCCCCAAGCACCACCTGCTGGCTGCTTCTGCCGGGCGCAAGTGGGGCATGATTCTACATATGCTTGAGCGTCTTTTTTTATGGTTGACCATCAGTAGAATCTCTGGAGAGTGGAAAGAGATCTAGCTTGACGGGGTGACCTGCGAGCAAGGAATCATGCACCCAGCAGAGGATTTTCCTTCTGAGTGGTCGGGGAACCACCATCTTCCCAGATGGCACTGTGTGTGTGTGGCGGAACATAGAAACTCCCTGGGCCAAGTGTCGCTTCATCTCAATACTAGAAAGGAAATGTCTAATTTGTAAGTAAGAAAAGATGGGATGTAAATAATTCTCTGGACCTCTGCGAAACTTAAGGGGCCATCTGCCCCCCATATATATTCAACCCGGAGTATCCCCTTCTGTTTCCATAACAAAAATGACGATAACATAAGGCCTGGGGAAAAATCAATATTATCAAATAAGGAAGTACTGAAATAATAATACCTTTGCCTAGTCGACTGTTTTCACCATGATTGCCAAACCCTAAGGATTAGATTTTAAAAAGTTGCGCGTGGGCATACATGTGTGTGTGCTACCTGGCACGCGCACATTTACTCCTGATTTTATAACTTGTACGTGCAGGCACGTGCAAGTTATAAAATCAGAGGTCGGCGCATGCAAGGGGGTGCACAATTTTGCACCTTGCATGCGCCGAGCCGCCCTGCCTTCCCTTGTTCCCTCCCAGGCTGCTCTGATTTCAGAGCGGCCTATGAGGAAACTTCCATTCCTCCTAACCTGACCTTCACACCCCTTCCCCTAACATTTCCCCCCCTAGCACTACCCTAACCCCCCTCAAAAAGTTTGTTTTACTTTTTGTGCCTGCCGGACGATTGCCGGCACACAGTCCCCGGCACAGCAGCAAATATGGCTGCCATGCCAGGAGCCTGACCCTGTCCCACACCTGGACTGCCCATGCCCCGTCCTCTCCCCGCCCCTTTTTGCAAGCATCCCAGGACTTTACGTTCGTCGGCTGGCCTTTTATAAATAGGACCGGAGTGTGCAAGGCCATTTATGCGCATAAATCCTGGAGTTCTGTTTACAAACGGGAGAGATCTTCAGCTTGATAGTCCACTAGGGTATCTATTTCATCCACCTGCCTGCCCAAGTCTGCAATGCCCTCTCTCATCTCTCCCATAAGAGCTATTAACTCTTGCTTGTAGGTTTTTAAATCCTGGCGAAGCTCGCCAAACCAAATGTGAATTTCTGCCTGGGTTGGTAAGTTGGATTCCGAGGGGCATGACACCTCTTCCTGGTCACTCTCTTCAATTGCACCATCGGCCACCACAATATTAGAAGAGGGTGTCTCAAGGCTCAACTCTGTTTTTTAGTACAAAAACTGACGAAAATCTACCAATTTTCACTTGGTTGACATCAGAGTACCTTACTGTAATGAAGGATATAAGATGAGGGTATTTCAGATCGCAGATGTTGCAGGAGTGCTAGGGAGCGCTCCCAATTCTGGGGAGATGTGTGGCCTTGGACCACGGCGCGACTGCAGAGAGGAGCTCCGTGGAAGTGCCGTGGCAGGCAAGCCGTGTCCAAGTATGGGAGGAGCAGGCTGGCCACCGAGCCCTAAACTCTGGTGAACCTGCACGCACCGGTAGACACCCAAAAACACAATGCTGGTCTCTAGGGTAGCCCTCTGGCCACTAGATAGCCCTTTCGGATCTGCCACTGGGGAGCGACAGATGTGGCAGGATGGACAGAGGTCGAGGACAGGAAATTGGAACAAGACGGGACTTCGGCCTTGGACTTGGCTTGAGGACTTGAAGAAGATGAGCAAGCTCGGAGGCTCAGATGAGACAAAGACACGTGGAGCTTGGGACTCAGACGAGATGAGGACACTTGAAGATTCAGGCGAGGTGAGGAGACTTGGTACTTGGAGACTCAGAAGAGACGAGGGCATGTGAAGCTTGGAACTCAGACGAGATGAGGACATGAGGAAACTTGAAACTCGGACGAGACGAGGACACTATTAACGCTCTCCTCCTCGAGAGAGGAGGAGCTAGCAATCTGATATCATTCACCATGCCAGGAGAGCGGAGTTAGCAATCTGTTCTGCTCTTCTCCTGAAAGGGGGAGGAGTAGCAATCTGTCATGATCTGCTCCTCCAGAGGGGAGGAGCTAGCTATCTGTAGAATGTTAGCGAACTGCTGTTAGATGCTCCTGAAGGGAAGTAGCAGTCTGTTATGGATCAACTCTCCAGGGAAGAGGAGTTGACAAGCTGTACAATGATACTCTTCTGAGGAGAGGAACTAACAATAGATATATTGTACTTCGCTACTGAGATAGCAATCTATCATGCAGCCGCTACGGAGTAGCAATCTGTTATATCTAGGCTGCTAACAAGTCCCATAGAAGAGAAAGTAGCTATCTATATAATACTTCCGTAAGCGATGTTAGTGGTCGGTAATGGTTAGCTCCCACAGAATGATAGTAGTGTAAGGAATGACCACTTGGAGGAAATGGTGAATCCCTGGGCCGATGGTAGATGACAGCGCCCAAAGGAGGAGATCCTGAGAGGAACCACCAGCTAGGCTAGAATATGAGATCTTTATTAGACTGGAAGCTGGACCACCAGTGGTGGCAGTAGTGAGTCGATGTGTCTGGCAAGGCTGAAGTCCTTCTGATATTGGAATATAATCTCTGGGTCACTGAGCTGTAGAGAGAGACTAGAAGTAGTGAGTAGACAGGGTATACTGGATACAAGATGGTACACTCACAATAGTAGATGTCTGCAATGGTCTGTATGCCACAGAGAGTCTTCAGTACATTCAGGAACAGAAGCTGTAGGTGAGCACTGGCTCCTCTAAAAGTCTGTAATAAGAACTCACAATAGCTGTATATGAAATGGCTTCTAGCGTAGAAGAGTGCTGTAAAAAATTCTAGGAACATGGGCCCTCGTGGAGCGAGTACTGGTTCCTATCTGCAATCTTGCCAATGTAACACTCGATCTCTGTACCTGCGATAACATCTTGGACGGAAGGGAGTCTTCAGAGCTATAGGAATGTAGGCCCTCGTGGAGCAAGTACCGATTCCTATGTACAATAGAACTCATTGTGTTCACATCCGTGATCACTTCCAGGCAATGAGGAGTCTTCTGAGTATCCAGGGACATAGGCCCTTGAGGAGTGAGTACTGGGTCCCGTCTTGGCAATCTGAAATCAAAAGAAGAGAGAGCGGAGCCCCCGTGGAGCGGGTACTCTTGGTAAGTTTGAAAAGGCTGAGCAGTGGAGAAGGATTCCCTTCGCTGACTCGGATCGTTGTTGCAAGTATCGTGGACTGCCAAAGCAAGTCCTGTTGGAGTTCCTTGCTAACTCGTTTGAGGTTAGCAAACAAAAACCTTTTAAAGTGCAAATGAATGACGTCACTACGGGAGGATGCCCCCGAGGTTCGCTCCCTTGCTGGTACAAAGTCTGGAGCACGCACGCGCCCTTACGTCATCAGGAACATGGCGGATCCATAGCATCAAACCAGCCCGGGGACACCGGGAGCAAGAGGCAGAGAGAAGCCACGGCTGCTGCTGTCCATCAGAGCCGAAGGGAGCTGCTTCCAATGTAGACAGGGTGGAACGAAGGGCGAGAAGAGGCAAGAACACAACAGACACTTGGAAACTTGGAACTTGGAACTCAGAACTTGGAACTCAGAGGAGACAAGGACATGAGGTGGCTTGGAACTCAGACGTAAGATGCTCAGACGTAGATGAAGATAAGAGGTGGATTCTAGAGAGTCAGGTGAGGATCCGGATACTCCGATGAGGACTTGGAACTTGGGAAGACTCAGGTGAGGATAAAGACTCAGGATACTCAGAGACCTAGACAGGCACTGCCCTTCAGGGTGCCCTACACAGCCAATATGGGCTGGTCACGGACCACCCTATCCCATGGCGTGCCCTATACAACCTGAGGAGGCTGGTCACGGACCACGTGGAGAGCGGAACAAGCACAGGACTGAGGCTCAGGACAAGAAGAAATCCGGGCAGTGCTTGAAGACAGATCCAACTGGAGAGGGCTCCAGCCACCAAACTGTAATAATATAACACAGTAAATGTGATTTTTGTTTACCTGTAAAGTACCTTCAAGGTACACCTGGCCAGAATCTACATCACTAAACATTTGTATGTATTTTTATGATTTAATGTAACCGAAACTTAATGGCACCTGTTAGAATGTACTATAGTATGCTTACTCCAAACTTACTTATGTGCCTACTTGTAAACCATTGCGATGGTATATAACTTAGCGACAGTATAGAAAAGACTTTAAATAAATAAATAAATATTTGTGGATCTGTTGAATGAGAAAAAACCTGACTGCTTACTTATAACTGAATCATGGCTTACAGAGTCAGATTCAGTGATAGTAAACAGTATTTGTTCTACTAATTACTGCGCTTTTTCAGTTGTTCGAGCTCGGCGCAAAGGTGGTGGTGTGTTAGCTTTTATTAAAGCCTCGCTCAAACCTGTAAAGAAAACAACCCATAACAGCGATCCCTTCGAACTTCTGATAGTATCTACTGAATATCTAAATGTGGTATTAGTATATTGTCCACCTAGAACATTATACACACATCTGTCAAAATTCTTAGAATTCATCTCTTCTTTGTCTTTAAATTTAGCAGAAACCATTCTCATAGGTGACTTCAACTTGCAATTAAACAACGATTCCTCATCCTCTATTACTACTTCTTTCTTAGAAGCTATGTCTGGACTAGGTTTGTCCCAACTCATTTCTGATCCCACTCATATCAAAGGAAATACCTTAGACTTAATTTTTTATAATTCTTCATATTTGAACATACCATTAGTTGATTTAAATAATCAATCGGTTCCATGGTCAGATCATCATCTTATTTCCTTTTCGACCTCCATTTTACAGAAAAGTCCAAATGACATGGTTAGACAACTTAAAAAAAAAGGAAACCTATAATTGCAGAATCCTTCTTAAACGCATTTGCTGACAACATACCTCGCGAACTTGCCGAGAATGTTGATAAATCACTAGAAGTTTGGAACTCAGCTATCTTAACAACTCTAGATGCGGTTGCTCCTCTTAGATCAATAAAACAAAAAACTCCCAAAAGAAATTGAACTTTCCCTGGTACAACAATACTTTACGTATGATGAAAACCGCTTTAAGAAAAAAGGAGCGTGTCTGGTTAAAACAGAAGAACTCTGAAGCACTGCTTGACTATCACAATTTGTTAAAACAATACAGAAATGAAGTTAATCTAGTAAGGAAAAGGTATTATGCAGATAAAATAGCACTTGCAAACAATAATCCGTCAACATTATTTGATATAGTAAAATCTCTAACAACTGATCAGGCAAACGTACTTCCCGAAATCACAAATGAGACATGTGAACAAATATCTAAATTTTTCCAACAAAAAATTGAAACCATATCACAGGAATTTGCCACTCTACCTTATCCAAATTATAAACAACAATTAGTAAACTCAGAATGGACTGATTTTCACTCCATCACTCCTACAGCTATTCAAAAGATTATAAGTAAGCAAAAAATTTCCAATTCTCCATTAAACCCTTGTTCTGGTACATTATTAAAAAGCATCGTTGAAAAATATCCTGATTATCTGTGTTTACTTATTAATCAATCCCTGGAGTCTGGAAAGTTTCCTGATTTGCTAAAACAAACCTCAATCTTGCCTATTTTAAAGAACAAAACTTCCTCATTTATGGATTTTTCAAACTTGAGACCTAGGGCCTCCCTATGTTCCTTAGCAAAAATCTTGGAATCGATAGTACTATATCAGCTCAAAGATTATTTATCGGAGTTCGATATCCTACACCGAACCAGCATGGTTTTAGGAAAGGACACTCTACAGAAACCTTACTGTTATCCTCTTTTGACACTTTTCTTAGAGGTTTCGATTCTTATACTGATTATGTGGTCATTTTATTAGATATTTCAGCAGCGTTTGATACGCTGGACCATAAACTATTGATGTCTGCATTACAACTTATAGGCATAAAATCTACAGTCTTAGCCTGGTTTGAGAGCTTTCTCTCAGATCGTATCTGCCAAATCAATATAGGCGCTTGCTCCTCTCAATGTTATACTCAATTAACAGGTGTCCCACAGGGCTCTTCATTATCCCCATTACTGTTTAACATTTATCTCTTGCCTCTGTGCCAGATCCTGGCTTCTCTGAATGTCCAATTTAAACTTTATGCCGATGACATTCAGTTATTTGTCCCTTACAAATCATCCTGGTCTGATACCTTTTCCCTGATTCAGATATACCTAAGCACAATCAAACAGTGGATGGCCCATAATCGTTTAAAACTGAACAAAAAGAAAACAGAACTTCTTTGTCTAAGCTTTATATCTAACCCTACCAATGCCCCTCCAGCTAGTGTAAACCTAGGTAAAAAAGTGATACAGGTTACTAAGCTAGCACGTAATCTTGGAGTGTGGATTGATACTAATTTATCCCTAACGCAACACATTTCCAAAGTGGTGAAAATTTCATTTTTTAAACTACATGTTTTAAAACGTTTGCGCCCGCTTTTATTTTTCCACGATTATCGTTCAGTACTGCAAGCGCTGATTTTGTCAGGCTTAGACTATTGTAATGGTCTGTATATAGGACTTCCTGAAACCACTATTAGGCCTTTACAACTGGTCTTGAACTCTGCAGCTAGACTTCTTACTGGTACTCCACTAAAACAACATATTTCACCAATCTTGTATCAACTATACTGGTTACCTGTCAAATATAGAATTCAGTATAAAATTATCATGTTAATACACTCTTTGTTGAATAACACTGATTCTACTTGGCTATGTTCCACTTTGCGAGTGTATAAACCTCAAAGAGAGCTTAGATCAACAGGTAAAAACTTATTAGAAATTCCTTCAGTAAAAAATGCAGCACTGAATGTGACAAGGAACAGAGCTTTCTCGGTTGCTGGTCCCATATTATGGAATGCCTTGCCAGACCCTATAAGGTTAATATGTAGTCGAAAGGAGTTCAAGAAGGCTTTGAAAACTTATCTTTTCTAGGAAGCATTTAAGGATTTCGAATCCTCTAGTCAAACAAAGTAAGGTTAAGTATATTTAAATTATATTGATTTACCTTGGTATTCTATTTCTTTACTTTTAGTTTTTAACTGTAATGGCCAAATTTCTATTTTATCACCATTGTTTTTTATTGATTGGGCAACACATTGTATTTTTATTCCTACTTTATTCTGTTTTATTTTATTTTTATTTTATCTAATTTTAATTAATTTTCTTTACGTTACTCTGCTATTGTAAACCGCTATGGTCAGTTATTTTTACTGGTAAAACGGTATATAAACTTGATAAATAAATAAATAAATAAATAAATACATAGATTCAGACACTGGATAGATATGGATTTACTCCCAGGAAGGTCAGCTGAAGATGAGGACCAGGGTGAGGCGAAGCTGAACCCGGAGCTTGAGGACTGATGGTACTTCAGGATTAGGACTCAGAACATCAGAGCTGGAACGTCAGATACGAAAGGACACTGGTACCTCAGAACATCAGGACATCTAGGCGTTTGGACATCTATGGCATCTAGACATCAGGGACCTCTAGAGAGCAGGACCTTAGGGACGTATGGAACATGATGGATGAAGACATCTGAAGACTAAGACATCTGGACATCCGAAGACAAGGGGATGCCAGGACATCTGGTGTTAGGGAGACGTCTGGACATAGAGACACGGAGACATCAGGACATCTGAAGACAAGAGAACGGGATCCATTGAGAGACCAGGACATGGAATGAAGACAACGACAAAGGTTCAGGAACCATGGATGAAGACAAGGAGGACCAATGAGGAACAGAATGCCTTGAGAAGAAGGATCATGGAGGATTCTTGGAATGAAGAGCTGTAACGGAAGATCCAGGAGAGGTACGACTCTGTGACCAACTCCTTGCGAAGACAAGAGGAACTGAAGGCTGAGCCCCTTTTGTAGGGCTGAAGAGGAACACACAGGATGACATCACGAGGAGGAGCCAAGAGGACTGGCCCTTTAAATCTTGAGAGGAAACACGGCCCTGCACCTAAGGAGGCAGGATCAGGGTCAGCAGCCATGCTGTGCAGGAGAAGCAGGCCCGAGGTGGCTCTTGCCACAGAAGAAGGCTAGGGGCAGCTCCAGCTGCTGATGAGAGGACTGAGGGTGGCTCCAGCCACGTGAAGCATCGTTGGTGGCCTCCAGGCCGTTAAGAGGAGCTCCGGAGCGACCCACCGGTCACAAGAAGAGGAGATTGAAGGCGGCTCCTGCCACAGAGGATGACGCTGATGTCAGCGGCTCCCTGCTGTGAAGGCCAAAGGTTTCAGGGCAGCCTCCAGGCTGCAAGGAATGGTGTCTGTGGCCTCCTGGCAGTGGGATGAAGAAAGGACGTCGGCGGCTACTGCTGCAAAGGCAGGATGATAGCGGGGGCTCCGGCCACGAAGAGGCAGCAGAACATCGGAGGCTCCTGCCACGAAGGAGAGGAGGCAACAACAGTGGTTCCAGGCTGTGACGGTGGCGGGCCCGCCATGGAGCATGGTAGCGGCAGTCTCAGCCACGTGGAGACGTCGTCAGGAAGCTGGCTGGCCAACAAAAGAGGTGAGAGGCTGCTTGTGGGCTTGTTTCCACAAGCAGAATCGTAACAACAGATGCCTGAAATTTCAATTCAATTTGCCCGCAGGGTGCAGGAGCCCTTGAGTTAGGCAACTGATAGCCCCAATGATGTAATTTCTTCTTGGACTGTTGCTTTTTAATATATTTATAAATTATATAGAAAAGGCTATGATGAATAAGGTGATAAAATTTGCAGATGACACAAAATTATTCAGGGGAGTTAAATCACAAGTGGATTGTATTAAATTGCAGGAGGACCTTGTGAGACTAGAAGGTTGAGTGTCCAAATGGAAGATGAAATTTAATGTGGACAAGTACAAGTTGATGCATATAGGGAAAAATAACCCATGCTGTAGCTAAATTATTTTAGGTTTCATATTAGGAATTACAACCCAGAAAAAAGATCTGGGCATCATTAGTGATATTGCATTGACATTTTTGGCTCAGTGTGCTATAGCAGTCAAAAAAGCAAACAGATTGTTAGGAAGGGAATGCCAAATAAATTGGAGGATGTCATAATACCTCTGTATCATTCCAATGTGAGACTGCACTATGAATATTGTGTGCAGTTTTGGCTGCTGCATCTCAAAAAATATATGGTTACACTGAATAAAATGCAGAGATGGGTGGCCAAAATAAAAAAAGGTATGGAATGGATACTCTATGAGGAAAGTCTAAAGAGATTAGGGCTATTCAGCTTGGAAAAGAGATGGCTGAGGGGAGATATGATAGAGGTCTATAAAATAATGAAAAGTCTTGAAAGGGTAAATGTGAATCTATTGTCTCTTGTCTCCCCTCCCCCTTGTCTCTTGTCTCCCCTCCCCCTTGTCTCTTGTCTCCCCTCCCCTCTTGTCTCTTGTCTCCCCTCCCCCTTGTCTCTCCCCTCCCCCTTGTCTTCCCTCCCCCTTGTCTCTTGTCTCCCCTCCCCCCCTACCCGCTTCTTTCCCTCTCACCCCTCTTTCATCGCCCTCATCCCTCATACAACCTTATCAAGTCTTTACCTGAAATCACCTAACATACCCCGAGCTCCTTCCCAGACCCATTTCATACATTAACCCTCCCCTGCTCAGATTGCTATTTGTTCCACATAATAGCTAATGAATATCATATATTATATCTTCGTATAGATTATCTCCTGTATATAATTTTCTCATTTAATATGTTAAATAAGGTTCTACTCTTTGAATGTTAAAGATAGTTATAAAATATTTGTATGTATTACGTTGTTATCCTGTAAACCGGAGTGAAGGCAAAACGCTATACTTCGGTATATAAAAAACCCCAAATAAATAAAAATATTATTTACTCTTTAAATAATACAAGGACTAAGTAGCATTCTATGAAGTTAGCAAGTAGCACATTTAAAACAAATTGGAGAAAATCCAGTGGGAGCACTGAGAGGAGAGGATTAACTTGCTGGTGCTGGAAAGAATCAGAAAGTACTGCTTGAAGAAATTTTTAAAACTTAAAAGTATTGGGGAAAACTAAACTACTGGGTATATTATTTAGTGTGTTTGTGTGTTTTGTTTTAAATAGGTAGTCAGAAAGTCAGGCAGCAAACAGAAATTTGTGGGTTTATTTTAAATAGGTAGTCAGAAAGTCAGGCAACAAACAGAACTTTGTGTGTTTGTATTTCCCAACCCTTCTACCCCTCTCCCACCCACCCCTAGCTCATCCTTTAATTTATAGGCAGGTGTGACTTTCACACTTAAAAAAAAAATCAGCCTTTTAAATTAAACTCAGAAACTCCCCATACCTTATCCAAAGTTTGATCATTCCCTTGTAGGTTACTACCATATAGTAAATACACTAATACATTTAAAGGTCCCTAATTGTATGCAATCCCACACCCATAGCAACCTAAAACTTAACTAGGAACTGAACAAATTTAAGATGAAGGCAGCAGTCCAGCAGCAAGAGTGGGGACTCCCAGCCTTTTGCATTGAGTGTCACATATACATGTGCATGCGATGCAAAGGAGCTGAGGCAGACAGAGAGATATATAGATGCGATATTCATGGACATAGTAGCCAAATTCCAACTCAAATCTGGCATCCCTGGTGCTGCCTTGAGGAGGACGGTCTCATGATCATATAGCATCAATCTTGTGCAGCAGAAAATGATCCTGTAGCAAGGACCTTCTCGCCAGGTGGTGCATCGTCCTCTCACACAGAGGATGTGTTTCCCAGGGCTTCTGCCAAGGAGGGAAGGGTCATGTCCACCATCATAGTTGGTGATTTGATTATCAGGAATGTAGATAGCTGGGTGGCTGGTGGGCACGAGGATTGCCTGGTATCAAACCTACCTGAAGAGAAGGTGGCGGACCTAACGCTTCGCCTAAATAGGATTTTAGACAGTGCTGGGGAGGAGCCAGCTGTCGTGGTACATGTGGGCACTAACAACATAGGAAAATATGGAAGGGAGGTTCTGGAAGCCAAATTTAGGCTCTTAGGTAGAAAGCTGAAATCCAGAACCTCCAGGGTAGCATTCTCTGAAATGCTCCTTGTTCCACGCGCAGGTCTCCAGAGGCAGGCAGAGCTCTGGAGTCTCAATGCATGGATGAGACGATGGTGCAAGGAAGAGGAATTCAGCTTTGTAAGGAACTGGGGAAGGGGGAGTCTTTTCTGAAGGGATGGGCTCCACCTTAACCATGGTGGAACCAAGCTTCTGGCGCTAACTTTTAAAAAGGAGATAGAGCAACTTTTAAACTAGAACAAAGGGGAAAGCCGACAGTCGCTCAGCAGTGCATGGTTCAAAGGGAGGTATCTTAAAAGGATACTAATGAAGCATTAGAGTTAGGGGATCCCAATAGAGAATTTCCACTAATAACAAAAGTAGTCCAAGTGCCTGCAATTAAAAACTCACCTGAGCTAAAAGATTCCAATTTATTGTTGCGTTCGTGCCTGTTCTTGCCCTCACTCCACCCTCTCTACCTTTGTGGCGACTCCCTTCAGGTCTGACGGACAGATGCTGGCGTGGCCTCTCCTCGCTGCTTCTCCCGGAATCCCCGGGCTGGCCTGACGTTGCGGATCCGCCATGTTCCTGATGATGTAAGGGCACGCGCGCGCTCCAGAGTTTGTACCGGCAAGGGCGCGAACCTCGGGAGCGTCCCCCCGCAGTGAAGTCATCCGCTTCCAACTTAAAAGGTCTTTGTTTGCTACTTCGAATCGAGTTAGCTTGGGGAATTCTTTCTCTGCTGCTCTGCCTCCACAAACTTACCAAGGGGTACCCACTCCTCTGGGGCCCCACTCTCTCTTCTTGATTTCAGATTGCTAAGACGGGATCCGGTACTCGCTCCTCGAGGGCCTACGTCCCTGAATGCTCAGAAGACTCCTTACTGCCTGGAAGCAATCGCAGACGTGAACACTGTGAGTTCGATTACAGATAGGAACCGGTACTCATTCCACGAGGGCCTATGTTCCTAATCTCTGAAGACTCTCTTCTGTCTAAGACATTATCGCAGGTATGGAGATCGTGAGTTATTATTGCAGATTGCAGATAGGAACCGGTACTTGCTCCACGAGGGCCCATGTTCCTAAAACCCTTCAAAGTCTCTTCTACATCAGAAGCTATCACATACCTATACCTTGTGAATAACTGTTACAGATTGCAGATAGGAACCGGTACTCGCTCCACGAGGGCCTATGTTCCTACAACCCTCCAAAGACTCTCTCCTATTTCAGAAGCCATCTCATACACAGATATTGTGGGTTCTTATTCCAGACTGCATATAGGAATCAGTACTCGCCTACGGCTCCTGTTCCTGAATATACTGAAGACTCTCTGTTGCATAGAAGCCATTACAGATATATACAATTGTGAGTGTATCATCTACTACTGGTTATGTATCCAGCATACCCTGTCTACTCACTATCTATAGTCTCTCTCTATAGCTCAGCAACACAGAGTTCGCAGTTCCAGTATCTGAGAGACTTCAGCCCTGCCGGGCACATCAGCTCATTACTGCCACCTCTGGTGGTTCTACTTCCTATCTAATAAAGAACTATCTGTGTTTGTCTTCATACTCCAGCCTCTCAGGATATCCTCCTGGGGGCGTTGTCATTTGCCATCAGCCCAAGGATTCACCAGTTTACATTACAGTGTTCATTCCTTACACTACTAGAGCGGTATCATAACAGACTGCCACTCTGTGGGGAGCCAACCCACAACAGATCACTAACTCCATCTACGGAGTACAACCGATTGCTGGCTACTCTCCTCAGGGGAGCAGATCCATATCAGATTGCTACTCCTCCCCTTGGGAGGTACTGATCGATAACAGATTGCTAGCTCCTCCCCTCAGGGGGAGCAGATCACTAACAGATTGCTAACTTCTCCCTTTACAGGAGTAGCTCGCTAGCAGAATTCTAACAGATTGCTAACTCCTCCCCTCTGGGGAGCAGATTAATAACATTTGTCCCTGACAACTGAAAAGCAGAATGTTAATACAAGCAAAAAACACACTATGAAATGTTTGTATGCTAATGCCAGAAGTCTAACAAGTAAGATGAGAGAATTAGAATATATAACAGAAACATTAGGGTATGCTAGAGAGATAAAGTTTCTGGATGGAATAAAAGACAGTTTTATGGAGGAATTGGTTCAGGAACTGACGAGAGAGGGAGCAATTTTAGATCTAATTCTCAGTGGAGCACAGGATTTGGTGAGAGAGGTAATGGTGGTGGGGCGGCTTGACAACAGTGATCATAATATGATCAAATTTGAATTAATGACTGAAAGGGGGACAGTATGTAAATCCATGGCTCTGGTACTAAACTTTCAAAAAGGAAACCTTGATAAAATGAGAAAAATAGTTAGAAAAAAACTGAAAGGTGCAGCTACAAAGTTAAAAAGTGTGCAAGGTGTAGACGTTGTTGAAAAATACCATCCTACACGCACAGACCAGAGGTATTCCATGCATTAAGAAAGGTGGAAAGAAGGCAAACCATTTAGCGGCAGGGTGAAAGAGGCTATTTTAGCCAAAAGGATCCATCAGAAGAAAATAAGTTAAAGCATAAGCATTGGCAAGTTAAATGTAAGACAATGATTAGACAGGCTAAGAGAAAATTTGAGAAGAAGTTGGCCATATAGTAAAAAGCTAACACTAAAACATTTTTAAAGTATATCCAAAGCAGAAAGCCTGCAAGGGAGTCGGTTGGACCATTGGATGATCAAGGGGTTAAAGGGGCACTTAGAGAAGATAAGGCCATCATGGAAAGATTAAACAATTTCTTTGCTTCAGTGTTTACTGGAGGTGTTGGAGAGATACCCATTCTGGAGAAGGTTTTCATGGGTGATGATTCTGATCAACTGAACCAAATCACAGTGAGCCTGGAAGATGTGGAAGATCTGATTCACAAACGGAAGAGTAGTAAATCACCTGGACTGGATGGTATACACCCCAGGGTTCTGAAAGAACTAAAACATGAAATTTCAGAACTATTAGTAAAAATTTGTAACCTATTATTAAAATCATCCGATGTACTTGAAGATTGGAAGATGGCCAATGTAACCCCTATATTTAAAAAGGGATCCAAGGGTGATCCTGGAAACTATAGACTGGTGAGCCTGACTTCAGTGCCGGGAAAAATTATGGAAACTGTTATAAAGAATAAATCACAAAACATTTAGATAGACATGGTTTGATGGGACACAGCCAACATGGATTTACCCAAGGGAAGTCTTGCCTCACAAATCTACATTTTTTTTTGAAGGGGTGAATAAACATGTGGACAAAGTTGAACCAGTAGATGTGGTATATTTGGATTTCCAGAAAGCATTCAACAAAGTCCCGCTGAGAGGCTTCTAAGAAAACTAAAAAGTCATGGGATAGTAGGCAATATCCTTTTGTGGATTGCAAGTTGGATAAAAGACAGGAAAGAGAGATTAAGATTAAATGGTCAGTTTTCACAGTGGAAAAAGGTAAACAGTGGAGTGCTTCAGGACCAGTGCTTTTTAATAAATTTATAAATAATCTGGAAAGGGGTACGATGAGTGAGGTGATCAAATTTGCTGACAACACAAAATTATGCAGAGTAGTTAAATCTCAAGCGGATTGTGATGAATTGCAGGAGGATCTTGTGAGACTGGAAGATTGGGCTTCCAAATGGCAGATGAATTTTAACGTGGACAAGTGCAAAGTGATGCATATAGGGAAAAATAATCCTTGCTGTAGTTATACATTGTTAGGTTCTATCTTAGGAGTTACCACCCAGGAAACAGATCTAGGCGTCATAGTGGATAATACATTTAAATCGTTGGCCCAGTGTACTGTGGCGATCAAAAAAGCAAACAGGATTTATTAGGAAGGGAAGAATGGAAAATAAAATGGAGGATGTCATAATGCCTCTGTATCGCTCCATGCTGAGACCACACCTTGAATACTCTGTGCAATTCTGGTCACTACATCTCAAAAGGATATAATTGCACTGGAGAAAGTGCAGAGAAGGGCAACCAAAATGATATAGGGCATGGAATGGTGCCCTATGAGGAAAGTCTAAAGAAGATAGGGCTGTTCAGATTGGAGAAGAGATGAGTGAGGGGGGGGGGGGGTTATGATAGAAGTCTACAAAATCATGGGGAGAAAGAATTCAGTGCTTACCAGCAAAAAGGAGGCGAAAGAACTGCTTTGCTTTCCGGGGGTAAGGTGTTTGCTTAACCTAGCCCCGACGGTGTTTCCAAAGACCCGCCCTCCCGAGTGACGTCAGCCTGGTAGGAACCTTAAAGCCAGAGCTGTTTTTTCTAATTTGGGAGAAAGAATTCAGTGCTTACCAGCAAAAAGGAGGCGAAAGAACTGCTTTGCTTTCCGGGGGTAAGGTGTTTGCTTAACCTAGCCCCGACGCTGTTTCCAAAGACCCGCCCTCCCGAGTGACGTCAGCCTGGTAGGAACCTTAAAGCCAGAGCTGTTTTTTCTAATTTGGGAGAAAGAATCCTTTTCTCGGAGATCCTCAGGGACTCTCCCAGGCCCTGGGGGAAGGTACCAAGGGGAACCTGGAAGTAGAGGGAGCCTCAGGGGAAAATATGAGAGAGCTTGTGGAGGAGGGTGGAAACTCGACAGTGGAAATCCAAAAGATTTCCCAAGCTTGTCGAGTACGGTCATCAGTAGCTGGCATAAACATTCCCAAAATAGACAAACCAAACGTTATTACACTAGAATCTATCTGGCAGGCAATAGCAACGATGGAGAAATCAATATCCTTGTTAGTTACATCTGTGAATAATTGTCAAGATACTTTGACTTTAATAGAACCTAGGATAAATAGACAGGCAGAACCAATTGAAGAGGTTACAAATAAAATTACATCGATTCAAAAAGTACAAACAACAATGATTAAATCAGAGAGTATTTTAAAGAGGAGATTAGAAAACACGGAAAATAAATTACGATATTTAAACTTAAGAGTTATAAATTTCCCTAGTGTAAAATTAATCTCTCCCAAGGAGCAATTTAAAAAATATCTCAAAGAAATATTACTATTGTCTCCTGATAAAATGCCAGCAATCTCAAAAATTTTCTTTTCTTCTATGGGTAAGAGTGGCAGTGAACCTAAGCAAGAATGTATTAATGTTAATTTAGATCAAGATTTAACAGCCTACTTGGAAACGCCATCAGAAGAACAAATTGAACAACGAGGTATATTGTTAGTCTCATTTAATTTTCCATCTGATAGAGACTTGGTTTTGAGAACCTTTATGAAAAATCGTAATAAAATGTATCTCGGCCAAAAGTTACAAATATATCCAGATATTGTCAAAGACATGCAGATCCGGAGGAAAGCCTTCGTAGAATTAAGTCAGGAAGCCAGAAAGTTAGGTGCACAGGTTAATATCAGATACCCGTGCAAGTGTTTAATGTCATATAAAGGGAAGAGGTTTGTCTATTTTGAACGTGAGTTAATGAAGAATTATTTAGAGAGCTTAAAGAAAGAACTAGTAACTCATGACCAATCAGGTGATTAATATTATGGCTGTAATGTTTCTCCTGATTATGTATAATGACTGATTAATATGTTATGTTCCATTTTATTTACTCTGACTTTTCGTATTCCTTATAACTGTTAGGTGTAAGATTATAGTTTGCAACTTGGATGTAAACTTTATTTTGCATTATAAACTTGAAAAATTGATAAATAAAAAATTAAAAAAAAAAAAGTCTACAAAATCATGAAAAGACGAACAAGTTAGATTTTAGATTTAGATTTATTTAAATTTATGAATCGCCTATTTGCAAAAAGGTCTAGGTGATGAACAATAATGACATACACAATAAAAGATCAAGGAACATATTAACTAAAATACACTCATTAAAAATAAATAAATAATATAAAACTGAATACAAAAACAGTCAAGTAAAATAATTAAAAATTAGAGATGTGAATCGGAACTGGAATCGGTTAAGATTCCGGTTCCGATTCACATGTGGGGTTTTTTTCATCGGGCCCGATCGCGGTTTTGTTTATCGGCTGCGCCCGAGCCGATAAACAAAAAACCCACCCCGACCCTTTAAAACTAATCCCTTAGCTTCCCCCACCCTCCTGACCCCCCCCAAAACCTTTTTACAGGTACCTGGTGGTCTAGTGGGGGTCCCTGGAGCGATCTCCTGCTCCCGGGCCGTCGGCTGCCACTAATCAAAATGGCACCGATGGCCCTTTGCCCTTACCATGTGACAGGGTATCCGTGCCATTGGCCGGACCCTGTCACATGGTAGGAGCACTGGATGGCCCATGCCATCTTGTGCTCCTACCATGTGACAGGGGCTGACCAATGGCGTCGGCTGTCCAGTAGGGGTGTGCATTCGTTTTCACCGCATATGTAAAACGCAACTTATTATTTTTTTTAACTTAAAAAAGTGATGAGGCGAAAACGATCACGATTTCCAACTTATTCAACATAGCTATGTTGAATAAGTTGGAAATCGCGATCGTTGATCCTAAATAAAAATTTAAACCCCTCACCCTCCTTAATCCCCCCCCCCAAGACTTACCAAAACTCCCGGGGAGTCAGGACGCCATTCCTGTATTCCTTTGCGAGGAGCACGTGACGTCGGCATCACGTCAGAGTGACGCGGACGTCACGTGCTCCTCGCAAAGGAATACAGGAATGGCGTCCTGACTCCCCGGGAGTTTTGGTAAGTCTTGGGGGGGGGGGGGGGATTAAGGAGGGTGAGGGGTTTAAATTTTTATTTAGGGAATCGGTGCACGTACGGACATAGACTCAACTTATGGAATTCTACATATGTCCATATTGACCGAAATTGACCCCCCCTTTCGACTTATGGACTTATGAACATGAACTTTTTGTCTGCACATCCCTACCGTCCAGTGCTCCTACCATGTGACAGGGGCCAGCCAATGGCACGGTTACCCTGTCACATGGTAAGGGAAAAGGGCCATCGGAGCCATTTTTATTAGTGGCAGCCGATGGCCCGAGAGTGGGAGATCACTCCCTGGACCCACTGGACCACCAGGTAATTTTAAAACATTTTTTTTGGGGGGGGGGGGGGGTCGGGAGGGTGGTGGAGGCTAAGGGAGCGGTTTTAAAGGGTCGGGGTGGGTTTTTTGTTTATTGGCCGACAGCCCGAGCACGAGAGAACGCTCCCGAGACCCCCGCTGGACCACCAGGTAATTTTAAAACGTTTTTGGGGGGGTCGGGAGGGTGGTGGAGGCTAAAGGAGCGGTTTTAAAGGGACAGGGTGGGTTTTTAGGTTGTGTCCTAACTCCCGTTAGTGTGCACTAACCCGATTAATGATTGTTTCACGATAAATCGGTGGAATTTCTATTGTATCGCACTCTTTAACGATTAATGACGATTTAAAAAATATCGGACGATATTTTAAATCGTCAAAAAATGATTCACATCCCTAGTACTGGAAATACCACATTCTTGTAGATGGTAGAGGAGAATACGATGATCAATAGTATCAAAAGCGGATGATATATTCAAAGAAACTAGAATGAATTGAGAACCATCATCTATGCCTCTTCTGACAGAATCTGTGAGAGAGATAAGAAGTAATTGGGTGCTAAGACAATGACGGAAACCAAACTGATGTGGATCAAGGATGTCATGTTTTTGAAGGTAGTGAGCTGAGAAAGAACTGATGATGCAAGATTTTTGGTAAAAAAAAAAAGGAAGAGCTGAAATGGGTCTGTAATTGGTGGGGTCATTGTGATCAAGATGTGTTTTTTTTAGCAGTGGACGTACAATGCTTTTCTAAGCAGGAAGAAACAATACTTTCAGTTAGAGAAGAGTTGATTAATTGGGCAAAGATGGGAAATAAAGTTTCTTTAACTGCTTTGAAAAGAGCAGAGGAGCAAAAGAAGTGTGGGCAGAGAGTAGTATTGGATTTAATAATAAGCTGGTTGACCTCAAGGGAGGAGACATACTCAAAAGTATCCCAGATTGAAATAAGAGAAGTCGGAGAAGAATTGAACCAGTCAGGAACATTAATGAAATTTAAGCAAAGTTTTTCAATTTTTAAATTAAAAGAGACAAGAAAAGCTTCAGCTGATAAAGTTTCAGGAAGAACCGACTTAGTAGATTTGACAGAAGTTAAACATTTGGCTATATTAAACTAGCAACTGTACCTGTTCTACACCCGGGGGGCGAGCCTTTTTATTGGCACATATGCTCTTGTATGGAAGCGTTAGCTGAAAAGGAAAAACTAAATTGTTTTCATCCAGGGCAAGGGACATGGAGGCACATTTGCTAAAACCAGGGCTGGCAAAGTTTATTTACCAAGCTGTCTCTCGTACTCCCCCACATCCCCTCTCCTCTCTCACATACACATTCTCTCTCACCGGCATCCCCCTCCCCTCATATAGGCTCCCTCTCTCTGAAACCCACACTCACGCATCCCCCCCACCCTCTCTTACCTCCCATGCTCTCTCTCATACCCTCCCCACCCCCTCTTAACAACCATGCTCTCTGTCACCCCCCCTCTCACACACACATTCTCTCTCACCGGCATCCCCCCCCCTCATGCTCTCTCTCATACCCTCCTGCTCTCTGTCACCCTCCCCTCCCCGACACACATTCTCTCTCACCTGCATGCTGTGGGACCTGCGCCGTTTGCGGCAAAGATGAAGGCCCGGCGTGCCGTTCACGGCACACGGGGGCCTTCCATTTTTGCCTTGAGCAGAAAATAGCAGCAGAGACCCCGGCATGCCGCGAACAGAGCACGTCCCGTGGCACACCCACCGTTGGCGAAGATGAAGGCCCGGGCGTGCCGATCGTGGCAAATGGGGGCCTTCCCTGTTCACCGTGAACGGTGCACTGGGCCTTCATCTTCGCCGCAAACGGAGAGTGTGCCGCGGGATGCACTCCGTTTGCAGCATGCCAGGGTCTCCTCTGCTATTTTCTGACTGTCCCGCGATGGCTGCTGTCCTTCCGGTTTTGAATAGTCTTCCGGTGAGGGAGGAAATCGGCGAGGTGAGGGAGGAAATCTGCGGGAAGAAGGAATTCTGCGCAAAATCTGCATTTCGCAGTAGCGCTGAATTCCCCCCAGGAGTATCTCTTGCAGCTGGTGTTGTGACATGGCCGTTGTACGGCGTGTTTGAGCCTCCAAGACAGCCAGGGAGCTGCCTGTGCCATCTTTCGGTGGGCTGGGGAACATGCATGAGCACTGACGGACACACTACCAAGCCCGATATATTATGGATAATGTTTTGGGATTGTATCCAATTTTATTGATTAGATTGGAATAGTAAAATTTTAGCATTTAGAATCATGGTTTGATAAGTTTTGAGGCATGTCCTAAAGTCTTGATTGGAAGAAGTGGAAGGTTTTTTACGCCAGAGTCTTTCAGGTTTTCTAAGAACTTGCCAGGCAGGTTTAATGGAATTATTGACCTATGGTTGACAACTTTTATAGGAAGAGGAAATTGACTTCAAAGGAGCTAGCTTGTTAAGAGTAGAGTCAAGAAATGAATTCCATTTGCAGATGGCATTGGAGATATCGAGACTAGCAATACTTGTACTGAAAGTAGAAAGATCAGTGTCAAATGCAGAGCTATCGATGATACCATGTTTAAGTTAATGTAAATCAGTTATTTACTTTCTCAGATAAAAGAAGAGTTGCGATTCGGCCCGTGGCAGTAGCCACAAGCTGCCTCTTACCTTCGCGGCCCAGAGGCCGCAGAAGCCGGGGCCTTTCCCACAGCAGGAGCCGCCCCTGGACCACCCAAGTAACTTCTCTTCTTCATGGCAGGAGCCGCCGACATTGTCCTCGCTTTGCGGCCGGGGAGGGCCTTGTCCCCGACCTCTGCTATGGCTTGGGGCACCCCCAGCCTGTCTTCAGTGGCATGACGCCACTCCAGCATCGGGGCCTGCCTGCGGCCCTTCTCCAGCTCCTCCTGCTCCCCTGCTGCGGCCGGCAGCATGGCCGCTGTCCAGGGTCCTGGACTTCCTGTTCCTGCCCCTCCTAAGGGGCGTGGCCGTGCCTCTCTCCCCTTCTTAAAGGGTCAGGGAGGTGTGGTGCTCCTGGTAGCTCCTTCCAGGGAGTTGCAGCATCAGCCCTACAAAAAGGCTCTTCAATCATTCACTCGGGGCCTTGGCAGGGAGCTAGACATCTGGGATTAGCCCTCCTAGGACTCCTCCACTCCCTGTTCCTGCCTGGCATTCCTGGTCTCTGGATTTCATGTCTCATCTTCCAAGTGGTCCTGATGTTTCGTCTTCCAAGTGGTCCTGAAGCTTCATCTTCCAAGTGGTCCTGATGTTTTGTTTTCCAAGTGTTCCTGATGCAAGTCTCTTGTTGAGCCCGGCTTTTAACCTCCCTTCCACTGAGTCCCGCTTCAGTGCTCCGGCTCAGAATTCCCAACTCTGGGTACCTGGCTCCGAGACCCATCTCCGAGCTTCTTCCTTGAACTGTGTCCGGGTCTTCGGAGCTCCTTGCTCTTGCCTCCATCTCCTCAATGTGTGAGTTCCAAGTCTTCGTCTTCATTCCAAGATCCAAGCTCCAGTGCCTTTGGCCTTCGTCTACCTTACGTCCTGCCTCATGTCCTGCCTGCCGCCTCTGCTGCTCCCTGTGGCAGGTCCAAAAGGGCTTGGAGTAGTCAGAGAACCACTCAGAGGCCAACCTTGCAAGGTTGGTCTCACCAAGGCGTGCAGGTTGGCAGAGGTCTGGTCATCTCCACTCCCAGACAAGGTACGTCTTGCCGCACGGGCACACACCTCTCGCCCCCTAGCGCTCTTCCCATCCCGTCGCAAGGGATGGGAAGAGCGCTGGGGGGGCGATGGGAAGAAGGACCAGGGGGCACTCCATGAAGTTAGCAAGTAGCTCATTTAAAACAAATCGAAGAAATTTCTTTTTCACTCAGCACATGGTTAAACTCTGGAATTCATTGCCAGTGGATATGATTTCAGCAGTTAGTGTTACTGGGTTTAAAAAAGGTTTGGTTAAGTTCCTAGAGGTTACATTCATAAACTGCTATTATGGTAATTAATAAGCAATAGTAGCTTGTGATCTTTTGTTTTAAATGAATGCATATCCCTAACCACTACTGCAGCTAGCTTGCAGACAGAAAATGCTACTGCTACTTTCCTCTCCCTCTTCTCGGCCATCACTGGGAATTCAAAAGCTCCTTAGGCAACCTTTTTCTCCACTTTCATTAGTTCAGAGTTTCTCCAGCTCCTATTGGCTCCTGGGGTCTGTTGACCCCTTGTTTCTCCATGCAGCTCCCCCTTCCCTTTTCAGCTTGTCTCTTTTGCTCGTTAGCCACTTGGGAATGGGCTCTTTAGTCAGCAGCTCAAAGATGTAAAAGGAGCTGTTTTAATCTAGTTCTTTTTCTCACAGCCAGGACAAGTTTCAGGCTGAATGCTGCACAGCTTTCAGTTTTGGCAACAAGTACTTAATTCTTTCTTGTTATGGTGCCAGGGCAACTAGAGACCCCAGGCTCAGTAAAACAAGTCTGAAGCAGCACTCTAAAAGGAAGAAACCGAATTTGGCTTCCTGTCCAAGTTCCTTGTCTTGCTATAATATAAGCTCATGGGGGAGGGGGGGGGAGGCACCTTGTGAGAACTGGGTCACAGCTATTTGCAATTTACCCTCAGATTGTATGCCGAGAAGGCTGATGTACTTTCAAAGCCACTCTTGTAACATTCTGTCCCTGGTAGATGCAGGGGATGGGGGTATGCAGGGGGAAAAAAATAGTTTTCCTGTTCATTTTCAGGAGAAATTTTCCCACAAATTTCAGTTCAAGGAATGTTTGATTCGTTTCATTCATGTACAATGCCATACATGAAAATGGCGCCATCTGCTGAGGTGAATGCATCAGAGTTAATTAACTCTGGTGTGACCCCAGCAGACGGCGGCTGTTCAACAAGAAAAGAAGAAAGAAGAGATCTTCTTTGAAGCTGCTCTGAGGCCTGGGCTCTGGGCCTGGGCCTGACCCTAGGTTGAGGTCCAGATGATGGGAGCCAGCCTCCAGGCTGAGGGCTCGGTGTTGGGACCTGGCCTCTGGGCTGGGCCGCAGCATTGGTCCGATGCCTGGGCTCCAGCTTACACTGAGGCCCAGACATTGGAACCTGGCATTTGGGCTGGGCCGCAATGTCAGGCTTGGGTCCTGGTTTAGGCCAAGACCCAGGCATTATGGCCTGGTCTCTGGACCAGACCCTGGCATTAGGTCCGGGTTCAGGCCCCAAAAGCTTCCATGGATACCTGACAGATCAGGTGATTGGGTGGGGGGCTTGGGTCTCAGCTGAAACTCTAGTGTTGGCCTGGGCCTAGGCCGCAGGCCCTGCTTTGGACTTCGGCATATGCCCTCGTGAGGCCTAGGCCAAGGTGCCAGCATTGTACTCAGGGGAAGGCTGTGGTCTCTGCTTTGGGCCTCAGCCTCGGGCCTAAGCCTAGGCCCGATGCATTCATTTAAAATGAATGCAACAAATAAGGTTCGTTTCAGTCAGGGGGGGGCTTGATTCATTTTGGGGTCCACCGAATGAAACAAATTACTTTTATTCATCATGTTTTGTGCATTCATTTTAAATGAATGCACATCCCTAGCAGGATCTTCTCTTCCTCCAACACATGAAGCTCTTGGCTAGGTACTTTATGCAGCCATATTTTTGTGGCAGTTACCATCATTGCTTTTCAGCCTATCAGCCACATCCAATACAGGACATCATTTCTCTAGTAGCATGTAGTATCTCTGCACCAGGTGGTCACTTTGGATTCTAGCCCTGTGAGCCCTATATATCGAGGACCATTCTTGGCTTCTGCAGAACTGTGAATCTCTAGCGGGTTGCTCACATCTGAACATTAGTGGCATCATTTCTAAACAGTATGTTGATAGTGAAATCTTTTCACTCTGGAATCTTCCTTCTTTTTTCTAATACCTGCAGGTAAAGTTCAACTTTAAATGGAATGACCAACTGTGAGTTTCCTGAGATATGAATTAAAGCCTCCACATTCTAAAGGATGAAGTTTTAATTCTTTTATAATAAAACTTCCCAATGTATTATCTCTTAAGAGAAATATGCAGTTCCCTCAAATAGGTGAATCTCCTCATATATCTCACTCTGCTTTTCTATGTATGCAACTGATCTTTGCTGCTTAAATGGTGCAAAGAATAAAAGTTTATTTGTGCTTTTGCATCCTTGGTTTTCTCCTTTTGTTTTTAATATTATTGCTACTACTTAGCATTTCTATAGTGCTACAAGATGTACGCAGGATTGAACAGTGTACAGATTTCAGTACTGGAATAGCAGGGGATCTGCAGGGCAGGATTAAGGTATTGTATATTGGCAGGTGTGTGTGGGGGGGGGGGGGGGGGCTCTCAGTACTGGAATAGCAGGAGGTGCTGCAGGGTAGGATTGAGGAGCATTGGCAGAGCTGGGGGAGAAGGGGGACAGACCATATGAATACTGGAATGGTAGTGGGGTGCTGCAAGCCAGAACTGAGGTACACTGAGAGAACTATGTGCCTGTTCTGTGCCATTTTTTTACATTTTGTATATATTCTCTCTACTTTTATGTACACTGGTTTTTCTGCCTCTGCATTATGTCGTTCTGTACTTGCATCTCTCTTCCTCTGTGTGTGTATCTTTCTCTGGATCTGTTTAGAGACCTGTGAGTTAGTTCTTCTCAGACACCCTCTTTTGTCTCTTACCTTTCAATGCAGTGATTTATTTTAAACACTTTAAATGTCTTCCTGCTTTCATACATGCCCAAGCTACTTTCTTCCTGGTGTTTTCTTCCCATTTTGGGTGGGGGTGGGTGGAGGAGAACAGCTCCAAGTATGCCTTTGGTCACACTATCTGCTCCTTTATGGTCACCTCTGAGAAGATTAACCCTTTCATTAAGAAATCCTGGCCAGGGTCAAACTATCGCCTGGCCGGACCCTTCCAGCCCTTTGATCTTTCAGCTATAGAGAAATTATTAGCAAATTCTGAGCCTTCCCATGTGATTTGTTTTTGTAAATTTGTAGAAATTATTTCTAATCCTATTATGTGTCCTAGGGCAAACCTGCATTAAATATCAGAGACTTTTTTGTTCTGTGGCAGCTGGATGATAAAGGAATGCTGAATGTGTTCTGGGAATCTGACGCTTCATCAGCATTCCCTTAATCCCCCGCCTATTATGGCCCCCACCTTTCATTGATAGCACTGATGGCACTTAATTTCAGAGAAGAAACATCACACCCTGCTGTTAATGTGAATTTTGCATTTTACAGCTCTGCAGTGAAGTATTGGTACATTATTGAGGGGGCACCTTCTGAAACATTATTCAGTTGTATAGACCTATTGATGAGAGACAGGGAAATGATGTTCCTGCCTCTTCCATCGTCCCTAGAAGTTAGACACCACATTGACAAAAGTCATCCTTACAAGCCAAATTCCATCTGACAGTGCGTATCAGCCTTCACTATATTTTACTCATTGTGGTGCCAATCTTCTGTCTTCCCAATGACATTTTTGTAAAGAGAGAGTGGATGTCCTAGAGACTCTGTTCCCTACAATTTCCAAAGCCTGCTGGTGAATAGAAAGGCAGGTATAAGGCATTGCTGCACTGCTGCTGTCCTCACATATTGACTAGAAATTAAGACAACAGTCCTTTTCTCACCTTCCATCTCTGAATCCCATTTCCTGATTGCTAGGACAACAGGCATTTGAAGCTGGAGGGCATGAGACCAAACAAACCCATCCTGATAGGGAATTTTTCTACTTTATAATTCATGTTGAAAATGTCTGCATGTTTGTATATAATGAAACAAAATCTTTCTATACAAACTTAATTCTAACTCACTATATTCTTTTATTTCCTAGGTAGTGTCAAGGAAAGAAGCAAAAATCAAAAATAAAGAAGGAAAATACTTCAGACGTAGCATGGTTCACTGGAACACCTAATACTCTGTTGATGAGGGTTGTTATCATCGTTCTGAAAAACCTCCTTGGTTTCAATTTTCACCTTTTTCTGTTCTAAATTTTATTGTGATTAGAATGTATATGACTATTGTTTTTTTTTAAGTTTAACAATATTAGAATTAAGGGAAAAGAATAAAGCTTTATCCTGGTGACTCTTTCGGGGACAGTCTGTGTAAAAATCTCAGTACTACAAAAATGTTCTTTAGTTCATATTTTTCATCTCCATTTATATTAAAGTGTGCTTAACAACAAATCTAGCATTCAAAATTGACTATTATCCTATAATAAAAATGACACAGTATTTTCCTCAGCCAAACTATGCTGTATCTGAGTTCTTTTCCTCCTTGATTTTTTATTTTTGTTTCATTCCTTGACACTACCTGGGGATAAAAGAATATGGTGAGTTAGAATTAAGACTGTAGGAAGAGAGATTGATTTGTACCCTTCCTTTCCTAGGTATATATTCTTTTTATATAGTGAAACACAAATAAACAAATGCATACATAAACATATATATGTCTTAGTCCTTTATATGCCACTGGGTTTAATATCGAAAATACATGAATTCTTATTTGAGCAAAATTAAAAAAAAAAAGATGTTTCATGGTACAGAGAGCAGTAACATTCACCATCTATCACAGAAACCGGGAATCATATAATATGATGACAGATAACAATCATAAAGCCTACCTAGTCTACCCAATTTACTTGCAGGTGCAATGCCACAGAGTATAGACTCTAGGTGATGATCTCTGCCCTTCCAGTCAATAGGGATCTTCTGTACTTATCCCATATATTCTTGAATTCTGTTGCTTCTTCTTCCTCTATTTTTTTTCCACTGGGAGGATATTTCATGCATCCACTGCCCTTTCTGTGAAGGAATATATTCTAATATTACTCCTGAGTCAACTCCCTCTTGGAGCTTCTAAGCATGATCTTTTGTTCTAGAAATTCCTTTCCCTTGAAAAATGTTTGCTTCTTGTATATTATTTATCTCTTCAAGGTTACATAGTAACATAGTAAATGATGGCAGAAAAAGACCAAAATTGACCATCTAGTCTATCCAACAAGGTTTTTAAGGTTGGAACTGCTGCTCCATGCAGATTACTCTAAGGAAAAGGAGGCCCCATCCAAGCCGTAAAAGCAAGTAAAGGCCATACCTTCCCCCGTTCTACATTTTAGGGTGAATTTTAAAAGCTCAGCGCACACATTAATTAGGGGATGTGAAAATAAATCAGGCTTGTGTGTGCCAAATAGATTTTAAAAGCCATCGCGATACGCACGTATCACCCACAGCGCGTACATCTTAGAAAGTTTTCAAAAAGGGATGGGGTGTGGGCATGGCCTGGGTGGGGCATTGGTATTTTGGGGCATGAATCTGTGATGTGCACATAAATACTGTTGCAACCTGATGTGCACTGAAGCCCCTGTCACATAACTTTACTTCTGTATGGATGACGTGAAAGTTAAAAAAATAAAGAAAACTAGGCAGATCTGTAGGGTTTTAAGGATCAAAGATAACTGGGGAAAGTGAAAGCTATTAAACCAGGGGGTTTGGAGGACCTATTTCAATTAGGCGAACTGGGGATGAACTGGTAAAACTGGGAATAGTGTTGGCGTGCGCCCCTTTTAAAATCCCCCGATTTATGTAGCAGAAGTGGCATTTGCATGCATATGCAGGTGCTCACTTAAAATATAGGAGTAGATATTTGGACGCCTGATTTTATAACATGTGCGTGCAGCCTTACTCACTTTCAGTTTTTCTAGGTCCAACCAAACACTCTCTTCTGTGAGTGGGGCAGTATTTACTCCATACCAATGTGAACTCTTACAAACCAGAAGTGGTCTTCCTCCATTGTCTTCTTTATTAAGCACCAAACTGAAGTATTTGTTTAATATTTCTGCTTTTTCTTTGTCTCTCTTTCTCTACACATTGCTCGTTGCTCTTTTCGCTCTTACAGTTCCACCTCAGTCGTTCCTTCTTTCTTTGGTATACTGGTAAACTGTTTTTCTTCTTGCTTTACCTTTTTAACAATCCTTTCTCCCACTTGAGTTTTTGCCATCCTGATTTCTTTCCTCGTCTCTTTTAACTTCCCCAGATACTCTTCCCTGTGTTCTTCTTTCTGAGATGCTTTGTAATTTTCAAATGCTAATCTTTCTGACTTTATTTTTTTTAGCCATGTCTTTGGAGAACCAAATCAGTTTCCTTTTCCTGATTCTTTTATTTACATTTATTACATAAAGATTTGTTGCCATTAGTATAGATCCATTGTTTTTTCTGTTCACCTATTTTATTCCAGCCTTCTAGTTCCTCCTAAAGGTATTTCCCAGCACTTTTGAAACCAGGACTTTGATCTTTCTTTGACTTCTAAGAACATAAGAACATAAGAAATTGCCATGCTGGGTCAGACCAAGGGTCCATCAAGCCCAGCATCCTGTATCCAACAGAGGCCAAACCAGGCCACAAGAACCTGGTAATTATCCAAACACTAAGAAGATCCCATGTTACTGATGCAATTAATAGCAGTGGCTATTCCCTAAGTAAACTTGATTAATATCTGTTAATGGACTTCTCCTTCAAGAACTTATCCAAACCTTTTTTGAACCCAGCTACACTAACTGCACTAACCACATCCTCTGGCAACAAATTCCAGAGCTTTATTGTGCGTTGAGTGAAAAACTTGCTAACTTCTTGGAATGCCCCCTAGTCCTTCTATTATTCGAAAGTGTAAATAACCGAGTCACATCTACTCGTTCAAGACCTCTCATGATCTTAAAGACCTCTATCATATCCCCCCTCAGCCGTCTCTTCTCCAAGCTGAACAGCCCTAATCTCATCAGCCTTTCCTCATAGGGAAGCTGTTCCATCCCCTTTATCATTTTGGTTGCCCTTCTCTGTACCTTTTCCATCGCAACTATATCTTTTTTGAGATGCGGCGACCAGAATTGTACACAGTATTCAAGGTGTGGTCTCACCATGGAGCGATATAGAGGCATTATGACATTTTCCATTTTATTAACCATTCCCTTCCTAATAATTCCTAACATTCTGTTTGCTTTTTTGACTGCTGCAGCACACTGAGCTGATGATTTTAAAGTATTATCCACTTCTCTCTGTTTTCTCTGTTATATCAGACTATTCCATCTGATAATCACTGGTGCTCAGCTGGGCACCTACCTAGATATTAGAGATGTCTCCATTCATGAGTACCAGGTTCAGTATCATCTCTCCCCCCATGGGCTCCATCATTATTTGTTTGAGCAGAGTACTTTGAAGGATATCCATAATCTAATTCTTACAGATTCTTCCAAATGGATACTCCAATCCATACCCGGCAGGTTAAAATCTCCAACACCTTTCCCTTCCTTCCTCCCTTTTGGATATTTTTGGCCAGATCTCTGTCCAGTTCTTCTGTCTGAGTCATAAGCCTGTAGACCCCTACCAGTGTACATTGAAGTGCCATTGTCTCTTTTTAAGATATCCTGCAGTGCTTCCTCCTTTCCCCATGTTCCTTTCATTTCTGTTTTAACATAAAGAGCTATTCCTCCCCCTTTTCTGTTATCTAAAACCTTCTTCAACAGATTATATGCTGTTATGGTTGTATCCTATCCATGAAACTCACTGAACCACTTTTATGTAATAATAACAATATCAAAGTCTATATTTATCAAATCCTGCCTCTCCTCTCTTCTGACTAGGTTCTTAAATCTTATCTCAATGGGATTTTTGAGTGGACCCTGCACTTTATTAGTTGCCTTTCTCTGGACCTCCTCTAGTACATATCCTTTCAGAGACAGTATTTCAGATAATGTCTCACCAGTAATTTATACAGAGTCATTATCACCTCCTTTCTTTACTGGTTTTGCCTATCTTTTTGTAGAGGCAGGACGTTGGCATCTCCCTCGAGAGGGGAGCGTCACGTCGGAGGCTCGAGCAGGCCTGAACGCGGCGCCAGTGGCCTGGGCCAGGGCAGAGGTAAGTGAAGGTCCCGGGGCACGGCCCGGGTCCGCAACAGTACCCCTCCTTCTACGCCCCCTTCCCGGGGGCTTGGGCTTGGTGGGATGATCCAAATGGAATTGATGTAGGAGACTTTTGTCCAGGATATGAGATGAAGGTTCCCACGAATTCTCTTCAGGGCCGTAGCCCTCCCAGGAGAGGACATACTCCCACCGACGACGGTGGAATCGGACATCCAGGACATCTTTCACGGGATACGTGTCACCCTGTTCGGCGGTAGAGGTGGTCGGTTCTGGAGGCTTGGTCTGGAATGGAGAGAGGACCACTGGCTTGAGCAGGGACATGTGGAACACATTTTGGATCCTCAGGGTGGACGGAAATTGTAGCCAGTAGGACACTGCCCTAATACATTCCATCACAGTGAAGGGACCGATATAGCGGGGCGCCAACCTCATGGAGGGGATGTGTAGCTGAATATTCTTGATACTTAACCATACCTTACTCCCCGGTTGGAAGACCGGTGCAGGTTGTTGGGTCTGTCTGCATATTCTTTAAACTTGGCAGCTGTCCGACGAAGTTTCTCCTGGGTGGAACTCCAGAGATGGCGCAGTTGTCGGGCCGTTAGTTGTACTGCTGGAGACGATACCATCAGAGGCAACGGTAACAGAGGTTTGGGAGTCTTCCCATAGACCAATTGAAAAGGGGAGCGGTTGGTTGCAGAGTGTTTATGGCGGTTGTATGAGAACTCTGCCCAGGGTAAGAAGGCGACCCAGTCATTTTGGAGATCTCCGATGAAGGCCCGGAGAAAGGACTTTAAGGTTCAGTTGGTACGCTCAGCTTGGCTGTTGCCCGGGGGTGAAAGGCGGTAGTCAGATCGAATTGCACTCCGAACCTCTTGCAAAGGGCCTTCCAGTATTTCGCTGTAAACTGAGGACCACGGTCAGAAGCGATGTGCAAAGGAAGCCCGTGCAATTGGAAGATATGCTGAGTAAAAAGGTTGGCTAACTCTGGTGCTGTAGGTAGTTTAGCAAGAGGCACGAAGTGAGCCATTTTCGAGAATCGGTCGACCGTGACCCAGATCACGGTCTTCCCATCCAAGGGAGGCAATTCCACAATAAAGTCCGTGGACAGATGGGTCCAGGACTCAGTGGGTATGGGTAGCGGCTGAAGGAGGCCCCAGGGGTGACCCTGCAAGGGTTTCTGCCGGGGGTAGGACATGATTGGACGTAGAGCCGAACGTCTCTCTTGATTTGCGGCCACCAGTAGAACTCAGTCAGAAGTTCTAGTGTCCGGGCAGTTCCTGGATGTCCCGTTGTCAGGGAATCATGGGCCCATGCTAACACCTTCCTTCGTGAACGAGCGGGTACCGCTGTCTTACCCATGGGGACCACCTCAGATGTGGCTAAAAGAACTTTGGCTGGGTCCAGGATATATTGAGGTGTGTCGATGGCATCGTCAGTCTCCGTCGTGCGGGAGAGAGCATCCGCTCGTACATTCTTTGCTGCCGGTCTGTAATGGAGGGAAAAATTGAACCGGATGAAAAAGAGGGACCAGCGTACCTGCCATGGGTTAAGGCACTGAGTGCGGCACAGGTAGTCTAGGTTTTTATGGTCGGTGTAAACAAGCACCGGGTGCTGGGCTCCCTCCAACCATTGGTGCCATTCTTGGAATGCTAACTTGATGGCCAGTAGTTCTTTGTCCCCTATGCCATAGTTTCTTTCTGCAGAGGAGAACTTGCATGAGAAATAGGAGCATGGCAGGGATTTACCATTCTTGAACAACTGGCTTAAAACAGCTCTGACTGCCATGTCGGAAGCGTCAACCTCCACGATGAATTGGCATTGAGGGTCCGGGTGCCGGAGGCAGGTGTCCTGGTGGAAGGCGTTCTTGAGGTCCTGGAAGGCTTGTACGGCGGCAGCCAACCATTTCCTAGCATTGGCCCCCTTCCTAGTGAGAGCCGTCAGCGGGGCCACCATGCTGAAATAGTGTGGGATAAATTGCTGGTAGAAGTTGGCAAAGCCAAGGAACCACTGTAGTGCCTTGACTCCCACAGGCTGAGGCCAATTCTTGATGGCTGCGACCTTCTCTGGATCCATATGGAACCCTGCAGAGGATACGATGTACCCCAGAAAGGGTAGCGACTCCTGTTCAAATTGACACTTCTCCAATTTGGCATAAAGCCGATTCTCTCGCAGTTTCTGAAGTACTTGGCGGACATCCTGGCAGTGTATCTCCAAGTCCTTGGAATATATTAGCACGTCATCAAGGTAAACAATCACTGAGGTGTGCAGCATTTCCCTGAGTACCTCGTTCATGAGGTTCTGAAACACAGCCGGGGCATTGCAGAGGCCGAAGGGCATGACGAGATGTTCGTAATGGCCATCTCTTGTGTTAAATGCTGTCTTCCACTCATCTCCAGGCCGAATTCTCACCAGGTTATATGCCCCCCGGAGATCCAATTTTGTGAAGACCTTGGCTCCTTGTAGCCAATCCAATAGTTCTGGAATCAAAGTAGCGGGTAGTGGTCACGCCGCTTAATGCTGTTCAGGCTGCGGTAATCGATACAGGGTCGAAGGGACCCGTCCTTTTTACCCACGAAGAAGAACCCGGCTCCGGCCGGGGAATTGGACAGTCTGATGAACCCTCTGTCCAAGTTTTCTTTGATATAGGCGGACATGGCCCGGGTCTCTGGGAGCGATAGTGGGTAAACCCGTCCTCGAGGTGGTGTGGTGCCTGGGATCAGGTTGATCGCACAGTCGAATGGCCGATGCTCGGGAAGCAGTTCAGCCTTCTCTTTCAAGAACATGTCTCGGAAGGCGTGGTACTGAGGTGGTACCGCTAGTGGTGTTGTCAAAAGTGGTACCAGTGGTTGAGGCCGGGCAGACAGACACTCATTAAAGCAGGTCAGACCCCAGGACGTGATCTGGAGGGAGTCCCAACTGATCACGGGAGAGTGCTTCCAAAGCCATGGCAGGCCTAACACGACTGGATGTATGGATTTCTCCAGGATGAGGAATGAGATCTCCTTGACATGTAGGAGTCTGGTGCGTAGCATTAGTGAGCGAGTTCGAGTGGAAATGGTTCCCGGAAGTGGGGTCCCCTGGATCAAAGACACTCGTATGGGGGTTTCTGAGGTTGGACTCCAAGCTGGAGTTGCTGTACCAGGTCCAGGAGGATAAAGTTCCCCCCGGCTCCAGAGTCTACCAGGGCTAGGGTGTTGAAGTTCCCATCCAGGAGGATCAAGGTTACCGGAACGGTACACGGGGAGGCGGAGGTGATGTTACCTAGATTTAACTCCCCGACTGATTCTAGGTCCGAGTGTTTCCCGGACGCTCGTGACAGCGGGCAAGGAAGTTCCCCTTGCCCCCGCAATATAAACACAGGGCCTGGGCCCGGTGCCTTCTCCTCTCCTCTTGGGAAATAGGGCCCCAGCCCAACTGCATGGGTTCTGCATCATGCAGCCCTGGGGAGGCAGGAGGAGAATGCCTGGTTCAAGGATGCGTGGTTCCGGAGCTCCCAAATCCCTGAACGTGCCTCCTCTCCCGGAACCGGCGTTGGATGCGGCGGTCTACACAGCCAGCTAGGTCAATTAGATCATTCAGGTCGTCCGGGAGATCTCTGGCAGCCAACTGTCCTGAAGTCGTGGAGAGAGTCCCTCCAGGAATATGCCTTCTCCAGTTCAGCTCAGCAGCAAGGGTCTGGAACTCCACGGCATACTCCACCAAGGGGTGGTTACCCTATCGTAGCTGGAGTAATTCAGATGCGGCTGTGGGTCCGCGGGAGGGCTCATCAAAGATCCATCGGAAGGATGTGACAAACTGAACCAAGTTGGCTAAGCGGGGATCCTGACACTCCCATAGGGAAGAGGCCCAAGCCAAGGGCCTCCCATCCAACAGGGAAATAATGTAACTTGTTTTGACCCAACATTTAAACTGTAATACTACTGTAATTATAATTTTTCTTTAATAGAATTTTGATTGTAATTCATCTTGAGACTAGCTTAATTAAAGGCACAATATCCTATGTTCATAAAAAATTATTTGGAAATAAGGCAGTCTATAAATTTTGCTAAATAAATAAATTCCAAGGTCTGTGGTTTGTAAAAAAAGTTATGATATGAGGAAATGCAGGGAGAGAAGGTACCTTGGTTTCTGGTTTTTCAATAGTTTGGGCCTGGAACTTGAAAAATCCCTATGAAATCATTCTATTTTTCAACTAAAGACAGGATAATTGAGGAATGTAAATGGACCAATTTCTTGATATAATGTCCTTGCAAGGCTGGCGATAAGTATTAATATTATCACACATAAACTAGGACACATATTAGACCTAATGTTTTTAATTCTTCCATTCTGTGTTCTCATTCTCCAAATTTGCAAATTGAGAATGTACTGTGGTCTGATAATTTTTTACTTACCTTTTTTTTATCCTGTTATTATCCAGTCTGCTGTAAGTTTATCAGAAAAACTTTCCCATGCGAAGCAAACAACCATCGATCTAGACCACTGTAAGAATACTCTAGAATCTATTTTCTCTAATTTTGATGTGTCATCAGTTACAATTCCCTTGGAGAAATGGGAACATGATCTTTTATGCGTACTCGATGAAATTGCTCCTATTAACATCACCTAGCTAAGCGTATTAAAAGGGCCAATTGGTTCTTTCCCCAATTGATGAACTTGCATAGAAAGCTACACCAATTGGAAAGGCACTGGCGGTGGCTGCAAACTCCAGCAGCAGTACAGAAATGCAAGAGCCATTTGGATTTTTATTGTTTTGCATGCAATGATACTAAGAAAATGTATTTCTCAAAACAACTACACCTGGCAAATAATAATCATTGTGTTCTCTTTCATATTGTTCACATGATGGTGGCACCTCCTTAATCCAGCTGTGCCATCTCAAAGTGAGCTTGCTCTCTCGATACTATGTGAGCTTTTCATGAAGCATTTCACAACGAAGGTTTCAAATATTTGCTTTTTGCTTACAGCCTGTTCTTCACTGTCACAAATGTCTTCTGACATTGGTCATCCCTTGGGGAGCTCATTTCAACTTGTTACTAAGACAGAGGTCACTAATATTATTACCTAGATGAATCTGTCTGCTTGTCCTCCTAATCCATGCCATATCAGTTTACTAAAAAATATTAAGGATGTGATTATACCAACCATCATCAAAACTGTAAATCTCCTCCTAACAGAACATTTACCTGCCACTTTGAAACAAGTAGACATTTGTCCACTGCTGAAGTCTGAATTAGTTTCTAATGAGTTGGCAAATTTTAGGCCCATTTCATACTTATCATTTTTAGCCAAATTTATTGAATCAGCTGCTTTATGGAAGCCTGATGATTTTATTCAGGAGCAGCAGGTTTTAGATGAATTTTAATTTGATTTTAGAAAGTACCTCAATACTGAACTGCTTTGGCTGTCATATCTGGATGTGCTAAGACATGGATTAAACAATGGCCATAGCTTTGTCGTGGCATTTCTCAACATTACAGTGGTTATTTGACATTATTAATAACACAATTTTATTCTATTGCCTATGAGAGTGTGATATTGGTGGGATATTCTGGAATGGTTTTCTTCTTATCTTTCTAGAAGAATGCATAGAGTTACATTAGCAACTACCCATTCATCTTGGCAGCAGCTGGAGACTGGGGTTTCCTAGGGTTTGGCACTATCTGCTACTCTGTTTAGCATCTATATGTCTCCACTATGCAAGCTTTTAGCTGGGCTCTGTGTGGGATAACATCTCTATGCTTTTGATATTCAGTTCTTTCTACCAGTGGCAGCAATATGGTCTGAGATGCTTGGTTTAGTTTTTGTTTGTCTGCAGTACAGATAACACATAATAGACTTGCTCTCAACTTAAAGAAAACTGATGTGATGATCCTGCAAAGGGATGACAAAGTAAGTGTCCCTTCAACCAGGTTATTCTAATTGGGTGTGGGGCAAAGAATCTTGTCATGCTGGATTCTAAATTACAGATGTCAGAATAACTTAAGGCCATCGTAGAATCTGGTTACTTTAAATTATGTCTGTTCAAGCAGATAAAAACATTATTGATAACCTATGAATTTAGGGTGATGGTGCAGGCTTTAATCTTTCTATGTTTCTCATGTTTCTCATGTTCGGGGTCAGGCTCGCTTACTGTTTCTTCAGTTCTCGCAGGATTCCGCTGGGACCTGGGCTCGACAGGGCCTCCGCCCGAGGAGTTCTCACGAGCAGGGCGCCATTACAGGCCTATCCCTGCCTGGCCTTGCGCGCGCGAGGAGGGTTCTCTTAAGCGCACAGGACCCGGAAGCTCGGCTCCGCCTCGTCTGCTGACGTCACGCCCCGCTCCAGATTTAACCGGTGTCCAGTCCTCCACTAGATGCCTTGCAACGAGGTTCCCTGCTGACTAGTTGCTTCCTGTTCCTGTCCTTGCTTGCTGATTCTCGTTGTCTCTTTGGTTCCTGATCCCGGTTTGCCTGACGGACTTCTCTGCTAGCCTGCTGCCTGCCTTGATCCCGGTTTGTCTGACGGACTTCTCTGCTAGCCTGCTGCCTGCCTTGACCTCGGTTTGCCACGGACTTCTCTGCTAGCCAGCCACCCGCCTTGATCCCGGTTCGCCACGGACTTTTCTGCCAGCCTGCCGCCAGTCCTGATCCCGGGTTGCCTAGCAGCCTTCTCTGCTAACCCGCCGCCTGCTGCTACTCTGGTCTGCTTCGCGGCCCAGCCTCCAGTTCGCCGCCGGTTCAGACTCCGCCTACCTCTCTGACCTGCCTGCCTGCCAGAGAGCAACAAACAGAAGGATGCCACAAGAGCGTCTTTTTCAATCTTTAATCAAGGAGACGTAAAATAAAGTGCAAGTGCCCGACTCTGGCCGAGTTTCGCCACCTATGGTGGCTGCCTCAGGGGCTGAATAATTAAAGAACCGTGTTCAAGTGATGGTCCGGATAAAGTCAGCACTATACTTTCATCTATATCGTGTATTCACCAACAGAGTGCGTCTCCTCTAAGTGGCGAAACTCGGCCAGAGTTGGGCACTTGCACTTTATTTTACGTCTCCTTGATTAAAGTTTGAAAAAGACGCTCTTGTGGCATCCTTCTTTTTGTTGCTCTCCTACGGTTTCACTGGATCGCCTACCCTGCTGTTTCTTGGGTCCTGCCTGCCTGCCAGCCAGCAACCTGCCTTGTTCCTGGTAGCTCTCCCTGAACTATCTGACCTCTCTCCTGACCACCCACGGACTTGCCCTCTCTGGACTACCTTGACTGCTCCAGTCCCCAGGGTCTGGGTCCCTACGGGCCCCTCCCGGGGGGATTCCAGGCTCCGGGTATCCTTGCCAGGCACTGACTCCGCCCCCCGGTCTGCTCTGTGTTACCTGCAGGCCGGCCCAAAGGTCCACTTTTGCCTTACCACAGCCCAGTCACAACATTCTAAACCTCGACTATTGAAATGCACTATTACTTGGGCTCCCCAAAAAATTCCCTACATGCCCTTCAGGTCTTACAGAATTCTGCTGCCCGCTTAATATCTGGGAGGAACAAATGATTCATACTTCACTGGTTTTAAAGGAGCTTCACTGAATTTGTTTTAAAATTGTTTTACTTGTTCACAAAATGTTAAGAATCGATTCTCTCTCATGGATCAATCAAATGCTTCACATCAATAATCCCACATGTTCTCTGCAATCTCAACAAAGAGGTCTTCTTGAAGTACCTTCTATTCGATCTGTCTGCTTATCTGAGATATGGAAGCAGACATTTTCTGTTGTCAGTCCTATACACTTTCAGGAAGCTATTAAAGACTTTTTAAAACAAATTTCAGCAAGCTTTTAGTGACTGATTTTAATTTTTTCACTTAGCTAGTTTTATTTTGACATTTTTATCATGCAGCTTCTTCAGTTGTTTCTCATTTTAAATCATTTTGTCCTGTGTGTGCTATGTTGCTTGTTAATTGTGTTTGGCACCTTGTAAGCCGCTAAGAGCCTTGGATGGAATATAAACACCTAAATAAATAAATAAAATAAATAAATATAATGGTGCTCAGAACTGGTGGTGAGTACTATTAACTGTTAGCACTGAGAAGAGAGGGCCATTTTGAAAATACTATAATTATTTGTCTGTATTTTATACAGCACATTCAACACCAACTTTTTTTTTTTAGCAACCACATTTTTGTTTATTTCAGAATAGAGTTTACATTTTGTGGACTATACATTCATATATATCAGGACAAGTCTGAAGTCAACATACCAACAACCATATATGTTAAGTTAAATAAAAAGTCATGAGATCAAAGGAGAGAAAAGAAAAAAAAAACACACTAGGAAGCAGGCTTTTTAGCAAAGAAATAATCCTCAAAGACAGACCAGGTACAGTCAGCTTTTTCATATTTCCTTATATTAAATTTGTTGCTCACTCCATCTGCATCACATACCACTTGTTTGAAAACAAGTCAAGAAATGTTGACAGATTGACAGGGAACCAATTCAGAGTGATAGATTTGTGACCAGCTAACAGGAGGTGTTCTACTAACCACAAAGTGTTCTGTCAAAGCTTTTCTTTAGCATCCTTAGTCAGAGTTGACACTTTTGGGTTGTCAGGAACAGCAATACCACAAATATCAACAAGCCAGCTTCTTATTATGTGCTAATACTCAGAATGCCAACTTCACCTCTGAGGTTCTTTAATTTCCTCCAATCACTAGAGAAAAGGAAATTCATAGGAAAAAATCATGTAAAAAAAAATTTCTGAAAATAATCACTGTGAGACTTTTGAACAATTCTTAGATTTATTTATTTATTTAAGGCTTTTATATACCGACTTTCTTGATACAAATCAAATCAACTCGGTTTACATCGAACTAAGAGGTTAACCATAACCAATTAACAAGAGACAAAATTTGATGAAGCATAAAGATGTAGAACATTAGCAAGTATACAGAAAAAAGTCTTTCCCTTTCTGAATATTTGGGTAAAAGATTATTTATTTTTTTTAATTTTGATTTATATTCCGCTTTTCAGCATTTCAGCGCGGATAAAATTCAGATACAGGAGGTATTTCTCTGTCCCCAGAGGGCTTACAATCTAACAGGGTCATTTATCAAAATTAAATAGGGCATTTTTGTGCGTGTTAGGGCCCTAACACATGCGATAAATACCTCATCGCAAATTTTTCATTTGTATTCAAGTGGAAGGTGTTTTGGTGGAGTAAATGGAAATGAGGATCAGTTAGTGTGGCATGCGATAGAGTAATGCAGGTTTTAACACCAGTAATAAGTACATTTTTTTCCTGTGCTTTGTGCCTGCATTAACGGCTGAAAATGGTTTTTATTGCAAATTGTGGTTTAGAGAGAGAGAGAGAGAGAGCACCTCTGTGGAGGTTCACTTATATCTGAACTTTTTATACCATTGTAAGAGGGAGCATTATGAACTCAGGTGAGGTTTGGGGGGTGAGTTGGATTTTGGGGGGGCAGTTTTACAAGCACAGTCATATGTACGAACAGTACAGTTACCATCAGTGAAGATTTAATGTGATTTGGAGTGATGAAAGGTGAAAGAAGAATAGATTTGTACCATGTTCTCTCTATTTTGCTTGATGCACTCTCTACCTAGCTGCAATTAAGCTAGGTAGAGAGAACATAAAACACATCTACTCTTCTTTCATCTTTTATCACTCCAAATCACATTAAATCATCACTGATGGCAACTGTGCTGTTCATATGTATGTTTATTTATTTATTTAAAAACATTTATTACTGCCCTTCCTACATTTAGAGTGGGGTACAATATAAACATATACAGTCAAATGAACAGGAGAGAACAGGACATTACATAGTTCTTCAGAAAGGGGGGAGTAACATAATTCTTCAGGATGGGGGGAACAACATTTAAGCACCAAGGGAGTTCGTTCTGTTGAGGTAAGGGGCCCATAGA
The DNA here is from genome assembly GCF_901001135.1 of Rhinatrema bivittatum. Taxonomy (NCBI): domain Eukaryota; kingdom Metazoa; phylum Chordata; class Amphibia; order Gymnophiona; family Rhinatrematidae; genus Rhinatrema; species Rhinatrema bivittatum. The sequence goes on from NC_042618.1 coordinate 295,361,803, forward strand.
GTGGATAGTACCGTAGTTGGCTAAGTAGCACCCTCTGAGCAGGGACATGATGGGGGTAGTCTGCTGTCATTCAGGCTTAGGAATGCTTTTTTGAAGAGGACATTTTTTAGGACTTAAAAAAAAAATCTTTCTCGAGACACCTTACTTCTTTAGGGGGTTATTTTCCAACTCACATTATGGCGTTTTCGCATGCGCTAAGGCGTTAACGCATGGTGAGATGCTAATTTTTAAAGGGGGAGAAGTCGGGGCGGGATTTTTGTAAAAGTGGGCTGACTTCACAAAGCCATAACGCACAGTTTTAATGCCGAAAATAACTATACCTTTTTCATTAGCATTATTGCTGTATGATATGCCCATAAGGCAAATTGTGATTTTTATTTTTTTTTGCAAATTGTGTTTTGGGCATTTTTAGGCTGGGGAAAGGGAGAGAGAGAGAGTGCCTCTTGGGGTGGCACCATAGTAAGCAGCTATTTATGCTACTATAGGAGGCCCACCTAGTAACTTGAGGTGAGATTTAAGTAGTAGTCAAGAAGGTGATAAATGACAGTGGATTTATTTGAAATGGATTGTGCATTGATGAGTGCAAAGAACAGGGAAGTGGTTGCAATGATAGGGGGCATGTTGTTTAATTCAATGTTAGTGAGAGTTCTAGCTTGCAGAGTAAATTTCAAGTGGGAATTAAAGAACCCAGCCAAACCTCCTCCTCTTTACCCTAGTCTTGGTTTATGAAAGTATGAGAAGTTAGGTGGGCAGCAGTGATTGAGAATTGGAATGTCATAGTCTTTCAACCAGGTTTTGGTACCACATAGACAGTCGTAATTTCTGGAGTCAAGAAGGTGATAAATGACAGTGGATTTTTTTGAAATGGATTGTGCATTGATGAGTGCGAAGAACAGGGAAGTGGTTGCAATGATAAGGGGCATGTTGTTTAATTTAATGTTAGTGAGAGTTCTAGCTTGCAGAGTATGAAACTGCTGTAGAATAACTCCTCCACTGTAGTATCCCTGACCTGTGATTACAGGAATAGGGAACTGAGGTGGAGTAGATGGTACATTATACTCACAGTTGTCCATGATCTTAATGGTTGTGCAGTCAGTCCAGAGGCTTGAACGAGCATGCATGAAAGGGTGCACAAAGGGGCAGGCTTCTTTGTTGCACTCCTTTCTTTGTGCACCAAGGGTGTGTGCCTAATGGTGCAAGCACTTCCAGCATTGCAACCGTATAGTTGGTCCTTTGGTGGTGGGTAGGTGCAGTTGTGAGGGTAACCATGTCTCCTTCAGTCTGGGAAGGAGGGAGCATCTTACCACTGATGCCCTGCTGGTGATTCTCCCTGCTGGAGGAGAAAGCTGGTGTCAGGATAGGCAGGTTCAGTGCCGGCTGCACTGTCCGGCATCTCAGCCTGATGTCTTGGTCTGGCATTGCAGCCATGTAGTTGGTCCTTCGGCGGTGGGCAGGTGCAGTCTCGAGGATGCTGGTATTAGGACAGGCAGGTTCAGCATTGGCCATTCTGTTGGCATCTCAACCCAGCATCTCGGTCTGACATTGCCGCCATGTAGTTGGTCCATTGATGGTGGGTGGGTGGGTGCAGTCTCAAGGGTGCCGATGTCTCCTTCTTCTCTCTGGGGGGAGGGAGCATCTTACTGCTGTTGCTTGCCCTGTCCATGATTCTCCCCACTGGAGGAGAAAGCCGATATGGGGGCAGGCAGGTTCAGGGCCGGCCATGCTGCTGGCATCTCAGTCCGGTGTTGCCACCATGTAGTTGATCCTTCAGTGGTGGGCATTCATGGGTGGGTGCAATCTCAAGGGCGCCAATGTCTCTTTCTTATCTCCGGGGGGGAGGGGTTTCTTACTGCTACTGCTTGCCCTACCCCCCGCTGGAGGAGAAAGTCGGTGTTGGTGCAGGCAGATTTAGTGCCAACCTAATGTCTGGCTTCTCAACCTGGCATTGCCGCCTCTTAGTTGGTCCTTTGGCAGGTGTAGTCTCGAGGACACCGATATCTTCTTCTTCTCTCCGGGGAGGAGGGAGCATCTTACCATTGCTGCTTGCCCTGCCGATGATTCTCCCTGCTGGAGGAGAAAGCTGGTGTCGGGACAGGCAGGTTCAGTGCCGGATGCACGGTCTGGCAACTCAGCCTGACGTCTTGGTCTGGCATTGCCGCCATGTAGTTGGTCCTTCGGCGGTGGGCAGGTGCAGTCTCAAGGATGCTGATGTCTCCTTCTTATCTCTGGGGGGTGGGGGGTGGGGAGAGTCTTCCTGCTGCTGCTTGCCCTGCCGGTGATTCTACCTGGAGTGTCAGGGCAGGCAGGTTCAGTGCCGGCTATATTGTCCGGCATATCAGTCTGGTGTCTTGGTCTGGCATTGCCACCATGTAGTTGGTACTTCAGCAGTGGGCGGGTGCAGTCTCGAGGGTGCTTATGTCTCCTTCTTCTCTCCTGTTTTAGTAGGTTTGAAGCTCCTGGAGCACAAGCCTAGCCATCTTGGAGGGGGGGGGGGGGGGGAGAGAGAGAGAGATGGACTCTCTACCTGGGTAACATCAAGCTAGGTGGAGAGAACATTGCACAAATCTATTCTTTGGGTGAGTTTCTTCTCTCCGAAGGTCATCAAATCTTCACAAGATTTGTTCTGTTCGTTTATCTCACGTTGAATGTCAAAGTGGCTCCTAACCCCCTACACTAATACCTAAACGTCACCTCGAGTTACTAGGTGGGCCTCCTATAGGGATATAAATACCTATCTAGGGAGAGGGCATGTCGTGTTATTTTTCTGATTTATATATTCCACCTTCTTGCAGCTGCCTCTTTGAGGGTGCGTCAGGCATTTGGAGAGGAAAGGATAATAGGTGAGTTAGTAGTTGGTAGTTAGTTGGAGGCATTTAGCAAGTTCTGATTAAGGTGTCCTGTGGCTTGTTTCTAATTTGTTTCCCTTTCCCTTTCCCTTGGTCTGTGTGTGAAAGTTGTTGTTAGTTTGTCCTGTTTGTCTGTCTGTCATAGTGTTTTGGTGAGGCGTGGTGGTGGTGATTTGGAGGTGGAGTGGTGAGGCGTGGTGGTGAGGTAGAGGAGGAGTGGTGAGGCATGGTGATGGTGAGGTGTGGTGGTGAGGCAGAGAAGTGAAGAGGTGTGGTGGTGAAACACAGGAGGAGTGGTGAAACGTGGTGTGTTAAGTGGAGAGGATGGAGCATGAGAGCATGGTGAGAGAGGAGAGGACAGGAATTAGGAGTGGAAGAAAGGGGATGGGAGGATGAGGGTAGGAGTGCTAGGTGGAGGAGTAGGAGTATTGACAGGGACAAGAGTAGAAATAGGCAGTAGGGAAGGGATAGGAGGAGGCAGAAGGGGAAGGGAATAGGCAGGCAAGTATGGAGGGAGAAGGATGTCAGGCTAGCGGTAGACAGAAAGGGCAGAGGGAAAAGGAGTTTGGAGGGCAGGGACAGGAGGGGGGAGGAAGGGAGGAGAGTGGAAGTGAGAGAGAGGAAAAAGAGGGCACCTTTCCAGAAGCAGAAGTGGCACCCTATTCTAGAAGCCAGGCAGCAGGGCATACTTATCTGAGACTTTGAAGTTCAGAGTGGAGGACAATGAAATGATTATCACAGGGGTCCTCGAACATTACGCCCTGCTCTTCGGTAACTGTGCGGCCAGGACATTGAGGGCATCCTAGGGCTAGATCTGGTGTACCATTGCCCAGGTTATACACAGGCACAGTGGCATGAAGGGAGTGGGGAGCAGGTGGCCTATAGGTACCCTGACATAAAGGTCCAATTGAAAACAATGGGGTCAAATAGGAACACGTATATATATGGCAGAATGGAAGAGGACCCCCTTATGCGATAGTGCTGACACTAATGGAGGAGCACCTCATCCAAAGGCTGGGACTGGATATGTTTGATGGAAGGCTGAGCGGCTGGACACCACATGAGCTGGAGCAGTTAAGTTCATTTCACCTGTAATTAACAGGGCTGCCACATCATTTGGCATAAGATAGTTACATTGATTGAGATGGCTTTGTTGCTTATGTCTTCTTTATTTCCACAGCTCTCATCCAGGAGTCTGCTGGTCCCAGCCATCAAGCCCCAGGGACCTGCAGCACAGCAGCCATTTTCCGAGCCCCCTTGATGAAGATGCACAGACACATGTCATCAAGGAAGAGGAGGAGGAGCAGTAGCACCATACTCTTGAGCACAGGCAGATGCAGGAATTCCTCGGCTCAACAAGCCTATTTAATATAAGCCTAAATATATCATACTTCATGGAGGAACCCAACCTGCAGTGGGAGCCATAAGAACATAAAAACATGCCATACTGGGTCAGACCAAGGGCCCATCAAGCCCAGCATCCTGTTTCCAACAGTGACCAATTCAGGCTATAGGTACCTGGCAAGTATCCAAAAACTAAGTCTACCCCATTCTACTGATGCTAGAGCCTGAGGAGAGCTGTCAACAATCAAGTTCTAAGTCAACTTGATTGATAGCAGGTAATGGACTTCTCCTCCAAGAACTTATCCAAACCTTTTTTAAACCCAGCTACACTAACTGCACTAACCACATCTCCTGGCAACAAATTCCAGAGTTTAATTGTGCATTGAGTGAAAAAGAACTTTCTACGATTAGTTTTAAATGTGCTACATGCTAACTTCATGGAGCGCCCCCTAGTCCTTCTAATATCTGAAAGAGTAAATAACCAATTCACATTTACCTATTCTAAACATCTCATGATTTTAAAGACCTCTATCATATCCCCCATCAGCCTTCTCTTCTCCAAGCTGAACAGACCTAACTTCTTAAGTCTTTCCTTATAAGGGAGCTGTTCCATCCCCTTTATCATTTTGGTCACCCTTCTCTGTACCTTCTCTATCGCAATTATATCTTTTTGAGATGCGGTGACCAGAATTGTGCACAGTAGTCAAGGTGAGGTCTCACCATGGAGCGATACAGATGCATTATGACATTTTCCGTTTTATTCACCATTCTCTTCCTAATAATTCCTAACATTCTGTTTGCTTTTTTGACTGCCGCAGCACACTGAGCTGACACTTTCAATGTGTTATCCACTATGATGCCTAGATCTCTTTCCTGGTTGGTAGCTTCTAATATGGAACCTAACGTTGTGTAACTATAGCATGGGTTATTTTTCCCTATATGCATCACCTTGCACTAATCCACATTAAATTTCATCTGCCATTTGGATGCCCAATTTTCCAGTTTCACAAGGTCCTCCTGCAATTTATCACAATCCGCTTGAGATTTAACTACTCTGAATAATTTTGTATCATCTCCCTCCTCCAATTAAGCCACCACAACCTCTGTCGAGTACACCATGTCGCAAGCATGAGGCAGGAGGCAATCAGCAGGATCAGTCCACCAGCCCCCAAATGCTACTTTCGGAGGCCAAAATGTTAGCTCAAGTACCACCACTGGCACCAGCACGAGCACCAGCACTAGCACCACACCGATTCCAGCACCAACAGAGAACTTAATAGAGATGTGAATTGTGTGATCGATCGTCTTAACGATCGATTTTGGCTGGGGGGGGGAGGGAATCGGATCGTCGCGGTTTTGTTTTTTTTAATATCATGTAAATCGTAAATCGGGGGAGGGCGGGAAAACCGGTACACTAAAACAACCCTAAAACCCACCCCGACCCTTTAAAATAAATCCCCCACCCTCCCGAACCCCCCCAAAATGTCTTAAATTACCTGGGGTTCAGTGGGGGGGGGGGGTGTCCCGGTGTGATCTTCCACTCTCGGGCCATGGGTGCGTTGATAGAAATGGCGCCGGCGCCATTTTGGTTCCTGTCCCCCAACGTCACGAGCGTAGGAGATCGCTCCCGGACCCCCGCTGGACCCCCAGGGACTTTTGGCCAGCTTGGGGGGCCTCCTGACCCCCACAAGACTTGCCAAAAGTCCAGCGGGGGTCCGGGAACGACCTCCTGCACTCGAATCGTGTTGCCGTATTGCAAAATGGCGCCGGCCGTACGGCCATACGGCCGGCGCCATTTTGCAATACGGCAATATGGCCATACGGCCAGCGCCATTTTGCAATACGGCAACACGATTCGAGTGCAGGAGGTCGTTCCCGGACCCCCGCTGGACTTTTGGCAAGTCTTGTGGGGGTCAGGAGGCCCCCCCAAGCTGGCCAAAAGTCCCTGGGGGTCCAGCGGGGGTCCGGGAGCGATCTCCTACGCTCGTGACGTCGGGGGACAGGAACCAAAATGGCGCCGGCGCTAGGGCAAAGGTAGCGCCGGCGCCATTTCTATCAACGCACCCGAGGCCCGAGAGTGGAAGATCACACCGGGACCCCCCCCCCACTGGACCCCAGGTAATTTAAGACATTTTGGGGGGGTTCGGAAGGGTGGGGGATTTATTTTAAAGGGTCGGGGTGGGTTTTAGGGTTGTTTTAGTGTGCCGGTTTTCCCACCCTCCCCCTTCCCCTCCCCCTTCCCCCGATTTACGATTTTTGACGATAAATTGGGGGAATTCCTATTATATATCGCCTCTAACGATTTTTGACGATTTAAAATATATCGGACGATATTTTAAATCGTCAAAAAACGATTCACATCCCTAGAACTTAATGCATGAGGAGCTGAACTGGTTGTAAAGGAGGCATGGGGTACACCTCCACCACATAGGGGAGAGCTAGTGAGCCTGAGGAGAGCTGTCAACAATCAAAACACCCAGGCTCTGCATGATCAGATGGCAGCACACACACAAGCTCTGACAATGGTGGCAACATCATTTAATAAAATGACCAGCGTCTTGACTCAGATCTTACCTTGCACACCCGATCCTCTGTCTATGCCTTCCCCAGCATCCCATGACTCTATTCCCTGTAGTAGTCCCCAGACCAATAGACAACCCAGGGGTAGGCCCTCCAAAGACATGCCGCCCAAGTGGCAGGTCATGGTGTGGCAAAGGGCATTGAAGGAGCTGCCCGCCCCCCCCCCCCCCCCCTCACACGGGCCTAGCTTGTGGATCTGAATAAGACTTGTTCACTAACGATCATCCTTAGTGAACAGGTATTATACAGATCCACAAGCCAGCCCATTATGTGTGTGTGTGGGGAGGGAGGCAGCCTCTCTGTGAAGGTTTGCCAGGTTCCAAACAGCAAGCCTCATAACTGTCTGCTCTGGAGCTGTGGGGATTCTCTAACCTACACAATTCCCTCACTCCTCCTTAGTTGGCACACAGCTGCTGACACAGTGTTAGAGCAGTCTACAAGTAGACAGAGGTGCCTAATGCAAAAGTTGTGTAGGTGGACAAGTGATAGGGAAAGGATTTCAGCTCAACCTGTTCCCTAAAATCAACAGCAGAAACGTGCCTTCTCTTCTATGTATGCGCTTAAAACATATCGAACTACATATGCCAGCTTATACATATGGCAGATTAAGTGTCAATGATGTGGCCTGGAGTGGCAGCCTCTATGTCGAGTCTGCTGGATATATTCTATAGAGAGGAGGGTAAGTAGGCCAAGTGTCTGAAAAATGGAACCTCTAATAGGAATGCTGGCAGGCCTCAGGCCCTCCCCCTTGTGCGTGCGTGTTATGAAATCGAGCATACATGTGTGGCAGCTGCAGCTCTTGCAACCATTCACACCCCCAAATAACAGGACAAATAGGCCCACTCCAGATAGTATGTGGAAGAGCCTCAGAGTCTGGAAGGGTGGGGTGAGGGGTGGAAGGTGTACACTACAGGAAGATATCGAATCATTCAGAAATGTGGCACACCATATCTGAGGTCTGACGCTAGCAAGTTTCACAATTTCCCCCAACACAAGGAATAAACTGTATCAGCCCTAGGTGGAATGTTATTTGACTAAGCATCAGGTCATTTTCTCCCCATCTAATACAGTCAGACCTCTGAGCACCCCTTGTAAAGAGTGGAAGCACAGGATCGCTGGTATCTAAAGGCAATGTGTACAAAATGGATGCACACACACTGCATGCTCTGGGGTATGCATAGGTGTGGTAATGGAGAGAACAAGGCCAACATCACCCCCAGATACAGTTCTAAACAGAGGTTAACAGAGTACATCACTCACACAGACGCACACACTGACACATATCTGTTGGCCCACAGTTGGGTACAGATTACTTCCTGTAGTTTGTGCTCTTACACATGGCCAATGTAAATGTTCTTGCCCTATTCCTAATCCACCATCATTGATGTCTGTACCAGCCTAGTCCCTAACTGGTAATGAGAGAGTCAGAGTCCTAACTACGTACCGAAGATTATCTACACCTGCCAGCATGACACACATCTGTGAGAAGCATATAAGATAAGTGCTTTGTCAGAGGTATTCACATGGGCCCCGCAAGTCTTCATGTGGCACTAAATGTTTGTCTTGCAAGATACCAACACAGAACATGCATAAGCCATCATGCCAACCACATGAGACCTCTGAAGCAGTTGGCCTACACATTCAGCAAAGTGGCAGGTTTCAGAATGAGGCAGGGTGTAGGCTCCTGAGGTCATCAGCTGACACCTTCTCTGGCCTTTATCACTAGAACCACCAAAATTGGCCATACCTTAGAATAACTGCGTGCACATTTTCATGCACCTATGTTTTAGGCGCTATATATTAAAAGAAAAAACATATTCATGTAAAAATTGATGCTCTGTAATAAGTACAGACAACAATTAACCATTTTGTCAAATTATTTCTAAGTTTCATGGTACAGTGTGTGACAACACTGGTTTCTTTACTGTTAGTATTATATGACTTCAATAACAAAAAATTCATTGTAGTATTTTGGCTTGTTAGTAAATATAAACATAAAGTGAACATAAAATATAAAACTAGATGCAATAATGAGCAAAATCCTTAAAAGCAAAACTCAAAATATTGATTACATGTACAGTAAAATCTAAGGGGCTGAGTTTAAAAGCAGTACGTGTGTGTGTGTGTGTGTGTGTGTGTGTGTGTGGGGGGGGGGGGGGGGGGTTACGCGCGCCGAGCCTATTTTATAAAGGCCTGGCGATGCGCGTAAAGCCCTGGGATGTGTCTAAGTCCCTGTGTCGGACTGTGTCGGGGGACCGCATGCTGGCAGGCTGCCAGTGCGCACAACTTGCACCTGCCTCCAGGCAGGTGCAAAAGGTAAAATAAAAATTTGGGGGGGTTTAGGATAGGGCTAGGGGGGATAGGTTAGGGGAAGGGATGGGAAGGTCAGATTAAGGGGAAGGGAATGGGTGAAGCCCGTGGGCGTCGGTGTGCGCAGGGGTCACAATTGTACACCCCCTTGCATGTGCCAATCCCCGATTCTATAACATGTGTGCGCTTGTGCGTGCGTGTTATAAAATCGAGCATACATGTGTGCACACCGGGTAGCACGCACACATGTACGCCCGCGCATAGGTATGAAAATTTACCCCTAAATACGTACTGGGCATGGCAAACACCCTAGAACAACCACACACATGTTTTCATGCTCCTATGGTTTAGACTCTATAATTGAAAGAAAAACAAATATTTGTATAAAAATTGATGCTTTATAATAAATACAGACAAAAATTAAGCATTTCATCAAATCATTTCAAAGTTTTGAAAGTACAGTCTGTGACAACAATGATTTCTTTAGTGTTATAATCATATGATTTTAATAAAACAACTCATTGTAGGGTTTTGGTTTGTTGATAGCAAATGTTTTTCAAGTGAACATAAAACTAGATGCAATAACCAACAAAATCCTTAAAAACAAAAGGCAAAATATCGACTTTGCATGTACAGTAAAACCTAAAAATGAACTACAAGACACTGGGAATGGCAAACTCCCTAGAACCACTGAGTGCCTGTTTTCATGCACCTATATTTTAGGCTCTATAATTGGCTGCTGTCTCTGGGATGAACTACTTGCCTTTGAAGTCCAATCTCGAGGCCCACCTAAGTCCTGCTGGCCACGTCACCCAAAGGCTCAACCCGAGGGGAACGTGGGCTGGTATAGGTGAAGCTCCAGTGGCCTCTAGCTTCATAACATTAGCAGAGCTCTCGAGCATGGGGAGAGAAAGCCAGGCCCTGACACAATGGTGTGTAGACATAACTGTACAAGTCACGTGTCATGACCACAATTCTATTACATCCCCCACATACTCCTCCTATGTCCGTGTCATTTGCTGCAAATACATAGCCAGAGAGAGAATAGAGAAAGAATCATCTCTCTTACCTACGAGTCAACTGTCACCATAGAGGCCATCCTCAAAACTATCAAAGAATCCTGATTGCCTAAGTATAAAGGAATCATGTGCGGCTCCTGGGTACCTGGCCACAGAGCTGTTGCAAGGGTATTAGGTGCCCTTGGTCAACCTTCTGCTTTGTGCTTCTGTTCCGGCTTACCTGCTGAAGAACGCTGCTGCTCCTGCTGCAAGGCCTGCGCAATCGGCGCCGGCGACCCATCGGGGTAAGGCCTTCCTATAATTACCTCTTACCCGGACGGGGCCACCGCCGACAGCGCGACCACACCAGGCAGTGCTACAGGCCCGCTACCCTCGCGGCCGAAGCCCGCCCCCCACCGAGAACCGGCCAATCAGCCGACCGCTGCAAGGCAGCCAATCAGGCTGATCGGGGGGATCTTTAAATCATCAACGAAGCCCGCGAATCGTCCTTCTGTTCCGGCTTACCTGCTGAAGAACGCTGCTGCTCCTGCTGCAAGGCCTGCGCAATCGGCGCCGGCGACCCATCGGGGTAAGGCCTTCCTATAATCACCTCTTACCCGGACGGGGCCACTGCCGACAGCGCGACCACACCAGGCAGTGCTACAGGCCCGCTACCCTCGTGGCCGAAGCCCGCCCCCCACCGAGAACCGGCCAATCAGCCGACCGCTGCAAGGCAGCCAATCAGGCTGATCGGGGGGATCTTTAAATCATCAACGAAGCCCGCGAATCGTCCTTCTGTTCCGGCTTACCTGCTGAAGAATGCTGCTGCTCCTGCTGCAAGGCCTGCGCAATCGGCGCCGGTGACCCATCGGGGTAAGGCCTTCCTATAATCACCTCTTACCCGGACGGGGCCACCGCCGACAGCGCGACCACACCAGGCAGTGCTACAGGCCCGCTACCCTCGTGGCCGAAGCCCGCCCCCCACCGAGAACCGGCCAATCAGCCGACTGCTGCAAGGCAACCAATCACAAGTAATTTTAGCAGTACCTTTAAATTCTCAGTCTCTCCAGGCGTCACGCGCCGAGCGTCACGCGCCGAAGGAGCGTGTCAAAGGGGCCTGCCCCTTTGTCTCGCCCCTTCGTTGCAGCCCCGAGGAACCCCGACCCTCACCCAAGGAGTACCTTCTAATAAACAAAGGCTCCATACGGACGACACCACCCACCTGGGGATAACTACAGTTACCTGAAACTCAAATAGCCTACTACCGCATCATCGAAGCCTAGACTCAAGGAGGACCTATAGACGGTTCAAATAGCACCGAGACCAACGGTGAGTCATTTACAACCGTTCACCTGCCTCGTTTGACACCCCAGAACCAGTTGACTCATGTATCTGTTTCACTAGGATCACTACCCACTATCTATACTACAAGACTGTCTAAGAAAACGTATATGGACAACAATACCATTGAATCATATTCTCAAATTGCCTCCTATTTCTCTTTCCTCCCACCCCAAAACAATCTTCTACTGCTTTCCCCTATGCTAATGTCTCCATGCTGATGTCTCAATTTTAAAATTGAATCTTCTATGTTAATGTTTCACTAACATCCCACCCTCCTGCAGTGAACAATCATACGATTCACACCTATCAACCACCTACCATACTGCAACCTACCATACTGCATACCTACCATACTGCAACCCATCCTTTAACCAGCAATATGGGTTATCAACACATCCAACACATTCCCACCATTACACACTTCTACACTTCATACAAAGGGTTCCGAGACACCTACCAAACCATACAACACAGATCACTTATATCCGTAATGGCCTCTCCCCTTACACAACTGATAGGCTTAATGACCTTCTCTATTCTACTTCTAAATGCTCAATCTATTGTAAAGAAAACCACTCTCCTACATGACATACTTACTGACGAATCTCCTGACATATGTGCCATTACAGAATCCTGGTTAAAGGATACTGACACTGCTCTAATCAACCAACTCCCCACAGACACATATAGCATCTTCTCCATTCCTAGACCCAAAAAGAAAGGGGGCGGACTACTCCTTGCCGCCAAAAAGAGATTCAACTTCTCTCTCCAATCTACCCTCCCCCCACCCAAATTAGAGATCAGCATCTTTAGATCCAACTCTCTCCAACTCTGCTTAATCTATGCCCCCCCTGGCATCCTAGAAAAGAACCCCTCCCCCCTCATAGAATACATCTCAAAAAATATAAATATTGCCAACCCAGCCATCATCCTCGGAGATTTTAATCTCCATGTTGATTGTAACCCCCTCTCCCCATCATGCGAATCTTTATTGTTAGCGATGAATGCCCTTGGATTCAAACAGATTGTGACTAACCCCACGCACAAAGCGGGTCATACCCTTGACCTTATATTTACCAATACCTTAATCCAAGCTGACCACCCCTTTTGTACACCCATTCCCTGGTCAGATCACTACCATATTGATACATGGTGCACTATACAAGATTCCCCCCAATCCTCACAACCTACAAAAACAATTAGTTTTCGCAAACAGGCTAAAACTGAAGATATCATAGAGGCCCTCTCAGAAGAACTACCTAACCTAGACCTTACAGATGCTAACTCCGCCACCTCTTCATGGTTCCAAATCACTACCAACATAGCAGATAGACTCTGCCCCTCTCAAACCAAAAAAATCAACTTAGAAAAGAATAACAAAAAACCATGGTATGTAAATGAACTTAAAACCATGAAACTGAATCTTCGTAAATTAGAAAAAACCTGGCGAAAGAACCGCCTCCCAACCACCCTATCACAGTTTCGCACCCAACTACACACCTACCGGAAGGCCACAGAAAAAGCAAAGAAAGATTTCTATGCCACAAGAATCCATCAATTCCAGTTCAACCCACAAGCCCTCTTCCAATACGTAAACAGCCTCATTACATCTCCAGACAGTTGCAACCCCGACAATGACGATGAAACTAAATGTGAGAAGCTAGCATCTTACTTCCTTTCTAAAGTGGAAACCATTATGGCACGCTTCACAGCTCACTCTGGCTCCCCAAACTCACCAGCACCTAAAAACACCCCAATAGACTACACCAATCAAAGCATACAATCACACCCACACACAAAAAACCCAAACTCTTCTCTACTGAAATTCGAAAACACATCTGCACTAGAAATTGAAACCACTCTCAAAAACATCAAACCGGCCTATCACCCCTCAGACAACCTGCCTACCAAAATACTACTCACGAGCCCGGCTACCACAGCCAACCACATCGCAAACATCCTGAACAAATCCATTACTCTAGGCCAAGTCCCAAAGCAACTCAAGCATGCCATTATCAAACCCACTCTCAAAAAACCTAATCTGGATCCCAATGAACTAGCCAACTATCGCCCAGTATCAAACCTCCCATTCCTCTCCAAAATACTGGAAAAAATTATCAACAAACAACTCACTGACTACATTGATGAACACAACATACTCTCCACATCCCAATATGGTTTTCGCAAACACCATAGCACAGAAACGCTACTCATCACCCTCTCAGAATCTATACTTAAAGCCATGGACAACGGACAAGCCCACATACTTGCACTGTTAGATATCTCTGCGGCATTCGACACTGTCAACCACCTCACACTCATCAAACGTCTCATGGAAATTGGCATTGCCGGCACAGCCTTACTATGGTTCCAATCATACCTTAGTGACAGAAGCTACAGTGTAAAAATTGGTTGTAACAAATCCAACCCTGTCAAACTATCTCAAGGAGTACCACAGGGTTCATCCCTCTCTTCAACACTCTTTAATATATACCTCCTCCCCCTCTGCCATCTCCTCACTAAACTGGGCATCCAGCACTTTATATATGCTGACGATGTGCAGATACTCATTCCAATTAATGACTCCATAGCAAATGCAATGAAGATCTGGAACTCTGCTCTATCTGAGATAAATAAATTACTTTCCGATAATTTCCTAGCACTCAATACTAACAAAACAGAACTACTCATTCTCTCTCCTCCTAACAACCCCTCACGCAGTCTCTCCCCCACCCCCTCACTACCCAGCTGCCCTCCTACCATGCTAGTCCGCAACCTTGGCATTATGATAGATAACCAATTTAACCTCAAAAAATTCATTTCGGCCACTATAAAAAGTGGATTCTTCAAACTCCACACCTTGAAGAGAATCAAACCTCTTCTTCACACCTCTGACTTCCGCACAGTACTGCAATCTATGATCCTGTCCAAACTTGATTATTGCAACGCTATCCTCCTAGGCTTACCAAAAAGTACTCTACAACCGCTACAGTTACTACAAAATGCGGCTGCACGCATCCTTACCAATACTCACTGTCATGACCACATCACTCCCGTCCTCCAATCATTACATTGGCTCCCTGTAACCTCCAGGATAGTATATAAAGTACTCACGCTCATACACAAAGCCATTCATAACCATGACATGCAATGGTTCCCAGAACATCTCCTGCTTCACACTCTGACCAGACCCACAAGAACGCCTCACCAGGCCAAACTCCAGACTCCCTCTCCCAAGCTAATGAAGCATACCACCTTTAGAGAGCGATCATTCATCATTGCAGGAACCGCCCACTGGAATAAAATGCCTTCCCAACTACGCCAGGAACCTTGCCACAAAAAATTCAAGCACAATCTTAAAACATGGCTGTTCAAACTAGCGTACCCTGACTAACGAATTGACTCCCCCCCAAAGATGCGACATGACCACCCGACTGACTCTCGCCCCTTACTCTCGCCCCTGACTCTCGCTACTTACTCTCCCTACCCTCCACCCCCTGTGGGTATACTCCCCTCTTCCCCCCCCCCTTTTAATACTTTCCCCTGCTAATTATTCTGACTGCTTTGATGAACTCACTTGTTAAAACTAACGTGTACATATGTATATAATCCTCGTATTATCTACTCCTGCCCTTGTTAACCCTCTCCCTGTTAAAAAAAAAAAAAAATGCTATTATTGTAAAGCTTGTTGCTAAGTTATGTTACATTGTGAACCGAGGTGATGTTTTGCAAACGTGCCTCGGTATATAAAAAACCCTTAAATAAATAAATAAATAAATAAATTATGCTGCCTCACCCCTGCCTCCTGCCCCTGTGGGAGGCAGTGCAAGCCGGGGTCAGGCCTGAGGGAGCCACCGCAGATGAGGTGAGGGTGAGGGGGGGAACAGATTACCACATGGCTGGCTGTAAGTGCATGTGAGGGAGAGAGAAAAGCGCTGGCTAGTGCCCGGGAGGAGAAGGGGGTGGAACATGTGCACGCTTACCTCTCACAGTTGTCATTCAGCTGGTGGTTGTGGCAGCTCAGCAGCTGCTGGCAGGATCCTGGAAAAGATCTGGGGTACAAAGGAGAAACAGCAGCAAAATTTGCAGGATCCTGCCACCAGACCAGAAATTAAATCTGAGCAGGGGCAATGTGGACCAGCACGCAAGAGCCGGAGCATGTGTCTGTGGGCTACATTACTATGTTGTGTATTTGTTCCCAATTTATGAATTGTTTGGATAACATATGCAAAACCACTCAGACTGAAACTAAAGCACCCTCAGCATCTAGTGCTAAGGAGGAGCTTGTGCTGTGCTCACAGCCATTGGCCACCAGCACAACCTATCAGAGTGGGAGGATCCCCAAGGCGGATTGGTGTAGGTGCATGCTATACTTTCCAGGGCCAATGGGAAAAGTCAGGCCTTAGGCATGCGCTAGCTCCTTTAAGAGTGGGTAAACTGTTTGATAGGAGGTTCCATAGTCCAATGAGAGTTGAGCTAATGGATAGATGTTCACATTATCCAATTGTCACACAAAAAAAGGCCTGCCCCTTTGTGCGCCCCTTCGTGCAGCCCCGATTTGAAGTGAAAAAAAGGAAATATAAAAATAGACTCTCTGTACTCTTTGTATCACTGGCACCAAGCTCACCCCTTTCTTCAGCTCGCCACATGCTACACCTGCTCCACCATCCACTCAGTAACAGCTCTCCTCCTTGCTACTACAACATCATCTCCTACACAAAGGATGCACACTCTCACTATCCCTATCATCAGCAAACAATGGAGAATTCAAGCCAAACTTACTTCACCTCCCAGCATCCATCAACAAAGGTTAATTCCAATAATGATCTCTCCTATCACACAATTCCTAGGCCTCTCTCTATTCTCTCTAACTCTATTTAACGCACAATCACTCACAAGAAAATCACACATTCTTAATGACTATCTTACTGAAACCAAGACGGACATCTGTGCAATCACAGAAACATGGCTAAAACCTTCCAATACAATACTAACGAATCAACTTCCCACCCAACTCTATGACATATTCTCAAACCCCAGACTCAAAAAAAGGGGAGAAGGGCTTCTCTTAGCTGCAAAAAAATGCCTAGGCCTAACCCTACAATAACCAAATATAACAACCAACCTCGAACTCTCCTTTTTTAAATCTGATCACCTTCAAATTGGCCTAGTCTACGCCCCTCCAGGATCCCTAGAATCGGACCCTTCACCCATCATAGAATTCATAGCCAAATACGTCAATCCCGACAAACCAGCTATAATAATGGGAGACTTTAACATGCACGTTGATGTTTCACCACAATCCCCCAACTGCGTTACATTACTTTCTTCGCTCAGCTACATGGGATTCACACAAATTATTAACAGCCCAACTCATAAAGCAGGCCACACCCTGGACCTTATTTTCATCAATGACAGGATCTCTCCTTCCTCCACACCTTCTTGCTTGCCTGTCCCCTGGACAGATCACCGGATCATCAACACAACACTCGAGATCAAAGAGCACCCTCCCCAATTTTTTACAAAAACCACAATCCAATTCAGGAAACCGTGCTCCACAGACCTCCTCAGCACTCAGCTCTCCAAAGAACTAATGCAACTCACTCTCTCTGATGCAAGCATAGCCACCTCATCCTGGACCAATATCACTAAAAAAATCGCGGATCTAACCTGCCCTTCTACCACAAAAGTTCTACAACCTTCACCAGATAACAGGAAACCCTGGTTTACCCCAGAACTGAAGTCTCTCAAACAAGAGCTAAGAAGTAAAGAACATAGCTGGAGAAAAAACCCATCCACCTCGATGCTAGTGGCCTACAAATCCCTCCTCAATGCCTACAGAAACGCCATCAATAGAACAAAGAAAGATTTTTTCTCTAAAAAAATACATCACTTCATCTTTGATTCAAAAACACTATTTTCCTACATCTCAGCACTCACTAAACCTTCCCCTCCCACTATTCCGGATGACCAAGCGCTTAACAAAGCATTGGAATTAGCAGACTACTTCAAGAAAAAAATCACCAACCTGACCGACCCTTTCACGACATTCAACCCCTTGCCCCTTCCACCTCTCTCAACCCTACCTCAACAAAACTCAAGTTTTGAATCCTTCGAGACCACATCATCTCTGGAGATAGAAAATATACTCAAGAAAATGAAACCCTCCTCTCATCCCTCAGACACAATTCCAACCAACCTTCTCATATCCATAAGGAATACTATCTCAAAGCCTATCTCTGACATTATAAATTGCTCTTTAACCCAAGGTTTTGTTCCTGACCAGTTTAAGCTGGCAATCCTAAAACCCTTACTAAAAAAACCAAATCTGTCACCTACAGACCCAGCTAACTTCCACCCAATAGCTAACCTGCCTCTGATCGCAAAACTCATGGAAAAGATTGTAAACAAGCAACTAATTAAATACCTTGAAGAAAATAACATACTCGCACCTTCTCAGTTCGGCTTTCGCAAATCACTTAGCACAGAATCCCTCCTTATATCTCTAACGGACACCATCCTAACAAATCTGGTAAAAAAACAATCCTATCTCCTGATTCTTCTAGATCTCTCAGCGGTTTTCGACACAGTTAACCATTCAACTCTACTTGATCGTCTTGCAGACATAGGTATCAAGGGAACTGTTCTCAGCTGGTTCAATTCCTTCCTTTCTAACAGATACTTCAAGGTCAGGATAAATAACAAAGTATCTCATCCGGTCCACGCATAACTCCCTTTCACCGACCCTCTTCAACATTTACTTCCTCCCTCTCTGCCACTTACTCACCAATCTAAAGCTAAAGCACTACCTATATGCAAATGACGTCCACATTCTCATCCCGATTAGAGAATCCTTACACAAAACGATGACACAGTGGAACAATTGCCTTCAATCAATAAATCAACTGCTCCACAACCTTAACCTAGTCCTCAATAACAACAAGACAGAGATCCTAATCATCTCACAAGAGGACACGAAGGGGCCACTCTATCTATCTGGAACCCCACTATCAACCTTGCCCAAGTTAAATCAATCTCCTCATGTGAGAGATCTAGGCATCATCCTTGATAATCAGCTAAACTTAAAAAAATTTGTAAACACCACCACAAAGGATTGTTTTTACAAATTGCAAGTCCTTAGAAAGCTGAAACCAATACTTCACTGCAATGACTTCCATATGGTGCTGCAATCCGCCATCCTATCGAAAATCGACTATTGCAACTCCCTCCTGCTTGGGTTCCCGGCCTACACCATCAAACCCCTCCAGATGATTCAGAACTCCGCTGCCAGAATTCTCACAAATACCAACAAAAGAGATCATATCACCCCTATCCTTAAGAACCTCCACTGGCTCCCCATTAAATCCAGGATTATCTTCAAAGTTTTCACAATTATCCATAAAGCAACGCACAACATCGCCCCACTCTACCTAAGCTCCCAACTGCGCCCCAATACTTCTTCCAGACTCATCAGAGGTGCATATAAAGACAAACTCTACACCCCCCAGCAAAATCTTCCCTAAGGAAACATGCCTTTTCTTCAGCAGGCCCCACTCAGTGGAATGCGCTCCCTCCAGACATTCGACAAGAACCTTGCCATACGACGTTCAGAAAGAAACTTAAAGCCTGGCTTTTCAGCCAAGCTTTTCCAGGATCATAAACCCCCTGCTCGCATCCAGCCTTTTCATTCCTCTACCTTCTCCCACTTTCTGAGCCCATTAAGACTACTTGGTGGCAGGCTGGACTCTTCGGTAACACATTGACTATTACTCACTCCAGATGTATTTCCCATTTATTTCCCAATATCATTATGCATTTCCTCATGTAGTTAATTGTATTTTCTAATTCATAGTTTTCCCACATCCCAGTTCTGTATCCCTTGTTCCATGTACCGCCTCCAGGCGAACTCGTTGTTATCAGTTTAAATGTAAACTGATGTGATTTGTATGTCATACAGGAACACCGGTATATAAAAATTAATAATCATAATAATAATAATAATAATAATAATAAAATGGGCGGAATGCATTTATTAGCATTGCCAATGGAAGGTGGGCTATTGGTGTTGGGCGGGGAGATTATTTCCAAGGAAGCATGGACATTCCTCGGTTTGTGCCAGTAAGGCAGGAAGTGCTCCAGGGATCACACTCCTGTGGGGGAGAGAGAAGCAATGAGTGGAAACCATGAGATCTGGCATGAGTACGGCGGGAGGAGCCACAGCTGCTGAGCTGCCATTACCACCAGCTGAATGATAACTGTGAGAGATGTATTTATTATTTAAAAACATTAATATACTGCCTATACAAACGTTATGTGAGATTTTAGCAGTTTCCAATATAATAAGAGATGAGCACGTGCATCCCCCCTCCCTTCCTCCCAAGGCACTGGCCAGTGCTTCTCTCTCCCTCACAGCATAGGCACTGACAGCCAGCTGTACCTGTTGGAAATTGGATTGCGGGAGTTAGCAATCTGATGTAGTTGGAGGTAGTTGTGGTTGGATCCTTGGGCCGGTGGCAGATGACCACGCCCCTGGGGGAAGATCCCGAGAGGGACCACTGGTCAGGCTCAGAGTTTGGAGACAGACACACACTAGTTCTTTTATTAAACAGTATATTGAACCACCAGAGGTGGCAGTAGTGAGCTGGAATGCCTGGCTGGACTGCAGTCCCTCAGATATTGGAACAGCGATCCCTGGAGGCTAAGCTGGAGAGAAACTGAATATAGTGAGTAGGCAGGGTATGCAAAGTTCATATACCAAACCAGATGGTAACACTCACACACTGTCTCACAGAAGCTGGAAGGTGTAGGCCCTCGAGGAGCGAGTATCTGTTCCAGGGAAAGCTCTGAGAGAGCGATGGTAACTCACTGAAGTAGTTAGGCAGTGAAGTCTTCCAGGCAGAAGGGAATTCAGCAACAAGTCCGGGAACATAGGCCCTCGAGGAGCGAGTACCGGTTCCAGACTGACCTGAAAAACAAGAAGAGAGTGAGGCCCCCGAGGAGTGGGTACCCCTGGTAAGTCCGAGGAGGCAGAGTAGCTCAGATAGAACGAATCCTTATCCGTGACCTAGTCCTTGCTAACTTGCTGTGTTAGCAAATACTGAGACCTTAAATATCCGTCGCGGATGATGTCATCTTCGGGGGACGCCCCCGAGGTTTGCGCCATTGTCGGCACTTCTGTCAGGGCTGTGCCGCGTGCACGCCCCTAGGCCTCTCAGGAACATGGCAGATAGTAGCGTGGAGCCGATCCAGGGATGCCGGAGGACCCCAGAAGGAGGATGCCGCGGCAGCCAATCTTCCCGCGGACGAAGAGGGAGGCGCCAAAGAGGTGAGGAGGGCGGAAAGAGGGCGTCAGGCACCGACTGACACAACAGTACCCCCTTCAAAGGGCGACTTCCTCTTTGGGTACCAGGCTTAGGTTAGAAGGATGCACGAGGTGGAACTGATGAAGCATCACTTAGTTCAGGATATTGGTCTGAGGCTCCCAAGACTTTTCTTCTGGGCCGAAACCTTCCCATTTTAGAAGGTATTCAAAAGTCTTGCCTCACGAACGTCCAGGACTCTGATCTTGTATTCTAAGTTATCTTCTGCATTGATGACAGGTGGATCTTGAGTCTTGGAAGAATACACTGAGATGTAGTTGTGGATATCAGCAACAATGGATGAGATGCTGGGGACGTCTCTGAGATCTTCAGTGGAAGTGGCGAAGTTGGGGAACATCCAAAGCCCACTTCAAGTTGAAACACAATAGTGGATCTTCTAATTTGATGGAGGGACTCCTCAGGCCTTCTACTTGACTTCTGAGAATGAAGTTGCCTCCTGCCCCTGAGTCCATCAGGGCAGGAGTCTGAACCGTAGCCGGTTCGCAGATCACGGAGACTGGAAGAGAGAGCGGAGGAGAGAACGCAGTATGGTCCAAGAACAGTCCTCCCACGGGACTTAGGCCCATCCGTTTCCCGGACGAATGGAGCATGTAGAGACTTCATGGCTGGGTTGACCACAGTACATGCAAAGTCCGTGCTTCTTCCGAAATCTTCTCTCCTTTGAAGTCAAGCGTCCATGACCAAGTTGCATCGGTTCATCTGTATCAGCAGCAGGGATTACTGGAACCATCCAAGGTGTAGAGACAGCACTAGCCTGTTTCAACCCGGGTAACACCCTAGACCGGAGTTCCTTCACCTTGTCCCGGAGTCGTTGATCAATCCGAGTAGCTAAGGCTATTAATTCGTCCAGCGAGTCAGGTGTTTGGCGAGCGGCCAGCTCTTCCTTCAAACGGTTATCCAGGCCTCTGCAGAAGAGAGTTTTGAGACATCTGGGGTCCCAGCAAAGTTCTTCTGCAAGAGTTTTGAACTCAATAGCAAATTCAGCCAATGATCTGTTGCCTTGCTTCAAGTCCACTAAAGCAGAACCGGCTACAAACATACGAGCAGGGTCATCAAAAATGGATTTAAACAAGTCCATAAATCCTTCTATGTCCTGCAAAATAGAGTCCTTGCATTCCCACAAGGTGGATGCCCAAGATAGAGCCCTACCATCCAGATATGAAAGGATGTAGGTAGTCTTGGAGAGAGCTGTAGGAAATAGAGATGGTTGTAAAGCAAAGTGCATGCAGCACTGGTTCAAAAAGCCCCGGGTCTTCTGGATTTCTCCGGAAAAGCGGACTGGAGCTGCCAGTGGTACAGCAGTCTTCAAGGTTACCTCCAGTGACTGACCTTCTTGGTTGAAGGCTGTTCCTTGAGCCTTCTGTGTGTGTAGCTGATGAACTGCTGCAGCAATTTTCTCCAAGGCGTCTTGCTGCTCCACAATGCGCTGGGACAGGCCCGGTATGGCCTGTAACGCACTCAGTTGTGCCGGATCCATGGAGTTAGCAATCTGTTGGAACTCGGATTGCGGGAATTAGCAATCTGTTGTTGTTTGGGATAGTTGTGGGTGGATCCTTGGACCGGTGGCAGATGACCACGCCCGCCAGGGGAAGATCCCGAGAGGGACCACCGGTCAGGCTCAAAGTTTGAAGACAGACACACACTAGTTATTTTATTGAACAGTATATTGAACCACCAGAGGTGGCAGTAGTGAGCTGGAATGCCCGGCTGGGCTGCAGTCCCTCAGATACTGGATCAGCAATCTTTGGAGGCTGAGCTGGAGAGAAACTGAATATAGTGAGTAGGCAGGGTATGCAAAGTTCATATACCGAACCAGATGGTAACACTCACACACTGTCTCACAGAAGCCCAGGAGCTGGAAGGTGTAGGCCCTCGAGGAGTGAGTACCTGTTCCAGGGAAAGCTCTGAGAGAGCGATGGTAACTCACTGAAGTAGTTAGGCAGTGAAGACTTCCAGGCAGAAGGGAATTCAGCAACAGGTCCAGGAACATAGGCCCTCGAGGAGCGAGTACCGGTTCCAGACTGACCTGAAAAACAAGAAGAGAGCGAGGCCCCCGAGGAGTGGGTACCCCTGTAAGTCTGAGGAGGCAGAGTAGCTCAGATAGAACAAATCCTTATCCGTGACCTAGTCTTTGCTAACTCGCTGTGTTAGCAAATACTGAGACCTTAAATATCCGTCGCGGGTGATGTCATCTTCGGGGGATGCCCGCGAGGTTCGCGCCATTGCCGGTACTTCTGTCGGGGCCGCGTCGCGCACCCGCCCCTAGGCCTCTCAGGAACATGGCGGATTGCAGCGTGGAGCTGATCCGGGGACGCCGGAGGACCTCGGGAGGAGGATGCCGCAGCAGCCAATTTTCCTGCGGACGAAGAGGGAGGTGCCAAAGAGGTGAGGAGGGCGGAAAGAGGGCGTCGGGCACCGATGGACACAACAGTACAGTAACATTGTGCCCTAGGCTGCTGCCTAGTTTGCCTAGTGCTTCCACCGGCCCTGCCTGGCCACCACATCAAGGATGCACAGTCGAGCGTCACAGACCACTTGAACATTGATGGAGTGGAAGAGCTTTCTATTGCGGAAGATCTCCTTATCATGGAGTGGGATGATGGCTATGTGAGTGCAGTCGCTAGCTCCCAGAAAATTGGTAAAGTTAGCTATGGTATAAAACCCTCGCTTCAATTTCATTAAGTCCTGCTTGTCCTGACAAAATGCTATGTGGCAATTAATGCAGTCAGATACAGCTTTTATGACCTGGCCCAGACAGTGGGAAAAAGTGGTTTGGGACATTCTCCCAAAGATCACTATTGACATCTGGAAGGAGCTAGATGCCAGGAAATGCAGAGTGGCTAATAGTTTGGTGAGCCCCGATATAGCATGGGACCTTTCTGTGACCGGATCCAGATCCCCTCGGATTTCTTCATATAATTCCAGGATAGCCTAAGAACTGAGGTGATACGTTCTAACCACATAACCTTCTGGCATGCCCAGCAATAAAACTTGTGGAGGAAAGATGCGCTCCCTGTAACTTCTGCCATGCCCGCTTGCATGTCAAGTGCTTCCGTGGGCCATAACCTTCTCCCTGCAGGGCCAGTGGCTCGGGCCCTGGTGCAGGGTCTTCTCTAGGAGGGGTTGGAACTTCCCTTGCATGTTCTTGTGGTTGTTGTTGTTCTTGTTGTTGTCTGTCACAAGCATCCTGAAGCAGCCAGTATTTCCCAACAAGTAAATCTGATGCAAACATAATAGATTTAGGAAGACAGGCCAGGTAAGCAAAGGTGTTTTTATTGGCCCAGGAGGACTTGGTAGGTGAGTCTGATAGAAGACCTCATGTTATTGCGTGCGATAATAGCTGCTATCCGTGATAACAGCCATGGCAACACAATAACCACAAAAAAAAAGGTGTAGTTATTTCTGACATTAAATCCCACGTTAGTGTGCGTTAATCTATCGCGGAATGCAGTAGGAAACCTTAATTTGCATTAACTCCTTCTACTTGCATACTAAAATTAAAATGTGCATGCCAGCTTGCATTGTGATATTTATCGAGCACACATCGAGTGATAGGGCCTTAACACATTTTGATAAATGACATCTACTCAATAGTAGGTCTAAACTTCTCCAGGTAATACATATCTGGCTAATTGGCAATTTATCCAAGGATATTCAGCAGCTTAGCTGTGCTGATAACTGTATCAGGCTAATTTAGATGAATGGATATTTTTTGGATGTCTACCCCATATCTAGTCTTGATCTTCTTGTATGGTTTCTAAGACATATTCCTAAATTTGTACATTCGACTCTCGTGAATTGTACTGGATAGTGTGCAACACAATATGTTTTATATCTCCAGACATAGTCTGTATATTATGAACTCACTATTAATATTATGAACTCACTATTAATAGACTCGTGAATTGTACTGGATAGTGTGCAACACAATATGTTTTATATCTCCAGACATAGACTGTATATTATGAACTCACTATTAATAGCCCTGTATTAATATCAATTTCCTCTTCTGCTGCTTCAAATTGCTGTGGTGATGTAAAATGCTTCAAGAGATTAATGTGCATGAGTATACAGTGTCCTGGGACATGTTATTTGAGAACAAACTGCCTAGAAAGACATGGAAGTGAATTATACAGGACAATGTTATTATAGTTCCTCAGCATAGAGCCAGGGGAGATAGTTATGGAGTAGAACGAGGCCTCACTGTCTAACAGTGCTACACACCCAGGAAGCAAGCAATAGCTCACTTCCATGTTTTAAAAAAGAAATGCTTATAATTCTTTTGAAAAGAGAGTAGCAGGGGTTTGCTAAAGAAGCATAGTGAGACGTCATTTACTGAAGTCTTTTGATTGCTCCGCAAAAGACCAATATTCAATAAGTTGTTAATCAAGTAATAATCAGGATAACTTTTACTGAATATTCATGGGAGCTCATCTTAGATATATTTACTGCTGTATATCTGAGTAAAATTATATTTTGAAAAAGTGATCTGGAATACTTTAGGTCTGCTATTTGTGTGAACCAACTTGTCTGCATCAATTTAGCTGGATAGTGCTTAGTATAGTATTTTCTGTCTAAATATTTATTTATTTATTTATTTATTTATTTATTTATCTATCTATTTATTTATTTACTTATTTATTTTCTGAGTTTGTATACTGTCATTCAGTGGAGCCATCACAATGGTTTACAAGATAATAAAAGAAATAAATAGTATACAACATATAATAACATGAGTACAATACTAATAAAAAATAATGGTAAGACAGAGCAGAGCAAATATTGTTTGAGATCAATAAAAAAACAGAGTTAAATAAAAGACATTGAAAAAAGGAAGGAGAAATATAAGAGCATTTCATAATAGAGATAACGTGTAGTGTGGTTATCCCACCTTCACTATGCTTCTAGTCTCACCTCCCTTTTTTGTCCAATTAATTTCAGCTGCACAAAATTTTGAGCAGACAAAATTATCTAGGCAAAGTGGGTATATTTTGAAATGGCCTGATTTATGCAGGTAAACAGATAATTTTAACCTCATAAGTCTTTTGAATATAGACCTCTGAAGAAATAGTGGAAAATATTTTGATCATGTGACCAGGTTTGGTCTAATGACAATGAAGCCTTTAGGACATGTACAGTGTCTATCTTTTAAGGCAGTGGTAAAATTTGTAATTTTCCTCACAAACTGTCAACTGATGCATTTCTGAAACACTGGGGCATATCTGAATTTTCTGTTGGGGTTGTACAACAGCCAGGGCCAGATTTACATCTCATCAGCCCCAGGCCACAATTCAGTGCCTTTCCTTGTCTGTCAGGACAGAGAGGGAGAGGATCACACAGGGGATGGGGTCAGGGACAGGGGTGGGGGTTAATGTAAGGATCATGATGATGCAATATATAGGCCTACTGTACCTAAAGGGAAATCCAACTCTGACAATAGCTTTGTGACTGGACTATGCGGTCTGCAGCAATTTATGTCTATTTGGCGGGAGAAAATGGAGCAACATTCACTTTGGCGCCTTAGACCTGGGTCTAACCTATAATTCCATAGTTTTGAATTTGGAAGACGACATTAAGATTGATAGGAAAGCAGAGTTTAAAAAAGATTTGACCAAGTGTCTGGAAAATAGATCTATGAAAAATTATTAGTCAGGTAGACTTGAGAATCACCATTTCTTACTTCTGGAAGTGAGCAACAAGGAATGAACTTTGCTATCATGATCTGCTGTGTAATTCCTAGTGATCCAGATTGGACACTGTCAGAGACAGATTGCTGGGCTCAAAGGCCCACTAGTCTAACAGCATTTCCCTTTCTTATCTTGTTATGTTCCTAATGTAAGATGTCTAGGAGAATCACTATCATCTCAAGAAAAACCCAAATGTAAAAAGCAACTCCAAGTGCCATGGTCATCACAACTATCTCCAGCTGCATCTGCCATCAATCTCTGTCACCCAGTAGCAGAAGAGAAGAATCTCCAACCTCAATTCAACCAGGGATTGAATTCCACAGCCCCTGCACCCTTTGCAGTAGAAGAGGACCGGAAGGCTCATCTGCATATTGCTCCCAGCATCCGCCGGGAGAGGAGTCCAGAGGTCACCGCAAGAGATCCAGGGATTGAATTCCACAGCCCCAGCTTCCAGAGGCCCCACACCCTTTGCAGTAGAAGAGGACCGGAAGGCTCATCTGCATACTGCTCCCAGCATCTCTTGCATATTCATTATGGATATCCAGAAAACCAGATAGCTTAGGTCTGCCTCTAGTGGAGGGTTGGGAAACATTGCTCTCTACAGGACAAGCAATGCAATCTATTTATTTATTTATTATATTTATATACCGTTGTTCTGTTATCAATCACAATGGTTTACAACAAAAAAGTAAGACATAGTAAAAATATTAAAATCAATAGAAATCATAAAAATTACATTAAAATAAGTGATGACATAAAAACAATCCAATACATTTTATAATTCAAAATAAAGTAAGAATGGTCTCAATCATTTGTTATTTTTCCAATTCTATTTTTTTTCTCCTTACATTGACATAATTCCGATAACTCACTTAATTTACATTAGTGCTCTCATAGGCCTGTTTAAATAGCCAGGTTTTCAAATTTTTCTTAAAACCCCAAAAGTCTCTTTGGAGTCTTAGGTCACAAGGTAAAGAGCTCCATAATTTAGGTCCAACAATCAATATAGCTCTTTCCCTTACCTCACTTAAATGTGCAGTTCATTTAGAAGGAATATTTAAAAGACCTTTATTCGCAGATCTTAAATTTTGTTGCGGGGTATAAAAGTGCAGAGAGGTGTTCAACCATTCTGTTTTTCATTATTGATGGATTTATGTAATAGACATAGTACTTTGAAATATATATTGAGAATTTTACAGGTAACAAATGAACAGCCTGTTACTCACGCTGGCCGCAGCAGACCCACGGCTTGGCCCCCTCACCTCTTTCAAAGTGATCTAGCACCTGGTCCCTCGTGTCTGGCAGCTGTGGGCCATCGGCTCCATCTTCGGGCGGCCCCTGTGGCCTCCGGCTCTGCTGCAGCTCCTGATGTTCTGTGTTAGGCCTCTCCACATGGCCCACAGAGAGACGCCATCCTGACCAGCGCCACGCCCCTCCCTAGGCATGCGCGGGCACACAGCTAGTCCTTAAATAGGGCCCGCAGCGGGAACCTGGCCGCAGCACCGGATGATGACATCGGCAGAGCTCTGGTATATAAGCCCGGGCTTATATACCAGAATTAGGGCATCCCAACAGTGAGGTTCCAATAATTAGAAAAGAAGTCCAAGTGCCTGTAACTAAAAACTCACCTGACCTAAAAAATTCTAACTTATCCCTTTCAATTAAAAATCAGAATAAAAATACAAACAAAAAACAAACTTTGAAATGTTTGTATGCAAATGCCAGAAGTTTAAGAAGTAAGATGGGAGAATTAGAATGTATAGCAGTAAATGATGACATAGACTTAATTGGCATCTCAGAGACATGGTGGAAAGAGGATAACCAATGGGACAGTGCTATACTGGGGTACAAATTATATCGCAATGACAGAGAGGAGCAGTCGGGAGGAGGTGTGGCGCTTTATGTCCGGGATGGCATAGAGTCCAACAGGATAAACATCCTGCATGAGACTAAATACAAAATTGAATCTTTATGGGTAGAAATCCCTTGTGTGTCAGGGAAGACTACAGTGATAGGGGTATACTACCGTCCACCTGGTCAAGATGGTGAGATGGACAGTGAAATGCTAAGAGAAATTAGGGAAGCTAACCAAATTGGTAGTGCAGTAATAATGGGAGACTTCAATTACCCCAATATAGACTGGGTAAATGTATCATCGGGTCACGCTAGAGAGATAACGTTCCTGGATGGAATAAATGATAGCTTTATGGAGCAATTGGTTCAGGAACCGACGAGAGAGGGAGCAATTTTAGATCTAATTCTCAGTGGAGCACAGGACTTGGTGAGAGAGGTAACGGTGGTGGGGCCGCTTGGCAATAGTGATCATAATATGATCAAATTTGATTTAATGACTGGAAAAGGAACAGTGTGTAAATCCAAGGCTCTCGTGCTAAACTTTCAAAAGGGAAACTTTGATAAAATGAGAAAAATTGTTAGAAAAAAACTGAAAGGAGCAGCTACAAAAGTAAAAAATGTCCAAGAGGCGTGGTCATTGTTAAAAAATACCATTCTAGAAGCACAGTCCAGATGTATTCCACACATTAAGAAAGGTGGAAAGAAGGCAAAACGATTACCGGCATGGTTAAAAGGGGAGGTGAAAGAAGCTATTTTAGCCAAAAGATCTTCATTCAAAAATTGGAAGAAGGATCCAACAGAAGAAAATAGGATAAAGCATAAACATTGGCAAGTTAAATGTAAGACATTGATAAGACAGGCTAAGAGAGAATTTGAAAAGAAGTTGGCTGTAGAGGCAAAAACTCACAGTAAAAACTTTTTTAAATATATCCGAAGCAGAAAGCCTGTGAGGGAGTCAGTTGGACCGTTAGATGATCGAGGGGTTAAAGGGGCACTTAGAGAAGATAAGGCCATCGCGGAAAGATTAAATGATTTCTTTGCTTCGGTGTTTACTGAAGAGGATGTTGGGGAGGTACCCAGTAATGGAGAAGGTTTTCATGGGTAATGATTCAGATGGACTGAATCAAATCACGGTGAACCTAGAAGATGTGGTAGGCCTGATTGACAAACTGAAGAGTAGTAAATCACCTGGACCGGATGGTATACACCCCAGAGTTCTCTCACCAAGTCCTGTGCTCCACTGAGAATTAGATCTAAAATTGCTCCCTCTCTCGTCGGTTCCTGAACTAATTGCTCCATAAAGCTATCATTTATTCCATCCAGGAACGTTATCTCTCTAGCGTGACCCGATGATACATTTACCCAGTCTATATTGGGGTAATTGAAGTCTCCCAATATAACGTGCAAGGAAAAAGTTTCAGTTCCACCACAGTATATAATAGAAATTTTTCAGTTTTTATTCTTACAGTCAGTAGAAATCGGCAACTCCACGTTAGTGTATATAAACAGGTATCAGTCCCCCGACACGGTCCCGTGTTTCGCTGGTGGCTGCATCGGGAGGGACCACACAGAATATAAATTCTAAAATACAAACACATTCAATCAGAGTGGAACATAACACAGGGGCTAAAATAGCAGAAATACAATATATACTTACATTCTTTAATCATATCATGGAGCGCAAACACCCTCACTATATCGACACAATTTAAAGAAGAAGCCTTGGCGCCAAAAACAGATGTCATCGCGAGAACGTCAAAATAAGCCCTGCCCCCATTTACACGAATAGGTGCCACTCAATGTCCTTATTGAGTCCGTGAGGGTGAATGGTTTTTAAAGTGTAAATCCATCTCTGTTCTCTTTTACCTAACATCTCAGCATAGTCCCCACCCCGGGTAGAGGGGGAAACAATCTCTAAAACTAAAAAGGTGAGATCAGAGATGGAATGGCCTAAGGTAGTCCAGTGGGAGACCAGGGGTTCTTCAAGTCTAAGAAGTCTAATGTTGGAACAGTGCTCTATGATTCGGGTTTTCACCATTCTCTTAGTTTTTCCAACATATAAACTAGGACATGGGCACTGTACCACATAGACCACCCCTTTGGTTGTACAGTCGGATACACCTCGTAGATGAAAAATCTGTCCAGAAATAGGGTGTTGAAAAGTAGAGGAGGCTGAAGTATGACTGCACATCGTGCAGTGACCGCAGGGACTATGACAACCCACCCCACGAGTGTCCACCTCGTTCCTGCCAAAAGACGTGTGTACTAATTGGTCACGAAGATTACTACCTCGGCGGAATGAAAACCATAGGTCACCCCGCAATAAAGAGGATAATGCCAAATTCTGCCAATGTCTACGGATCATTAAAGAAATTGTTTTACTTACAACAGAAAATGGTATTGTGGTCCTTGACAAATCAGAATATGAGGCAGAAGTTTTACGGCAACTAGGAGACCCCTCTTTTTACACCCCTCTTCCTGGAGACCCTACTGAATCATTGCTGGAAATCGTTAAATCCCTTGTCCAGTCTGCCCAGGATATCCATATGATAACCAATCGTGAGGCCAATTTCTTGGTAAATAAGGCCCCAGTCATACCACTTTTTTACATCCTGCCGAAAATACATAAGACCTTGATACGCCCCCCGGGGCGTCCCATTGTATCTGGCATTAATTCCCTCTTAGAACCATTGTCTAAGTTTGTTGATATTTTTCTTAAGCCATTTGTATCACAAATTCAGTCGTATGTTAGGGATTCCTCCCATCTTATTTCTATTTTACATGATTCACTGGTTCCCTCTGGAGATTTTTTCTTTGTAACCCTTGACGTTATTTCCCTCTACTCCAATATCCCTCAGTCTGAGGCCTTGCAGGTGATTGAGGATATCTTAGACACACGACCTGCTCCACACCGAGTGTCCACCTCCTTCCTGACCGAATTGTCTGAATTAGCGTTGACAAAAATTTTTTTTCTGTTTGACAAGACGTTCTACCAACAGATTAAAGGTACAGCCATGGGGGCCACTATGGCTCCCAGCTTGGCTTGTCTCTTTATGGATCGGTTTGAAACCACCCTGGTATATCCTTCAGAATGGTTTTCAAGGATATCACTCTACCGTAGGTATATTGATGATATTCTGATCATCTGGACGGGGTCGGACATACAATTTTTTCTGTTTCTTGACTGGTTAAACTCTTTAAATCCCCATATTCAGTTTAATCACTGTATCCATTCTTCACAAATTTCATTTTTGGACATTTTAATTTCTGTTGAACACAATCATTTTGTTACCACACTCTTTCGGAAGCTAACCGATAGGAACACGCTTTTGACTTATTCAAGCTGTCACCCCAAACCTCTCAGGGATAACATTCCAACCGGCCAATTTCTCAGATTGCGGCGTATATGCTCCTCCTGTGATGACTTTATAGTAAAATCCAGGGTGATGTCTTCAAGATTTTTAGAGAGGGGTTATCCCCCCCGAGTTGTGAAACATGCCTTTAAAAGGGCATTATACACCTGCAGGGAATGGCTCTTCCTTCCCTCGTCTGATGATGCTGATACGTCCTTTAACTGTATACTACCATTTTCTGTTGTAAGTAAAACAATTTCTTTAATGATCCGTAGACATTGGCAGAATTTGGCATTATCCTCTTTATTGCGGGGTGACCTACGGTTTTCATTCCGCCGAGGTAGTAATCTTCGTGACCAATTAGTACACACGTCTTTTGGCAGGAACGAGGTGGACACTCGTGGGGTGGGTTGTCATAGTCCCTGCGGTCACTGCACGATGTGCAGTCATACTTCAGCCTCCTCTACTTTTCAACACCCTATTTCTGGACAGATTTTTCATCTACGAGGTGTATCCGACTGTACAACCAAAGGGGTGGTCTATGTGGTACAGTGCCCATGTCCTAGTTTATATGTTGGAAAAACTAAGAGAATGGTGAAAGCCCGAATCATAGAGCACTGTTCCAACATTAGACTTCTTAGACTTGAAGAACCCCTGGTCTCCCACTGGACTACCTTAGGCCATTCCATCTCTGATCTCACCTTTTTAGTTTTAGAGATTGTTTCCCCCTCTACCCGGGGTGGGGACTATGCTGAGATGTTAGGTAAAAGAGAACAGAGATGGATTTACACTTTAAAAACCATTCACCCTCACGGACTCAATAAGGACATTGAGTGGCACCTATTCGTGTAAATGGGGGCGGGACTTATTTTGACGTTCTCGCGATGACATCTGTTTTTGGCGCCAAGGCTTCTTCTTTAAATTGTGTCGATATAGTGAGGGTGTTTGCGCTCCATGATATGATTAAAGAATGTAAGTATATATTGTATTTCTGCTATTTTAGCCCCTGTGTTATGTTCCACTCTGATTGAATGTGTTTGTATTTTAGAATTTATATTCTGTGTGGTCCCTCCCGATGCAGCCACCAGCGAAACACGGGACCGTGTCGGGGGACTGATACCTGTTTATATACACTAACGTGGAGTTGCCGATTTCTACTGACTGTAAGAATAAAAACTGAAAAATTTCTATTATATACTGTGGTGGAACTGAAACTTTTTCCTTGCACGTTATATTGGGATACTTGCTTAGTGCAAGGCTTGCTTCTGTGTATTTTCTGGTAATTGAAGTCTCCCATTATTACTGCACTACCAATTTGGTTAGCTTCCCTAATTTCTCTTAGCATTTCACTGTCCATCTCACCATCTTGACCAGGTGGACGGTAGTATACCCCTATCACTGTAGTCTTCCCTGATACACAAGGGATTTCTACCCATAAAGATTCAATTTTGTATTTAGTCTCATGCAGGATGTTTATCCTGTTGGACTCTATGAAATCCCAGACATAAAGCGCCACACCTCCTCCCGACTGCTCCTCTCTGTCATTGCGATATAATTTGTACCCCGGTATAGCACTGTCCCATTGGTTATCCTCTTTCCACCATGTCTCTGAGATGCCAATTAAGTCTATGTCATCATTTACTGCTATACATTCTAATTCTCCCATCTTACTTCTTAGACTTCTGGCATTAGCATACAAACATTTCAAAGTTTGTTTTTTGTTTGTATTTTTATTCTGCTTTTTAATTGATAGGGATAAGTTAGAATTTTTTAGCTTAGGTGAGTTTTTAGTTACAGGCACTTGGACTACTTTTCTAATTATTGGAACCTCACTGTTGGGATGCCCTAATTCTAATGCATCATTAGTATCCTTTAAAGATACATCTCTCCGAACCATGCGCTGCTGAGCGACTGTCGGCTTTCCCCTTTGTTCTAGTTTAAAAGCTGCTCTATCTCCTTTTTAAAGGTTAGCGCCAGCAGTCTGGTTCTACCCTGGTTAAGGTGGAGCCCATCCCTTCGGAAGAGACTCCCCCTTTCCCAAAAGGTTCCCCAGTTCCTAACAAAACTGAATCCCTCTTCCTTGCACCATCATTTCATCCACGCATTGAGACTCCGGAGCTCTGCCTGCCTCTGGTGACCTGCGCGTGGAACAGGGAGCATTTCAGAGAATGCTACCCTGGAGGTTCTGGATTTAATCTTTCTACCTAAGAGCCTAAATTTGGCTTCCAGAATCTCCCTCCCACATTTTCCTATGTCGTTGGTGCCCACGTGTACCACGACAGCCGGCTCCTCCCCAGCACTGTCTAAAATCCTATCTAGGTGACGCGTGAGGTCCGCCACCTTCGCACCAGGTAGGCATGTTACCAGGCGATCCTCACGCCCACCCGCCACCCAGCTATCTACATTCCTAATAATCGAATCACCAACTATGACGGCCGACCTAACCCTTCCCTCCTGGGCAGTAGGCCTTGGGGAGATATCCTCAGTGCGAAAGGACAATGCATCACCTAGAGAGCAGGTCCTTGCTACAGGATCCTTTCCTGCTACACCTGGTTGGTGCTCTCCCATTATGAGACCTTCTTCCTCCAAGGCAGCACCAGGGCTGCCAGTCTGAAGTTGGGACTGGACTACTATGTCCTGAAGGTCTCATCTATATACCTCTCTGTCTCCCTCAGCTCCTCCAGGTCTGCCACTCTAGCCTCCAGAGATCGGACTCGGATTATATTCATAATTGTCTTTAATGCTTTTATAGGGATTACATCTAATGGATTGTTTGCTGGATTCATGTTTTTGTATAATTGATTCAATTTCTAAGGTGAATAAGTTCTCAAAGAGTATCCAAGGGGTTGTATCATGGGGCTGTAATATTATATTCTGATTTGAAGATGTAGTAAAACTATTTGTTAACTTTTGGACTTTTTCCTTAAAGAAAATTGCAAAATCATTGCATTTAGTTTCTGATATTTCAAGATCTACCATTTGATCATCTGGATTAGATTTTGTCAAATTTTGTATCATCAGGAACAGGATTTTTGGGTTAAATTTCAAGTCATGGATTTTTTTTGGCATAGTATTCAATACTATGGCAGCAGGACCAGGTGGAGAGATGGAACTTCAGCACCTATGAAAATTTGGCACCAGAGGCAGTTGTCTATGCTGAAATCCTGGCCTGAAAGCAACTATCTATGTGTTGCTTACAAGGGGTAAATGGATGGTTCAGATGGAAGAAGATAAAGACCTGCTTACATGGGATAGGAAGAAGAGCATGATTGACAAGCAAAGAGTGGCAGCAGAGCTTTTGTACTCTATCAGGTATAGCAATGGGAGATGACACACCACATATCACTCCCCAGTTAACATAAAAAATAATGCAGGTGGCCAAGCTTACTTACAGGCCAATACAGTAAAGTCCGTGGGAGAGCGGACGAACGCCTGCTTTCCCAGCAGGCGCACCGGTCACGTGCTGGTGCGTGCGATTCAGTATGCAAATTAGGTGGTCCGTAGAAACGGGCAAAAAGAGGAGCTAGGGACACTAGCGCGTCCATAGCGCCTCCCTTTAGCCCAGAGCTGCGGCTGTCAGCGGGTTTGACAGCCGACGCTCAATTTTGCTGGCGTCGGTTCTCGAGCCCGCTGACAGCCACGGGCTTGGAAACCGGACGCCAGCAAAATTGAGTGTCTGATTTTTGGTCCGACAGTCGCCGGCCCATTTAAAGTTTTTTTTTTCTTTTTTTTCAACTTTTTTTACACTTCGGGACCACCGACTTAATATCGCCATGATATTAAGTCAGAGGGTGCACAGAAAAGAAGTTTTTACTGCTTTTCTGTGCACTTTCCCGGTGCCGGCAGAAACTAGTACCTACCTTTGGGTAGGCGCTAATTTCTTAAAGTAAAATGTGCGGCTAGGCTGCACATTTTACTTACTGTATCGCGCGGGCATACCTAATAGGGCCATCAACATGCATTTTCATGTTGAGGGCACTATTAGGTGCCGCGGGTTAGACACGCGTTTTCCTCCCCTTACTGAATAAGAGGTAACGGAAAACGCGCGTCCAAGGGCAGGTAAACAGTGTGCTCTGTCGGAGCGCACAGTACTGTATCAGCCTGACAGTTAATTGCTGGCTGATCTCTTGTAGTATAGGTGAAAATACTAAGGCCAAGGAAGAGTGATGACTACATCTAGAACAGGGAAGTCAGCAGCAAATGGGCAGAGTGGGTAGGCCAAATGGATTTTATCTGATGACATCCACATGAAGGACAAAAACAAAAGGGCTTTCAACTAGTAAACTGCTATTCTACCTAAGGAAATGGGCTTTGTAATTATTGCTTTCCCTATAGCTGAGTAAAAGTATCCCCACATGTCAGTAAAATGGGTAGTTTTACCCAGGTAACTTCAGAGACATTCATCCATCTAAAGTCTCATAAGGAGTCTAGGAAAAGCAATAACCTTAAAGAGGGAACCTGGAAAGCTATGACCACAAATGCTCATAGTTTGGGAAATAAAATCCCAGATCTGCAGGCCCTAATGATGGAGGCAAAATTGACATTGTTGCTATCACAGAGACATGGTTCACAGAATCTCATGATTGGGATACAGCAATAACAGGCTATAACTTGTTAAGGAAGGACAGAGTGGATAGAAAAGTAGGTGGTGTGGCTTTTTATGTCAGAAACAATATCCAAGCATCTGAGCTGCAAGGAAGTTGGGGCAATGAAGAAGCACTATGGGTCGCCCTAAAAAAAGATGATGGAGCGTCCATTTATATTGGAGTGGTTTACAGGCCTCCAAACCAAAAGGAAGAGCTGGACAGAGACCTGGTTGAAGACATCCTTAAGATAGGAAAGAAGGGAGAAGTGGTGATCGTTGGTGACTTTAATATGCCAGATGTAGACTGGAAAATCCCATCTGCAGAATCTAAAAATAGTAGAACAATAGTGGATGCCATTTGTTCAAACAAATGGTAATTGAACCCACTAGAGAAGGAACTATACTCAACTTAGTGCTCACTAATGGAGATAATGTCTCTGATGTCCAGGTGGGTGCCCACCTCAGCACCAGTGATCATCAAACGGTATGGTTTAATATCACTAAAAGAATATGGAAAAGAAGCACAAAGACCCGAGTTTTACAGTTCAAAAACACGGACTTTGAAGAAATGGGGAAGTACCTAGAGGAAGAACTAAAAGGCTGGGAGAACGAGACAGATGTGGATCAGCAGTGGACCAATCTAAAAGGAACAATTACCAAGGCAACTACTCTATGGGGTAGATTTTCAAAAAGCGCGATTTGGCGTACTTTTGTTGGCGCATCAGGCGCCAACAAAAGTACGCTGGATTTTAGTAGATACGCGCGTAGCCGCGCGTATCCACTAAAATCCTGGATCAGCGTGCGCAAGGCTACCGATTCCGTATAGCCGGCGCGTGCCAAGCCGCGCAGCCTACCTCCGTTCCCTCCGAGGCCGCTCCGAAATCGGAGCGGCCTCGGAGGGAACTTTCTTTTGCCCTCCCCTCACCTTCCCCTCCCTTCCCCTACCTAACCCACCCACCCGGCCCTGTCTAAACCCCCCCCTTACCTTTGTCGGGGGATTTACGCCTCCCGGAGGGAGACGTAAATCCCCGCGCGCCAGCGGGCCGCTAGCGCACCGGGACGCGACCTGGGGGCGGGTCCGGAGGGCGCAGCCACGCCCCCGGACCGCCCTGGGCCATAACCACGCCCACGGACCCGCCCCCGAAACACTACGTACCGCCCCGAAAACGCCGCGTGGATCGGGCCCGCCCCCGACACGCCCCCTCGGAAAACCCCGGGACTTACACGAGTACTGGGGCTCTGCGCGCGCCGGTAGGCCTATGTAAAATAGTCGCACTGGCGCACAGGGCTCTTAAAATCCACCCCTATATGTAAGAAATGTAAAGAAAAGCAAAAGAAAAATGAAACCTATCTGGTTCTCAAAGGAGGTGGCTGACAAAATTAAGGCTAAAAGAACAGCATTCAAGAAATATCAAAGATCCCAAAGGGAGGAGCACAAAGAACAATATTTGAGTCAACTCAGGGAGACGAAGAAATTAATCAAGTCAGCAAAAAGTCAAGCGGAAGAGAGGATTGCCAAGGAGATAAAGAATGGTAACAAAACATTTTTCAGATATATCAGTGAAAAGAGAAAAGTTCAAAGTGGTATAGTGAAATTGAGAGGTGGAAATGATCAATACGTGGAGAGAGACGAAGAAATGGCAGAAATATTAAACGAATACTTCAGTTCTGTGTTCACTAAAGAAGACCCTGGAGAAGGACCATCTCTACACAACAAGAAACTGGAAGGAAGTGGAATAGACGAAAACTCTTTTACAGTAGAAAATGTATGGGAAGAGCTAAAGAATCTGAAAGTGGACAAAGCCATGGGACCTGATGGGATTCATCCAAGGATTCTGAGGGAGCTCAGAGATGTGCTGGCGGGTCCTCTGTGTGACCTGTTCAATAGATCCCTAGAAACAGGAGTGGTGCAGAGTGATTGGAGAAGAGCGGTGGTGGTCCCGCTTCACAAGAGTGGGAACAGAGAGGAGACTGGTAACTACAGACTGGTTAGCCTCACTTCGGTGGTGGGAAAAGTAATGGAGTCACTGTTGAAAGAGAGAATAGTGAACTATCTACAGTCCGGAGAATTACTGGACCAGAGGCAGCATGGATTCACCAGGGGAAGATCCTGTCAGACGAATCTGATTGACTTTTTTGACTGGGTAACCAATAGGGATGTGCAGACAAAACGTTTGCGTTGATAAGTTGATAAGTTGAAGATGAGGGTCGATTTCGTTCAATATGGACATATGGAGAATTCCATAAGTTGAGGGTCTGTCCATACGTTCACCGGTTCCCTAAATAAAAATTTAAACCCCTCACCCTCCTTAATCCCCCCCCAAGACTTACCAAAACTCCCTGGTGGTCCAGCGGGGAGTCAGGAAGCCATCGCTGTATTCCTTTGCGAGGAGCACGTGATGTCGGCGTCACGTGTTTCTCCGCGCCTCCGCTCCCGGACCCCCGTTGGACCCAACCGGAACTTTTGGCCAGCTTGGGGGGGCCTCCTTTTGGCCAGCTTGGGGGGGTCAGGAGGCCCCCCCAAGCTGGCCAAAAGTTCCGGTTGGGTCCAACGGGGGTCCGGGAGCGGAGGCGCGGAGAAACACGTGACGTCCGCGTCACTCCGACGTGACTCCGATGTCACGTGCTCCTCGCAAAGGAATACAGCGATGGCTTCCTGACTCCCCGCTGGACCACCAGGGAGTTTTGGTAAGTCTTGGGGGGGTCAGGAGGGTGGGGGGTTTGTGTTTATTTAGGTTCAACGTATTCAACGTAGCTATGTTGAATAAGTTGAAAATCGCGATGCGTTGCGCATCATCACTTTTTTTAAGTTAAAAAAAAAAAAAGTTTCGTTTTACATATGCGTTCAAAACGAATGCACACCCCTAGTAACCAAGGAATTGGATCAAGGAAGAGCGCTCGATGTCATCTACTTAGATTTCAGCAAAGCTTTTGATACAGTTCCGCACAGGAGACTGGTGAATAAAACGAGAAGCTTAGGAGTGAGTGCCGAGTTGGTGACCTGGATTGCAAACTGGTTGATGGACAGAAGACAATGTGTGATGGTAAATGGAACTTTCTCTGAAGAGAGAGTGGTTTTAAGTGGTATACCGCAAGGATCGGTGTTGGGACCGGTCCTGTTTAATATCTTTGTGAGCGACATTGCGGACGGGATAGAAGGTAAGATTTGTCTTTTTGCGGATGACACTAAGATCTGCAACAGAGTGGACACGCCGGAAGGAGTGGAGAGAATGAGATGGGATTTAAGGAAACTGGAAGAGTGGTCGAAGATATGGCAGCTGAGATTCAATGCCAAGAAGTGCAAAGTCATGCATATGGGGAGTGGAAATCCGAATGAACTGTATTCGATGGGGGGGGAAAGGCTGATGTGCACGGAGCAGGAGAGAGACCTTGGGGTTATAGTGTCTAATGATATGAAGTCTGCGAAACAATGCGACAAGGCGATAGCAAAAGCCAAAAGAATGCTGGGCTGCATAGAGAGAGGAATATTGAGTAAGAAAAGGGAAGTGATTATCCCCTTGTACAGGTCCTTGGTGAGGCCTCACCTGGAGTACTGTGTTCAGTTCTGGAGACCGTATCTACAAAGAGACAGAGACAAGATGGAAGCGGTACAGAGAAGGGCGACCAGAAAGGTGGAGGGTCTTCATCGGATGTCATACGAGGAGAGATTGAAGAATCTAAATATGTACACCCTGGAGGAAAGGAGGAGCAGGGGTGATATGATTCAGACTTTCAGATACTTGAAAAACTTTAACGATCCAAAGACAATGACAAACCTTTTCCGTCAGAAAAAAATCAGCAGAACCAGAGGTCACGAGCTGAGGCTCCAGGGAGGAAGACTAAGAACCAATGTCAGGAAGTATTTCTTCACAGAGAGAGTGGTGGATGCCTGGAATGCCCTTTCGGAGGAAGTGGTGAAGACCAAAACTGTGAAGGACTTCAAAGGGGCATGGGATAAACACTGTGGATCCATCAGGTCTAGAGGATGTGTATAAAGAGGAGGCAGCAAAACACTGCACAGAGCGGCAGTAGCCACAGAGGCATTCACGGAGCGGGATGCCAGTGGCCAGTGGTTGGTGTTCCACCTTCACGGAGCGGAAGGATGGAGGGCTGCCATCTCCAAATTAAAAACAAAAACAAAAACAACAAAAAAACAGGGGTGGGTAAGAGTATGTAAAATTAACGGTGAGTTCATAGGCTATAGGTATTACCAATTATTAGGCTTATTCAATATTTGTTGATAGTTAATGTGGCTTTCAATGCATACTTCACTTTCACTGCATATCCAGCATAGCTCTCTGCTTCAACGGCAAGGGAGAAGAAAAACTGATACTTCACGCATATCCAACATAGCTCTCTGCTTCAACGGCAGGGGAGAAGTAAAACTGATACTTCATGCATATCCAGCATAGCTCTCTGCTTAAACAGCAGGGGAGAAGTAAAACTAATAGTTCACGCTTATCCAGCATAGCTCTCTGCTTCAACGGCAAGGGAGAAGAAAAACATACTTCACGCATATCCAGCATAGCTCTCTGTTTCAACGGCAGGGGAGAAGAAAAACTAATACTTCACGCATATCCAGCATAGCTCTCTGCTTCAATGGCAGGGGAGAAGAAAAACAACCAATAAGGGCTGAATAACATAGTCTGGGTAAACAAATAAGTATGGGTGTAGTTTGCTTATTGCGGTGGTTACTACCCCTAACTAATCAAGCTTGATATTTCACTTGGATGCAGCTCCATCACTGCTCTCTACATTAATGGTGGGGGTGAAAGAGAAATAGAACCAAAGGTTACTAAGAACCAAGAGAAACAGATAAGTATGAGAAAAAAGAAGCGTGAAGCTTGCTGGGCAGACTGGATGGGCCGTTTGGTCTTCTTCTGCCGTCATTTCTATGTTTCTATATAAATAGATCAGAGGAGGCATTTTTGTCAGTAATTTTGAATAATCAAAATTACCCAATATATTTTTGCCTTAAAACAGAAAAAGCAGGTGCAACTTTATATGAGTATTTTGGGGGAGGGAGGGGGGCAATAATCAAAGCAAAACTGTCCATGTAGGTTTGCTTTGATCATTTCAGAAAATCCCACATGTAAAAGCTATCCACATGGTTTGCTGAAATGCGGCAGTTTGATTATTGCCTCTTTAATTATTATAAAAGGGGAGATGTGGAGAGATGAGAATAGGATGGAGATATGAAAAACTGAAAAGGAGCATGCCTTAGATATGGAAAGGGAAAGGTGCTGGGTATGAACTAAGTGGGGGATTTTGTTTGCTCATATGTCCAAGATGGTAGAGTAGAACTTTTCCATCACCTGTGTAAATAAATTAATGCTAAATCACGCTTACAAGCTACCTTGAGATAGGCTCCTTGCTTCCCTCCCATGCATATAGTTCTTTATCCTCGTTCTCCCTTCTTTCCTTCCTACTCCCAATTTAAGTCACCCTTGTTATAATGTAACTTTTGCTCCTTTAAATTGTCTCTTGTTGATTGGTTATAGTTACTGCTTAGTTCTATGTAAACCGAGTTGATTTGATTTGTATCAAGAAAGTCGGTATATAAAAGCCTTAAATAAATAAATAAATAAATAAAATAAAAATGAGGATGAAGACAAAATCTGTCCTGGAAAGGAGGTAGCTTATAACCAGTCTCACTCTATGGCTGGCAACTGGGATATATCTTTGAATTGTGAATGGGAAGAACTGAGCAGATTGGATGGGTAAGTCAGTTTCTTTCTCTCATCCTATACTATGCTTCTATAATGAAGGAGAGGCAGATAAGGAGAAGGAAGGGTCAAGAGAATTGTAGGGGTAACAGAAGTTAAATTCCTACATATCACCC
Source organism: Rhinatrema bivittatum (assembly GCF_901001135.1). Lineage (NCBI taxonomy): Eukaryota > Metazoa > Chordata > Amphibia > Gymnophiona > Rhinatrematidae > Rhinatrema > Rhinatrema bivittatum. The sequence continues at coordinate 295,403,926 of NC_042618.1, forward strand.
CTGCCACTGACATTTTCATCATTTAATAAAATGCTGCATTTTTACTATTGCAGGTATTTCTAAGAGATAATTTATGTTAGCAACATTTTGAGAAATCCAGGACTACTTCTGTAGTCCCAGTAACTAAGTGGAAGAAGAAATTGCTGTGAAAGTGCCACTGTCTAAGTGCTGTAAGTAAGCAGGGAGAAAAGTTGCTATTGTAGCATTAGCTCAGTCATCTCTGCAGAGCAGAGCTAAAAATCTCAAAATCTTCTATTGTTAAGCTTTGAAGCCTTTTCTTATAACAAAGCTTAGCAGAAACATACTGGGACTATGAAAAGATATTCTTATAAGAAGAATGTTCTTAAAACAGGGATTACCTGTATAGGAAGGGACATGCTGTATTTATAAACAGAGTTCACTTGTACGAGTTACAGTTTTAATCTGCCTTAATCATTTTGCATTAGCAGACAATTTCTTAACATACTTCCTTTAAAAGAAAATGATCCATAATACTTTAGTCCTGTATTTTGTAGGGTTTTTTGGTTTTTTTTTTAAATAGCAATGTTCAAGTTGAGGCAAAACAGCACAGGTAAGTTTCTGTAACTAAGTATTATACTTTCTCTTCTCCAAGACTAATTTGTTACTCTTGGAGCTCAGAGAAATGAAAGGCTATTTAGAACACAATAAGGAATAAAGAAGTGTGATCAATTGTAAGTAGCATTTCTGTGCAGTTTGAACAAAGTGGAGCTGTGAATCACAGCCCCAAGTATTTAAATAAGCTCTTACAAAAGGAGTGCAGGGAGGAACCATTATAGCATGTGATTTCCAGTGAATAACTGGAACACTCTCTAGCAGGTATTTAGTTAAATGGAATAAACATCTCTGAGAGACAAGGCTCTATGATTGTAACCTTTAGCATTGCTAGTCTTGGCATTATACGATCCCACATCTTCCACATGGAGAAAAATAAAGATGCATTGAAAACCTGTTAAAAGTAACAAAATAAAGCTTTAAACTTATAAACATCTGTTGTTTAAAGGAAAAAAGACCATCATGCATTAGCTTTCGGCACTGTTTGGGTTTGGTGGCATATCATTTATGCATGAAGGACTGAAAGGGAAGAATTTCAGCTTTTCAAGCAGAAAATGGCTGTGACAGACAGAACAACATTATTGCCGTCTTTAAATATAATGGGCTTTGAACTGCAAGCATTTTAATGTCACCTGTTTAGGCGGCTCAAAGAACTTTTCAGAAAGTGGAATTGGGGGAGGGAAAGGTAAGATGCATTTGCAGCAGTGATAGTGTTAACCACTCCTGAGTCTTCATAAGGTGCTTATGTTTGAATAACAGCATTAGTGTAATAGACTGCTTGGGATACAGGAACAGCAGGGAGAAAATCAGAGAGTATCCAGGTTGTCCTGGAATTGAGCTCACTTTCTCAGCTGCAGAGATGAGTGTTGGGGTAGAGAGTTTATTAAGCACAGAGCTAGACACTGGGGTAAGTATGGGGGGGTCATGAGAAAGCAAAGCAAGGACATGAGACTCTTTCATAAGAGTCAAGGGAAAGGGTCTATTATTAATTTCAAAACAAAGCTCTGGCAAAGGCAGTTATAGAGAGTGAGTCAATTTTCAAAGGGATTTCACCAGCTAAGGACCCAGGTTACCAGCAAAATTTTGCCACCTAAGTTCATTTTGCAACTAAATTTTGCTGACTAAAGTCTGGGTGGCCTAGAGTGGAATTAAGAGAGGGGATGAAAGTTAGGTGGTTAGCACTGATATTCAATGTTAGCTACATATCTCGGCAGATCAAATCTAGGCACTGGAAAAGCAGTCCTAATCTGACCAGTTACCCTCCCTTACTCCAGACTTCCTCTTCCTGCTGTAGTTAACTGACAGTAACTTCAATAAAAGCTATCCCACAGCCACATCTGCCCTTTCAACATTAATTTTCTCAATAAAATTCTTCTGGTGGCCCAATCCCTTTGCCCTCTTTCCTCTCCCTCTATGCTGTAAAAAAAAAAAGAAAGAAAGAAAAGGAAATAGAATCCTTCCCTCATGCCCTGTCCAGAATAGAGAGTGCTTGCCAGAATTCCTGGTCAGCATTTTATCCTTTTTTTTGGATTGGGGAGTGTTGCGCCAGAGGTGGAACCTTGGGTCGAGGTGGGATTGATGCAACCCGTAGGTAGGGATCTACGAGTCCCCACCGTCAGCAGGCAGAGTGAGCTGATGGACACAGGCCAGCTGGAGCCTCACCATACCAGCCCTCGTTCCCTGCAGGTTGAGCCTTTGGGTGCCGGGGCCGGCTGGACTTAGCTGGGCCTCTGTATGTAGTCAATGTAGAGATCGGGTTCAGCCCAGAGACAGCAGGTGAGAGATGGCACAGTCTTACACTGGACAAGGTAGTGTCCTGGGGACTTGGGCGCCAAAGAAATGGAGGCAGACAGGGGGCGCCCGAGAAAGAGCAGGCCGAAGCCTGAATAGGCCAAGTCCAGGGTGTAAGCTGGAGAGGAACAGGCTTGAGTCAGGGCTGGCGGCAATCCGGAGGTAGTGGCAAACAAGGCTGACATCTGATCACGGAGATAGTCAAACGTAGTCAAACGATGCTGAGGTCTGGGTCTGGAGAGAGGCAACAGCGTAGTCAGGCGAAGCAGAGGTCTGGGTCTGGAGATAGACAACAGCGTAGTCAGGCGAAGCAGAGGTCTGGTCTGGAGATAGTGAATGGCGTGGTCAGGTGAAGCAGAGGTCCGGGCTTGGAGAGAGTCAATGGCATGGTCAGGGGAAGCAAAGTCAAAGTCCATGTAGGCAATCCGAGGTATGGAGCAAGACAGGAACAAGGAGACAGGAACCAGGAACAAACGAGGAACAGGAACGCAGAAGTGAGACGAATCTCTAGGAGGCAACAAGTACTCGACCAGTGAGGAGACCTGTTGCAAAGGCAACACTAGGGAGCGGAGCCTGCGCTTAAATTCTGTAGCTCCCCTGATGTCATCATCTAGGGCCGCAGCTAGGTTCCCGCCGCGGCCCTAATTAAACCTTTGTGATGTGTGCGCGCACACCTAGGGAGGGGCGCAGCGCTAAGTAGCAGCGTCTCTCCGCAAGACACGTGGAGAGGCCCAACGAGAAACAATGGACGTGGTGGCTGGACCAGGAATGCCAGGGACTGCAGCTGGACTGGAGGCACTGGGGGAGGCCCGAGGACGGAGCTGACGGCCCACTGCTGCCAGCAAGGAGGAATCAGGAGCTGGAGTCACTGTAGAAAGGTAAGGGGGCCGTACCGCAGGTCTGCTGCAGACGGCATGCATAACAGCCCCCCCTTTATGCCCCCCCCAGGTCGGGGTTTGCCCAGATGGGCATGATGAAAGTTCAGGAGGAGGGTTTTGTCCAGGATATTTCAAGCTGGTTCCCATGAATTTTCTTCAGGTCCATAACCCTCCCAAGAAAGGAGGTATTCCCACCAGCAACCCCTACGGCGTACATTGAGGACTTCATGTACCTTGTAGGTCGTATCAGTCTCAGCCACCAATGGAGGTGGTTCAGGAGCCTTTCGGGAAGGCCAGGACAATACCACTGGTTTTAGAAGAGATACGTGAAACGTATTATGTATTCCCAGTGTAGGAGGCAGCCAAAGCTGGTATGTAACTGGTCCGATGAGTCGGGTGACCATAAAAGATCCAATATACCTTGGAGCGAACCTTTGAGAAGGTAACTTGAGTCAGATATACCGAGTGCTCAACCAGACTTTCTGTCCGGGAAGGAATTCAGGGGCCGAGCGTCAGTGACTGTCAGCTGTTCTCTTGGCCCGGGAAGCTTTTCAGTTTTTGAGGGTCCATCTGGAAGCTGTTCATGGAAACGATGTACCCAAGAAAGGGCACTGACTTTTGGTGGAAAGTGCACTTCTCGAGCTTCGCATACAGATGATTGTCACGTAGCTTTTGTAGTACCTTTTCCACGTCTGCCTGGTGTGTTTGAAGGTCCTGAGAGAAAATCAGGATGTCATCTAAATATACCACCACGCACTGGTACAGTAGATCTCGCAGAATATCATTCATCATATTCTGAAACACCGCTGGTGCATTGCACAGTCCAAAAGGCATGACTAGGTATTCAAAGTGTCCGTCACGGGTGTTAAAAGCTGTTTTCCATTCATCCCCATGACGGATTCGGACCAAATTTTAGGCTCCTTTTAAGTCCAGCTTAGTAAACACTTTGGCCCCCTGAAGTCTGTCAAACAGCTCGGTTATCAACGGTAGATGGTAGCAATCCTTGATGGTGATTTCATTGAGGCCTGTGTAATCGATACAAGGGTGAAGGGATCCATCTTTTTTTCCAACAAAAAAGAACCCTGCGCCAGCCGGGGACTTAGAAGGTCTAATAAACCCTTTTTGCAGGTTTTCTTGGATATAGGCCGACATGACCTCAGTCTCTGTTATTGAGAGGGGGTAGACTCTTCCCTTGGATGGCTCTGAGTTAGGTTTGAGGTTTATCACACAATCAAAGGTCCTGTGCGGAGGTAATACATCTGCTGCTTGCTTGGAGAAGACGTCCTGAAAATACACATATTGTGGTGGTAGACCAGGTAGTGAGGGAGTCGTTGTCATGCAGGGTAGCGGTAAACCTTTGGCTAGACAACGATCATGGCAGCCAGGGTCCCACTCAGAAACCTCCATGGTGGTCCAGTTGAACTGAGGAGTGTGTTCCTGTAGCCACGGTGGACCGAGCACCACGGGGTGAATGACCTTCTCCAGGAGTAGGAAGGAGATGCTCTCAGCGTGTAAGGCCCCTGTGCAAAGGCATATGGGTTGCATGGTCAGCGAGACCTCTCCCAGAAGTGGTTCTCCGTGTATAGAGGACAGCAGTAGAGGGGTAGATATAGGTGTAGTAAGAATTCGCAGGTGATCTGCAATTCTCTTTAGCATAAAATTTCCTCCCGCACCAGAGTCCACAAGTGCGAGTGTTGAGAATTCAAGGCCTCCAGAGATGATAGAGACGGGGAGAGATAGTGGAGGAGAAGGAGCAGTTAGACCTAGGAGTTCTCCTGCAGATCCTAGGTCTGGCCTTTTCCCGGACAGATAGGGCAGATCTGGACAGCATGGCCGGATTGGCTGCAATACATACAGAGACCAGAGTGTCTGCAAAAACATCTCTCTTTAGAGGTCAGATGACTGCATCCTAACTGCATAGGCTCTTCTTCCTCTTCACTGGGTGTAGAAGATTGGGCTGAAGTCGGGTGCATGGCTCGAAGGCGATTACATCCCGTAGAGTGCTTTTTGTGACCTTTTGCTTCTTGGGTCCAACCGCTTATCCTGCAATCCACTCTCCCAGCTAAATGAGAGATTCCAAGGTGTCTGGCAAGTCACGAGCTGCTTGTTCATTTTTTTATACGGGTGTTCAGGCCCTCTAAAAATACAGCACATAGACATCCCGAGTCCCAATGGAGTTCAGAGGCTAGTGTCTTGAATTCAATAACATAGTCTGGTAAAGGCTTACTTCCTTGTTGAAGGTGAAGAAAAGTAGACCCTGCGATGGTCTGACATGCTGGATCATCAAATACTGATTTGAACTGATATGCTGGATCATCAAACATTGATTTGAACAGGTTCAAGAATTCAGTCAGATCGTTTAAAACAGGGTCGCTGCGTTCCCAGAGAGGTGAAGCCCAGGCCAGGGCTCTTCTGTCAATTAGCGATAGAATATAGGTAGTCTTGGAAACAGCATTAGGAAAGTAGTTCGGTTGCAACGAGACGTGCATACAGCACTGATTAATAAAACCCCTGCATATCTGGGCATCACCAGAGAAGTGTGTAGGAGCTGAAAGCAGTACAGTGGTGCGAACTGCAACCACTGAAGGAGAAGAATCTTTCTCTGGAACCATCGGCGTATTCAGTCGGGCATTTAACTGGTTGAAAGCGGCGGCTAGTATCTCCAGAGATTTCTGTTGCTCTATAATCCATTGGGCCAGGCCAGGAATGGCCTGTAGGGCTGCGAGCTGAGCCGCGTCCATGGAGTTAGCAATCTTGCTTGAAGAAGACGTCCTGAAAAGACACATCGCTGCAAGAGCCCTGCGGGGACTTGCAGCGATAGTCTAGCTCTGAGCAGAGATGGACACAGAGAAGTATAGTTTTTATTATACTGCAATGTAGATGGTGACCCGAGGAATGGGTAGCGTTCCCAGCCAGAAGTGGAGATGTCTGATGGCAATGTTCCGTTCTGAGGGCTGCAAGGTGGAAAAGGTAGTTTCACAGTCTCACCAGGTCCCGTGAGGGAGATGGGTCTGGTAGTGGTCCGCGAAGCGGGGTAGGCCAAGGATCTGAGAAGAGAGATGAGAAAATGCAGAGACAGAACTGGAGTGGTAGTACTCACTCTTATACTGGGTGGTTGTAGAAGCAGAGATCCCCCGAGGAGTGGAGGTCTGGGATGAAATAAGGCCCCTGAGGAGCGGGTACCTTAGGCGTCCTTGAAGGTGGTAGGCAACCCCGGAAGGTAGACAGGAGCGAGGCAAGGCCCCCGAGGAGTGGGTACCTTAAGCATCCTAGCTGGTAGCAGATAACCCCGGAGGGTGTAGAGGAGCGAGGTAAGGTCCCCGAGAAGCGGGTAACTAAGTCGTCTTGGAGCAAGAGTACACAGAGCGGAGGCGTCTGGTAGTGAGGAAAGATCAGCATGGAGGATTCCTTCCTAACTCATATCTGCATTTGTGAACCGAGATTAAATACCAGAGCTTGTGATGTCATGTGGTGGGGATGCCCCTGAGGTTCCCGCCATGACGCACGTAAAGGACGGGGCTGTGTGCGCGCGCGTTCCCTAGGTGACTCCGGAAGAAAGATGGCGAATGCAATCACCCATGCTGGACTGGGGATGCCGAAGGGGTCGGCATGGAGAAGCAGAGGCAGCCATCTTCCCAAACTGAGCTGAATCAGATAGGAAAAAGGTGAGCAATAGAGGGCGCAGCCGTCTGTGACCGACGGGCACAATATGATGCTGAGGTCCGGGTCTGGAGATAGGGAACAGTGTAGTCAGATGAAGCAGTGGTCTGGTTCTGGAGATAGGCAACAGCGTAGGCAGGTGAAGCAGAGGTCTGGGTCTGGAGATAGGCAACAGCGAAGTCAGGTGAAGCACAGGTCTGGGTCTGGTGATAGGCAACAGTGTAGTCAGGCGAAGCAGAGGTCTGGTCCAGGAGATAGGCAACAGCGTAGTCAGATGAAGCAGTGGTCTGGTTCTGGAGATAGGCAACAGTGTAGTCAGGCGAAGCAGAGGTCTGGGTCTAGAGATAGGCAACAGCGTAGTCAGGCGAAGCAGAAGTCTTGGTCTGGAGATAGGCAACAGCGTAGTCAGGCGAAGCAGAGGTCTGGGTCTGGAGATAGGCAACAGTATAGTCAGATGAAGCAGAGGTCTGGGTCTGGAGATAGTCAATGATGTGTTCAGGTGAAGCAGATGTCCAGGCTTGGAGAGAATCAATGGCATGGTCAGGCGAAGCAGAGGTCTGGGTCTGGAGATAGGCAACAGCGTAGTCAGGCGAAGCAGAAGTCTTGGTCTGGAGATAGGCAACAGCGTAGTCAGGTGAAGCAGAGGTCTGGGTCTGGAGATAGGCAACATCGTAGTCAGGCGAAGCAGAGGTCTTGGTCTGGAGATAAGCAACAGTATAGTCAGGTGAAGCAGAGGTCTGGGTCTGGAGATAGTCAATGGCGTGTTCAGGTGAAGCAGATTTCCAGGCTTGGAGAGAATCAATGGCGTGGTCAGGCGAAGCAGAGGTCTGGGTCTGGAGATAGGCAACAGCGTAGTCAGGCGAAGCAGAAGTCTTGGTCTGGAGATAGGCAACAGCGTAGTCAGGTGAAGCAGAGGTCTGGGTCTGGAGATAGGCAACATCGTAGTCAGGCGAAGCAGAGGTCTTGGTCTGGAGATAAGCAACAGTATAGTCAGGCGAAGCAGAGGTCTGGGTCTGGAGATAGGCAACAGCGTAGTCAGGCGAAGCAGAAGTCTTGGTCTGGAGATAGGCAACAGCGTAGTCAGGTGAAGCAGAGGTCTGGGTCTGGTGATAGGCAACAACGTAGTCAGGCGAAGGAGAGGTCTAGGTCTGGAGACAGGCAACAGAATAGTCAGGCGAAGCAGAGGTCTGGGTTTGGATAGAGTCAATGGCGTGGTCAGGCGAAGCAAAGTCAAAGTCCGTGTAGGCAATCAGAGGTATGGAGCAAGACAGGAACAAGGAGACAGGAACCAGGAACAAACAAAGAACAGGAACACAGGAGTGAGACGAATCTCTAGGAGGCAACGAGTACTCGACCAGCGAGGAGACCTGTTGCAAAGGCAATGCTAGGGAGTGGAGCCTGCACTTAAATACTGTAGCACCACTGACATCATCATTCAGGGCTGTGGCTAGGTTCTCACCATGGTCCCTACTTAAACCTTGGTGAGGGGCGTGGTGCCGAATAGTAGCATCTCTCTGCGAGCCACGCGGAGAGGCCCGACGAGAAACAATGGACGTGGTGGCAAGACCAGGAATGCCAGGGATTGCAGCTGAACCGGAGGCACAGGGGAGGCCCGAGGATGGAGCTGAAGGCCCACTGCTGCCAGCGAGGAGGAACCAGGAGCTGAAATCACTGTAGAAAGGGCCGTGCTGTGGGTCTGCTGCGGACGGCACGCATAACAGGGAGGTGGGTTGAGTACTCTCACCAACACTGTCCCCTTTTTTGGGGAGGATATGAAGGAGGGGATCCCCAGCAGACATTTTACAATAGAGAGGGAGAAGAGATTGGCTCACTGAGATTGGCCATTCTCTCCTCCCCCTGAGAGTGGATGGAAAGTGTATACTTTGGAGTGGAGAAATGATGCGATGCACGCTCTCTTGTATTGACAAAGATTGAAGTAAACAGATGTATGAATTTAAAGGGCAACAGAATGGATTAGACGCCAGGTAGTCCAATTCTGAGCTTTATTTGAATGGAGACATGGTCTTTACATGTATGCCCAAATTTAAAGGGCTCCTGTGTGGAAATGTGGTGATCCTTTACGTGATGAGAATTAATCCCCTGATGAAACCATTGGTGAAACAAGGGTCCCTTATTGAGAATATTTAGAAGAAGAAGATTGGAAGGATTGTATCATTTTTTCCTTGAAGGAATATGCAAAAAGATGTGGATATTGTATGTTCAATACAGTGAATAATGGATCTGTGATTCAATTAATTCATGTATGTTAAATTGTATTTTTGGAAAATTTGTAAAAATATTTTTTGTGAGTGGTTGTGTATGGATGATTGGATGAGTGGTATTTGATTTGATATATATGTATTGTGTTATTTTAGAATTTTGATATAATAAAATTTGAAATATACATACAGGTATATGATATATTGTCTGTGGAATGTAATACCTGTTTTCCCCTTAAATATGTGTATTGCAACTTTTCTAAGCCATCCTCCTTAGTATTTGGACTTTGAAGATATCTTTTCGAAGAAAATGTCTGAACCCAACCTTCTCACCACTCATGACAGTGGAATCGAGCTCCTCCCAGATTCCAAACTTCCAAGGGGAAGGGTTTATCTCTTATCGCCTCCCAAGACCCAAGTCATGTCAGATTACATCAAGGAAAACTTGCAACGAGGCTTCATTAGAATTTGTTCCTCCCCAGCAGCTGCTGCATTTTTCTTCATGGCAAAGAATGACGACACTCTCAGGCCATGCATTGACTTCTGGGGCTTGAATGCCATCACTAAAAAGGACCCTTATCCCTTACCATTAATATTGGAGCTCTTTAACCACATTCAAGGTGCAAACTAGACCTCAGAGAGGCATATAATCTTGTCCAAATCAAGGCCGGTGAAGAGTGGAAAACAGCTTTTAACACTCAAGTTGGACACTACAGGTTTTAATTATGCTGTTTGGGCTTTGTAATGCACTAGCAGTTTTCCAAAAGATGGTCAATGAAATTTTTCTCAACCTACTCTATACTTGCGTAATTGTGTACCTAGATAGCATCCTGATTTTCTCTCAAACCCTCAGCGCATACCATCAACATGTCCGCACCATCCAGCAATACCTACGAGAGAACAACCTGTTCACCAAACTGGAAAAAATATTTTTGAACAGGAGGAACTCTCCTTACTGGAGTATATTGTCTCTTGCGATGGATTTCACATGGACCTTACCAAAGTAAAGGCCATCAGGGATTAGCCTCATCTGGTGGGACTTTGTGCGCTACAGAGATTCCTGGGATTTCCTAATTATTATCATCAGTTTATTCCAAACTACTTTTCTGTTGCAGCCCTCCCCCCCCTGCCTTTACTGCAAGGGTGCCAACACAAGGGATTGGGCATTTGAAGCCATGGAGGCATTCCAGAAGCTTAAGAATGCTTTTTTGGGTGCCCATTGCCTATGTCATCCAAACCCCACATGTCTCTTCAGCCTAGAAGTTGATACTTCTATCTTGGGTGTAGGTGCGTTGCTAAGCCAACATTCTCCAGAAGGAGTACTTCATCCATGTTCCTTCTTTTTAAAGAAGTTCTTACCCATAGAACATAACTACAGCATCAGAGATTGAGAAGTCCTAGCTGTTAAACTATCCCTTGAGGAGTGGCATCATCTGCTCGAAAGAGAATAGGACCATACCAAAATCTATATGGATCACAAAAACCTTGAGCACTTCCAACAAGCTCAGCAGTTAAATTCAAGGCAGGCTCGCTAGTCTTTATTCTTTTCTTACTTTGACTTCAAACTACAGTATCTTCCTGCACTCAAGAATCTATGGGCAGACATGCTTTCACACTCCTTTCAAACCAAAGATGCTCCAGAGCCTCCCAGATACATCATCAATCCTACTAAGATACTTATGGCCACCTTGATGACCATCCCTCCTGGGAAGATGGTCATTCCCTCCAGACTACATGAGAAAGTGTTGAAATGGGCCATGACTCCCATGATGTAGGTCACCCTGGGCGGGCAACCCTTGAGTTGCTTCAGCGACACTAATGGTGGTCCCGAATAAAGCAAGATGTCAAGACCTACATGGACTAATGCCCTACCTATGCACAGCAAAAAATGTGGCATGGCCAACCTGGCCCCCAGAGAACCCTGGACCCACCTGACCTCCCTATCACAGATGGTGCAACCATGATCTATGTGGTCTTGGATCATTTCTCTAAGATGGCCAACTTTGTCCCACTTCTGGTCTCCCTTCTGCACCAAAATTGGCATGCATCTTTATTCTCCATGTCTTCCGCCTACATGGCTTGCCAAAGCATATATTGACAGACAGAGGGGTGCAATTCACTGCAAAGTACTGGTGTTCTCTCTGTAAGAAATTTAGCATCACACTAGACTTCACTACTGCTTAAATTCCCCAAGGAAACATACAAGCAGAATGCACCAATCACACTCTCAAGACCTTTCTCCGTTTATACTTCAATGCGCATCAAGACAATTAGTCCATTCTCTTACCCTGGGCAGAATTCTCTCACAATACTCATATTAAAGCATCTACTGGATTCTCTCCCTTTCAACTGGTCTAAGGGAAACAACCATTGCCCCCTCTGCCACAACCTGTGACAGTGTCCTCCCCAGTGCCCAACTTTCTCCCAGGAATTGCAAGAACTATGGGCTTGGACCAATCATCTAATCCAGAAAGCCGCTGATAGGGCCAAGAGGACAGAAGGTACCTAAAGAAGACCAGCATGTCAGTTTAAGGTAGGAGAGAAAGTGTGGCTGAGTACTCGGCATTTACGCCTGCAGGTCCCATCTATATACTTGGCCCCACACTACATTGGACCTTTCTCTATATCCCGACAACTAGGGCCTATCACTTATCAGTTGAAACTGCCACATATGTTCAAGATGCATAATGTCTTTCATGTTTCATTACTTAAGCCACTGATACTCTCATGGCATTTCAGGGCCCTGCCTGAATCACAGGACGTAATAATTGACAGAAAAACTGCATATGAAGTCAGGGAAATCTTAGACACCCTTTGTAGGGGCAGAAAAATAGAATACATCTCTTGGAAGGACTATGGTCTGGAGGAGAACTCCTGGGAGCCAGCCTACAACATCTGGACCCAATCTTTTAAAATAGTTCCATCAACATCACTCAAAGCAACCTAGATCCTCAGGGAGGTGCTTTAAGAAGGGGGGTACTGTTACGTTTGGTGGTCCACAGGCTATTCCTGTAAACTGTCGCTCTCTCCTAACTGGCTGGGCCTGGCCACTGTGAGACACTCCTGCGGTGGGATGCCACTCTCTCCCATGCCTAGTTCTGCTCCTCTTCATGGCAACATGATGCTAACTTGCCCCACAGCTGGATGCTGCCAACTTCCTGCCATCGCACCTCCCCATGGTGCATGCATAGCTGACGCTTCAAGATTTAAAGTGCCCATGGTGGGAAAAGCCTTGCAGCATGGATCAATGATCTCACACAGCTAAGCCTATAAAAGGTCCTCCAGACCATCACCCCCTCGCCTCGGTAACAGGCAGTAGGTCTTCCTACTTGCTAGTAGTGTGTGTTGTCACAGTGTTCCTGTCTTCAGTTCCAGCGCTCCATATTTGGCCTCTGTTGTAAAAAGGATGCTGGGCTTGATGGACCCTTGGTCTGACCCAGCATAGCAATTTCTTATGTTCTTATGTTCTATCTTCGCTCTTCAGTTCTAGTATGTTCGCTCTTCAGTTCCTGTGTCTTTGTCTTTCAATTCCAACGTTCCTTGTCTTCAGTTATTCTCTGCCTCCTGTGTTGCCCAGCTAGTCTCTCCTACCTTCATGCCCTGCCCTATCCGTCTCTCTGTTCCCTTCAGAGAGATACCCTTACTGACCTCGGCCTGACTCCTGGATACTCTTGAACGCCATCTGCCACTGTCCACAGCCTGACTCCTGGATTCTTTTGAATGCTGCCAGCTACTGACCATTGTCTGCCACCGGCCACGCCTCACCCTGCCAGCCCTGGTACCCAAAGGATCAACCTGAGGGGAACATGGGCAGGTAAATGCAAAGTTCCAGTTGGGCTTTTGCCTCATCGGAGTCCATCTGCTGATGGTGAGGACCTGCAGGGCGCCTCCCTGCAGATTGCATCAACTCCATCTCAGCTCAAGGGTCCACAAACTCAACATATTTGGAGGAAATAATCAAACCGTTTTCATTCGTACAAACTCTACAAGATTTTTTATCCACAGGGTTTGTATTCATAATCATGGCAAAATTTCATGGATATATTCTTGATTATTATTCCTGGAAATAAAGTACCAACAGAGATTTGTACCTACCTTTTCTGTGGGTTCTTTTTCTGACTAGGTCACTGCAAGTAAAATTCAAAGCTACATATGTTTTGCCTCCCTCAATTTAATGCTACCCATAAAAATGTCTCTGTTCTGTCATTAAAAGTACATACATTGTTATACTATACGCTTAATTTTACTGGTATAGAAGGTGGCCAATTTTTAAAAAGTCCATTTCCATGGGTGAAACACAGTGCTACATGGGCAAATGCAATATGCAAGCTTGCTCAAGCCAAAAAACTCAAAATGTAGGAAAAGCACTTTATTATATATTAGATAAGCAATATGAGAGTAATAATAAGTTGAAGACAACAGCAGGTTAGTCAGAAAAATCTTACGTTTATTGTAAAAAATAAGGCATCTCTCAGCACAAGTAAATTTGCAGGGGACCCTCCTACTAGCAAGCTAATCAGACTGGAAGCAAGCAGAAGTGACCCTGAGAAGAACATAACAGCAATTTTTATAAGTTCTTAATGGAAAACATTGGAATATTCCACACTACATGCAAGCTCTCTTTGTTTTGCAATTGCTGTTTAACTGTCTATCAGAGATAAGTGGAATAGAAACAGTAAAAGTAGAAGTATACAGCAGACCCAGCTTATCTTCACATTCCACATGTTGCTCTCTGTTCCTTAGATGCTGACTTGCACATCTCTTTCATCATTTACTGTAACATTCAGCACAGCAATTGAGGCCTAGCTCACTCAATCTAATTTACAAAGCCTAAACAAGAGTGGTAGATTTTCTCTTTACTATCCCCCCTTTCTGACACTATCTTAAACCTATATTTCCATAAACCCTTTAATCTCTTGTTCTCTTTCATGATCCAGTTTAGTCATTTTAACACACATATTATATACATTTTCTTTCTCTGGTTAGTGTCAGTGCATTTTGCATTCCTTAGGTAGCAATGTTTGCAGTACAGTTCAAACTGCATTTGACAAGCATAAAGGCAATAAATAAGGCCAGTATCAACCAGCAAGATATCAGAATAATTTTGTACCTAATGTAGCAAACTATGACCACAAGCACCATGATAGTTTAGCAACATTTTTCTTAATACGATCAGTGTGCTCCATTAATTGCTTTGATGTGATGGCGATAAACACACAGCATTCTTTTCCCACTAGAATGAAGTCTAAGGCAATATGATTTTGGATAGTGATGTCCCTCATTGTCACAATCTCCGAGTTAACATTTTCTAGGGCCTCAGTGGAGTTATTGCTAAGCCTTTCCAGAATGATTGCAACTAACTGAATTTCTCTAATTGCCACATTGACCCTGTATAATGAAAAAAAGGGTGGCAAAGAATCTTAGTTTCAGATACTTCACGTAAATTTCTAATCTTTTCAGGGTCTTAAGGTGTCTGATGGCTGGTATTACATAACCTTTATAACAGTTTCCAACCCAATTTTAGGGTAATCATAAGAACATAAAAAAATGCCATACTGGGTCAGACCAAGGGTCCATCAAGCCCAGCATCCTGTTTCCAACAGTGGCCAATCCAGGTCATAAGAACCTGGCAAGTACCCAAAAACTAAGTCTATTCCATGTAACCATTGCTAATGGCAGTGGCTATTCTCTAAGTGAACTTAATAGCAGGTAATGGACTTCTCCTCCAAGAACTTATCCAATCCTTTTTTAAACACAGCTATACTAACTGCACTTACCACATCCCCTGGTAACAAATTCCAGAGTTTAATTGTGACTTGAGTAAAAAAGAACTTTCTCCGATTAGTTTTAAATGTGCCCCATGCTAACTTCATGGAGTGCCCCCTAGTCTTTCTACTATCCGAAAGAGTAAATAACCGATTCATATCTACCCGTTCTAGACCTCTCATGATTTTAAACACCTCTATCATATCCCCCCTCAGTCGTCTCTTCTCCAAGCTGAAACATGAACATGATCTGATCACCACATATAAAATAAGCACTGTGCCAGGTGGAAGTTCCCTACACTCCCCCCCCCCCCCCCCCAACCTCCACCATGCAACTTATACCATAGTTATGTGGAACACCATCAATCAATGAGATCTTATTACTCATTTCCCAAACAGAGCCCTTACTAGTACTTTTTCCAACTGGTATAGTAGTGGATTTTGGATGACATTTACTTTATATATGAAATTTCTCCAAGCAGACCAAGCCTTTTGCCAGACAGGCCAACTGAATGCATGGAATGTTTTTAGGTTTATATGGCCAAGTGCATCACAGACTAGGATCTTGCCTGTCAGATAGGAATCAGATTTTTTTTCCTGTAGTTATTAAAGAACGTGGGCATCCTTAGAGTGGAATGTAAAATAAGCACAAATGACGCCTAGAGTCAGTCCCATGTGTCCTGTGATTTAGATGAAAACCAAACCTTTCATGATGGGCAGTAGCAAATCCTCTTTGCAAGTCAAAGCAAATCCACTTCAGTGAAGGAGTGGTTACCAGCACATCACCTCATTGTGGTAATGAATAGGAAAAGGAAAGGTTAAAAAAAAAGGTAGTCCAGAGGAGGTCCTTCTCCATGGCTAGTTATACAGATGGGGTGGAGTCATTGGCAGTGAGACAAATACTGCCCCCAGAGGGGTGTAACCCCAACAGATTTACGAACTCCAGGTTGGGACTGCCTTATGGCTGTAGAAATGTCTCAGATTCCAGAAGGGGTAGGGAAGGAGATTCTAGCACATTACCCCTACCTCAGTAGCAATACCTGGCACAATAGTCTTATCAAGGCCAGGAAGGATGACAGCACCTCTGACCAGAACAATTCAAGAGATGTTCCTGAATTGGGCTCTTGTGATTGCCTGAAAATTCAGGTGACATTCCAGAGTTGGGCACTGTTGGTGGGTGAAGCTGATGCAAGCATCAGAGAATCATTGGATTAAGGAGGTTTTCTTGCAGTGGGATCCAGGTCTTTAGGTTTTGGCACTTTACTGAAGTGTAAGCAGGACTTGGTAAGGGTCTTTCCATTGGGGTTCTACACAGAGCCAGGGTTAGCTTTATTTCTGCCCTGTGCAAATAATTACTGTACTGTGCCCCCCCCCCCCCAATTCATTCAATCTCTGTCCCAGGCGCATCCAATAAAGCCCAGCTCCATCCTACAATCTATATTTTTAAAATTTGACATGAACCCACCCATCCTAGAGCCCATGAATAGGGAAGGGTATTAGGTACCCTAAGCAAACCTTATAGCCTTGCACACACACCACCTCCCCTACACACTCATACACACACACACACACACACAATTAAATTATGTATTTATAACAAATTTTCCATGACAAAGAATATTCAAAAGTACACTCTTCTGAGGCAAATGTATCACTTACAACATGCATATTATATTTACATGCACTGCTGTGGTGCCAACCAGAAAACTCTGCAAAAAGGATCCCTGGAACTCCTATGGAAATATACATTTTGTAAATCATGTTGGGTGTTAGCTTGGCTCTCAGAAAGCCATGAATAAACAGAATTACCATTGCAATATTGTAAACCTCCCATACCAAAACAACCTAACAACTTTATCTATGAAAAGGCAACACTGCACATATTTCACAAGGCCCTAGAACACCAATAAAACTCTTATTAGGAAATCAGGTTGCTATAGACCCCTACATAGAAATTACATGACAGCAAAATACCTCAACTTGATTACATATGCAGAACGTAGAGAGACCTTGACCAAATACAGAATAAAGAGATCAGAAAGGGGGGAGTTCCAAGATGGCCGCCGCGTGAAGGCTGGTGAAACGCTCTCTCCCCGTCTTCTTCAAAAAATATTCTTCTTTCTGAAATGCCGCACTCTAAAAGAAAGGCCAAGCTCAGGGAAGCAGTGGCCTCTTCATCGCCGATCTCTGAGGCAGGCCAAACGAGGATAGAGACTTTTTTCACCGCCAATGCAGCAGGAAAATTGTGGTGGAGGTGGCCGCTGCAAACGCTGACACAGGGCGGATGTCGCCCTTGCTGGCCAAGGAGATCACATTAAGTCCCGGCGCTCCGACAACCCCCCCCTCCCCGGTCCCGTCGGAAGCTGTGTTAGCTGGGGTAAGTCCTCTAGAGCTACATATATTACCTGGAAATATTGCCTTTAATAATTCTAATACCCAGAACCAGCAAAGATGAGGAGGATAGAGCTATCCGGGAGGTTGTGAGTGGGAATACCCCAGGAGGGGGAGAACTGGCTCAGAAACAGCTATTAGAGAAATACACACCTATTGAGACGCCGAAGGTAATAACAATGGAGTCCCTGTGGCATGCCATGAAGGGGTTGGAAAGAGCTGTTATTAATTTGACCAATATTACACTGGAATCTAATAACAGGATTGAGAAAATTGAGAAAATTACGATGGAACAAGCTAACAAACTGCATGGGATGGAACAACGTATGGACAAAGTGGAAAATGTTCAAACTGAGATTTTAAGAGTGGAAAATATAAATGTGAAGAAGCTTGAGAACATTGAAAATCAGACAAAACATTTAAATCTTCGTGTAATGAACTTTCCATTTATAAAAGAGATTTCTGCCTACGACATGTTAAAGGATTATATGATAAAGATACTGAAAATTCCTTTAGAAGGGCTTCCGGTGATTTCAAGAGTGTACTATCTACTGAATAAGGGAGAAAAGGCAGAAGAAGTGGATCAGGAAGAAGAGAACCCACTGAACTTAACTCAGATTTTGGAATTATCATTGGAATCTGAAGTAAAAAAAAGAATGACGCAGTTTCTTTCATGCACTTTTTCAGCAGATAGAGATCTGATCTTAAAGAGATTCATGAGAAATAGGGAGGAAGTTTATTTTGGAAAAAAAAATCTGGATTTATCCAGATATATCTCGTATCACCCAAGAGAGACGTAAGAAATTTCTATCTTTAAGACCTGAATTAGTGGCTAGGGGTTCCAGTTTTAGCCTGAGGTATCCCAGTAAGTGTGTTGTTAAACATTTGAATGCAAAGTATATTTTCTTAGAGCCTGTTCAATTGCAGAAGTTTCTTGAGCCTAGTAACCCCCTGAACCTGGAGTAGTCGTAGCATTGTATAGTAAATTTGGCTGCAGTCATGTGACGGACTAAATGTTATTGAGAAAGTATGTTTGATTTCTTGTAAACCACCACGTTAACTCCCCCAGGATTGCTTGAAATAGTAGATGAGAACTTGAGCGATATAACTGAGTAAGAAATGAAAAGTTTATGATATTGAACTTAAAATTGTGAATATAAATCTACATATTCTATAATGTTTACTTTATGTGAATATTGAAAACTTAATAAAGATTAAATTAAAAAAAAAAAGAGAGATCAGAAAGTATAAACAAATGTACTGAGAACTAAACTGGAACCCACGACAAGTTCAGCCTCTATATGCAGAGTAACGATGGAAAAATAGAAACATTGCCATTCTTCATAAAACATTAAAACATCAATCATAATATTAAAATCATATTCATAAAAAGAATATTTCAATCCAGTTACGAGATAGAATATCAAACATTTCCCAAACACCAAGAAAATATTTCAAAACATCTGATGAATAAAAATTCCATTAATTAAAAAGTGTTCTATTCTCTTGAAAAAATTAAATATTTCAAAAGAGTAGAAACATCAAATTACATCCAATAATTAAAACTAATAAGGAATAACAAATCTCATGCTCTCCATACATGGGATCTTTTGATTTCCAGTCACCCTGAGATGGTTGAGGATTGGGGGAGGTAGAGCTGTACAAATTTTATTATCTGTCTCACACACATGCACAATAATGCATTCATTCTATCACACACTCCCTCTCTCTCATATGCACAGGCTCCCTGTCCCTCACAGATACATTATATATGTGTTTGTGTATGCCTGTGAGAGTCTATATGTGACACATAGGCTCTCACAGGCACACAAACATACAAAAACAGACACACAAGCACATAGGATTTCACACAGACTCTCACACAGACAAATACACACACATACAGGCTCTCACAGAGTTACAGAAACACACACACACACATAGGCTCTCACAGACATACACAGGTTCTCACTCATTCACACACACATAAAAGCTCACACACATGGCCTCCTATTGTTATCGGGCTGTGGTGGGATGAGTTCTACTATGGCCCCATGGGCCTCCTGTCATCCATGGGCCATGGTGAGATGAACTCCACTACAGCCCCGCATGCCTCCTGTTGTCTTCATGCTGTAGTGGGATGAGTTCTACCATGGCCTACTAGCCTTCCTGCTTGAGGGGGGGGGGGGGGTGGAAGCTGTGTGCACCCACAGGTAAAGTTGTATGTGGGTGTGTACGCACAGGAACACAGGGCCTTTCATTTTCAGCTGCTGGCAGGTTGACTTCTGCTGGTGGCCTCTCTCCTTCTTTGGTCACTGGCAGATTAGGCTCTGCCAGCAGTACCATGGTCTCTCCTGCTGCCACTGGCCCACTGCCCCCTCTGGATGTGCCTCCCCAATCAAATGCATGGTATGCACATCTGGTCACATTGGGCCTGGTTCTAGGGAGGACTGTAATTGGTGGATTTTGATATATACCCAATTTCTGTGCTGTATGAAGTGGTATTGCTTCACTGGTTCTCTGGGGAGAGCAGCACTGCCTGTGAATGATAAGCCTTGACACATTTAATTTGTACTTTGCAATAATACAAAAAGGTATAATCTGTCAAATGTACATCAACAAGAGAAGGCAGCAATGGGAAGTGAGGAAGAGGATCACATGGGCCTTCCCATTAGTGTCTCTTGAAGGCTTAACCCTAATTTTTAGTTGGCTGTTGATTTCATACTCATAAGCAAGTGGAACAGCATCTAGCCATTTGAGACCATTTTTAACACATATTTTAGCCAGTTTATCTTTAAGAAACCTTCTTTCTTTCTACCAGATCAGATGATCAAGGGTAGTAAGGGCAGTGCAAACTCTGATGAATACCTAGAGCTTTCTAAATGTCTTTCGCTATCTGATCCATGAAGTGGGTATCTCAGTCACTGTTAATAGTCAAAGGAATACCAAAAGAGGGAATAAAATCTATTAGCAATTTCTTACATACAGAAATGGAATTGGCACTTGGGTATACCTCTATTCAATCTGAGTAAACACATCACAATGAGCATAATTTTGAAAAAGCAACATGTTGTCATTTGGATAAAATAAATTTGAACCTTGACAAATGTACCCCATGGTGGAGGCTGGGCTATCTACCTTATAATAAATGGCCTGTGACCGACGGCCCGCAAATGCGCAGTAGAGACCAGCTCTACCGCGCATGTGCGGGCGAGCACGTCGCTCTGAGGCAGCTTCAGAAAGAAAAAAAATGGCGGCGTCCAGTGGCAGCAGCGGGCGGCGGCGGCGGTACCGGCAGCGGGCGGCGACGGCGGTAGCGAGCGGCGGCGGTAGCGGCGACAGCGGGCGGTAGCGAGGGAGGGAGAAGAGAGAGAGAGGGAGGGACGGACTGAGTGGGAGGGAGGGACGGAGAGAGAGAGTGGGAGGGAGTGACTGAGTGAGAGGGAGGGACTGAGTGGGAGGGAGGGATTGAGTGAGGGGGAGGGACTGAGTGAGAGGGAGGGAGTGGGACTGAGTGAGAGGGAGAGGGGGGACTGAGGGAGGGAGTGGGACTGGGAGAGAGAGGGAGGGAGTGGGACTGAGGGAGAGTGAGTGGGACTGAGTGAGTGAGAGGGGGGGGGGGAGGGAGTGACTGAGTGGGAGGGAGGGATTGAGTGAGGGGGAGGGACTGAGGGAGGGAGTGGGACTAAGTGAGAGGGAGGGAGGGAGTGGGACTGAGGGAGAGGGAGGGAGGGAGGGGGGGACTGAGTGAGAGGTGAGTGGGACTGAGTGAGTGAGAGGGAGGGAGAGGGGGGAGGGAGTGAGTGAGACTGAGTGGGAGGGAGGGACTGAGTGATAGGAGAGGGAGGGTGGGGAGGAGTGGGTGAGGGAGGGGGTGGTGAAGAGTGAGGGGAGAGAGAAAGAGGGGGAGGTGAGAGACAGAGGGATGTAGCCCGTTTTAACGGGCTTAACGGCTTGTCAAGGTAGATTTGAAAGGTTTCCCTCATTATGCTCTTGGCAAAGAACACAATTGGTGCAAACTGCTGAGTCACCATTGGAAATTTAGGTAAAAAACAGTCCTAATCAAATCAACCATGGGCTAATTCATGATACAAGCAGGACAAATAGGTAAGTAGGATCTGGAGTACAACCAGGCACTCTCTATGCTGCATCAGAGGTTATCAGGGTGCAAAATGCATCCTGCTAGTCTCCAGGATTGTTTTTCTGAATCTGGGGACTAATCTTGGAGAAAGGCCACATCCTTTAAGGAGGGCATGGGAGACTGCCTAACAGTAACCACGAACAAAAAAGATATAGTTGCACTGGAGAAGGTACAGGGAAGGACATCCAAAAAGACAAAGGGGATAGAATGGCTCCTCTATGAGCAAAGTCTAAAGAGATTAGGGCTGTTCAGCTTGGAGATGGCTGAGGGGTGATATGATAGAGGAATATAAAATCGTGAGAGGTCTAGAATAGGTAAATGTAAAGTAGTAATTTACTTTTTTGGATAATAGCAGGACCAGGGGGAACTCCATAAAGTTAGCAAGTAGCACATTTAAAACAAATCAGAGAAAATTAGTTTTCACTCAATGCACAATTAAGCTCTGGAATTTGTTGCCAGAGGATGTGCTTAGTGCAGTTAGTGTATCTGGGTTAAATAAGGTTTGGATAAGTTCCTGGAGGAGAAGTCCATTAACTACTTGTTGCGACCGTTGCTGATCGACGCCCTCACTCCACCTTCTTTACCTCTGTGGAGACTCCCTCCGAGTCTGATGGACGGCTAGCTGCCACGGCGTCACCATGCCATCTCCCTCCGGCGTCCCCAGACTGGCTCGACGTTGCAGATCCGCCTTGTTGCCTGAAGACCTAGGGCGCGCATGTGCTCTGATTGAAGTACCAGCAAGGGTACGAACCTCAGGGGCGTCCCCCTGAGATGACGTCATCCGCTTCCAATATTTAAAGGTCTCTATTTCCCTATCTCATCAAGTTAGCAAGGGGATTGCTTCGGCTACGCTCTCCAAGCTACTCTGCCTCCTCGGACTTACCAGAGGTACCAGCTTCTCGGGGGCCTCGCTCTTTTCTTTACTTTCAGATTACAGATAGGAACCGGTATTCGGTCCTTGAGGGTCCATGTTCCTGGACACTCTGAAGATTCTCTACTGCCTGGAAGCTATCGCTGCTACAAACAATTGTGAGTTACCATCTCTCTCTCAGAGCTTTCCCTGGAACCAGATACTCGCTCCTCGAGGGCCTAAACCTTTCCAGCTCCTGAGCTTCCTTGAGACCTTATGTGAGTTTTGTCATCTAGTTCTGTTCATGAACTCTGTCTACTCTGCCTACTCACTTTTTACAGTTTCTCAACAGCTCAGCCATCCTGGATCGCTGTTCCAGTACCTGAGGGACTACAGCCCTGCCGGGCATATTAGCTCACTACTGCCACCTCTGGTGGTTTCTAAAACCTGTTTAATAAAAGAACTATGTGTGTCTGTCTCCATACTCAAGCCTAGCCGGTGGTCCCTCTCGGGATATCCTCCTGGTGGTGTGGTCATCTGCCACCGGCCCAGGGATCCACCCACAACTATATCTAATGCTAACAGATTGCTAACTCCGTAGCAGACTGCTAAATCCTATAACAACAGGTTGCTGACTCCTCCTTCTTTAGGAGCCAATATTAGTGATTGCTACTCCTATCTGATCGCTCCTCCCATCAGGCATCAGATCACCAGCAGAAATACAACAGATTGCTACTCCTTGCAACAGATCAATAACACTACTATTAAACAAATTGACTTAAAAGCTACACAGTGATGCAATTGGCTGTTTTCCCAGTTTGTTCTCAGTTCACCTAGGTAAGCGATAGACTTCCTAACCACCCTAGTTAAATAGCCTCCCTTCTCCTCTGTTATCCCCAATCCTTAAAACCCCGCTGATCTTTGTATTTTTTTGCTTTGTTTTATGACTTAAATGCCATCCATAGCAGAAATAAAGTTACGTGGCAGGAGACTCCAACATGTGCTTGTATGCATAAGTATTTATGTTCTGGTTTCAATGTGAAATCCGGAAACACCCCTACCCCTCCCAGACCATTCCCAGCCCCATTTTTGGAAAAATATGTTTGTGTATGCAGCGGGAGATAGACTTGTATTTAGGTGGTTTTTAAAATCTGCTCGGCACCTGCTGACCCAAAATATTTGTGTAACTCCCGGGTTTGGTGCATGCTGGGCTTTTAAAATTAACCATAAAGTCAGTGTTTTGGAGTGGAATGTCTAATATTGAAGTGTGGGAGGGAGATCTGATTCGTAGTCTTTATACAGTCATGAGGATCAAAATCAGATGGAATCGGTAGGAGGGACATCGGATGCTCTGAAACCTGTGTAAAGTATTAAGAAAGGCTATGGCTCACATTGACTTTATGCTAAGAGCAGGCAATATATTGGGCAACTAGGAAGCCAGAAACATTTGCAGGTATATATCGACTTATGCTGAGTTTTGGATTTCAGTGGGGAAATAACAACAGTCATGGGAAAGCCAAGAATTTGCTTTATTTTAAAAAGCTGTGAGCACAGCTGCACACTGATCTCTCATTTGTAATTTAATTTGATCAGACTGTATATATAGGAGTATTATGGAAAGCATTACCACAGGAAACAGCACAGTATACTATAAATCAGAATAACAAAAAGGACTTATTTTCCTGAATGATTTAAATCTTACTCCTAAAGTCACTAAAGATAATATGTGTTGCACTGCCTAATAATCTTTCTTCAAACAAATATTTATAATTTACTTATGCAAAGCAAATAAACCTAAATTTCCCATAATGCTTTTCCACTTAATATAAGCCAATGGAAGTGATGCAATCCACTTCATACGAGAGAGGAAAAAAATCTCCTTCTAAGCAAAATAAAATTAATATTTATGATCTAAACTACTTAAAAAAATTTATACAGCATCTCGGTTGTCAGTTTATATTTAATTTGCTGAGAAGTAAAATTAATGAGCATAATTGGATAGGTGCCAGAATGGCACACACAGTTCTTTTCCTTTTTTAAGGAGACTATGGTACTAAATCAAACAGGAGTCTGGCGGATCTGTGCAATAAAATTGACACAGAAAACAAATATATTATATGCATACCTACATTATTTATTGTGTTACTGGCAAAAGCTAAAATCAATTATTGTATTTATCATGTTAAACTCAAGTTATCTCATCTACTCATCACTTCAATAAACTAATAGCACCATAATAAAACAATCTTAAAAGAATTATTTAATTTAGCCCCAAACTTAACTCTGTGCCAAAATGACAATGTGTACTGAGGTGGTGGCACGTCTAAACATTTTCAAAATGTTTAGATTTCATCAAGCTAACATCTGCATTCCATAAAATTAAACTTTCTCAAACAATACATAATGGTGATTAACAAGATTAGATTCTTATTTTCTTACAGGCCGATACAGTACAGTGCGTACTTTTGTTCGCGCACCAGGTGCAAACAAAAGTACGCTGGATTTTAATAGATATGCACGTAGTTGCGCATATCCTTTAAAATCTGGGGTCGGCGCGCGCAAGGCTGCCCAAAATTGGCAGCCTGCGCACGCCGAGCCGCGCAGCCTGCCTTTGTTCCCTCCGAGGCCGCTCCAAAATCGGAGTGGCCTGGGAGGCAACTTTCCTTCCACCCCCCCGCACCTTCCCCTCCCTTCCCCTAACTAACCTGCCCCCGGCCTTAACTAATTCCCCCCCCTACCTTTATCGCGAAAGTTACGCCTGCCCGAGGCAGGCGTAACTTGTGCGCGCCGGGCCGGCTGCCAGCGCGCCATGGTCCGGTCCGGGGGCTGGTCCAGAGGCCGTGGCCACGCCCCGGAATGCCCCCGATGACGTGCCAGCCACGGCACGCCCCCGACACCCCCCCTCCAGGAAAGTCCCGTGACTTACGCGCGTCCCAGAGCTTGCGTGCGCCACCGAGCCTATGCAAGATAGGCTCGGCGCACACAGGGGGGGGGGGGGTTTGGGTAGGTTTTCAGGGGTTACGTGCGTAACCTACATGCGTAGCCCTTTGAAAATCTACCCCAAAGTGTGCAGCACTGTACAAACAACACATAAGAGACAGTCCCTGTTCAATAGAGCTTATACTCTAATCAATACAAACATATAGGTGAAGAGATTTGGGAAGTTTCATATAGTAAGACAATGGTTAAAATAAGTTAATGAGGCTGAAGGCGGACAATCAGGCAAGATTTAAAAGCAGCCTCAAAAAGATGGGGTTTAGAAGGGATTTAAACATCGTGAGAGAGGGAGCATGACACACCAGCTCAGCAAATCTATTCTGAGCACATGGTGTAGCCAGGTAGAAAGCACAGAGTTAGGAATTGGCGGCAGAGGAGAATGGCATAACTAGGAATGACTTGTATGATGATCAGAATGGACGAGAAGGGATGAAGAGAGAGAGGAGAGGAGAGATTTATTTATTTTATTTATTTTTAATTTTTCTATACCGATGTTCCTGTAAGAATACAAATTTAATTTAGCTGCAGAGTCAAGGCACTGCCACTTGTAAGTAAGTAAAAGGAGTTTGAACTGTATATGGCAATGGGTAGGAAGCTAAGGTAATGAATTTGAAAGAGGGATTATATGGATGTAGCAACTTTGGAAAAATATAAATTGCACAGCTGAATTTAGGATAGATTGTAGTGGAGACAGATGGCTTGCTGGGAGACCTGTGAGGAGCAGGTTGCAATAGTCGTGGGAAGAGATGAGAGAGTAAATAAAGCTTCTGGAAGTGTGTTCAGAAAGGAAGAGACAGATTATGGCATTGTTATAGAGAAAAACCCAGTACGTTTTAGCAGAGTTTTAGATATGTATAGAGAAGGAGCGAGAGAAGCTGAAGATGACTCTTAGGTTATGGGCTGAGGGGACTGGGAGGGTGACTGTGTTATCCACAAGGAAGTGAAGAGGTGGGCGTGGGGGAAAGATAAGGAGTTCTGTTTTGGCTATATTAAGTTTAAGGTAGTGGTGGGACATCCATGCAGTAATGTCAGACAAGCAGGCTGAGGTCTGGGACTAGGTCAAATGGTGCACAGCCCATAAGTCCTTCTTTCTCACACTCTCAAGCACTCAGGCTTTCACTTCTGTAGCTAAACCAGGTGCCCCTCACATTCAGATTGGTCCATGGTGGGGCTCATCTGGTGTGGCCAGCATACAGTGTCATTCCGAGCAATTGTACACCTTTCAACATCTATCCCTCTACACTTTCAAACTCTAATAGACTCCTGCTAAGCAAACCATTGGGTAAAGAATTACCAGCATTAATCTGTGCTTGAAAAATGTGATCTGAATTTCAGGGTCATAGATTTAACTCCCAAGGAAGGGAGAATCTTTAGTACAAAAAAAAAATAAGGAGAAAAGGTAGAAGAGAGACAGTAGGCATCTGCACTCTGTAATGACCGTCCTGTGTCCTACCCTAAAGTTTTGAAAAAATAAAGGACCTGCCAGAGGAAGTAATCAGATAGGCAGTACAGAATACAAATCACAAAGTCCAAACTGTTATCGCTCCTTTCTCAACTTATTAGCAGCATGCATAAAACATAGCAGCAAAAAGCAGAAAGGAGGAAAGGGATCATAGTTCCATTCAGCCAGAAGCAGAGTTTAGAGTTCAAATTCATACACCCTTTTACAGACCCTACTTGTATTTGATTTCTTTGCTTTCCTCAAGGTTATCCAGTTAAATGTCCTTTACACAGAGCATCTCCATACCCACTGGTCCCTCTTTTCTTTTTCCTTCTTCTTTTAGTTCATACAGGCTTGCACATGTATACCGTATTTCAGTCCATACCTAATGATGGTCTGATGTACAGACTAAAATATTGGTTAGCAGGTGTTAACAATGGCAGAGGGAGAGAGAAAATGTTTCCTCCATCTAGAAAGGCACCAAAAAGTGACGATCAGAGTACATCTGGTAGAATTAGTAGTACGTCCAGAACCAGCACTAGACCACTCAAGTTAAAGAGAGATTTTCTTCTCAGGGGTAGTCCATAGGCATAGGTACAGACAAACAAGAAGAAAGTGAGGCTGGAAGATGTGCTGCCTGCTTCCACTTTTAACTGTATTGCTAAGGTGCAGGGGCAAGAGAAGACAGAGTCAATGGAGGGTGGCAATGGCATTGGCAGTGAAGGGGCAAGGGCATGACTCAGGACAGAGCAGCCAAAAGAAGCACTGCATTCCTTTCTGATGCCTCCTGAGAAATGTCTGCAGCGGATGCTGCAAAAAACTACAAATTCAGCCTGTGGATCCTGTCAGCCAGCCAAAGAAGTAGTAGCAGATGCAGCAACAGCAGGAAAGAGCCAGAACAGGGGGAAGTCAATCTCCCAAACTGATCCCCCTGCCATCTTCCTCCAGTGAGGTGACAGGCAATCAGCCCTCAACCCCATATTAGTGGCAAGCCACCATGGAGCAGATGGGGTGTGTCACCACCTCTGTCCTATTGCAGGAGGCAAGCAGTATCAAAGGTGGTCACATGCTACTTCGGGGAAATGTTTGCCCTAAATGGGGCAAACCTTGTCTCCTCGCGCTTCTGGATCTCTCCTCAGCGTTCGACACCGTAAAACACTCTAGCCTACTACAACGACTAACAGACATCGGCATCACAGGAGCAGCTTTTAACTGGTTTAAGTCATTCCTAGAGAACAGAACATACAAAGTTAAGATAAACAACAAGGAATCTCACCCCATCCAAGCCAAGATGGGGGTACCACAAGGATCATCACTCTCCCCCACCCTCTTCAATATTTACCTTCTCCCACTATGTCAGCTACTTACTAACCTCAAGCTCACTCACTTCTTATACGCGGATGACATACAAATACTCATCCCTATTACGGAGACCATACACAAATCCATGGCCTACTGGAAAAAAATGCCTCTCATCCATCAACGATCTTCTAACCAGCCTCAACCTGGTTCTAAACACTAACAAAACGGAAATCCTTATAATAGCACCGGATCAATCTGCCCCGCCAACATCCAGCAACTCTCCAGACACCTCAGGATATGCCACCGCACCTCAAGTCAGAGATCTGGGAGTACTACTAGACAACAGACTCAGCCTCAATAAATTCATAAATAACACCACAAAAGAATGCTTCTTTAAATTACAAGTGCTAAAGAAACTAAAGCCCCTTCTACTCTATAGGGATTTCCGCACAGTTCTCCAAGCCATCATTCTCCCCAAATTAGATTACTGCAATTCACTCCTGCAGGGCCTTCCCGCATACACCACTAAACCACTCCAGATGGTACTGAATGCCACTGCAAGGATCCTTACCAATGCCAAAAAAAGGGACCATATCACCCCGATCCTCCAGCATCTCCATTGGCTGCCCATCAAATACAGGATTCAGTTCAAAACTTGCATGATGATCCATAAGGCCCTACATAACATCTCTCCACTCAACTTAACCTTCCAGCTTCAACTACACTCTTCTAAAAAACCAACCAGAAGGGCATACCAGAACAGAATGAGCACCCAACCTGCAAAATCTACCCTGAGGAAACGCGCTCTATCCACAGCGGGCCCGTCTCTCTGGAACTCCCTACCACCGGACCTCCGCCTTGAGCAGTGCCATACTACTTTTAAAGCGAAACTTAAGACTTGGCTCTTCCGTCAAGCTTTCCCAGAGAGCTAAAAGCTTCTTACTGCAATAATCTATTGTTTATATTGCGTCAGTTATATGTTCAAAGTTGTGTTCTAAATTGATCCTAGTTGTTTCATAAGAGTTTGTACTTTACTATAGATTATCCGTGTTTATTCGATATGTTCCATGTAAACCGCCTCCCCGGCGATAGTTATCTCTGTTAAATGTGAACCGGAGTGATATGTATTGTATACAGGAACTTCCGGTATATAAAAACCAAAAATAAATAAATAAATAAATAAATGACCAGCACTTACAGACAGTAGAGAATGTGGGATTTAAGTGGCTGCAGCAGTTCTCAATTACAAAGCTCCAGCCCAGACAACAACATTTAGCAGGCAAATTATCCCTGGCCTATATACTGTTATGATAACGTGTGTTTTGTGGATCCTTGGGTGCTGTGGAGATGACCACGCCCATGGGGAGGAGCCCCATGAGGAGCCACAGCACTGGGCTAGACTCATACACACAAAACACAGGATAGTTCTTTATTGTACAGCTTGAAGATCTCCACCAAAGGTGGCAGTAGTGAGGCAGTCTGTGGTTGTATTCTCAGGGACTTCGGCAGAGGGAGCCCTTCTCTCCTTGATGACGTCAGGAGGTTCTGAAGCAGGTCTCCCAGCGAGGAGATACTGTGGATGAGATAGACTGAAAGTTAGAGTACTCACTAGATGTAGCTGTTGGTATTTGATTCCATTAAGTATGTTTGTAGAAGGTACAGGCACCAAGGCAGGGAGAGCAGGCCCTTGATGAGTGTAAGGAGTGTAAGGCTCCTGAAATAAAGCAGAGGGCCTCCGAGAAGTGGGTACCCAGGTTAGCGATTACCCTGAAGGGCAGAGAGAGAGCTTCCTGCGGCAGCACGGAAGTGGCAGAGTAGCGTAGACAGGAACGTATTCGAGTCCTTGCTAACTCAGGGAGCTAGCAAAATGATGAAGGTAAAATAACCGGATGGCGTGATGTCAGCATGAGGGAACGCCCTTGAGTTTCGCTTCAAGGGTGGTACAAAGACGTGGGTTGCGTGTGCGCGCGCACCCTAGTAGGTACCTGGGGGGAGCAATGGTGGGAGGCTGCACCATAGCCGTTCTGAGGATGCCAGAGAGGTAGGCTTTTAGACACGGCGGTAGTCATCTTGCCCAGGTAAGCAGGAGGAGCCGTGAATAAGGTGAGGCAAACGGGGTGAAGGCGTCGAGGACCAACGGATGCAACAATACCCCCCTTCAAAGGGCATCCACGCTGTTTCCTACCAGGTCTTGGTTTTTGAGGATGCACTTGATGGAAGTCCTATAGCATTTCTTTATCCAGGATATTAGACATAGGTATCCAAGAGTTTTCTTCAGGGCCTTACACTTCCCATGACAGGAGGTATTCTCATACTCTGCCTCGTCTTCTCACATCGAGAACTGAGTCTACTTTGTATTCGATATCTTCTTCTGCATCTACTGGTGTTGCTTCTGGTACCTTGTTGGGGAACTTATTAAGGATTAATGGCTTCAATAGTGAGACTTGGAATGCATTGTGGATATTTATTGTAGATGGAAGCTTCAGACTGTAGGTGAGATTGCCCAGGCATCGCAGAATGGGAAATGGTCCAACGTAGCGAGGAGCGAAGCAAGCAGAAGGAAGTTTAAGTCTTAAGTGTTTTGTGGAAAGCCAGACTTTATCACCAAGCTTGAAATCTGGAGCCTTGCAGTGATGAGCATCATATCCTTTCTTTGCTCGAAGTCCTGCTTTAGTAAGCATCTCTTTTGTCTGAGTCCAAAGTTGTTGGATATCTTTGGCAGTAGATTGAGCTGCCAGGGGCGACACTGATAATGGAAGTGGCAGTGGTGGCTGTGGTAGTCATCCGTAAACCACTTCGAATGGTGTTGATCCAGTTTTTGTTGCTGGATGAGAATTAATGGCAAATTCTGCCCAGGCAACAGTTCACTCCAATCATTCTGGTGAGTGTTCACGTAGGTACGAATGAACTGCTTGAGAGTCCTGTTCATCCTCTCTGTTTGTCCGTTGGATTGTGGATGGTATGTGGAGGTGAAGTCAAGAGAAATATCGAACTTCTTACATAGTGCCTTCCAGAAGGTAGCTGTGAATTGGGCTCCTCAATTGGAGACTATGGGGTAGATTTAAAAAAAAAAGCGAGTTCACGTACTTTTGTTGGCGCACCAGGCGCCAACAAAAGTACGCTGGATTTTATAAGATACGCGTGGCTACACGCGTATCTTATAAAATCCTGGATCGGCGCGCGCAAGGCTGCCAATTTTGGGCAGCTGGTGCGCGCTGGGCCGCGCATCCTGCCTCCGTTCCCTCCGCGGCCGCTCCGAAATCAGAGCGGCCTCGGAGGGAACTTTCTTTCGCCCTCCCTTCACCTTCCCCTCCCTTCCCCTACCTAACCCACCCCCCCGGCCCTATCTAAACCCCACCCCCTACCTTTATCCATGGATTTACGCCTCCCGGAGGGAGACGTAAATCCACGCGCGCCGGCTGAAGACAACACGATTCAATTGCAGGAGGCCATTCCGGACCGCCGCTGGACCCCCAGGTAATTTAAGGCATTTGGGGGGGTTCGGGAGGGTGGCGGATTTAATTTAAAGGGTCGGGGGTGGGTTTTAGGGTGTTTTAGTGTGCCGGTTTTCCTGCCCTCCCCCTTCCCCCGATTTACGATTTTTTGACGATAAATCGGGGGAATTGGTATTGTATCGTGGCCCTAACGATTTTTGACGATTTAAAATATATCGGACGATATTTTAAATCGTCAAAAAACGATTCACATCCCTATTAAGCACCAAACACATTCATTTGTGAATCCCCTCCATGCGCGAGCTCCTAAGTACATTGGTCCATTTGTTGTTATGGAGCGAGTAGGTACAGTTTCTTATCGCTTACGCCTCCCGAACACCCTAAGGATTCACAATGTGTTCCATGTGTCCTTACTCAAACCTCTGGTCTTGTCAGTCTTCCAAAACAAACCACATGAACCCTCCAAGACTATAGCAGAAGAGTAGACCATTTATCAAGTACAAGATGTCTTAGACATACACTTCCATCACAGGAGATGGGGGTACCTTCTGTCCTGGGAGTGTTGTGGTCCTGAGGAGAACACCTGGAAACCTGCCTCCAACATTTTGGACATGACCCTCCTCCACAGATTCCATCTGGATCATCCTGCTAAGCCCAGACCCCCGGGGAGGGTGCATAGGAGGGGGGGGGGGGGGTACTGTAGCGGCCCTGGTTCGTGGAGGTTCGCGGCCGGTTCCCCTTCCTACCTCGAGGTTGCTCAGCTGACCGTGGCATCCTCTGTGCCCATCCAGGCCAACTGGGGCCTTCCCATAGCGCTCCTTCCATGAGGGAGGCGCCGCCGACTCTCTGCCTCTGGCCCTGCCCCTTTGGTGCACACGCGCACAGGGGCCTGCAATTTAAAGGGACCAACGCGGGAAACTCAGCTCTGCCCTGAGGAATGATGTCAGATGCCTTCAGCTATTTAAATACAGCTGGGAGTCCCATTCTTTGCCTTGCAACGGGTCGTCTCTGCTGAGAAGTGAGTTGCTTGTTCCTGACTCCTGCGTGTTCCTGATTCCTGCTCTGTTCCAGCTTGTTACTGATTCCTGTTCCGTCCTCGCCTGCTCCTGTTTCCTGCTCTTCTCTTGGCTCATCTTCCTGGCTCCTGACTTCGATACGTCCTCTGGTATTCCTGCTTCGCTGCCCATCTTGACCCCTGCCTTGTCTCCGGTTTCTTTTGTCTGCGCCTGTCCTGACCGCTGGTCCGTTTCCTTGTTTTGCACTGCTGCTGCCTGCCATGACTTCTAGACTTCTTCCGGATCCTCTTCACCTCCGCCTGTCTCGACTCGGACAGTTCTTCGGCTTCCTCTTCACCGGAAGACCCCGCCTAAGTCCTGCCAGGCCCCTCAGTATCCAAGGGCTCACCTGCGGAGAATGGGGGTTGGTTTAGGTGAAGGTTATGTTTGGTCTCCTGTCCCTGATCCACCTCCCGACTATGAGTCGCACTGCGGGCCTTCCCTCAGTGGATCCACTTCACCCTCTAACTGGCTCAAGGGTCCACAAATCCTAACAGGGAATTCCTGCAGCTTTCCACCACTCCAAATATGTTCCAGTCTATAGTAGCCCTTCTCCTCCCATTTCTTTGCCAGAAACCTAGAATTCCCTGGTGAAAAGTCTTTATTAAAAAAGATAGGTGATCTATAAAAATAGTTCCAGGCTCCCACCAAACCTCCCTTCCATCTGTCCCAAATCTTTAATGTGAGAGCAATGGGTGGGAGAATCGAACTTGGCAAAATTCATGCTTTAGCAGGTAACCATAGCAAAGTAGCTGGGGAAATGTCATGAAGAAAAGCGGTTTCCAAAGCAACCCATCTTTTCCCCTCACCGCCTTTGGCCTATCAAGGACTGCTCATAGCTGTGCTGACACATAATACCTTACGGGCTAATTTTAATACCCCCCCCCTCCCCACACACACACACACAAACATAAAAAACAAGGGTTACACGCAGAAGAGCCAGGCCTCTATGAAGGGGCAGTCCTGGGGGCGGGAGGTGTGGTCTGAGGGTGGGGAGGGGTGGTCCAGGGAGTGGAACAGGGCGAGCCGAGACAGCATCATTTATTGCTGTCCCGGAGCCTAGAATGCCGTTCGGCTGCCAGCGCACGCAAGTTACTTCAGGTCGGACCCTTGTCGAAGAAAAGGTAAACAAAACAAAAAAAAGACGATTTAGAGGGTGGGGAGGAGAGGGGAAGGGAGTTTAGGGTAGTGGGTAGGAAAGTTCCCTCCCAGTCCACTCCTAAATTGTATGCGAAGAGCTAGAAAAACTGAAAGTGGACAAGGTCATGGGGCTGGATGAGGTACATTTCAGGATACTGAGAGAGATCAGAGATGTGCTGGCAGGGCCAATGAAAGAACTGTTCAATAGATCCCTGGAAACAGGAGTGATGCTGCGTGACTGGAGAAGAGCTGTGGTGGTCCTGCTTCACAAGAGTGTAGCAGAGAGGAGGCTGGAAATGGGTAAATGTGACTTTTTCAGATAATACAAGGACTAGGGGGCACTCCATGAAGTTAGCAAGTAGCACATTTAAAACAAATCGGAGAAAATTATTTTTTATTCGACTCACAATTAAGCTCTGGAATTAATTGCTAGAAAATTTAATTAAGGCAGTTAGTGAGATGGGTTTAAAAAAGGTTTGGATAAGTTCCTGGAGGAGAAGCCCATAAACTGCTATTAATCAATAGGGTATAGCTACTGCTTGTTGCTGACATTCGTACCATGGGATCTATTTAATGTTTGGGTTCTTTCCAGGTATTTGTGACTTGGATTGGCCACTGTTGGAGACAGAATCATAGACTTGATGGACCCTTGCTCTGACCCAGTATGGCATATCTTAATGTTTTTTTGAAACTGAGGGAGACAAAGAAATAAATCAGGAAACCAAAAGGACAAGCAGAGGAATGGATTGTCAAAGAGGTAAAGCAAGGTGACAAAACGTTTTTCAGATATATCAGAGAAAGAAGGGAGGCCCAAAGTGGTATTGTAAAATTGAAAGCAAACAAGGAGCAATGTATGGAAAGAGATGAAGAAATATAAATAGTAAAGAAATACTTCAGTTCTGTGTTCACAACTGAAAGCCCTAGAGAAGGATCATTGCTGGTTGAGAAGACTGAAGATAGGGATGTGGTAGATGAAACTCCATTTACAGAAGAAAATATATGGGAAGAGCTTGAAAAACTGAAAGTGTACAAGGCCATAGGGCTGGATGAGGTACATTTCAGGATACTGAAAAAGCTCAGAGATGTGCTGGCAGGTCTGATGAAAGAACTGTTCAATAGATCCCTGGAAACAGGAGTGATGTTGCATGACTGGAGAAGAGCTGTGGTGGTCCCGCTTCACAAAACTGTAGCAGAGCGGAGGCTGGAAACTACAGGCTGGTTAGCCTCACCTTGGGGACTGGAAAATTAATGGAGATGCTGCTGAAGGAAGGATAGTGAATTATCTACAATCCGGTGGGATACTGGAACATAAGTAGCATGGATTCACCTGGGGAAGGTCCTGTCAGACAAATCTTATTGAGAAACTGAGAACTCTTCCTTGATCTATGCGATTTATTTGGATTTTAGCAAAGCTTTTGATATGGTCCCGCAAAGGAGACTCATGAAGAAAATGAGAAGCTTGGGGCTCAGTGCCAAAGTGGTGGAGTGGACTACAAATTTTTTAACTGACAGAAGACAGCATGTAATGATAAAAGGAACATACGCTGAAGAGAGAACCGTGCTAAGTAAATTGCCAAAGGGATCGGTTTTGAGACTGGTTCTGTTCAATATTTTTGTGAGCAACATTGTGGAAGGGATAGAGGGTAAAGTTTGTTTATTTGCAGATGATACTAAGATCTGCATGATGAAGTGGACTTTGTCCTCAAAACTTCAAGCCTCAATACATTGTTTAATCTATAAGGTGCCACCTGCTTCTTGTCATATTTGCTACACCAGACTAACACAGCTATTCCTCTGAATATCTCAACTCCTGGGATTCTTCGGCCAGCATGGGTCCAATAAACTGTCTTCCATCAGTGAGACACATGGAAACTGGCCAGTACAGGCCCAGAAGACTGCCTTCCAACAGTGAAACATGGGGACTCTTCAGCCAGTATGGGACCAGCAGACTGACTTCCTACAGGCCATCTGTTAGATGGTATATGTACTTTTTAGCTTGATCTTCATGTCTGTGAACCACCATGACTTTTCTTTGGTGGTAGCTCCTCAAGCCTTCTGCCATTGCCCCATCCACAAAGTTATGGGCTACTGTGAGATGTGCCTGTGCTGAATGAGATAGGACTGGGTAGTTGCTGTTGAAAGACCTGGAGAGCTTGAAGCAAGGTGGCATTCAAATTATTTACTGCAGCCATGGTGTTGTTCAGCTCTTGTGACAAAGTCACTGTTTATTGTGACTTTGTCAGCTGCTGCTGGACCTTTGTATACTGCCTCTGGCCTCTTTGGATTCTTATCAGCTCTCCATGTATCTTTTGGAGATCTAGCTTATGGTTTGTGCCTGATCTCTTCTTAAATCTCTCTGCAATCTGTCCAGAGTTTACCCAAGCTGCTGTGTTGATGCTGCTCATTTTGACTGTTCAATGGGCATTTCTCCATCTTCTTCATCTTGTGGCCTAAATGATAAATCCTGGTTCTCTTCAGACTCTGCATCTGCCCCATCTGATTCCAAGTGGCATAGGATACTTCTCCTTTCCAGTTCAGGAGGAATCTCCATATGCCACAGTGGGAACCATGAAGCAGCATCTGTGTGAATGACACAGTTGCTATGTCAAATGGCTCTCCTTCCTCTTTCTCTTCCTCACCATTCTCATCCTCCTCCAACTCTTGCTGAGGCAATTCTCTTGGCCCAGCCTATGTTCCTATCTCCTGGGTGGTGATGGATGTCCCCTATGTACTGGCTCCTGACTCCTCAGTTCTGGTGACAGTGTCTTGTGTGCTGGGTGCAGGATTCTGGGTGCTAGGGCTTGTGAAAGTAAGCAAATGAGCAGGTGAAATAAAGCATTAATACTTGAGAAGTGTACATATTTCCTAATCTTTTCACTTTTAAAATGGCATTTGTCAAAACCTTAGGAAATCTGTGATAATACAGGCCCTTGACATCACCTAACACTGTCACTGTACAAAACTTATCTGCCACCTCTTCTGCAGTATCAAGGGATGGTGGCATGCCTTCAAAAACCTTTATACCAACCTCCTGGATTAGCCTCTCCTCCATGGCAGTCATGTTAATCCTCTGCAGATACGCGCGGCTCCGCGCGTATCTGCTAAAAACCTGGAT
Source organism: Rhinatrema bivittatum (assembly GCF_901001135.1). Taxonomy (NCBI): domain Eukaryota; kingdom Metazoa; phylum Chordata; class Amphibia; order Gymnophiona; family Rhinatrematidae; genus Rhinatrema; species Rhinatrema bivittatum. The sequence continues at coordinate 295,440,699 of NC_042618.1, forward strand.
CGGCGCGCGCAAGGCTATCGATTTTGTATAGCCGGCGCGCGCCGAGCCGTGCAGCCTACCCCCGTTCCCTCCGAGGCCGCTCCGAAATCGGAGCGGCCTCAGAGGGAACTTCCTTTTGCCCTCCCCTCACCTTCCCCTCCCTTCCCCTACCTAACCCACCCACCCGGCCCTGTCTAAGCCCCCACCTTACCTTTGTCGGGGGATTTACGCCTCCCGGAGGGAGGCGTAAATCCCCGCGCGTCAGCGGGCCTCCTGCGCGCCGGGACGCGACCTGGGGGCGGGTACGGAGGGCGCGGCCATGCCCCCGGACCGCCCCGGGCCGTAGCCACGCCCCCGTACCCGCCCCCAAAACGCTGCCGACACTCCCCCGAAACGCCGCGACGACCGGGCCCGCCCCCGACACGCCCCCGACACGCCCCCCTCGGAGAACCCCGGGACTTACGCGAGTCCCGGGGCTCTGCGCGCTCCGGTAGGCCTATGTAAAATAGGCTCACCGGCGCGCAGGGCCCTGCTCGCCTAAATCCGCCCGGTTTTGGGCGGATTTAGGCGAGCAGGGCTCTGAAAATCCGTCCCTTGGTGTAGAATCTCATTTTTGAAATTTAGTCTCTCACTATCTAGGCAGATGAGAATCACCTGTACTTTATTTCTCCTCCCACCTCTCTCTCATGCCTTCTCCTCTCTACCTCCCTCCTCCCACTACATCTTCCATCCTCCCTCACTCTACTCTTCTTCTCTGCACTACCATCACTATCCTCTCTACCACCTCAACTCTTTCCTCCCTATCTTCTCTTATCCCATTGACACATCTCATGCCCACTCACACCCTTACCATTAGCCATCATCATTCTAACTATGCAAACACACTCTTCCCTTTCACCCTCTAAAAAGAAAAGATAGACTGATAAACAAGTAGACACAACAAAAACTCTCATACTTCTTGCACAGCTAACCTTGTGGAAAGTAAACACAGAGGAAACAACAAAATCACAGGACTATCCCTCCCTACTCACATCTCTCACCTCTCTCTTAACTCCTTTCTTCATGAACTCCTGACACACCCTCAAAGGAATAATGGCAGGAAGATGGCTTTTATAAACATAAAAATAACATGCATAGGGATAATATCAAATAACGCATGAAGCAATAATATAAAAAAATGCATGAAGTGATAAACGAATGCACACAGTGATATTTCACTTATTTGCCTAGACATGACCACTGTTTTAACACCCAAAGTTGAGCTCTAATGAGCAAAATTTAGTTATTTTTACTGCAGCTACATAGATATAGTACTAAAAGAGCTAAGTGTGCACACCACTATCCTTTCTATCACTCTGTCTATGAAAGACTATAGTTGAAAGACATAAAGCAGACTGTGTGTCAGCCATGGACATAAGAATTCATCTATTCCATAGAAGTCTATTTCCACTCATTGGCTCAAAAATATATCAACTTTAGCATTCACATGAATCACCATCAAGTCTGTGCCTTGGTGACTCCACTGATTTGCTATCATTTGGAAAGCCTCCTGGCTCAGTTCCCATTTCCTTGGTCCAGCCTGTTTCTGCTAAGAAAGTTGACTTGGAATTTCTCCTTTCCAGCTATGTGGGCTGCTCACAGAAGAAACAGATTTTCTTCCACCCATTCGCAGGTCGAATAGCAGGTCTAACTTATCCAGCTTATCTAACTTAGCTGGATAAGACTGAATATCTGCATGTGATGGAGAAACTCCCTCAGAGCACCTTAAAGGACCAGCCACAGCTATATGGCCTAGTCCTCCTTAAGAGCCAACCCAGCAAGGGACTCTGGGTCAGGGAGGATCACCGAAGCCCCTTGGATAAGAAGGCAGAGCCTAGAAGGCTGGGGAAGCCAGCCTAAGCAAGAACGGCATATAATGGACTGCTCTGAGACTGTTGAGGTAAGCTATGCTTTTGGTTTTGCTTGTAAATGGAGAGTTTATTTGTGTAGAATTAACTGGAGTTTGGCCTCCTTTTTGTACTCCTTGATGTTTCCCAACTTGTGGCTGCACCTGAGCAACCACATATGGTGGCAGAAGTAGGGTTCTTGTTCTAAGCATGACTCACAGACTGGAGCCCACAAAGGCAGAAGAAAAAAAAATTCTGGGGCCTGGCTGCAGTGACAGCCTGGGAATTGGTTAAAGCAGGCCAAGGGGTCTAGCCCCACCTGAAGCAGCTAAGGAATTCCTAGTTATTAAGGGCAGGACAGGCCAGAAAGGGTTTTTTTTTCTTCTATCTCGGAGAGTCTCCAAGCTTCACTGCTTGCACAGTAGGAAAAACAGAGAAGGTAGAGCAGATGATATAGATCCTTGCTGCAGGGTAACAGTGGCTACATACACTTGTGCAACAGAGATGGACAGTAGTAGAGATTGCCCAAGCAATGCAAGTGACCACAATCTAAGTGAATCCATTACCTCACATCCTGCTTAAGATGAAAGTAAGAGAGGACCCAGAGATTTTTCTGAAAAACTTTGAAAGAAAGTGTATTGGATTGGCCAGAAGCCAACTGGAACATGTATCTGGCAAATTTGTTCATGGACAAAAGCCAAGCAGCCTTTCAAGTGGACAATCTTGATGGAAGGGCAAACTATCTTTATCTTTATTAAAATCAAGACCACCATCAAAGATGGTGAATAACTCAGAAACATACAAGCAGCAGTTTCAGAGAGGTGTCCTACAGCCTGGGGAAAACCCCTGAAACCTGTTCTATCATTTGAAGGATGCTAGCTGGAAGTGGCTGTAGCTGTATGCAAAGTCCAGCCTCAAGGTAGCTAAACAGGTGCTTCTAGAACAGTTTCTAGACAGGCTTGACTGGCCCATCCAGAATTGAATCTACTACCACTTAGGGCTCACCTTTAAAAAAGCAATAGAAGTGGCAAAAGAATTTCACCAAGCACAATTAACGCTTGATGTGGTACAGAAGCTAGAAATACACCCCACACAGCCACCATGGTACAGTAATGAGACTGGAGGACAACAGCAATTATCCTCTGAGCTGGACAGTCTATATTCTATAACCAGACCACTGACCACATCCTTTCCTGCTTGCTCCGACTGTGGAAGTGTTATGCACCCCACCCGCAGTTGTCCCGTGCATGGGACCGCTCACCTTCGGGGTCACACAGTGGGTCCCGGTCCTGTCTCCCTTGCGGCCCTTGCAAGTCCAGCTAGGCCCTGGCGCCACGTGGCGGCGGTTGCCGGGCCTACGGTCACACGCCAGGCCTCACGCCAGGCCTCAGCATCTCAGCAGCTAGCCACTCCCCTATGTGCGCATGTGCGCGCGCGGACCAGCTGCCCTAACGTAGGTTCCAGGGTGGGGCCTAGTTCCGCGATGCACCCTGATTGAACTCATGTTAAAAGGAAGTTCCTGGCCTCACTTCCTTGCCTTGGCAATCTGGTCTGTTTGCTCCTGAGATTGCCCTTGCTGGTGTTACTGCCTGCTTGTTCCTAGTCTCATTCCAGGATCCTTCTGTTCCAGTTCTGTTCCTGCTTGTACCTGCTTCCTTGCCCTGCTTGTTCCAGTGTTCGTTGTTCTTCTCCATTGTCTTACCCTGGACTGACTTACTGGTAAAGACCTCAGCTTGTTCCTGACCTGCCTGCCTGGCTGCCGCCTGCCAAAGACCTCAGCTTGTTCCGGACCTGCCTGCCTGCCTGCCGCTTGCCAAAGACCTCAGCTTGTTCCAGGCCTGCCTGCCTGCCTGCCGCCTGCCCTAGACCTCAGCCTGCTCTTCGACCTTGCCTGACCTCTGGATCTGACCCTTGCTTCGTTGACCACTCCTCGGACTGATTCCTGGACTTTGACCTTGCTCGCCTGACCATGCTTGATTCTGGCTCTGTCCCTAGCCTTGTCCTCACCATCACTATATTGGTTTGCTCTCCTCCAACCTATTTCCAGCCTCGAACCCGATAGCGCTCCTCTAGTGTCTGTGGGCACGCTGGACTTATACTCTCCCAGGAGACCATGCGAGGCCCACCAAGGTCCAAGCGGCCGGGTCCCTTCAGGCTCCTCCCTGGGGGACCGCGGGCTTCCAGTGGTGAAGCTCTACACTGCCTCTGTCTCCTTCCGTGCTCCGCCCCCCTATGGACAGTCCCTGTTCTACCACAGGACAGGGGTCCACCCCCGAGCGCAACAGGTTGCCAAGGCCATGGACTCGGTGGAGTCTCTGCCTCCAGCGCCCTACCAGGACTGGCCGCTACAGTAAAGCAACATCACCAAGCATTGGAGACGCTGGCTTCTTCAGTAGAGGAGCTACACTCCCAGCTACAAGAGACTGCTATGACCAACCCTGTGGGCCTCCCGGCCACTATGCTTCCTAGAGCAACTCTGGCTCTTCCTGCACCCCCTAGATATAATGGGGATCCACACTCCTGTTGTGGCTTCCTTAACCAGTGCTTTATGTAATTTGCTTTCCAGCCCTCCTTGTTTTTGAAGGAGATCACGAAGGTCACCTTCATCCTGTCTGGGTTGGAAGGGAAGGCTCTGGCATGGGCCTCTTCCTTATGGGAATGTTCTGATCCCATCCTCTGTAAGATATCTGACTTCATTGCTCTCTTCAAGCAGACCTTTGGAGATCCTGGTCGGATGGCTATCGCCAGTCATAATTTACTCCATCTTCGTCAAGGGTCAAGGACCCTCTCTGAATACACAGTGGAGTTCTGAACCTTAGCCTTCTGGGGTCGAGCCAGAATCCCAGAAGAAGAATGAAAAGTGGAAGGACTTAAGGAGTTTGTGATCCATGTGGAACTGGATGAATTTCCCCACTCAAATTTTGGTGGATTCAGGGTCTGGCAAGACTCTCATTCAAGAGGATCTGCTCCAAAAAGAATACATCAACCATACAAGGAAAGACACACTTGCCTGTATATATGAGAACAAACAGAAGTATCTACCTAGGCAGGTCTTGCTGATGACTCTGGCAGGACAAGCTGTTATGGAAGCAGGACTCCTTCCCAAGCTCCCGTACCCAGTTGTTCTGGGACATGATTCTCCTCAGTTTGCAACCCTGTGGGGCCAGCTCACTGATAGCCAGTGCAGACCACCCTGAGGCGAGACATCCTTAAAGATAGCTTGTCCACAGATCGAGATACACGGGCCATAGAGGAGCCTGGAATCAGCCCAGGATCAGCTGGACACCCAACCTGATAAGGCTGAACTGAGGGGGAAAGTATGTGAGAGAGTGTATAAGAAACTTCTCAGAACACCTTAAAGGTCCAGCTACAGCTATCTGTCCCGGTCCTCCTTAAGAGCCAACCCAGCAAGTGAGTCTGGGCCACGGAGAATCCCTGCATGCTTGGATAAGGAGGCAGGGCCCAGAAGGCTAGGAAGGCCCCATAGAGAAGTCAGAAAGCCAGGCTAAGCAAGAATTGCATATATTGGTTTGTTGTGATACTACTGATGTAAGCGACCTCCATGCTGTACTTTTGGTTTTGCTTGTAAATAAAGAGTTTGTTTTTGTGGAATCAGCCAGAGTTTGGCCTGTTTTCCAACTCATGGATAAGAAACTCTTTTTCAGAACGTTCTCATCTCACCTCCCACTTAGCTGGTCTAACTATTTAGCCAGATAAATAGCTATCCATCTAAGTTGTGGCCGCTTAATGTGAATGAATATAGAAATGATACCACTTAGCTGGATAAGTCCAAATTTATCCGGCTAAGTGTTGTGAATATCAATCTCATAATTTTTAGTTGTGTATGTGGAGGCTAGGACCAGGTGGTGCAAGACTGTAAAGTTTACCTAGAATGTCTAATACATTTGTGCCAGCCCTGGATGTACAGGCTCCATGTGGGAAAATAGGATTTGATCTGGAGCTTACTGCTTTAGAGCAGTGCTTCTCCTTGGTCTTGACTAGGGCTTAACGTTCTTTTTTTTAAGCCCTAGAGGAACAGCATGGATCACTTCCCCGAGCAGAGAATGGGGAATCATAAAAGCAGCAGACTCTGTATGGCACAGTCAATGAAAGTGTGATGGAGTTGGTGGTGGTGGAGGTGGGGTGGAAGCAAACTATAGTCACAGAAAAGGAGGGGTCAGTTAGGAGAAAATGCCTTTGCAATGTTAATGAAGCTTGTGTCTGAGGTGGCTGGGCTGAACTCTGAGAGGAGCAGTGGGCTGGAACTAGTGAGTCTTCTGGAGAGTGGAGGTTCTGAAAAGGAGTGGATATGGGAAAAGGAGGGGGCTGCTGCAGGCTGTGGAAGGTGTGGCAGCAAGCAAGAACTTTACATAATATTGTGGCAGTGCTGGGGTGGGGGGCACTCACTATGTAAGCACATGAACATCAGCACAACAGCAGAATGTGTGTTCTGGATAGCTGGGTTTAAAAAGAGCCTTTACAAGTTCCTGGAGGAAACATCCATAAACAATTATTAACCAAGTGACTCCAGAAAAATCCACTTTTTGTTGCTGAGAACAAACAACAAGATGGGCCATTGACAGAAACAGGAAATGGGGATTCATGGACCTATGGTCTGGCTCAGCATGGTAATTCATGTTTTTATGAAATATCATCAGGTCATACTATTTATTTATTTATTTATTTACTTTTCTATACTGATATTCTGGTGCAATCATACCTAGTCATGTTACATGCCACATCCTATAGTTGTGTGTATGAAGGTGCTGGGCAGGAGCTACATCTGATTCCCTGAGAAATATGTTGACATAGAAAGAGTTGTCAAGGAGTGTGACACATACCAGATGTCTAGAAACAATCTGCTAAAAGCTTCCACTTTCCCTTGTGAAGTGACTAAGAAATCAGGCTCAAGCATTCACATTGATTATGCAGGTACATTTCAAGGAAAGAACTTCCTTGTTGTAGTAGAGTCTTACTCAGGATGGCTCAAGGTGACTGCAGTATCCTCATAAAATTTGCTGCAACAATTACAGTGCTTTGACAGTTCTTTGCAACTCATGGGCTACCGGACATGATCATGCCTGACAACAGCTCTGCTTTTACATCTAATGATTTCAACAACTTTGTACAAAGAAAGCTCATTAAGGCTGCCACCATTGCACCTCAACAACCTCAGACAGATGGGCTGGTGGAGTAAATGGTGCAGTCAATAAAACTGTATTAAAGTGAATCACTGAAGGAGACTGTCTAATTTCTCATCTTGTGGAACTCCTTGATGGTTAATTTAAGATTAAATCTTTGCAGCAAAACTCTTAGACATGGCCTTAAGGCATTTCTTTTACAGCAGGCTTTTCAAGTCTAGTAATCAATTGACCATATTTCCATTTATGAATGTTTTATTGTACATCGCTTCATCCTTTTTGTGTGAAGCGATTAATAAATTTTATTAAATGAAAAAAATGAAATGAACACCATTCCCAATTAGCGGAGTCAGCCCACAGAACTGCTTATGGGATATCACTTGAAGATGTGCTTGGACGTCTCAATCCTGTCATTACTACAGAATTACAATTCAAGCATGAACAGGAGCTAGACTCCTCCCTGGGCTCATCTATCTTACATTCATGTATAGTACAAGACCCTGTGTTCATTAGAGATTATAGGACAGAACAAAGTTTATCCCTGCTTCCATCAAGATCACTGAACCTCTATCATACAAAGTCCAGACCGCTGATAGATAGATCTTGCATTATAACTTTGATAACCAGTCATTCCCAAAAATAGGAGATCTCATGAGACTATGAACGTTCCTAATGCTGAACACACTGTGTTCTCAAAGGCCTTGACTCCCCCTTTAGCACCAGAGATGCACACCCACCAGAGCCACCAGCATGTGAGGATAATGCTTCTGACTTATCAAAGACTGAGATTAATGTACAGCCTTTAGAAGCACCAGTTGAGCACAGGGGTCTGCAGAGACCTTGGCACAATTGTCGGTGGCCATTGTGACTGGATGATTACATCACCTAGAGTGAAAAAGATGATGTGTATGCATTAGAATGCATTCTAATTATATGGAATGTTTAGGTTCTGTGCTAGACATAGACATTGTCTTGTTCTTGTCTTTTATCTTTTCTGACTGTGCAGCTCCCACTTAGGTGGGTACTGGCATATATAAAATAAGTTGGTTAATAGCTGCTGGGTCTTTTTGTACATTGTGAATGGCTCCTTCTCTCCTCAACCAGCCCATCTGACACTGACCTGTATATTGCCATATTTGAACAGGATGGGTACGCTGCACAATTATGATACAGCATTGGGGCATTTTGTCTCTTCACCCTGTTTTTTCAAATGCTCCGCGTTTTGCATTTGGTCAGGGATGGTACCTTTGAGATGATTTATTCACCTCAGAGTTTTCTTCTGTTGGGAATCCCAGCTGCGGTTCGCCACAGCCGGGCTCCCTTACCTGCCTCAGGAGGCACCGACTCCCGGCTCCCCCTCCTGTGGCATGGGCCAGCCTTGCCCCGAATCCGGCCGTGGCATTCGCTCCACGTGGCCCCAGACCCCGCCGACTTCCTTCCTGCACACGCCTCCCTAGGTGCACGCGTGCGGTGCTTGCCGCTTCTTAAAGGGGCCACAGCGGGAAACTTTGGCCTGCCCCCAAAGATGACATCATTGCTCCGGGCTATTTAAGCCCGGCTCAGTTCCCTGCTCCTTGCCTTGGCAACAGGTACAACTTGTGAGAGTGCATTGTTGCTGCATTCCAGTGTTCCTGATCCTGGGTTCCTGCCTGTTCCTGATCCTGAGTTCCTGCCTGTTCCTGATCCTGTGGTTCCGCTTGTCCCTGCTCCTGGTGGGTCCAACCCTCGTCCCTGCTCAAGGGTCCATGCCGATAACAGTTTGCCAAGGCCATGGACCCGGCGGACCTGTCTGGCCTCCAGGCCATTCCGGGCCTGGCTCAACGGCTCCAACAAAAGCAGCAGTGCCTGGATGTGTTAGCAGCCACAGTCGAGTGCCTGGCAAATCGATTGGACACCGCTCTCATGCCAGGAATCCCGTCAATGCCACCTGCATCTGCACTGGTTCCTTCTGCCTCTATGCACCTCCCGGCACCTCCCTGCTACTCCAAGGACCCGAAGCAGTGCCGTGGGTTCCTTAACCACTGCTTTATGCGCAATTCACTTCCGACCAGGTTAAGACGACCTTCATCCTATCTCTACTTGATGGTAAAGCCTTGGTATGGGCCTCTCCCCATTGGGAGCATGGCGACTCCTAACTTGGGGTCCTCCCGTGTTTTGTCCAAACCTTTAAACAAGTTTTTGACGAACTGGTTCGAGAATCAACGGCTGCCTCAGAACTCCTCCATCTCCACCAGGGGTCTCGCTCCTTGGTGGATTACGTGGTGGAGTTTCAAGTCTTGGCGTCAGAACTAGGCTGGTGGGAGGATAGTCTCCGAAGTATTTTTCTAGAGCACCTGGCCTCTAGAATTAAAGACTAGCTAGCTGCTCGGGAACTGCCTGAGGACCTGGAGGCCCTGATCGACCTGAATGGGCGAATTGATTGCCACCTACAGCAGCGCTTACGTGAGCTGAAGCCAGGGTGCAGGACTGTACTTTTGGCGCCATCCTTCTCGCGACCGTTAGTCCCATCCTCGCCTCCAGAACTCACTCTCTCACGCAGCAAGGAACCTATGCAACTTGGCCGCAGTCATCTCACCCCAGAAGAAAGACAGCAACACCGGTCACTCGGACTTTGTCTCTACTGCGGTGATAAAGGCCACATGCTGGCTCAGTGTCCAGAGTGGCTGGGAAACTCTCAAGCCTAGGCATCACGGGGGAGCTGACCCTAGGCTATGTAAACCCCACTCCCCAATGCACCGCTCTAGTGACACTCTTTTACCCTGGAGGTTCTTTTCCTGCGTTGGCCTTCATTGACTCTGGGGCCGGAGGGAACTTTATCTTGGCTGACTAGGTGAAGCAACTACAACTTCCAGTGGCCCCTAGGGTTCCCCCATTGCTGATCTCCTCGATTCAGGGGGACCTGCTATCAGGCCGAGTCACCTCTGTCACTGCTCCAGTATCACTCCGCAGCGGAATCCTCCACGAGGAAGAGATTACCTTTTTCGTGCTTGAGAAGGCCATTGACCCCGTGGTGCTGGGACTCCTATGGCTGCAGAAGCACACCCCATGCATCGACTAGGAGACCCTGCAGATCGCCTCCTGGGGGTCTAACTGCTTCTCCTCATCTCCAAGACCTGCCTCAGTCCTGACATCCTCTGGCCACCACCTCACTGACCCTTCCGACCCAGTATGTGGACCTCATAGATGTATTGTCAAAAGAAAAGGAAGAGACACTCCTGAAGCATCGACCATTTGACTGCGCCATTGACCTTTTGCCCAATACTACACCTCCTTGAGATTGGGTGTATCCATTGGCTCTCCCTGAGACTCAGGCAAGGTCGCAATACATTTGAGAAAATCTGGATAGAGGGTTCATTCATCCTTCTACCTCCCCAGCAGGCACTGGATTCTTTTTCATAGCAAAGAAGGATAACTCCTTAGAACCATGCATAGACTATCGAGGGCTCAACGCCATTACCCGTCGGGAGAGGTACCCACTCCCACTTATCCCGGACCTACTGGACCGCCTCCCAGGAGTGAGGATTTACAAAAAACCGGATCTTTGTGGGGCCTAAAATCTTGTGAGGCTGGAAAATTGGGCATCAAAATGGCAGATGAAATTTAATGTGGACAAGTGCAAGGTGATGCATATAGGGAAAAATAACCCATGCTATAGTTACACAATGTTAGGTTCCATATTAGGTGCTACTACCCAAGAAAGAGATCTAGGCATCATAGTGGATAACACATTGAAATCGTCGGTTCAGTGTGCTGCGGCAGTCAAAAAAGCAAACAGAATTTGGGAATTATTAGAAAGGGAATGGTGAATAAAAAGGAAAATGTCATAATGCCTCTGTATCGCTCCATGGTGAGACCGCACCTTGAATACTGTGTACAATTCTGGTCACCGCATCTCAAAAAAGATATAATTGCGATGGAGAAGGTACAGAGAAGGGCGACCAAAATAATAAAGGGAATGGAACAGCTCCCCTATGAGGAAAGACTAAAGAGGTTAGGACTTTTCAGCTTGGAGAAGAGACGGCTGAGGGGGGATATGATAGAGGTGTTTAAAATCATGAGAGGTCTAGAACGGGTAGAAGTGAATCAGTTTTTTACTCTTTCAGATAATAGAAAGACTAGGGGGCAGTCCATGAAGTTAGTATGTGGCACATTTAAAACTAATTGGAGAATGTTCTTTTTCACGCAATGCACAATTAAACTCTGGAATTTGTTGCCAGAAGATGTGGTTAGTGCAGTTAGTATAGCTATGTTTAAAAAAGGATTGGATAAGTTCTTGGAGGAGAAGTCCATTACCTGCTATTAATTAAGATGACTTAGATAATAACCACCGCTATTACTAGCAATGGTAACATGGAATGGACTTAGTTTTTGGGTACTTGCCAGGTTCCTATGGCCTGGATTGACCACTGTTGGAAACAGGATGCTGGGCTTGATGGACCCTTGGTCTGACCCAGTATGGAATGTTCTTATGTTCTTATGTTCTTGTCCACATCAAGCCTGCAGACAAATGGAAGACCATCTTTAATACGCATGATGGGCACTATAAATATTTAGTGATGCCTTTCGGACTTTGTAGCGCACCAGCGGTCTTCCAAAATCTTATGAATGAGTACATGCTCCACACCAATGTTATTGTCTATTTGGACGACGTACTCATTTATTCCAAGGACCTCTCCACTCATCGCCTGGAGGTCTGCCGAGTCCTACAACGCTTATGTGAACATCGCGTCTTCACCAAACTAGAAAAATGTTTCTTCGAACGAGAATCCCTTCCCTTTCTGGGGTTTATTGTATCTACTACAGGCTTCCAAATGGACCCCAAAAAGGTCACGAGTATCCTGGACTGACTGCATCCTGTGGGGGTCCATGCTCTCCAGAATTTTTTCGGCTTTGTCAATTTTTATCGACACTTTATTTCCCAGTACTCGCATATGGTAGCCCCTCTTACCGCCCTCACGAAGAAGGGATCTGACGCAAAACATTGACCTCCAGAGGCACTCCGAGTGTTCGAAGAGTTGAAACAAGCCTTCATGAGCCCTGCCTCCGCCATCCTGATCCCTCACACCCGTTCGTGGTGGAGGTAGTTGCCTTGGACATCGCAGTAGGGGACGTCCTCAGCCAGCACTCTAGCAACAGGGCTCTACTACCGTGCTCCTACTTCTCTCGTAAATTTATGCCAGCCGAGAAGAACTACAGCATCAGAGACAAAGAACTTTTGGTGATCAAAATGGCGTTTGAGGAGTGGCGGCAATGGCTAGAGGGGGTTCATCATCCTGTCACAGTAAATACAAACCACAGAGAACCTGGAGTACCTCTGTGGTTCCGCTTGTCCTGTTCCTGGAACCCCGCTCCTCAGATTGTCTTCTTGGTCTCGACTTTGGCTTGGTATCCTGATTCTGATTGTCTGCTGCCCGTCCTGACCTTTGGCTTGCTTCCTGGTTCCTGTGTGTCCGCCGCCTGCCCTGATCTCCGGCCTGGTTCATTGTGCTGCCTGTTCGCTGCCTGCCCCAACTTCTGGACTGTCCTCATTTACCCTTGATCTCTGCCAGCCTCAACCCAGACTCCCTGATGATGCTTCTTCTCTTGGACCCCTCATCGCCAGGAGACTCACACCTAAGACCTGCCGGCCCCAGCTCCCAAGGACTCAACCTGAGGGGAACAAGGGCTGGTAAGTTGAAGCTCTAGCTGGGTCTCCTTCTCCAGCACTGCCTCCCGGTGACGAGGTCCACTGGGGGCCTTCCCCCGGCGGTGGGTCCAACCCTCATCCCAGCTCAAGGGTCCACGCCGATAACATCTTCTGACATTTCAGATATGGTTTTCACTGGTCACAAACCATGCGGGTCCTGTTATGCTTAGAACATAAGAACTTGCCATGCTGGGTCAGACCAAGGGTCCATCAAGCCCAGCATCCTGCCTTCAACAGAGGCCAAACCAGGCCATAAGAACCTGGCAATTACCCAAACACTAAGAAGATCCCATGCCACTGATGCAATAAATAGCAGTGGCTATTCCCCAAGTAAACCCAAACAACTGCCGTCAATGGACCTCTCCTCCAAGAACCCATCCAAACCCCCTTCGAACCCAGCCACACCAACTGCACTAACCACATCCTCTGTCAACAAACTCCAGAGCTCCATTGTGCGCTGAGTGAAAAAAAATTCTCTCCGACTAGTCTCAAATGTGCCACTTGCTAACCTCATGGAATGAACCCTAGTCCCTCCACTATTCGAAAGTGTAAACAACTGATTCACATCTACTCATTCCATCACTCATTATCAATAAAGAATATCCACTACAATTTTCTTCAAATTGTAATACTTTGTTTGTAGTGTACATAATTTTATGCTCCTTCTCGTTGTTATACATCGGGAAGACTACCCACACCATTCTGAACATTGCAGTTGCCTAAGGCATCAGAGAAAAGAAGCCCCTTTGGGCTCACATTAGGCTGAAGCACAACATGCTATTCATGATTTATGGTTCATTATTGACAGGCTTCCCCTGCTTAGCAGAGGTGGGGCTATGGCAACCATTCTTTTGCAAAGAGAACGGCGATGGAACTTCTTATTGAACTCTTTGCATCCAGCTGCTTTGAACCAAGAGATTAAGTTGTCTCAGTTCTATTGATTCTTTTAATAGATTCTTATGTTATCTGTACAAATGCCATATATTTGCAGGCTTTCAGTATTGTAGGTTTACACGCTATTGTACTTAATTGCCTTTATCTAGTGATATTAATACATTTTATGATGTTTTGTACTACCACTATTTTTATGCTACACGATTCCACTTTGCTGATTGATTCCTTCAAGCTTATCCCACATTGGGGCTTTGGGGGTCATATGACTGTTTTGGCGTGTTTTTGAATTGATATGTATACTTCTGACTACAAACTTGTTTACTACACTGTACACAGTACTTTGATGAGCACTCTTTTCCAAAAAAAGCATTTATGAGGTTCCTAGAGAGGACAGAGTTTTCTTTTGTTTTGTATGCATATTTAATGCATTCGTACACATTTTTGTTTCTTTTCTAATAAGTTGTCCTTCCCAATGTAGCATGCCCGTGAAACACATATGTATTGAGGGACTTAGCTACTTCAGCAATCTCTCTCTACGCTGCTCTACTACAACTTAAATAAAACCTTGCTGGTTTAGATGAATATTTTCAGCGTTTTCCTATGTTATGTCTACACAGTATAATTTAAGATTGTGGCTTCTGCACTTCGTGCTTCCCTGATTTATCTCCACCTAATATTATACAGTTCAATTAGCAAAAGGGAGGTAAGTCATGAACATTGGGACTATGTGTGCTGCCCCCCCATTTCACTTGCTTTGGAAACGTCTTATTCTTCAAAATGAAACATCAGTATGTGGGATGGATTTCTACCCATCCTTAATTCTCCTATTTGATTTCCCTGTGCTTTGAAGTGTTTTCTCCAATGGGTTATTTGACATCATTATAACTAATTGTGTACTTCCATTAAGGGTACATGTATGGAAGTGGCATTCTTATACTCACAGCATTTTCTCCCCTTCCAATCAAGACATCCAATTCCTAATGTCTCCTATAATAGCTGATCTCTGTCCCTTTGCCAAAATGTCTCTCTCAGTGTGCAGTCCTCACCCTCTATTTCCCTTTGAAATATTATGTCAGTGGCATGTCCTCTTTAGCATCCAGTCTTTGACCTGGAACTGAAAAGTGCCTGTTGTTATAACATCACTATTGTCTCCTCTCAAACTGTGTGATCTTAGCACCATTTCCTTCAATTTATCGCTGTGTATCACCCCAGTCTTGCCTGTCAGATGTTGCTGCAACAGACTGATGGAACTGAGAACCTTCAAAATCAGGATGAGGCACTACCACACTACAGAGTTTTAACTTTCCAAAGATCAAGGCCGTGGCTGTAGTGGACTTGCCTGTGATACTAGTTTACAGACAGATAGATGGATGGACATGATCTCTGCAAAACGCATTTTGATTTCCTTTGTACTAGAACACCTAAAAACTAAAGCCTGAGTGAGCCTATGTTATTCCTATCATCAACTTAGTTATTACTGTGATTCATCTAGACTTACCTGCACTCTATTACAAATCATGTAATAGGGGGGATGTTTAATAAGGGGGGCAGGATTTTTACTGAATATAAAAGACCTAGATAGATTCTGACTGAGGCTAATGTGCATGAAAAATGTAGCTGTCAAATGCGCACTTTTCTAATTCAGTAATCTAAATAATTTATTTGACATTTTAGCACAGAATGACCTTTCGCTGGAAAAAATGACTGTTTTAAACTTTTAGCAAGTGCAACATGCTGAGTCTGATAGCTGATGAAATCTGCATTTTCCCAAATGAGTGAAGGTTAATCTTCAGCTCCTGCTTGCCTCTGACCCGATTACACAACAGGGAGATCAATTTTTTTTTATCTGTATTTCTTCCATGTGGCAGACATTCCAAAATATCCAGCAGCCATGGCTTCAATTAGCTAAGGTGGAATGAATGAGTGTGTGTGTGCATGTTGGGGGAGTTGGGTGGGGAAGGGAAGGGCAAATGGTTCCATTGCTGCATTGGTAGATGTATGATGAAGGATATTCTCAAGTTGGAGATTTTTTCTTATATAACTATCAGGCAAATAAATAATGGCAAAATATATTTCAAAAAAGGAAAACCCAACTAATGTAACTGAAAAACTAAACAGTGGATTTTGCAATATAGAAATGCCTAAAAGTCAAATATACTAAAAAAAAATATTTAAATAAAAATTGAGTGTAAAAAACAACTGGTTCATATACATACTTCAAAAATTGATGTTGCAGGAAACAGTGTGGAAAAAGTATCATAACTAGCTGTTGAAAAATACTCAAAAAATTAAAAAAAACTATTTCAATCACCATCTCACCATGTTTTCAAATGTGATTAGAAATATTTACACAAAACCCATGAATCAAATAATCAAGTAGACCATCATAGAGCCCCAATTAGTGTTAGAAAGCTTCCATATGATAACATTTAGAGACAATCTATTCTAAAACTCCAACAAAGAGCTCTTCTTTCGCCGACAAACAGTGGATTCTTCAGGGGGAAACCAACCAAAGTTTTATAAAACTAATTATCTGGCAATACAAGATCTTCAAGGGGCAACCGAATGAAGAAATCCTTATAGCTTAGTGAATGAGCTTCTTGAAGAAACATTTCAGAGTGTTTCATTATAGTAACAATGGACCAAAAAAAAAATCAACCCCTCCAAAAATATATTTAAGCCCATAAAGACCTTTAAAAGAATTAAAAACTCTTATTAAGTGAAAACTTTATTTAAAAAAAAAAAAGAAAAGAAAATGAAAATAATGAGACATGTAAACAAGAAAACAGGACATTCAACCTCTTAATTAAATTTATCTCAGATATAAAGTATTCCAATAAAAAATAAAGTATTGCTTGATCCTTAGCAAAACCTGGGCTATATTGCCTCCTCAGTGTGCAATATCTGCTGAAGCATGAAAAATGTTATATCCACCAATGAATGTTGAAAGGAATTCCAATGATTTACTAATGGAGCTTCAAGTTCGGTTGGGCGAATTATGAGGTAGATTTTCAAATGTACACATGGGCGTACATGTGTGCGTGCTACCCAGCGCGCACACATGTATGCCCGATTTTATAACATGCCAGTGCAGCTGCGCGAATGTTATAAAATCCGGGGTTGGTGAGCGCAAGGGGGTGCACACTAGTGCACCTTGCATGCACCGATGCCTGCAGCTTTCCCCCGTTCCCTTCCCCCTAGCCTGACCTTCCCACCCCTTCCCCTAGCCTTTCCGCCCCTAACCCTAACCTAACCCCCCCAAAAATGTTTGTCTCACCTTTTTTCGCCTGCCTGGAGGCAGGCACAAGTTGCACACACTGGCACCCTGCCGGCACGTGATCCTCCAACACAGCAGCAAATGGCCGCTGTGCCGGAGGCCTCTGGCCCCATCCCACCCCCAGACCACCCTTTTGTAAAGCCCCAGGACGTAGACGCATCCCGGGGCTTTACGCGCGTCACCAGGCCTTTAAAATCTGGCCCTATACTTCTTTGTGCAATGATCAATTTCTAATTTAAATATATTTTTTTGTAGTTTTGCCATTAAGGTATTCCTATATATAGTAAAATTCACTGTTGTTTTTGTTATTATATAACCAAACAACAAAATTAGTATTTCAGTATATAGTAATTTCCATTACTATATACTTAAATACAAAATTAAATAATGTGATCAAATTCATAAAAATATAGTTTTTGTAGAATATTCACATACAATTTTCATTCGTCTTCCTATGCTACAAAGCTTCTCAAAGGATGATAGCCTGTACTCAAATAGTAGAACGCGCTGCAGGGCAAGACTGAGATGCAGTGGCAAAACTGTATGTGTGAGTTATTAGAACTGGCATAGCAGGATACTTGTGGTTTATTTATAAATAACAAAATATATTATATATATACAAGGAGATCGATATTCATTGCCACTGAGCCAGATAAGTAAAGATTTATCTGGCTAAGTGGTGATGACTAAATATCTGGCCAAGTTTAGAAGCTGACACTTATCTAGATAAGTACTTATCTGGATAAATGGCGGGCAGGAAATGGGTGTTCTGAGGAGGACCTACTTATCCAGTTAACTTACTGTTAGAAATCTGTGTTGCGGGCTGCGACTTGCTCCCTCTCAGCATGCCTACCTTGGCCTTGGATCCCCGAGGGCTTTTTTCTTCGTTGGAATATTGCTGCTATCCTTCTGTTGGCGGGCCGAGCAGTTGAAGCTAATTCTGAGATTCCCTTCCGCATTTGACGTCATCAGGAGGCGCCCAGACAAACGCCCATAAAATCGGCGTTTAGACGGTGCGCTGCCGTCGGCGCGTCGCCAAAGCCACGCGCCTAAGGGGTGCGGGGCTTTGTCGGGCTTCGTCGGAGTTCGTAGGAGATTGTAGGAATGTGAAGGAATCTCTATTGCTGGAATTCAGAATTGTATTGGGAGTTTAAGTCTGCAGCAACTGCGGAACCTGACCGGATTGAGTGTGTTTCCAAGGAGCCTATCTACATAAGAGGTACAATTTTCTTAATTAAAAGCTGGATACTATTCCTCTTGGGTATGCCCCATACTAAGAGGAAGGGGAAAGTAGCAACTTCAACACCAGTTGTGAATAATAACCAGCCAAGAATTCAGGACATCTTTGGTAGAGCCGTAACTTTTACACCAGGAGTAGAAGTCGCTGGAGTTGAAGCCCAGGAGCAGGGCTACAATTCCCAGACTTGTGAAACATCTTTAAGCCCTGGTGCTCCCTTAACCCCAGATCCACCAACGGGGAAAGGAGGAGGACAATTTCTATTTACTGATATTAATTCGAAATTGGCCCTTTTAACATCTCCTGAGGACTTAGAACCTCAGGTTATTATGGACCAAAGATTGGAAGTTAGTACTAAGTCTGACTCTAAAGAAAAAGAGATGGAAGGAGTACAAGGGAACGCATTGTCTGGTATATCTATTATAGTTCCCCCCAATTTTACTTTGGACGGGATTGGTAAAATGGTATACTTAATGCAAAAGTCTATCAATGATTTGTCAAAAATGTTTCAAGTAAGTTTGAATAACAGTAAGATATTACAGTCTAGGACAGAAAAACTAGAAGAGACAGTAGTTAATATAGGTCAAAGAGTCGAGGAGACAGAGAAAGTTCAATTAAATTTGATTAAATCTGAAAAGATGCAATCAAATAAAATTGAACAATTAGAAAATGAAATTAGAAGATCCAATTTACGTATTTTAAATTTTCCTAGAACCCATTTGTTGTCACCCAGAGAGCTTTTTAAGAGTTATCTTGTGAAAATATTGAAATTCTCAGAAGGAACATTACCAACAATAACTAGGATATATTATATCTCTCAAAAAGTTGTAAGCAGTGAGTTATTAACACAGGGACTTGGTGAACAAAAATATGATACAGATTTATCGGAACTTCTTGAAAAATCATCTGATATGGAAATCAAATTGCATGCTACATTAGTAGTACAATTTGCAGATCTCTCTCAGAGAGATACTATTCTCAAATTATATTTTAAAAACCAGAATTCTAAATTTCATGGTTTCCCAATTAGGATTTTTCCTGATGTTTCCCTAAATACCCAAATAAGAAGAAAGGAATTTCTAACTATGAAGGAAAGGGTTACTCAGAGAGGAGCTAAATTTCTATTGCGTTTCCCATGCATATGTGTTATTATATACCAGAATACAAAATATGTGTTTAGTTATTCAGAACATCTGCGTACATACCTTGAATCCTAATATTCATCTCTTGGGAGAATTAAATGTTTAGATACGGTTTAGACACAATTTTTAGTTTTCAGCTTATTATAAATACAATGCTCCCCTTTTTCTCTACGATTAGGTTCTGTAATTACTGTTATAGATTCTGTTCTTGGGTAACACAAAGGATTATGCAGTATGTATATGTTTGTTTTCCATCTTATGTGAGTATAAAATGTTATACGCATATCGGTTGTGTGTATCTTCAAAAAATTGTAAAGTTTAATAAAAATAAAATAAAAAAAAAGAAAAGAAAAGAAATCTGTGTTGCGGGCTCCTGAAAGGGGAGGAGTTAGCAATCTGTTATGATTGACTCCAAAGAAGGAGGAGTTAGCAATCTGTTATGAGAAGCTCTGTGTTAGAGCTGGGAGTTAGCAATCTGTAATGGCTCTGATGCTCGATGGGAGGAGCAATCAGATAGTTCTGTACTAGTAGACTGCGAAGTAGCAATCTGTAGTCTTTGATATAGTTGTAGGTGGATCCCTGGGCCGATGGCAGATGACCACGCTCTCGGGAGGATACCCCGAGAGGGACCACCGGCTAGGCTTGAGTATGGAGACAGACACACATTAGTTCTTTTATTAAACAGGTGATGAAGCCACCAGAGTTGGCGGTAGTGAGCTGATATGCCCGGCAGGGCTGCAGGCCCTCAGGTACTGGAACAGCGATCCAGGATGGCTGAGCTGTTGAGAAACTGTAGAACGTGAGTAGGCAGAGTAGACAGGGTTCATGAACAGAACTAGATGACAAAACTCACATAAGGTCTCAAGGAAGCTCAGGAGCTAGAACGGTATAGGCCCTCAAGGAGCGAGTACCTGGTTCCAGGTTAAGCTCTGAGAGAATGATGGTAACTCACAGTTATTTGTTATTTGTAGTAGCGATATCTTCCAGGCAGTAGAGAATCTTCAGAGTCTCCAGGAACATGGACCCTCGAGGAGCGAGTACCGGTTCCTATCTGTAATCTGAAAAGTAAAGAGAGAGCGAGGTCCCCGAGGAGCGGGTACCTCTTGAAAGTCCGAGGAGGCAGAGTAGCTTGGAGGAAATGTATCCGTATTCTTCCTTCTGTCCCTTCCTTGCTAACTCAATCTGATAGTGAAAATAGAGATCTTTAAATATTGGAAGCAGATGACGTCATCTCAGGGGGACGCCCCTGAGGTTCTCACCCTTGCTGGTACTTCAGTCAGAGAGCATGCGCGCATGCGCGCCCTAGGTCATCAGGCAAACATGGTGGATCTGCAACGTTGAGCCGGTCCGGGGACACCAGAGGGAGACGGCATGGAGACGCTGCGGCAGCCAGCCGTCCATCAGACCCGGAGGGAGTCACCACAGAGGCAAAGAGGGCGGAGTGAGAGCATCGAGCAGCGATGGATGCAACAGTACCCCCCTTCAAAGGGCGATCTCCTCTTAGGGTACCAGGCTTTGGTTTAGAAAGATGCGCGAGTGGAACTGATGAAGCATCTCTTTGTCCAATATATTGGTCTGAGGTTCCCAAGTGATTAAATCGGGGCCAAAGCCTTCCCATTTGAGAAGGTATTCAAAAGTCTTGCTTCTCTTACAAACATCCAGAACCTCTTCCTCATTGTATTCTACGTCATCTTCTGCATTGATGTCAGGTAGTTCTTGAGTTTTGGAAGAGAATTCGCTGAGAATAAGCAGTTTCAAAAGAGAAACGTGGAAAGCATTATGGATGTTGAGTCCAGGTGGTAGCTTCAACTGGTAGGTGACTTGGACAATACGTTGAAGGACTTGAAAGGGTCCTACGTAGTGAGGAGCAAACCAAGAGGAAGGTAATTTGAGTCTGAGGTGCTTGGTTGACAACCAGACCTTGTCTCCTGGCTTGAAGACTGGAGCTGGCGCATAGTGCGCATCGTAGAATTTCTTAGCACGGTCACTCACTTTGATCAACATGTCCTTTGTCTGAACCCACAGATTATAGATATCATCAGCAGTGGATTGAGCTGCTGGGGATGTCACTGAGAACTTCAGTGGAAGTGGTGGTGTTGGAGCACGTCCGAAGACCACTTCAAATGGTGATTTCCCAGAAGATGTTGCTGGATGAGAGTTGATAGCGAATTCAGCCCAGGGAAGCAATTTGGCCCAGTTATTCTGTCGGGACGTGACATAAGCTCGAATAAACTGCTTCATTGTACAATTCATCCGTTCCGTCTGGCCATTTGACTGCGGATGCTAAGCTGAGGTGTAGTCCAGAGTGATGTCAAACAATTTACACAAGGCCCTCCAAAATCATGCCGTGAATTGGAATCCACAGTCAGATATGATGTGGAAGGTAGGCCATGGAGGCGGAATATGTGCTGTATGAAGTATGCCAGGGAGCGCTACAAAGTGTGCCATTTTGCTGAATCGATCCACCGTCACCCAAATGGTGTTCATTCCTCCGGAAGTAGGTAAGTCAACTACAAAATCAGTGGCGATATGTGACCAGGGCCGATCCGGAACTGGCAAAGGTTGCATCTGACCCCACGGTTGTCCAGAAGCAGGTTTGTTCTTGGCACAGTTAGTGCAGGACGCCACATAAGAATAGGTACCTGGTAGAGGAAAATAAGATGGCTGCCGGAGCGGTCACACGCTGAGTTGCTCCTGCTTTCTAAGCTTAATCTTGAAGAATAACTTTGCTTCTTTACAAAATGCCGCACAAAAGAAAGGGAAAAGTCCGTGTTTTTCCCCCTGACACAAACAGCCTGGGAGGGCAACGATTAATATTGGAATATGCGACCTTTACACCGGACTTGAGGACGTCAAGCCCCGCTGGAGAAATGGGGAGGGGAGCCCCATACTCACCTGGGGAACTATCACTGACGCCTCCAGATCCCAGATCCCCGCCGGAGGCTTCCAACCTGCTGCACGCCATAGCTGCTGAGCTGCCTGTAGAGGACTCCACTGGGCATGCTCAGCCAGGAGGAGCTGTTGGCGTTGGAGCAGAGGAGGGAGGGGGGGGGGGCAGCTCCTGCTCAAGCCGCGACCCCGGGGAGAGAGGTGGTGAAAGGGGAAGCTGGCACCTCAGTAAGAACAGAGGAAGGCAGAAATGCTATGGAGCATGGAGCTTGTTTGAGCCCTCCCCCAGGATTAGTGAAACCGGCAGTTGTAACCTTAGACGCCCTATGGGACTTGATTGCTGGGATAGCGACGAGCTCCAAAGAACAGGAGAGAAAGCTGGAAGTGGTTTCTGCAAGAATGGAGTTTTCGAACAATCCCATCGTCAGGAAAAAATGGATCAGGTTCAAGCTACACAAAAGGTAACTGAAGATGTGAGGAAATTACAGGATTTAAGTGCCATTACAATAAAAGAAAGGACTTCCACTTTGAGAAGACTTGAATCTGTTGAAAATTATCTTATGCACCTGAATCTAAGACTCCTTAATTTTCCTAAGGTAATGGGCGAGTTACCGTTACAAACATTTAAGAAATATTTACTAGAAATCCTAAAGGTGCCTCCAGAGAACATTCCCCCAGTAAAGAAATTATTCTTTTTGCCGCAAAGAAGTACCTCTAGTATTGTAGTTTCCAATGTAATAGGGATGGACATGTTGAATCTATCCAATTTTCTTGAAAATTCAGATGTTGAAGTTATTGAGAGGTCTTCTCTGTTTGTCACTTTCTATACTGAATATGAATTAAGCCTAGTAATGAAGAATTATTTAAAAAATATGAATGTTCAGTTCCTAGGGGGAGTGGTTCGTATATTTCCGGATCTTGCTAAAACCACGCAAATACGTAGGAAAGATTTCCTAGTAATGAGGTCCGAGGTTTTAGCACTAGGGGCTAGCTACAATTTGCGCTACCCCTGCAAGTGCGTGATAAAGTTATCAGGGAATACCTATATATTCTGCAGCCCTGAACAACTACGTGCCTTCTTGGATGCTCGTATGCAACTGCCACAATCATAAGGAGGGATCCAAAATTGAATCTGGTGTTTTGTCAGCCATTTCTATTTCAAATTTGTTTCTTAATGTTTCTTAATGTTCTCCTTGTTTTTCATTCCTCTCCTTATTTCCTATGAATGTTTAGAGATTTACTTAATGTAATTTTTCTTCCTAATGATATTAGAAGTTGGATATTAGTTTCTGCTGTAAAGACATAAATGTAAATCTCTTGTATTTCATGCAAAGTTTTACTTTGTAAAAGTTGAAAATTGGAAAAAAAAAAAAAAAAAGAATAGGTATCCTTTTTGATGGTAGGCCACCAATATAGCTCCTGTATCTTGAGCAGGGTTCGGCGTTGACCCGGATGGCCAGCCAGTTTGGAATCGTGCACCCAAAAAAGCACCTTCTTCCTAATAGGGATGTGAATCGTTTTTTGACGATTTAAAATATCGTCCGATATATTTTAAATCGTCAAAAATCGTTAGGGCCACGATACAATACCAATTCCCCCGATTTATCGTCAAAAAATCGTAAATCGAGGGAAGGGGGAGGGCAGGAAAACCGGCACACTAAAACCCCCTAAAACCCACCCCTGACCCTTTAAATTAAATCCCCCACCCTCCCGAACCCCCCCCCCAAATGCTTTAAATTACCTGGGGATCCAGCGGCGGTCCGGAACGGCGGCGGTCCGGAACGGCCCCCTCAATTGAATCGTGTTGTCTTCAGCCGGCGCCATTTTCCAAAATGGCGGCGCAAAATGGCGGCGGCCATAGACCAACACGATTTGACTGCAGGAGGTCGTTCCGGACCCCCACTGGACTTTTGGCAAGTCTTATGGGGGTCAGGAGGCCCCCCCAAGCTGGCCAAAAGTTCCTGGGGGTCCAGCGGGGGTCTGGGAGCGATTTCCTGCCACGAATCGTTTTCCGTATGGAAAATGGCGCCGGCAGGAGATCGACTGCAGGAGGTCGTGTTGGTCTATGGCCGCCGCCATTTTGCGCCGCCATTTTGGAAAATGGCGCCGGCTGAAGACAACACGATTCAATTGCAGGAGGCTGTTCTGGACCGCCGCCGTTCCGGACCGTCGCTGTATCCCCAGGTAATTTAAAGCACAGATGCAGCTTTGATTTCCTTAAGAGAAGCAGGACACGGGAGTTGGATAAACCTGTCTTACACAAACAGTGCAGTTAGCCACCTTTGGGCAAACTCAGCTGGAGCTAAGCTAATGAAATATATTAGGGAAAAAATTAAGTAGAGCAAGAAATAAGACCGCCGCCGTCGGGAGGGTGGGGGATTTAATTTAAAGGGTCGGGGGTGGGTTTTAGGGGGTTTTAGTGTGCCGGCTCACGATTTTAACGATTTTCACGATACTTTACACACCCAAACGGCAACAATACGATTCCCTCCCCCTCCCAGCCGAAATCGATCGTTAAGACGATCGAGGACACGATTCACATCTCTACTTCCTAAGATTCTTTGGAACGATAGTCTTTCCAGTGGGCACTGACTGGGTCGATGCCAAAAGAATTTTCTTTGGGTCAATTATATGCGGTGGCTTGTCAGGTACATCTTCCCACATTGCTTCCTTGGTGAGAACTGAGGAAGGATACTCTTGTCCTTCTGGGGACATGGTATTGATTCTCAGACCCAGGGCACCCTCACAAACCCCATGTGGATTAAGTACACCGACCGACTCTTCGGAAAATACTTCTCCAAAGGCTGCATCTTGGGGCAGCAGTCCTGTCTTCACTGGAGTTATAGGCATGCGTACGATAGGCAAGATCTCCTTAAGGCACCTCCCATGACATTCTGGGCCCCATCGTGAGAGATCCAGGGATGCCCAGTCAAATTGGGGTTGGTGCATTTGCAGCCAGGGTAACCCCAGGATGATAGGGTACATAGCCTTTTCCAGTACAAAGAAGGAGATTGTTTCTGATTGGAGCGCTCCGGTGCGAAGCGTAACTGGTACAGTTTCGCAAGTTATGTTGCCCGGTAAGGGCTCCCCATGAATGGAGGATAACATTAGTGGATCTTTTAATTTGATGAGAGGGATCCTCAAGTATTCCACTAAGCTTCTGAGAATGAAGTTACTTCCTGTCCCTGAGTCCACCAGTGCAGGAGTCTGAACCGTGACTGGTGCGAAGGTCAAGGAGATTGGGAGAGAGAGCGGAGGAGAGGACGCAGTAAGGCCTAAAAACAGTCCTCTCTCAGGACTTAAGTCCGTCCATTTCCTAGACAAAATGGGGCATGTAGAGACATCATGGCCGGGCTGACCACAGTACATGCACAGGCCGTGTTTCTTCTGAAATCTTCTCTCCTTGGAGGTCAAGTGTCCATGACCAAGTTGCATTGGTTCATCTCTATCAACAGCAGAAGTTACTGGAACCATCCGAGGTGCAGTGGTAGTACTAGCCTGTTTCAACCCAAGTAACACCTTAGGCCGGAGTTCCTTCACCTTGTCTCAGAGCCGGTAATCAATCCGAGTGGCCAAGGCTATTAATTCGTCCAGCGAGTCAGGTGTCTGACGAGCAGCCGGCTCATCCTTTAAATGGGTATCCAGGCCTCTGCAGAAGAGAGTCTTGAGACAATTGGGGTCCCAGTGAAGTTCCGCTGTTAGAGTCTTGAATTCTATGGCGAATTCCATCAGTGATCTGTTGCCTTGCTTCAAGTCCACCAAAGCAAATCCAACAACAGAATTACGAGCAGGGTCATCAAAGATCGATTTAAACAAGTCCATAAATCCTTCTATGTCCTGCAAAATAGGGTCCTTGTGTTCCCACAAGGTAGATGCCCAAGCCAAGGCTTTCCCATCCAAGTATGACAGGATGTAGGTGGTCTTCAATAGAGCCGTGGGAAATAAAGTTGGCTGTAAAGTGAAGTGCATGCAGCACTGGTGTAGAAAGCTTCGGATCTTCTGGATTTCTCTGGAAAAGCGGATAGGAGCCGCCAGTGGTACAGCAGTCTTTAAAGTTACCTCCTGTAACTGACCTTCTTGATTAGAAGCTGTGCCTTGTATCTTCTGTGTGTGTAGCTGATGAGATTCGGCAGTAAGTTTCTCCAAAGTTTCTTGCTGCTTTGAGATATGTTGGGCCAGGCCCGGTATAGCCTGCAAAGCAGAGAGATGTGCCGGATCCATGGGGGTTAACAGCATACCATCTTTTAAGCCAGATCCACTGGAGTTAGCAATCTTGTTAGAAAGATCACCACCACCGGTCCGAGGGTCAGGAGCCAAAGAGTCAGTCCAACGAGGAGAAGAGCAGAAGCGGGACGAGGAGCGGATCTGGAACACAGGAACACAGGAACCAAGCAAGAGCCTCAATACAAAGGCAAGGTCTGAGTATCAGAAGAGGCACACACCCGCACCTAGAGGAAGTCCAGGGAGCAGGAGCCTGCAGTGGCATCCCTGCTATGTGGAAAAGGAGGCAGGCTGTGGCAGCACCCCTGCCGTGGAGGAAACAGGCAACAGCAGCGGCGGCATCCCTGCCGCTCAGGGAATCCCGGCGGTAGCTAGGAGCCGCGAAGAAACTGGAGCAGAAGTCCGGGAAGCGGCGTTAGGATCACGGAGACACCGGCAATGCAGCGGCCTCTGGGCTGCATGAAGACTGTGGTGGTAGCAGTGGCCTGCCACGGAAAGGTAAGGGGCTGCCTGCAGGTCCAGCCACAGGCAGGATCCTAACAGCGATGTCCTTTCATGGATTACAAACTGGCTAAAAGACAGGAAACAGAGAGTAGGATTAAATGGTTAATTTTCTCTGTGGAGGGGAGTGGGCAGGAGTGCCTTAGGGACTTGTACTGGGACCCGTGCTTTTCAATATATTTATAAATGATCTGGAAAAGAATACAACGAGTGAGGTAATCAAATTTTCAGATGATACAAAATTATTCAGAGTAGTTAAATCACAAGTGGATTGTGATAAATTGCCGGAAGATCTTGTGAGACTGGAAGACTGGCATCCAAATGGCAGATGAAATTTAATGTGGATAAGTGCAAGGTGATGCATATAGGGAAAAATAACCCATGCTACAGTTACACAATGTTAGGTTCCATATTAGGCGCTACCAGCCAAGAAAGAGATCTAGGCGTCATAGTGGATAATACATTAAAATCGTTGCTTCAATGTGCTGTGACAGTCAAAAAAGCAAACAGAATGTTGGGAATTATTAGAAAGCGAATGGTGAATAAAATGAAAGATGTTATAATGCCTCTGTATCGCTCCATGGTGAGACCGCACCTTGAATACCGTGTACAATTCTGGTCACCGCATCTCAAAAAAGATATAATTGCGATGGAGAAGGTACAGAGAAGGGCGACCATAATGATAAAGGTGATGGAACAGCTCCCCTATGAGGAAAGACTAAAGAGGTTAGGACTGTTTAGCTTGGGGAAGAGACGGCTGAGGGGAGATATGATAGAGGTGTTTAAAATCATGAGAGGTCTAGAACGGGTAAATGTGAATCGGTTATTTACTCTTTCGGATAATAGAAGGTCTAGGGGGCACTCCATGAAGTTAGCATGTGGCACATTTTAAAACTAATCAGAGAAAATTCTTTTTCACTCAAAGCACAATTAAACTCTGGAATTTGTTGCCAGGGTATGTGGTTAGTGCAATTAGTGTAGCTGGGTTTAAAAAAGGATTGGATAAGTTCTTGGAGGATAAGTCCATTACCTGCTGTTAATTAAGTTGATTTAGAAAATAGCCACTGCTATTACTAGCATCAGTAGCATGGGATAGACTTAGTTTTTGGGTACTTACCAGATTATTATGGCCTGTATTGACTACTTTTGGAAAAAGGATGCTGGGCTTGATGGACCCTTGCTCTGACCCAGTATGGCATGTTCTTAATGTTCTCTTCATCATCCCTTCCCTTATGAGCATCTACATTAGGGATGTGAATCGTGTGATCGATCATCTTAACGATCGATTTTGGCTGAGGGGGGGGGGGGGGGAATCTGATTGTCTTAGTTTTTTAGGTTAAAAAATCATTTTATCGGGGGAGGGGAGAGGGCGGGAAAACCGGCACACCAAAACAACCCTAAAACCCACCCCGACCCTTTAAAATAAATCCTCCAGCCTCCCGAACCCCCCCAAAATGTTTTAAATTACCTGGGGTCCAGTGGGGGGGGGGGGGGTCCCGGCGCGATCTCCCGCTCTCTGGCCACGGCTGCGTTAAGAGAAATGGCGCCGGTGGCCCTTTGCCCTTATCATATGACAAGGCAAAGGTAGCGCCGGCGCCATTTTGGTTCCTGTGACCCGACGTCACGAGTGCAGGAGATCGCTCCCGGACCCCCACTGGACCCCCAGGGACTTTTGGCCAGCTTGGTGGGGCCTCCTGACAAATCGCATGGGGGTTACGTGCATGGAGTAGCAGTTACTACCCTTAACAGAATGCATAGGTGTAACATGCACGGCACGGCAGTTAAGAACATAAGAACATAAGAAAATGCCATACTGGGTCAGACCAAGGGTCCATCAAGCCCAGCATCCTGTTTCCATCAGTGGCCAATCCAGGCCATAAGAACCTGGCAATTACCCAAAAAAAGTCTATTCTATGTTACCATTGCTAATGGCAGTGGCTATTCTCTAAGTGAACTTAATAGCAGGTAATGGACTTCTCCTCCAAGAACTTATCCAATCCTTTTTTAAACACAGCTATACTAACTGCACTAACCACATCCTTTGGCAACAAATTCCAGAGTTTAATTGTGCGTTGAGTAAAAAAGAACTTTCTCCGATTAGTTTTAAATGTGCCCCATGCTAACTTTATGGAGTGCCCCCTAGTTTTTCTATTATCCGAATGAGTAAATAACCATAAATTACTACCATAAGCAAATTGCTAGGCAGACTGGATGGATCATTTAGTGTTTATCTGCCATCATTGCTATGTTACTATGTATAAAGTTTTCCAGCCTCTTCTATCAGGGAGGGAAGGGTCTCCTGCCTGTGAGGGACCAAAAGCTCCGTATATCATCAGAGAATGTCTGGAAGAAAAGAATTCTCAGCTCACTTAGGTCTGCCTCAGTCAGATGCAAATCTGCATGAAAGAAAACCTGGTCTTTACTAGGGGTGTGAATCGTGTGATCGATCGTCTTAACGATCGATTTTGGCTGGGGGGGGGGAGGGAAATCTGATCGTCGTGTTTTTTTGTTTTTTTTAAATTGTTAAAAATCGTAAATCGGGGGAGGGTGGGAAAACTGGCACACCAAAACAACCCTAAAACCCACCCCGAACCTTTAAAACAAATCCCCCACCCTCCCGAACCCCCACAAAATGTTTTAAATTACTTGGGGTCCAGTGGGGGGGTCCCGGCGCGATCTCCCGCTCTCTGGCCATGGCTGCATTAAGAGAAATGGCGCCGGTGGCCCTTTGCCCTTACCATATGACAGTGAGGGCAAAGGTAGCGCCAGCGCCATTTTGAATATTGGCAATACGGCCCGAGTGAAGAAGGTCGCTCCCGGCCCCCCGCTGGACTTTTGGTAAGTCTTGTGGGGGTCAGGAGGCCCCCCAAGCTGGCCAAAAGTCCCTGGGGGTCCAGCGGGGGTCCGGGAGCGATCTGCACCCGTGCCGTCGGGTCACAGGAACCAAAATGGCGCCGGCGCTACCTTTGCCCTGTCATATGATAAGGGCAAAGGTAGCGCCAGCGCCATTTCTCTTAACGCAGCCGTGGCCCGAGAGTGGGAGATCGCGCCGGCCCCCCCCCCCCCCCCACTGGTCCCCAGGTAATTTAAAACATTTTGGGGGGGTTCGGGAGGGTGGGGGATTTATTTTAAAGGGTCGGGTGGGTTTTAGGGTTGTTTTGGTGTGCCGGTTTTCCCGCCCTCCCCCCTCTCCCGATAAAGCAATTTTTTAACCTAAAAAACTAAGACGATCAGATTCCCCCCCCCAGCCAAAATCGATAGTTAAGATGATCGATCACACGATTCACATCCCTAATATTTATACATTGATATAAATATACTAAAGTTATCTGGTTCCTGTTGTATATTATTTTGATTATTTTTTGTTTCTGGGTCCTGTAGTTTTAGAGTCCTGTGCCAAGGTGTTGGTGGCTTTTCTTTAAGTGGCAGAGTGGTTTCATATTCCAATTGCAAAAGAGAAGACACAGGAGCCTATTTCCTGTTTGATTTTGTTAGGTATAGAGTTAGATTCTGTGATGATGACATCTCGGTTGCCGGAGAGTAAGGTGATGAAGTTGAGAGAGTTGGTGGATGAGGATTTGGGAGCAAGGAAAATCATGTTGTAACATCTGCTGTCATTAATGGGTAGTTTGATTTTGCCTGTAGGGTGCTACCTATGGGGTGCATATTTTTGTGCTGTCTGTTGACAGCAATAGCTGGGGTTTGAAAGGCAATTTACCACATTCACATTAGATGGTGCATTAAAGAGGATCTTAGAAACTGAGCCACATTTTTAGTCACTTTCAATGGAGTGTCTGTTTGGCAGGAGTAGATAATCTAAATTGTGAGTTGCAGCTTATTCTCTGATGCAGAGGGGGCACACTTTCAGGGTTCTTGGGGCATGGCTTCTTGGCCAGGGAGCTGGATACATGTGGGTACTACTTGGAATATTACCTTTTTGGAATTGTTTCCTATAGTAGTGTCTTTGGCAGTGTGGGGTGATAGATTGCAGAACAAGAGGGTATCTTTTTTAGAGATGTGAATCGTGTCCTCGATCGTCTTAACGATCGATTTCAGCTGGGAGGGGGAGGGAATCGTATTGTTGCCGTGAAAAATCGTTAAAATCGTGAGCCAACCCCCTAAAACCCACCCCCGACCCTTTAAATTAAATCCCCCACCCTCCCGAACCCCCCCCAAATGCTTTAAATTACCTGGGGATCCAGCGGTGGTCCAGAACGGCGGCGGTCCAGAACGGCCCCCTCAATTGAATCCTTTTGTCTTCAGCCGGCGCCATTTTGCAAAATGGCCGCCGCAAAATGGCGGCGGCCATAGACAAAAACGATTCGACGCAGGAGGTCGTTCCGGACCCCCGCTGGACTTTTGGCAAGTCTTGTGGGGGTCAGGAGGCCCCCCCAAGCTGGCCAAAAGTTTCTGGGAGTCCAGCGGGGTTCAGGAAGCGATTTCTTGCCGCGAATCGTTTTCCGTACGAAAAATGGTGCCGGCAGGAGATCGACTGCAGGAAGTCATTCAGAGGCGGTCCGGAACCCCCGCTGAATGACCTCCTGCAGTTGATCTCCTGCCGGCGCCATTTTCCATACGGAAAACGATTCGCGGCAAGAAATCGCTTCCTGAACCCCGCTGGACGCCCAGAAACTTTTGGCCAGCTTGGGGGGGCCTCCTGACCCCCACAAGACTTGCCAAAAGTCCAGCAGGGGTCCGGAACGACCTCCTGCGTCGAATCCTTTTTGTCTATGGCCGCCGCCATTTTGCGGCAGCCATTTTGCAAAATGGCGCCGGCTGAAGACAAAAGGATTCAATTGAGGGGGCCGTTCCAGACCGCCGCCATTCTGGACCACCGCTGGATCCCCAGGTAATTTAAAGCATTTGGGGGGGGGTTCGGGAGGGTGGGGGATTTAATTTAAAGGGTCGGGGTGGGTTTTAGGAGGTTTTAGTGTGCCGGTTTTCCTGCCCTCCCCCTTCCCCCGATTTACGATTTTTTAACGATAAATCGGGGGAATTGGTATTGTATCGTGGCCCTAACGATTTTTGACGATTTAAAATATATCGGACGATATTTTAAATCGTCAAAAAACGATTCACATCCCTAATCTTTTTGATGTGATAATTTGGGAGTAGTGCAGGTTATTAACAGGTAATCTGCTAGGTGTGCTCTTGTGGCCAATTTGCTTTGAGAATTTATTTTGTTTACAGATTAATGTGACCTTTAGTGTGTATCATGTTCTGGGGGTTCACAATGCAATAGTGTATTCTCTTTCTCGATGCAAGTAGGAGCAGCTCCAGAAGTCAGCACCTGAGGAAGATCACAACGCAGCAGTCATACCAGATTCCCTATGGAAGTTCAGTATTCTGAAACTTGGAGGTTGCTGTGAGCTTTATTAGCTCCTTTGATTTGGGCTGTGTATGCCAGGGGGTGTGGAAAGATTGTAAATTTAAATTATTTATTCTTTAGGGGGTGGTTGTGGGGTCCAGTCTCCATTGAGTTCCTAATGCGAAAGTGGTGGGTTTTACTAGGTTGACTGTGGTGGGTTTTACTAGGGTGACTGTGGCTAGTCAAATTTCAGGTTTTTCCTTGTTTTTGAAAGTGCATCACTGGGAATATCAAGCAAGTAATTTTTTAGTTAAGCGCTAATTAGTGGGATGGTCTAGAGCAGGGGTGGGCAAGTCCGGTCCTCGAGGGCTGAAAACCAGTCGGGTTTTCAGGATGCCCCTAATGAATATGCATGAAATAGATTTGCATACAACTGAGGCAGTGTGTATGTAGGTTTCTCTCATGCATATTCATTAAGGATATCCTGAAAACCCGACTGGTTTGTAGCCCTCGAGGACCGGAATTGCCCATCCCTGGTCTAGAGGCATATCAATTGTGCCTCATGGGAGATTTTGCTTTGGGTTTGAAAAACTTTGATGTCTGTTTGTTGGTTTATGGTTGGCTGAGATTCTCCAGGTTCTTATGATCAGTATAAACCGTGATGAAGTGCTGTGTACCCTCGAGCCATTGCCGCCACTCCTCAAACACCATCTTGATGGCCAAGAGCTCCATATCCCCGATGCCATAGTTTATTTCCACTGGTATGAATTTGCGGGAAAAATAGCATGGCCAGTGGAATGCTGGCTGAGAACAGTTCCTACCGCAATGTCGGAGACGTCTACCTCCACCACAAATGGGTGTGATGGGTCGGGGTGGCGGAGGCAGGGCTCTCGAAGAAAGGCCTGTTTTAGCTCTTTGAATGCTCGGAGCACCTCAGGAGGCCAGGATCTGGCATCGGACCTCTTCTTCATGAGGGCAGTAAGGGGTGCTACTGTGTGTGAGTAACGGGGAATAAAATGTCGGTAGAAGTTTGCAAAGCCAAGGAAATGCTGGAGGGCGCAGATCCCCACAGGGCGTGGCCAGTCCCGGATGCTTGCGACCTTCTCGGGGTCCATATGAAAACTTGTAGTGGAGACAATGAAGCCCAGGAAGGGAAGGGCCTCCTGTTTGAAAAGGCATTTTCTAATTTGGCAAAAAGGCGATATTCTCACAGGCATTGCAGGACGCGGTGAACCTCTAAACGATGAGTGGACAGGTCCTTTGAATAAATCAGTACATCTTCCAGGTAGACAATGACGTTGGTGTGGAGCATGTCACGGAAAACCTCATTCATGAGGTTCTGGAAGACCACTGTGCATTACATAGGCCAAAAGGCATCACTTTGGTATTCGTAGTGGCCATCACGCGTGTTAAAGGCAGTCTTCCATTCGTCCCCAGGCTTGATGCAGACCAGATTGTAGGCCCCATGGAGGTCTAACTTGGTGAAGATCCTTGCTCCCTGGAAGTGGTCCAGCAGTTCTGTGATGAGAGGGAGTGGGTACCTGTCTCGGCAGGTGATAGTGTTAAGGCCTCGATAATCAATGCACAGCCTTAAGGGCTGTCCTTCTTTGCCATGAAAAAGAACCCAGTGCCTGCCAGAGAGGTGGAGGGACGGATGAGCCCCCTCTCCAGGTTTTCACGGATGTACTGCGACATCGCCTGAGTCTTGGGGAGCGACAGCAGGTACACCCGACCCCGAGGAGGTGTAGTATTTGGCAGGAGGTTGATGGCGCAGTGGAACGGACAGTGCTCCAGGAGTGTCTCCGCCTTTTCCTTGGAGAACACGTCTATGAAGTCCACGTACTGGGCCGGCAGGGTCGGTGAGGTCATGGCCAGCAGGAGTCTGGGCTAGGGCAGGACACGGAGACAGCAGAAATAGCAGTTGGGCCCCCAGGAGGCGATCTGCAGCATCTCTCTGTCAATGCAGGGGGTGTGCCTCTGGAGCCACGGGAGTCCCAGCACAACTGGATGAATGGCCTTCTCAAGCACAAAGAATGAAATCTCTTCTTCGTAGGACCAGACTGTCTCTGAGAGGCCAAAGGGTAGGCTTACCAAAACACAAAGTCCAATGTCCAAACTTCCTGTTGGTTCCAAAATAGAAGATAATTTCTTCAGAAGAAAGACTTCTTAAATTTGTTCTAACAAGTTACAGTTCAGCAACTCAAATACATTTCTCCCCATCTTCAAATATTTCTTTGAAGGTGAGGCTTCAATTCAGACTTCAACCCCAAGGCCTTTGGGGCAACATTCTTTCAGAATAAAAAAAACAACAAAAATCTTTTCTTTCCTGGAGCTTCTCCAACAAGAATGCCAATCCTTCTCTTACGGTTTCCTCCCTCTGAATGGCTAACAGGAATCTTTAGTACCTGCAGACTTCAGAATTCTCCCAGCTCAGGAGCCCTTACATTCTAGAGTACCACATCACTCTTCTCCCTTTAAGATGTCTCTCACATCTTAAATAACTTCTCCCCAACTCATTCCACATGGAGGAAATGTACCACCCCCTGACATCATTCTATCTTCCTCACCCATCTATAACTCTGCAATAAGCATTCCTCATTCCCTTATGTACCACCCCCTGACATCATTCTATCTTCCTCACCCATCTATAACTCTGCAATAAGCATTCCTCATTCCCTTTTGTACCCCTTCTTACAGAGGATGCTTGCAAAGGGCAAGATTCTGCACTTTATACCAAACTCCCTGATCTTTGGGTGACCCCTGCACAGAAAGTGTTAGAACATTTTTAGCAGTTTGGTGATCCTTAGAAGGGTTGCACTGGCACTTGTGTGGCCTGTGTGTAGGTGCTTCTCTGTAGTAATCATGGATTATGGCCAGGTAGAGCCACAAAGTGAGCCATTTTTGAAAACCGGTCCATCGTGATCCAAATGGTATTATTGCCGTTGGAAGGAGGAAGATCCACTATTAAATCAGTGGCAATGTGTGTCCATGGTTCACTGGTTGTAGGCAGTGGTTGCAAGAGACCCCAGGGTCGACCCATTGGCGGCTTCTGATGGGCACAGGTGGGGCACAACTCCACATATGCTTGAGCATCCTTCCTCATGGTTGGCCACCAGTAGAACCTCTGGAGTGATAATAGGGTTCTGGCTTGGCCTGGATGGCCCGCCAGCAGAGAATCGTGAGCCCATTGAAGGATTTTTCTACGAAGCGGACAGGGAACCACCATCTTCCCAGGTGGTATGGTGAATGTGGCAGAGAGAAGAACCTTGTCTGGATTGATGATGTGCCGCAGAACATTCAGAGCTTCCTCGGTGGTGAACGACCAGGAAAGGGCGTCGATTCGGGTATTCTTGTCGGCTGACTGGTACCGTAACAAGAAATTGAACCAAGTAAAAAAGAGAAACCAGTGGGCCTGCCAGTGATTAAGGCATTGTGCATGGTGCAGGTACTCAAGGTTCTTGTGGTCTGTATATACCGTGACCTGGTGCTGAGCCCCCTCGAGCCAGGGACGTCACTCTTCAAAGGCAAGCTTAATTGCCAATAATTCTTTGTCCCTGATTCCATAATTGCACTCCGCAGGAGAGAAGCGGCAAGAGAAGAAGGAGCAGAGATGTAAGGTGTGATTGGCAGAATGCTGGCTCAGGACTGCACCAACACCGACGTCGGATGCATCAACTTCGACGATGAAAGGTCGTCGGGGATCTGGGTGGCATAAGCATGGTTCTCTAAGGAATGTGCCATTAAGTTTCTGAAAGGCTAATATGGCCTCGGGTGACCACTGCGAGGGGTTGGCTCCCTTGTGGGTCATGGCTATGAGAGGGGTGGTCAGTTTGGAATAATGTGGAATGAATGACCGGTAGTAATTCATAAATCCCAGGAATCTACGAAGCGCTTTGAGGCCCGTTGGTTGGGGCCAATCCTGGATGCTCTTGGTCTTTTGGGGATTCATCTGGAAGCCTTGACTCGAGACCACGTAACCAAGAAAAGGAACAGTCTCCTGTTCAAAGTAACATTTCTCCAGCTTGGCGTACAAGTGATTGTCCCTTAGGCACTGAAGAACTTTGCAGGCGTCTCGGCAATGATTCTTGAGGTCTCGTGAGAATACCAGGATTTCATCCAGATAGACTACGACACAGTGGTAGAGCATGTCTCTGAATACCTCATTCATCATATTCTGGATCACTGCTGGGGCATTACAAAGGCCGAAGGGCATTACCAGGTATTCAAAATGGCCGTCACGGGTGTTAAAAGCGGTTTTCCATTTGTCACCCTGGTGTATCCGGACAAAATTGTAGGCCCCTCTCAGGTCCAACCTGCAGAATATTTTGGCCCCTTGGAGCCTGTCAGTTCTGAGATTAGTGGCAAGGGGTATCGGTCCTTCTGGGTAATTTCGTTTAACACACGGTAATCTATACACAGCCGGAGGGAAACGCCCTTTTTCCCCACGAAAAAGTATCCCGCTCCAGCGGGAGACTTAGAAGGTCAAATGAAGCCTTTTGCCAAATTCTCTTGTATGTAGTCCGACATAGCCTTAGTTTCTGTTAGCGAAAGTGGGTACACCCTTCTGCGAGGCGGCTCTGAATTCGGAAGTAAATTTATTGCACAATCAAATGAGTGGTGAGGTGATAACGTGCCCGCAGCCTTCTTCAAAAATACATCGGTGTAAGTGGAGTACTGCAGCAGGAGACCCGGGAGAGACATCGTGGTAGTTAAGCAAGGCAGGGGTGACATGACCTCCAAGCTATCCTTATGACAGGAGTTGCCCCATTGGAAAAGTTGCAAGGTGCTCCAGTCAATTTGCAGAGTGTGAAGTTTCAACCACAGTAGTCCAAGAACCACCGGATGGATGGACTTGTCTAGTACTAGGAAGGAGATGGTCTCCATGTACATGGATCTGGTACGAAGTTGGATGGAAACTGTGGAGCAAGTAACTTTGCCAGGTAGCGGCTCACCGTGGATAGCGGAAAGCAATAATGATGTGGGAGTGCGGACCGTGGGAATACGGAGATGCTCCACCAGCTGTCGGAGGATAAAATTACCACCAACCTCTGAATCCACTAAGGCTAAGGTGTAAAATTCCAGGGTACCTGAGTTGATGGAAACAGGTAACATTAATGGAGGCGAGGGTGATGTCAGGCCTAGGAGAAGTCTTCTGGCAGAACCTAGGCCTGGGAGTTTCCCGGACAGAGTGGGCAGGCAGGTACCGCGTGTCCGGGTTGACCACATAGCCATGAACGTAGGCGGCTAAATTTCTCCTTCGAGGATTGGTGGCTGCGACCCATCTGCATTGGTTTCTCTTCATTGGTATCTTGTGGAGCAGCAGTCTTCATGGAGGGTGCTGGATGGATGCGGGGAGTGCCAGTAGCCACCCTCTTAAGTCCTCTGGTCTCATGCGAGCATTCACGAAGACGGCTGTCAATGCAGCCTGCAAGGTCCACAAGAGCATCTAGGGTGTTAGGAAGTTCTCGAGCTGCTAGCTCATCTTTGATGCGTGGACTCAGCCCTTCGAGGAAGATTGTATGCAGGCAGCCCAAATCCCAGTGCAGCTCATACGCAAGGGTCCTAAACTCGTTGATGAAGTCGGGAAAGGGTCTGGAACCTTGATGCAGGTGCAGTACTTTGGAGCCGGCGATAGCCTTACGAGCGGGGTTGTCAAAGACGGAGCGGAAGAGGGTGAGGAAGCCCAGCAGATCCTGGAGGATCGGGTCCACTCATTCCCACAGGGGTCACACCCAGGCCAATGCCCGTCCTTCCAGCAGGGATAGTATGTATGTCGTCTTGGTAGCTACATCAGGGAAGTATGCAAGTTGTAAGGAAAAGTGCATGTTGCACTTATTCAAGAAGCCCCTACAGGACAAGGGGTCCCCTGAAAAAGGAAGAGGTTCCGGCAGGTGCACAAGTGGCCGAAATGGAGGCATCTGTGGAGTTGAACTCAGTTTGGCAGACGTCAAGGCAGTGTCCAGCCGGTTATTTAAAATATTTATGGTGTTAGCTAAATTCTCCAAAACTTTCTGCTGAACTGAAATTCACTGGGCAAGGCCAGGAATGGCCTGGAGGGTTGAGAGCTGTGCTGGGTCCATGGACTTGGCAATCTGTTAGGATTTGTAAGTATGTGGACCCTTTGGCTGAGGTGAGAGGTGGTACTGCCCAGGGGAGGAGCCCCGCTGAGACTCACCGTCGGGAGGCAGAGTCTCGGCCTCAGGATGAGATAGAGCAAAGGTAGAGAAGAAGAAAGAGAGGGAGACCCCAGGAGGCGGGCCACGGAGCAACAGCGCAGATACTGACGTCAGACTCAGCTCAGATGACTGGAGCCAGGCAATAGCTGCGGCATTACCCGAGGAGAGGGGGTGCAAGGAGATAGTTACAGTCACAGAAGTTACACTGGGTCTGTAGAGATGGTACACAAGAGGGTTCCTTGGTGGGAGGTCATGGTAGAAGTCCGCAGAGCAGGGTACACCGGCGAGGATTCCTCTATTGATATCACGGCGCGGGTCCGCAGAGCACGGTAGACCCGGAGATGGCTCCTCTAATGATATCACGGCAATGGTCCACAGAGCGTGGTACACTGGAGGGGGTTTCCACGTAGATATCACAACAGGGGTCCGCAGCGTGGTACTCACAACGACTGAAGTAGTAGTTCCGTAGAAAGCCTTAGGAAGTGAGGCAGGCAGGGGTCCGGGTGAAAAGCCCTCTGAGGAGCGGCTAGCCAAGAGACGAGGAAGGGCCCCCGAGGAGCGGGTACCCGATAGTCTCACACCACGGAAGCAGGAACTGGAACAACGCTGAAGTGAGAGTAGGAAGATACAGCAAATGAACTCGTTGCCAAGTCGCCAGCTGTCTGGGCTGGTGACCTTAAATATTGAAGTTGAGTGACATCATCTGATGGGGACATCCCTGAGGTTCCCGCCATGACGTGGTTAAAGCAGGTTAGGGAGCGCGTGCACCTAGGGAACCCCAAGGGTAAGATGGTGGTCGGCAGTGTCCATGCTGCTTATGTAGGCCCAGGAATGGAGGCTGGAAGGCCGGTGGAAGCTGGCAGAGGCTGTGAGTTCGCCCAATGGAGCCAAGGCAGTAAACAAAGAGGTGAGTTGCAGCAGTTGCAGCCATCTGTGGCCACAGAGCATAACAGTTTTACTGTACTGATTTATTAACTAGGGTTCCAGAAAAAAAATGATAATTAAAATCACCTTATTCCTAAGACGACAAGGAGGGATATTATAAACTAAAATGTTGATTCTGATTCAGACACACAAATAACTTTCTCTTTCCCCAAGTTCAGGTTGTCTCTATCAGGTATTGTGGACAGAGTTTTGAATTCATAAACTCCACAGGTAATGTAGGCATCATAATGGATAATACTTTGAAATCTTCGGCTCAGTGTGCTGCAGCAGTCAAAAAAGCAAACAGATGTTAGGAATTATTAGGAAGGGAATGGTTAATAAAAAGGAAAATGTCATAATGCCTCTGTATCACTCCATGGTGAGATCACACCTTGAATACTGTGTACGATTCTGGTCGCTGTATCTCAAAAAAGAAATAGTTGCGATGGAGAAGGTACAGAGAAGGGCAACCAAAATGATAAAGGGAATGAAACAGCTCCTCTATGAGGAAAGACTAAAGAGGTTAGGACTTTTCAGCTTGGAGAAGAGATGGCTGAGGGGGGATATGATAGAGGAGTTTAAAATCATGAGAGGTCTAGAATGGGTAGATGTGAATTGGTTTTTTACTCTTTCAGATAATAGAAAGACTAGGGGGCACTCCATGAAGTTAGCAAGTGGCTCATTTAAAACTAATCGGAGAAAGTTCTTTTTCACTCAACGCACAATTAAACTCTGGAATTTGTTGCCAGAAGATGTGGTTAGTGCAGTTAGTATAGCTGTGTTTAAAAAAGGATTGGATACGTTCTTGGAGGATAAGTCCATTACCTGCTATTAATTAAGTTGACTTAGATAATAACCACTGCTATTACTAGCAACAGTAACAAGGAATAGACTTAGCTTTTGGGTTCTTGCCAGGTTCTTATGGACTGGATTAGCCACTGTTGGAAACAGGATGCTGGGCTTGATGGACCCTTGGTGTGACCCAGTATGGCATGTTCTTATGGCCCCTATGAGGAATGGCTGAAGATGTTAGGGCTGTTCATCTTGGAGAAGAGACAGCTGAGGGGGGATATAATACAGGTCTTTAAGATCATGAGAGGTCTTGAACGAGTAGATGTGAATCGGTTATTTACACTTTCGGATAATAGAAAGACCAGGGGGCATTCCATGAAGTTAGCAAGTAGCACATTTAAGACTAATTGGAGAAAATTATTTTTCACTCAACGCACAATTAATCTCTGGAATTTATTGCCAGAGGCTGTGGTTAGTGCAGTTAGTATAGCTGGGTTCAAAAAACGTTTGGATAAGTTCTTGGAGGAGAAGTCCATTAACTGCTATTAATCAAGTTGACTTAGGGAATAGCCACTGCTATTAATTGCATCAGTAGCATGGGATCTTCTTGGTGTTTGGGTACTTGCCAGGTTCTTGTGGCTTGATTTGGCCTCTGTTGGAAACAGGATGCTGGGCTTGATGGACCTTTGGTCTGATCCAGCATGGCAATTTCTTATATTTTTATGTTCTTATGTCTCAGGGTAAATCTTGTATCCTGTCGCTGCAGGTATCTTTAAGCTGGCTCTGTGTTTTCTACACTACAGTTTCCTGTAGTTTCCATCATTGATGGTTTAAAGAGAATATGATTTTTTTTCAGCTTTGAAGAATTTGCTCAGATATTGTCTCATTTAAAAGACTATCTAGGTTGCTGGCTGAAAGAATTTTGGAACAAGGTTATGATGGTGTTCAATTATTTTCAACAAAGATATGTTGCTATCATCGAGACTAGGGATGTGAATCGTTTTTTGACGATTTAAAACAATCGTCAGATATATTTTAAATCGTCAAAAATCGTTAAGAGTCGCGATACAATAGAAATTCCCCCCGATTTATCGTGAAAAATCGTAAATCGGGGGAGGGGGAGGGCGGGGAAAACCGGGACACCAAAAAACCCCTAAACCCACCCCGACCCTATAAAACGAATCCTTTACCTTCCCCCACCCTCCCGAACCCCCCCCAAAAAACTTTTTACGAGTACCTGGTGGTCCAATGGGGGTGCGGGGACTGATCTCCCGCTCTCGGTCCATCGGCGCCATTTTGGCTGCCACTCAAAAATGGCACCGATGGCCCGATAAAAAAAAAACCCACCCAACCCTTTAAAAATGACCCTTTAGCTTCCCCCACCCTCCTGATCCCCTCAAAACATACCTGGTGGTCTAGTGGTGTCCCGGGAGCGATCTCCCATTCTCAGGCCGTCGGCTGCCACTCATAAAGATGGCGCCGATGGCCCTTTGCCCTTACCATATGACAGGGTATCCGTGCCATTGGCCGGCCCCTGTCACATGGTAGGAGCACTGGCTGGCCGGTGCCATATTTAAAGATGGCCGCCGCCTTCGTAAAGATGGCCGTCGCCATCTTTAAAGATGGCCGCCGTATTTAAAGATGGCCGCCGCCATCGTAAAGATGGCCGGTGACCATCTTTACGATGGTAAAGGTGGGGGAGGGTGGGGGAGGGTGGGGGAAGGTAAGGGGTTAATTTTAAAGGGTCAGGCCTCACTACAAAAAAAATAACGATGTGAATCGGAACCAATTCCGATTCACATCACCCACATCACCCACGATCAGATTTTTTCCCCCCTCTAGCCGAACCCGATCGTTAAGATGATCGGGCACACGATTCACATCTCTAATCGAGACCTTGAGAATCAATAGTATGCTGCATTATTCTAATTTATCTGCAATAATTATTGATATCATTAGGAGATATTGGTATGCATTCCATTAGAATGACTTCTTTTTCAGTGATACTCTGATTTTCATTCTCCAGAGGAATGAATATTTGTGATAGATTTGTATAACTTGAGTTATCACCTATCACTGCCATGGATTCTGTTACAACTTATACCATAGTTGGTCACTTCAAAAGTCTGGCTTAATTTGTTTGATTATGCAATTATATGCCTTGTAATTGAAATGAAAGACCAGGCTAAGGGAACAGGCTAAGCCAGTCCTGATGCTGTAATTTCTTTATGCCACGCCAAGTCAAAAGCTTGAATTCTCTGCATACAGTCTTTCATTTCCTTCAGGGAATTTGGCATTTTTCTTCCGAATTCTAGGGATTTTTTTTATGATTATAATCTTCAATTTTAGCATTATATACTTCACCCAAGAGAAAATTGCTGGATTATCAGCAGGGTTTTGGAACACCATCAGTTTTTTATTTTTAGACATTCTGCCATTCATGTCACATGTTACAGCTGGGCAGAATTCATTGTCCTGCCATGCATGTCAATAGAGAGGCAAATTACCATTTATATAATAATTCCCTTGAAAGCTAACGAAAACCAATATACTTCTGAATTGAGTATAGCAAATTAATATATACTAAGCTGAAATTTCTCTGTGGTCTTATTATACAATTATCCTGTTAGAAATGTGATACAAAACCCCTTTTTGTTAATAATGGATGAAGAATACCATTGACTGAATTGTGCATTATTATCACTTTTAAAATTAAACTATCCACAAAACATGCATTTACTTCCTGCTTGAGAAAATGCTAATAATGCTTTCAGAATCATCTTTAAAAAAATTTAATTATACCATTTAAAAACCAGGAGACCAAAGGCCAAAATAAATTCTCCTAACATAAAGTCTTTATTTTAGACTTTAATATCCCCTCAAATGTTGTAATTTTAATAGCAATTGAAAAAGAGCATGCATAGCTCTGGCTGATCACATAAGAGACTTAATTTGATTCTTGTAGAGCTTTTAGTTGTTCTAAGATTCTGTTCACTTACTCTGTGGAAAAGTTCTCATGTAGTCTAAGACCTCTATCTCTTCTCCAAGTCATTCTAAGGTCATCATTTTGTACTGTGCCTATTATTAAATAGCATATTAATTCTGAGTACAGAAACATTGTCATGCCACAAAATTTGCAGTTTTGCTTACATTGGTTTGCAAAGAGAAAAAATAAGAGAATTTATGCTTACAACTGTGCATTAAATTGAATGTTTGATATTCTATGACAGTAACTTAAAATTAAGTGTGTGGCTGCCCATACTCATGTGTGTGAGCATGTAAACAGGTGGAAAAAAATAAATAAGATGAGTATTTACTAGGGTCCAGAAGCAGTTTGCAAATTTCTGGGATGGACTGGAGGCTAGGTAGGCCTGGTGTGGTCTGGAGAGAGGCCTATGAAGTCTAGGGTTTGAACCATGGAAAGCCTACCACATGGCAGGGCAGAAGCAGCAAAAAGGCAGCAATGACAGCAGTGGCAGCCAGCAGCAGAGAATGCAGCTGGAGAATACATTTTGTGGAGAGCCATGGATGGGCCTGGTTGGGGTCCATGCCAGAGACCCATGGGAGTGGTGGAGAATGGGCTGGGATGGCCAAAGTGGAGGCTTAATGTGAAGGGGCTTGAGGAGAAGGCCCAAGGTAGAAGAAATGCAGTGGGAGCCAGTGATAGGCTCCCCATGACAGTGTGAAGGCCTGCACATTGATTCTTAGGCAATAATGGACAGGCCCGTAGGGGGTGGGGCCTGTGTAAGAACATAAGAACATAAGAAATTGCCATATTGGGTCATACCAAGGGTACATCAAGCCCAGCATCCTGTTTTCAACAGTGACCAATCCAGTCTACAAGTACCTGGCAAGTACCCAAACGCTAAGAAGATCCCATGCTACTGATGCCAGTAATAGCAGTGGTTATTCCATAAGTCAACTTGATTAATAGCAGTTAATGGACTTCTCATCCAAAAACTTATCCAAACCTTTTTAAAACTCAACTACACTAACTGCCCTACCCACATATTCAGGCAGCAAATTCCAGATATGTGTGATTACACTATTGAAGGGCAAGTATGGACTGATCCGGTAATGGGGTACCAAATAAAACAAAAGTTTAGAACAGATTGTACATCAAGCAATGTTGTTTACATTTTAGAGTGTCCTCACCCCAAAATGTATGTGGGGCATACCAGTCGTGTGATAAAGGTATAACTGTTGGAACATCGGTCTCAGTTAAA
This sequence comes from Rhinatrema bivittatum, assembly GCF_901001135.1. Lineage (NCBI taxonomy): Eukaryota > Metazoa > Chordata > Amphibia > Gymnophiona > Rhinatrematidae > Rhinatrema > Rhinatrema bivittatum. Next base: position 295,484,978 of record NC_042618.1, read on the forward strand.
TACCAGAAACATGGAAGCTCCTATCGTACATCATTGTATGGAAAAATTAGAAAGCTTTAATCAACTACAGTAGACTATTATCAATCAGGTTAAATAGACTATTAAAGGGGGCAATTAAATAGCACAGTTGAATTATCCTGTGAAAACGGGGGCGAAGGGGGGGAGCAGGCCTGCGAAAGCCAGCAGCCTTCGTACCACTGTGGTGCGCCGGCTGCCGGCTTTCGCACCAAATAGCGACACCATAAAAGGTTTAGTTATTCGGCGTGGTACTGCCAACGATAATGTTAGTAACATTATCGCTGGCAGTGAAAACACTGCCGACTCCGTCCCCTCCCCACCCTGACTCCACCCCTCTCCACCCCGACTCCTCCCCTCCCCCTAATTTGCATCATATCACATGCGAAAAGACCCTTTTCACATGCGATATGGCCTTATCACATGCGTAAGGGTCCTAACACACGAGATAAGGGTTTCGAAAATAACCCCCTAAATGCCTTTGAATATTGATCTCTTAATGTTTAATCAAGGTTAAGCATGCTCAATAAAAAAATGCATTATAATCAGAAGCAACAATGCACATTTTCTTTTAGCTTATATGGCCCTTAGTGAAAAGGGTGAATTTTATTGTTTTTCATATATTTTATTCTATAGTGAGTGAATTTTCAGACAAGTCTTTTTTTGTGAATCTTTCTACAAAGGCTAAAAATCTGACTATGGCTAATGTTATTTCATCGGGAATATGTTCACACATGCCTATCTTTATACCCTTTACCTGGTTTTCATTGCCAAGCCCCACCACAGTAGGACAGAGGTGAAACAACCTACTTAGCCCACTATAAGAAACTGTACACATTGTGCCTGATGTTCAAATTACCTAGTGCCTACTTTTAAAAGTTAGGACTCTAGACTTTTAACTTTAAAATATGGAAGTCTCTAAGTGCCTACCTTTAGGTGCCTTAAAAGTGAACAGGGATAAAAGGTGGGTGAATGAAATTAGGAGCTTAATGTCAAATTTAAGTGAGTCAATACCTCATCCAAGTTTAGGAAACTTAAAGGTGAATTTTCATAGGGTTACTTGCACAGAAAAGATGTGTATCCATATGCACATTCTCTTGCATCTTTACATGTGCAATAAAGGGGTGTTTTGGAGGCATGACTATACAAATAAACAATGACATATTTTAAAAGTGGCATACATCTGGACATTTATGGATGTGCATGCACATACGCATGTTTATTTGCTATAGCTCATTTACTCATACATGTGCTAACTTTCACTTTGATTAGCGACTTGGTGTTTGATTGGGGGGGGGGGGGGGGACAGGGACATTAAAGGCTATAAATAAGGCATGGCAGTGTGTGTTCCCGCAACATAGAGGAGGGTTGGGAGTCAGTAGTTGAGAGTCCCTTTTCAAGATGACTCAACTGGCCTAATGGTAATCAGGCCTGTGCAGCTGAGCATGGAGAAAGAAAGCAGAGGAGGAGGAGGAAGAGGAGGTACCCCTTACACAAGGTATACAAGACTAGGCCACAGTTTATGGATCTCTCAGAGAAGAAAGCAATGCACAGTTTTAGGTTAATCAAGGAAATATTCTGTACCTATGCCAACTGTTAGAAGAAGATCTGGAAACTACCATCTGAATGAGCCACAACTTGCCTGTTTTACAGCAAGGTCACTCACTGCTGCATGGGCATTAGAACATAAGAACATAAAATATGCCATACTGGGTGTTAGTATGTGCCTGGGCCGAGGTGAGAGATGGAACCACCCACAGGGAGGAGCCCTGTGAGCCTCACCGTCGGGAGGCGAGGTCTCAGTGACGTCAGACACAACAATAGATTAGAGTCTTTATTAAGAGATAGTGAGGAACTGCCCGTGGAGTGGGGAGTGCAGGAGAAAGTCTCAGAGTCTGTGCGGTGGGGTATGCCCAAAGGGAATACCTCTGTAGTGAAGATACGGCAATGGTCTGCAGAGCTGGGTACACCGATGAGGTTCCTCCTAGAGATGGTACGGTAATGGTCCGCAGCGTGGGGTACACCGATGAGGGTTTCTCACTAGAGATGGTACGGTAATGGTCCGCAGTGTGGGGTACACCGATGAGGGTTCCTCACTAGAGATGGTACGGTAATGTTCCGCAGAGCAGAGGTACTCACAGTAGTGAAGGTTCCAAGAGAAACCCCGGGGAACGGAGCAGGTGGCAGTCCAAGGTGTTAGACCCTCCGAGAAGCGGATAGCTAGAGATGAGGAAAGGGCCCCCGAGGAGCGGGTACCCAGAGTGTCTTGTGCCGAATAGGTAGCAACAGGAACAGGAAGTCCATAGTGAGCGGAGCGGATTCAGCAATGAGGAAACTTGTTGTCAAGTCATCGGTAGGCAGGACCAGCCGGCATAAGTATCCTCGTGGAATGAAGTGATCCAGAGGGGACGCCCCCGAGGTTCCCGCCATGACGTGCTTAAGACTGGTCTGTGCACACGCACGCCTAAGGGATTCCGAGAGAAAGATGGCGGTCATCAGCGTCTTCGCCGTCCAGGAAGGCCTGGGAGTGGTAGGCAGGCTGGCGATAACTGGCGGAGGCTGCAAGTCTACTCAATGGAGTCAATGCTGTAAAGAAAGAGGTGAGCAAGAGCGGTCACAGCCATCTGTGGTAAGTGGTCTCATCTTCGGTGGCAAGTTGTAGTGGTTCTGAGGTTCTCCGGGAGAGCCAGGAGAGTACAACAGGTTTTAGGAGCAAGACATGGAAAGAATTGTGTATCTTCAGAGACACAGGTAGGTGGAGCTGATAAGTTACGGGCTCCAGTTGCTGGAGTACAGGGAAGGGGTCGATGTAGCGCTGAGCCAGGCGCATGGATGGGACCCTCAGATGAATGTGATGGGTGCTGAGCCACACTTTTTCTCCCCAGTAGAATTGAGATGCTGGTCTTCAATGGCGGTCCGTTGAGTGTGGATCCACAGTTCTTTCAACTTCTCGGTCATCATCTGAGCGGCAGGAGATAGGATGGAGAAGGGTAGCGGTAAGGGCGGAAGCGGCTGTTTACCATAGATGATTTGGAAGGGTGAAGCTCCAATAATGATACAGGGATGCGAGTTATGTGAAAACTCAGCCTAGGAGAGAAGCTTAGCCCAGTTGACCTGACTAGCATTGACGTAAGTCCTTAGGAATTGTTTCGGGCACGATTAGTCCACTCTGCTTAGCCGTTCGCTTTCGGGTGATAAACGGTCGTAAAATCCAGAGAAATATGGAATTTTTTGCAGAGGTTGTGCCAGTACCTTGCGTGAACTGAGGACCTTAATCTGAAATGATATGTTGCGGCAGCCAATGAAGTAAAATGTGTTGAACAAATAACTGCGCCATTTGGGAAGCCTAAGGAAGACCAGGCAGTGCCGTGAAATGTTACATTTTTTAAAAGCAGTTGACCACCACCCAAATGAATGTGTTGCCCTCTGAAGTGGGTAGATCCACAATGAAATCCATGGATATGTGCTCCCAAGGCTCTTCAGGGGCTGGTAATGGATGCAACAAGCCTCATGGTTTTCCCACTGGAATCTTTTGCTGGGCGCAGACGGGGAAAGAGTCCACATATGCTTTGATGTTCTTGTGCATCTCTTGCTACCAGTAGAACTGTTGGAATAGGGCCTGCATCTGGGCCCTTCCAGGGTGGCTGGCGATGTGGGAATCATGAGCCCAGCTTAAGACCTTTTTGTGGAGTCTTCTGGGAATGACTGTCTTTCATGGCAGCATGGTCTGGGTGGCGGTGAGGACAACTTGGGCTGGATCTACGATATGTATTGAAGACTTGTCATGGTCTTCCAGAGAGAATGAGCAGGAGAACGCGTCCGCTCAGAGATTCTTGGCCACAAGTCGGTAATGAAGTTCAAAATCAAATCGCATGAAGAAAAGGGCCCAATGAGCTTGGTAGGAGTTGAGGCACCTGCACCTGCTGGAGGTATTCGAGGTTTTTATGGTCCGTGTAAACCGTAATACAATGTTGCACCCCCTCAAGCCACTGATGCCACTCTTAGAATGCGAGTTTTATGGCCAAGAGTTCTTTGTTGCCTTTGGCATAGTTCCCCTCAGCCAGGGAAAACTTCCTGGAGAAGAAGGAGCAGGGATGGAGGGTTCCCGACGAGTCATGTTGACTGAGCACCACCCCTACTCTTTCGGAGGAGGCATCCACTTCCACCATAAATGGAAGCCTCGGATCTGGGTTCCGGAGACACAGCTTGCGTAGAAAGACCTCTTTGAGGGCTCAAAAGGCTTCTACCGCTTCAGCTGGTCAGTTCTTGACATTGGCCCCCTTGCGTGTTAGGGCCATGAGTTGTGCAGACAACAACTTACTACCCTTACTCAATGTTATATTTTTGTAAGGATGTGAACCCTGGGCTGAGATGAGAGGTGTCTCTCCCCACAGGGAGGAGCCCTGTGACCCTCACCATCGATAGGCGTGGTCTCAGCGGTGTAGGACACAGTTGTATGATGGAGACTTTATTATGAAGGAAGGAAAGGCAGATCCCACAGAGTGGGAGATGCAAATAAGTACAGTTTTGAGCAGTGGGGTATACCCAGGGTGATACCACTGATGTGAAGATCCGGTAGTGGCCCGCAGAGTGGGGTACGCCAGGAAGTCCCTTCAGACAAGTAGAGATTACCTTAGAAGTGCAGTGGCCCACAGAGAGGAGTACACCGAGGATGTCTGTACTGTAGATGATGATGAGAAGACTGAGGTGCAGGAACCTGGAAGTGGATCTTGTAGCTGGTGTGGCAATACCCTGCAGCTCAGGGTATACTGGAACAACTTCTGCTGAAGAGAAAACGGTAGTGGCCCGAGGCACACTGCAGAGAAGCTTCAATAAAGCTGGTATCACTGAGTCTGTAGTCAAGTACTCACAAGTGGTAATTCTAGGAGAATGTCCCAAGAAGTGGGACAGGTAGATATCCAAGGCAGGAAGGCCCTCCAAGGAGTGGATAGCCAGGAATGTGGAAGAGCCCCCGAGGAGCGGGTACCCAGAGCGTCCACACGCCAAGAGAAGAATCAGGAACTGGAAGTCCAAGAATGGAGTGTATTCAGCAATGAGGGAACTCCTTGCTAACTCGTAGCAGCAGAGGGCCTGTCAGCTTAAGTACAGCAGCGAGTTGACGTCATCTGGAGGGGACACCCCTGAGGTTCCCACCATGACGTGTACAAAGGAGGCCCTTGCACGCTTTAGGTGATTCTGGAGACAAGATGGCGGTCGGCAGTGCCCAGGCCATCCTGGGGATGCCAGGGAGGTCGACATTGGTTGGCGGAGGCCGCCATTCTTCCTAGGATTGACAGTGCAGGGGGAAAAGGAGGTGACCATGAGAGGTTGACGCCATCTGCGACTGACGGACATAACAGTACCCCCCTTCTTAGGGCCCCTCCCCGTGGGTTTTGGTTTCCTAGGATGTGACATGTGAAATTGTTGGATCAACTCCTTGTCGAGTAAATGAGGTACTCCCAGCGTCTTCCATGTTTCCTTACATCAAGGATATCTTCCACCTGATACGTAATGTCCTCTTCTGCAGTGAAAGTTTGAGGTTCAGGTGTCTTCCTCAAGAATTCTGACAAGATGAGTGGTTTTAGAAGGGAGATGTGGAAGGCATTGTGGATTCTAAGAGAGGATGGTAACTGCAGGCTGTACGTCACTGGGCCCAGGCGGCGAAATATCGCAAAAGGCACTATGTACCTGGGCACAAATTGAGCAGAAGGCAGTTTTACGTGGATGAACGGTTATTGAGCCATATCTTGTCTCTGGGTTGTAACTGCAGAGCTGCTCTGTGATGGGCATCGTAGAACTTCTCAGCCTGTTGCCCAGCTTTCTGGAGAAGTCCTCTAGTGTGTTCCCAAAGCTGATGCAGTTCTTGCACCGAAGCCTGGGCTGCAGGAGATGATACTGACAACGGCATTGGTAGAGGAGGTAGAGGTTGATGTCCATAGATGAGTTGAAAAGGCGATGATCCTGTTGAAGCTGACTGATGAGAATTCAGCGCGAATTCGGCCCAGGGGAGCAACTCAGACCAGTCGCTTTGTCTGGAATTGACATAAGCCCGGAGAAACTGTTTTAGTGTATGGTTCATCCTCTCTGTCTGTCCATTGGCTTGCGGAAGGTAAGCAGATGTAAGATCCAGGGATATGTCAAACTTTTTGCAGAGGGATCTCCAGAATTTCGCTGTAAATTGAGCCCCTCGGTCAGAGAGGATGTGCTTTGGCATGCCATGCAGATGAAAAACGTGACGGATGAATAACTTCACTAATTCTGGAGCTGATGGTAACCCGGGTAATGCCACAAAATGAGCCATTTTAGAAAAGCGGTCTACAGTGCCCCAGATGGTGTTGTTGCCATAGGACACAGGTAGATCGACAATAAAGTCCATAGCTATATGTGTCCATGGTTTGCTAGGAGCGGGCAGAGGCTGGAGAAATCCCAGGGATGACCGGCCCGGGGAGCTGTGCAGGCAACACATAAGGAGAGGAAGTGGCCTTGTCAGGTGTTGATGAGGAATTCAGCCAAGAGTTTAGCTGATTGAAGGCATTAGCCAAAGTCTAATGCCTTCAACGTCTGGCATCCCTGGCCTGGCTTCAACGTCTTGCCAAGCAACAAAGGACATTAGTCCTTTGTTGCTTGGCAAGACGTTGAGCCAGGCCAGGGATGACCTGAATGGCTGATACCTGAGCCGGGTCCATGGAGTTAGCAATCTGTTATGTTTTTGTAAGGATGTGAACCCTGGGCTGAGATGAGAGGTGTCTCCACCCACAGGGAGGAGCCCTGTGAGCCTCACCAACGGTAGGTGGTAGGACACAGCTGTATGATGGAGACTTTATTATGAAGGAAGGAAAGGCAGAGCCCGCAGAGCAGGAGATGCAAATAAGTACAGTTCTGAGCATTGGGGTATACCCAGGGCGATACCACTGATGTGAAGATCCGATAGTGGCCCGCAGAGTGGGGTACGCCAGGAAGTCTGTGGAAGTGAGGGATCTTCAGGTGGCGGTTGACCGATGAGGTCCAGGATGGGCTGGAACGTTCCTTCTTTCTTGGGAATGATAAAAAAGATGGAATAATGTCCAGTATTTATTTGTTGTGCAGGCACCGATGTTATAGCCTCTAAGGCTAGCAATCTGGTCAGTGTAGCTTCCACTGCCATCCTCTTGGAAGGGTCATGGCAGGGGGATTCCACAACCATGTCCGGAGGGAGGTGGTGGAAATCCAGGTAATATCCCTCTCGAATGATGGCTAGGACCTATTTGTCCGAAGTTATCTCGACTCATCTTTGGTAGAATAGGGCAAGTCTGCCCCCCTATGGCTTCTTCCTTTGGACGGGTCAGCTGATTTTCATTGTGGGGTGCGGCTGGGGCCTGGGCCTGAGCCGGCTCCCCTTTTGTTGTGGCCATATTATTGGAGGCCCCAGTTGCATGTGAACGAAGGTATGCAGGCCTTTGAAGAATTCCACCCAGGAGATAGATGCTGGGTCTGAGTTAAGAGGCGCTGTGTCCCTGGGGCGCCCCGTTTGAGGGAGGGTCCCGCTGGGAGATGCTAGGTCCAGCGTACTGTTTGAGCAGCTGGAACCCAGTACCAGCTGCGGAGGGCCATGGGCTGGATCCCCCAGGGCCTCCTCAAACTGTATACACAGGGCCGTGGCCTCCTCATGTTGTGCAGCTCTAATGTGGCATGCTGGGCAAAGGCCCTGACCCTTGAGCTTCTTTTCCAGTGGTGCTATGGCTTGTGCACATAAAATACAGGGCCTGGGTGGCTTAGATATGCGCTCCAGTAGTCAAAGTTGTGAGCGTAGGATTAGTACACGCTCAGGGAGATGTGCGCGCTGTTGTGCGCACAGATCGAAGTTATGCGCCTGGCACAGTAAGCGCGTGGCCATGCGCGTCACTTGTGTGCACGGTACTTGGGCGCGTGACGTTGTGCGCACAAGATATTTGTGCGCACGGCTCACCTCTGTGCGCACGGATCGGGGCAGCAGACAGGGCGGCAAACAGATCAAAATGGTGATGACGACCACGCGGACAATATGGCGACCACCTCGGATGGTCTCCTTCGGACGACCCTCGGATCTGACCAGAGTCTAGCCCTGCTAGGGCAGGTCAACCCGGTTGCACTGGTCCCGTCTGGCGACCTGTGTGACTCCTCGAGCTTCAGAGACCGGAGACTTTAAATAGATTTCTACCTTACCTTGTCTCGGCACTTCCTGGTCTCATTCCGGGCGGTCTCCGGCTGTGGGGGGGAGGGAAAATACCTTCACCACCACGCTCGAAGTTGCACCTGCTGCCTCTCAGCCTCACCCGATGTCAGGGGCTAGGTTCCCACCGAGGGTCGGCCGTCAGACCAAGGTTTACCTCCGAGGGATCGCGGAAATCACCTCGGGAATTCTCTACTGGGGGAGGGACCCATTGGGTGTCACCGCAGGAGAGCAGGGCTCGTCTGTAGAGGTAAAATTTCTTCTTGTTTTGGTTTTCTTTGCTAAATTACTCTAACGCTGTGCTAGCATGCATAGAGTCCCAAACTGCTATGGAGACGGAAAATACTGAAAAGCTGCACTTCCTGCAGGGAGTATATGTTATAGGGCCTATGTCAGATTGAAATCTGATCTGTCTCCAACTGCTATCAGGAGTACACTATACCCATTGGTCCTGAGTCCATCTGCTACACACTAGGAAATTGGGCGACCTGGAGGTTGTTCAAGATTTTTATGAATTTTTGGGAGGGAATACAAAACAGGACATACAGGATGTTCTACCTGTAGTGCCCTTATCTCTCTATTGGAGAGAAAACACATCTCCACATTCGACTGGACAATTTCTCTTATATGGTCCTTCAAATCCACTGTAGGATCTGCTGTCAATACTTGATAATATGTTTTATCCATCAATTGATGATAGATCTCTCTTGTGTACTAACTTATTTTTGGACCACTATGCCCCCCCCCCCCCCCCCCACATCAGCAGGCTTTACTACTATGCTGACATTTTCTGCCAGATCTTTAATCGTGATCCATTGAGCCCCTGACCATTCTTTAGAGGCACTTTGCCACTTAAAGCCATGGGAATGTTCTAAAGTATCTACATCTCTCAACACCAAATGCATAAACATCGTGATAGCTGCATCTACTGGTCCTGAGGGTATCCAATAAGATTTCAGAGCAATAATAGATTGATCCATGCTTACATCATTTCCAAAATATAGCTTAATTTGTAATATCCTAAAAAATCTGAACAAGTCAATCCTTAACTGAAATAAATTGTAAGGGCATTCAGGAACATAAGAAAGCCCTTTATCCAATGCTAGAAGGTGATCCTTTGTCAAAATCATATCAGATAAGTTAATCACCGCTGTTGACTGTGGTATTGTGCCCTGGTTATTGGGCCATCTCGGTCTGTCATTCGTGTCTGATTCCTTTCCCCTTCCCACTCTGTCGAGCATGCACGTGAGTAATTTCTCCCCAATCAATTTCTGTTGTTTTCTCATTGATACCCTAAAAAATGTTGTTTTTGGGCCTGTGGGAATCCCGCTGTGCCAGTGTGTCCTTGAGCCCCTCCTTTCTCATCATCACTCGTGGTTAGAAATTCTTCAGAGGAATCTTGGAATGTTACATGTGGGCGTTTTGAACCATCTTTTTTGGAGTGCCAAAAATACACCCATTCAGATCTGTAATCTTGTTCATCCCTCCAAAATTTTTGAATTTTAAAATGTTTTAATTGGGATCTAAATTGGGTGATGGTACTCTCTAGTTGTTTACACGATGCCTTGTATACTTCCAAATTGGTAGATGTTTGCAGTTGTGCTTTCATTTGTGACACCCCATCCTGTAACTCTAAAATTGATGCTGTTGTTCGTTCTACAATTAATAGCATTAGATCTAATGAACATTTATTTAGGACTGCAACCTATTTTGATACAAATTACGTATCCTCCTGGAAAACCCTCGGTTCCTTCTGCATCCGAAGACCCCAAGGGATCATCTGTTGTTTGATATACTCCACCATAGTTGCTTGGTACATTTCAGTCCATGTCAAACTTTTAGACAGGGCCATCAAATCCATCCATGATCCATTGGACTCTTGTATTTTCCCAGAGTCAAAAAGGAAGCTCTTCTTCATAACTGCCAAAACCTGTTCTTCCATAAAGCTGAGAATATTCTTCCATTCTCCAATGAGCGATGCCATGTGGGCACAACAATATGATCCAAAACCACAAAAACAATGCCCAGAACTACAAGTAATCTGGGGACTTCTATATCAATCACAAAAACCAGCAGTCAGTCACCCAGTTGCACTTTAACCCATTGTATATGTGCCCCTATCAACACCAGAGGGACCTGACTACCTCCACTGTGCCTGCCTGTCTTGCCCCTATCAACACCAGAGGGACCTGAATATACCTCCACTGTACCTGCCTGTCTTGCCCCTATCAACACCAGAGGGACCTCACTACCTCCACTGTGCCTGCCTGTCTTGCCCCTATCAACACCAGAGGGGCCTGACTATACCTCCACTGTGTCTGCCTGTCTTGCCCCTATCAACTTTCTGCCACTCTGCCTTGCTACCATACACCATATGTCAGACGACTCTACTCCTTGTGGTGTTCTTGCCACTATCATGGTTCCTCAGTGTGTTGGTGCTAGTCTTAGTGCTGATTTGTCGGTGCCTTTGGGTTTTTTCTGACACCTTTTCTGCTTGCTATGTTCCCCCTTCATTGTGCTGTAGGATGTTGATGCCATTTGTCGTGCCACTTTGCCTCTCGTGCTGCCTTTGAGGGTTCATGCAACTGTTATTAGTGCCCTGTTTTGAAGCTGTGGGGTGTTTTTGACACTCTCGCTCCTGCTTTGCACCTCTGTTAAAGCACTCTTGCCACTCCTGTACCCCACCTTTACGGTGCCTTAGGCTATTCATGTCACTTTGGTGCCACTTTGCCACAGTCTAAGTATCTTGGAGCTCTTTTTCCCTTCTGATGATTGCTTCCCAGAAGTTTCATCCAAATTGATAAGAAAACCCCCAATTGTGCAGCCAAAAATAGGCTGCAATTCTTCCACCATTGACTTTAATGGCAAACTAAAAATGAATCAAACTAATAAACAAATATTTTTTTTTGCTTTGAAACTAATGAAACGAATTGGGGTCCCAACAAAATGAATAAACAAACTGAAACAAATTTTTTACTTCTGCACATCCCTATGACCATATAACTCCAAAATTAATATAATTATATTGGTTACCCATTAATTATCATATTTATTGACTACAAAGTACTTTGCCTCTTATACAAAAAATATATGGAGAACAAATGGAATGGTTAAATGCAGCGATCCACTTACATGCACCCCAATGCAACCTTAGATCAAGAAATAAGGGGTTATTAACGATTCTGTCAATACACACAGCACATCCAAGCGAGGTCACATCCAGTGCAATATCGATAGCAGGTCCTAAAGTATGGAAAACATTACCTGTCGAATTATGATTAAAAATTTTTAAATGTTTAAGAAAGATTTAAAAACATGGCTTTTTATGAAAGCATACCAGGATAAGGAGTAAGAATAAGATGACATTGAGAAGATTTATGAGATTGAGAAGACCCTTGTATATAAGTTACACCCTTGTATATAGTTCCACCGTTTGCTGTTTTGTTTTGCACTCTCTGCACTTCCTTCTCACTGTAATTACTTGTATTACCCTCCCCCTCCCCTGTTCATTGTACTTTCAATCCTTCAGTTGTAATGTAAACCGGTATGATGTTTGCACACTAATGTTGGCTTATAAAAATCTTAAATAAATAAATAAATACATTTAACAACTTCAGGAAGCAAACTTAGATAAGGAAAGCACTATTGCCAGTGAGGCTTTTTATCTTGTTTATTTTCTTATTCTTATTTTATTCGCTAATTTTAGTTTTTTTACTTTTAAGTCTCATTTTAATTATTTGATTTTATTAATCTGCTTATTTATTGCATTATTATACTAACATTTTGCTCTGTTTAAAATTTATCTGATTTTATGTTTACAGTATTTATAATTTTATATTTGCCATGTTTTTTGCCTTATGTTTTCCACTTTGTGAACCATTGTGATAGAAAAATGAACAATGGTATATAAAACCAATAAATAAATAAATAGATAATATCATCAGCACATGACTTGTTTTTCACAATCACTTGACTCAAGTTGCAAACCAGCAGTCTTGTAAATCTTTACTGAACGAGAACTGCAACGGTTCTTCCTACCCCGACAAAGGCCCAATTGTTTTGCAGCTGTCGGCTTCCTGAGGGGGAGATGATACTTATGCCACTGTAGGACAAAACTCAATCATTCTAGGTGAACATGTTCAGAGCAAGATAAAGCAAGATATTGAAGCTATATAAATCACATGCCTTTTTCTCATATTATCGTGAATACTACTACCTGATACTAACTAAAATGCGCTTTGTCCTACAGTGGCATAATAAGGATCATCTCCCCCTCAGGAAGCAGCAAAGATCATTTTATATCTTTCTATTCCTACTTTGCAAGTATATGCTCTCAGCTTTCAAGCCCATAGTTATTTTATTTGTTAGAATTTTTAAAATTCACAGTTATTACTTTTAACAATCATTAGTTAAGAAAAACCACTTTTAGAATACAACATTTATAAGTAGAAATAAGGTATACAGAAATTAAATACTTTACTAACATCTTTTTTTATATTTTATTCATAAGTTTAGAAAAACACAAAAGAATTTTTACTCTGTGAGACCTTTTCTAATAGGCTTACACATAGACTAGAATATTTTTCTTAGGAAAGCTACTTCTAAAATGGCAGAAATATTAAACAAATACTTCAGTTCAGTGTTCACTAAAGAGGACCCAGGAGAAGGACCATCGCTAGTTAGCAAGAAACTGGAGGGGATTGGAGTAGATGTAACTCCGTTTACAGTGGAGAATGTGTGGGAAGAGCTGGGGAAACAGAAAGTGGACAAAGCAATGGGGCCTGATGAGGTTCATCCCGGGATAATGAGGGAGCTCAGAGACGTGCTGGCGGGACCACAGTGTGATCTGTTCAATAGATTCCTAGAAACAGGAGTGGTGCCGAGTGATTGGAGAAGAGCGGTGGTGGTCCCGCTTCACAAGAGTGGGAGCAGAGAGGAGGCTGGTAACTATAGGCCGGTTAGCCTCACTTCGGTGGTGGGAAAAGTGATGGAGATGCTGCTGAAAGAGAGAATAGTGAACTATCTACAGTCGGGAGAATTGCTGGACCAGAGGCAGCATGGATTCACCAGGGGAAGATCCTGTCAGACAAATCTGATTGACTTTTTCAACTGGGTGACTAGGGAGTTGGATCAAAGAAGAACACTCGACGTCATCTACTTGGATTTCAGCAAGGCTTTTGATACGGTCCCGCACAGGAGGCTGGTGAATAAAATGAGAAGCTTAGGAGTGAGTGCTGAGGTGGTGGCCTGGATTGCAAACTGGTTGACGGACAGAAGACAATGTGTGATGATAAATGGAACTTACTCTGAAGAGAGAGCAGTGTTAAGCGGAGTACCGCAAGGATCGGTGTTGGAACTGGTCCTGTTCTATATCCATGTGAGCGACATAGCAGACGAGATAGAAGGTAAGGTTTGTCTGTTTGCGGATGACACTAAGATCTGCAACAGAGTGGACATGCCGGAAGGAGTGGAGAGAATGAGATGGGATTTAAAGAAGCTGGAAGAGTGGTCGAAGATATAGCAGCTGAGATTCAATGCCAAGAAGTGCAGAGTCATGAATATTTTATTTATTTATTTATTTATTTATTTATTTATTTATTTAAGGTTTTTATATACCAGCATTCATGATACAATCACATCATGTTGGTTTACATTGAAAAATGGGGTGCAAAATAAATTGAAAACTGGAACCTGTGCAAGGAAAGAATGCAGTTGCAATGAACAAGGGTGATCAGACTGGGAGAAGAGAGAAATACTGTAGGAGTTTAACATTATATAGAGTTATTTACAATGGACTGATATGGCTGTATTATAGATGCTGATGTGGTGAATTTTAGGAAGAGTCCGGAAATGCTTGTTTAAACAGTCAAGTCTTAAGTCTTTTTCGGAAGGTTGGGAGGCAAGGCTCCTGTCGGAGATCAGGTGGAATGGAATTCCATAGTGATGGTCTAGCTGTTCAGAATACTCGTTCTCTTAAAGTTATATGCCGAGTGGATTTTGTATGAGGTACCTGGAGGGATCCTCTGTATGCTTCTCTGGTAGGTCTTGTGGAGTTATGTTGCCTGAGCGGGAATTGTAGGCCTAATGGGGCATGGTGATGGATGGCTTTATATATAATAGTGATGGACTTGAAGATGATTCTGAAATGAATTGGCAGTCAGTGTAGGTTTTTTTAGGATTGGGGATATGTGGTCTCTTCTCCTGGTGTTAGTTAGAATTCTTGCTGCCGCGTTTTGGACCATCTGTAGCGGTTTGGTGTAAGAAGATGGAAGATCTAGTAAGATAGAATTACAGTAATCTAACTTTGAGAAGATAATAGAGATGTGAATCGTGTGATCGATCGTCTTAACGATCGATTTCGGCTGGGAGGGGGAGGGAATTGGATCGTCGCCGTTTGGGTTTTTTAAATATCGTGAAAATCGTGTAAATCGAAAACCGGCACACTAAAACATCCCTAAAACCCACCCCGACCCTTTAAAATAAATCCCCCACCCTCCCGAACCCCCCCCCAAAATGCCTTAAATTACCTGGGGTCCAGTGGGGGGAAGGGCGGGAAAACCGGCACACTAAAACAACCCTAAAACCCACCCCGACCCTTTAAAATAAATCCCCCACCCTCCCGAACCCCCGCAAAATGCCTTAAATTACCTGGGGTCCAGAGGAAGGGTCCCGGTGTGATCTTTTACTCTCAGACCTCCGGTGCTTGTAGAAATGGCGCCGGCGCTACCTTTGCCTTGTCATATGACAGGTCAAAGGTAGCACCGGCGCCATTTTGTTTTTTGTCCCCCGAGGTCAGGAGCGTAGGAGATCGCTCCCGGACCCCCGCTGGACCCCCAGGGACTTTTGGCCAGCTTGGGGGGGCCTCCTGACCCCCACAAGACTTTCCAAAAGTCCAGCTGGGGTCCGGGAACGACTTCCTGCATGCGAATCGTTTTTCCGTACGGAAAAACGATTCGCGGCAGGAGATCGCTCCCGGACCCCCGCTGGACCCCCAGGGACTTTTGGCCAGCTTGGGGGGGCCTCCTGACCCCCACAAGACTTGCCAAAAGTCCAGCGGGGGTCCGGAACGACCTCCTGCAGTCGAATCGTGTTGTCTACGGCCGGCGCCATTTTGCGCAAAATGGCGGCGCAAAATGGCGCCGGCCGTAGACAACACGATTCGACTGCAGGAGGTTGTTCCGGACCCCCACTGTACTTTTGGCAAGTCTTGTGGGGGTCAGGAGGCCCCCCCAAACTGGCCAAAAGTCCCTGAGGGTCCAGCAGGGGTCCGGGAGCGATCTTCTGCCGCGAATCGTTTTTCCGTATGGAAAAACCAAAGGTAGCGCCGGCGCCATTTCTACAAGCACCGGAGGTCCGAGAGTAAAAGGTCACACCGGGACCCTTCCTCTGGACCCCAGGTAATTTAAGGCATTTTGGGGGGGTTCGGGAGGGTGGGGGATTTATTTTAAAGGGTCAGGGTGGGTTTTAGGGTTGTTTTAGTGTGCCGGTTTTCCCGCCCTCCCCCTGCCCCTCCCCCTTCCCCCGATTTACGATTTTTTGACGATAAATCGGGGGAATTGTTATTGTATCGCGGCTCTAACGATTTTTGATGATTTAAAATATATCGGACGATATTTTAAATCGTCAAAAAACGATTCACATCCCTAGAAGATAATTGCTTGTAGAATTGTTCTGAAATCTTGAGAGTGAAAGAGAGGATTTATCCTCTTCAGCACTTGGAGTTTATAGAAACAGTCCTTAGTTGTATGGTTGACAAATGCATATGGGGTGTGGAAATCCGGAAGAACTGTACTCGATGGGGGGTGAAGGGATGATATGCACGGAGCAGGAGAGAGACCTTGGGGTGATAGTGTCTAATGATCTGAAGTCGGTGAAACAATGTGACAAGGCGATAGCTAAAGCCAGAAGAATGCTGGGCTGCATAGAGAGAGGAATATTGAGTAAGAAAAGGGAAGTGACGATCCTCTTGTACAGGTCCTTGGTGAGGCCTCACCTGGAGTACTGCGCTCAATTCTGGAGACAGTATCTCTGAAGAGACAGAGACAGGATGGAGGCAGTCCAGAGAAAGGCGACCAAAAAGGTGGATGGTCTTCATCGAATGACTTATGAGGAGAGATTGAAGAATCTAAATATGTATACCCTGGAGGAAAGAGGAGCAGAGGTGATATGATACAGACTTTCAGATACTTGAAACGTTTAATGATCCAAAGATAACGACAAGCCTTTTCCGTTGGAAAAAAATCAGCAGAACCAAGGGTCACGATTTGAAGCTCCAGGGAGGAAGATTCAGAACCAATGTCAGGAAGTATTTCTTCACGGAGGGGGTGGTGTCTACCTGGAATGACCTTCCAGAGGAAGTGGTGAAGACCAAAACTGTAAAGGACTTCAAAGGGGTGTGGGATAAACACTGTGGATCCATAAAGTCCAGAGGATGTGAATGAAGAGTGGGTGGCTCATGGAAACAACGGCTACTACCTGGTGATAATACCCTTATTCAATAAACATGCACATGGTTAATGCGACTCCAACATTGCTCTAAGCTTCAGCGGCAATGAGGAAATGTGGAAAAAAGGATTTGCATTCACAAAAAAGCGGGGAGTTGCTTGCTTGTTACGGCGGTTATTACCACAAACCAAATAAGCCTGATACTTCACTTTCAATGCATATACAGCATAGCTCTCTGCTTCAATGGCAAGAGAGAAAGACTGACACTGCACTTTCAATGCATATGCAGCATAGCTCTCTGCTTCAACGGCAGGGGAGAAAGTCTGACACTTCACACATATCCAGCATAGCTCTCTGCTTCAACTGCAGGGGAGAAAGTTTGACACTTCATGCATACCCAGCATAGCCCTCTGCTTCAATGGCAGGGGAGCAAGACTGATACTTCACTTTCAATGCAAAGCCAGCATACTTCTCTGCTTCAACGGCAGGGGAGAAAGTTTGACACTTCACGCATATCCAGCATAGCTCTCTGCTTCAACGGCAGGGGAGCAAGACTGATACTTCACTTTCAATGCATAGCCAGCATGGCTTTCTGCTTCAACAGCAGGGGGGAATGAAGAAACGTGGATCTATATTCAGGCAACCACCAACAAAGACTGAATTACATAGTCTGGATAAACAGATAAGCATGGGTGTAGCTTGCTTATTGCAGTGGTTAATACCCCTAACTAATTAAGCTATTTCACCTAGATGCAGTTCCAACACTACTCTCTACATTAATGGCGGGGGTGGAAAGGAAATAGAATAAAAAAGGTTACTAAGAACATAAGACATAAGAAAATGCCATACTGGGTCAGACCAAGGGTCCATCAAGCCCAGCATCCTGTTTCCAACAGTGGCTAATCCAGGCCATAAGAACCTGGCAAGTACCCCAAAACTAAGTCTATTCCATGTTACCATTGCTAATGGCAGTGGCTATTCTCTAAGTGAACTTAATAGCAGATAATGGACTTCTCCTCCAAGAACTTATCCAATCCTTTTTTAAACACAGCTATACTAACTGCACTAACCACATCCTCTGGCAACAAATTCCAGAGTTTAATTGTGCATTGAGTGAAAAGAACTTTCTCCGATTAGTTTTAAATGTGCCCCATGCTAACTTCATGGAGTGCCCCCTAGTCTTTCTATTATCCGAAAGAGTAAATAACCGATTCACATCTACCCATTCTAGACCTCTCATGATTTTAAACATCTCTATCATATCCCCCCCTTAGCCGTCTCTTCTCCAAGCTGAAAAGTCCTAACCTCTTTAGTCTTTCCTCATAGGGGAGCTGTTCCATTCCCCTTATCATTTTGGTAGCCCTTCTCTGTACCTTCTCCATTGAAATTATATCTTTTTTGAGAGGCAGCGACCAGAATTGTACACAGTATTCAAGATGCGGTCTCACCATGGAGCGATACAGAGGCATTATGATATTTTCCATTTTATTCACCATTCCCTTTCTAATAATTCCCAACATTCTGTTAGCTTTTTTGACTGCCGCAGCACACTGAACCGACGATTTCAATGTGTTATCCATATGACGCCTAGAACTCTTTCTAGGGTTGTAGCACCTAATATGGAACCCA
Organism: Rhinatrema bivittatum; assembly: GCF_901001135.1. NCBI lineage: Eukaryota > Metazoa > Chordata > Amphibia > Gymnophiona > Rhinatrematidae > Rhinatrema > Rhinatrema bivittatum. Next base: position 295,503,255 of record NC_042618.1, read on the forward strand.
ACATTGTGTAATTATAGCATGGGTTATTTTTCCCTATATGCATCACCTTGCACTTATCCACATTAAATTTCATCTGCCATTTGGATACCCAATTTTCCAGTCTCACAAGGTCTTCCTGCAATTTATCACAATCTGCTTGTGATTTAACTACTCTGAACAATTTTGTGTCATCTGCAAATTTGATTATCTCACTCGTCGTATTTCTTTCCAGATCATTTATAAATATATTGAAAAGTAGGTGTCCCAATACAGATCCCTGAGGCACTCCACTGTCCAATCCCCTTCCAATGAGAAAATTGTCCATTTAATCCTACTCTCTGTTTCCTGTCTTTTAGCCAGTTTGCAATCCACAAAAGGACATCACTACCTATCCCATGACTTTTTACTTTTCCTAGAAGCCTCTCATGAGGAACTTTGTCAAACGCCTTCTGAAAATCCAAGTATACTACATCTACCGGTTTACCTTTATCCACATGTTTATTAACTCCTTCAAAAAAGTGAACCAGATTTGTGAGGCAAGACTTGCCTTGGGTAAAGCCATGCTGACTTTGTTCCATTAAACCATGTCTTTCTATATGTTCTGTGATTTTGTTTAGAACACTTTCCACTATTTTTCCTGGCACTGAAGTCAGGCTAACCGGTCTATAGTTTCCCAGATCGCCCCTGGAGCCCTTTTTAAATGTTGGGGTTACATTTGCTATCCTCCAGTCTTCAGGTACAATGGATGATTTTAATGATAGGTTACAAATTTTTACTAATAGGTCTGAAATTTCATTTTTTAGTTCCTTCAGAGCTCTGGGGTCTATACCATCCGGTCCAGGTGATTTACTACTCTTCAGTTTGTCAATCAGGTCTACCACATCTTGTAGTTCACAGTGATTTGATTCAGTCCATCTGAATCATTACCCATGAAAACCTTCTCCATTATGGGTACCTCCCCAACATTCTCTTCAGTAAACACTGAAACAAAGAAATCATTTAATCTTTCTGCGATGGCATTATCTTCTCTAAGTGCCCCTTTGACCCCTCGATCATCTAGTGGTCCAACAGGCTTTCTGTTTCGGATATATTTTAAAAAGTTTTTACTGTGAGTTTTTGCCTCTATAGCCAACTTCTTTTCAAATTCTCTTTTAGCCTGTCTTATCAATGTCTTACATTTAACTTGCCAACATTTATGCTTTATCCTATTTTCTTCTGTTGGATCCTTCTTCCAATTTTTGAATGAAGGTCTTTTGGCTAAAATAGCTTCTTTCACCTCCTCTTTTAACCATGCTGGTAATCGTTTTGCCTTCTTTCCACCTTTCTTAATGTGTGGAATACATCTGGACTGTGCTTCTAGAATGGTATTTTTTAACAATGACCACGCCTCTTGGACAGTTTTTACTTTTGTAGCTGCTCCTTTCAGGTTTTTTTCTAACAATTTTTCTCATTTTATCAAAGTTTCCCTTTTGAAAGTTTAGCACGAGAGCCGTGGATTTGCACACTGTTCCTCTTCCGGTCATTAAATTAAATTTGATCATATTATGATCACTATTGCCAAGCGGCCCCACCACTGTTACCTCTCTCACCAAGTCCTGTGCTCCACTGATAATTAGATCTAAAATTATTCCCTCTCTCGTCGGTTCCTGAACCAATTGCTCCATAAAGCTATCATTTATTCCATCCAGGAACGTTATCTCTCTAGCGTGTCCCGATGATACATTTACCCAGTAAATATTGGGGTAATTGAAGTCTCCCATAATTACTGCACTACCAATACTACCAATACTAAGAGCCAAGAGAAACAGATAAGTATGTGAGAGAAAAAAAAAAGTGCGAAACTTGCTGGGCAGACTGGATGGGCTGTTTGGTCTTCTTCTGCCGTCATTTCTAGGTTTGTATGTATATTTTTATTTTACATTAGCTGTACCCGGCCACACGTTGCTGTGGCTCAGCCTGGTTTAATTTCACAATGCGCATTTGCTTTGCTCCGGCCTTCCCAACTCCCTCCCCCCCTTCCCCGGTGGACTGTCTCGGCGACTCTTTTACCCTTTCCTCCTCCTGTGTGTAACTGTCCAGCAGTCCCTACTCCCTCCCTTCCCCAGCGGCGGAGGAACGGGCTGAGCTGTTTCTCGGAGTGCGTTGCCGTGGCTCAGTCTGGTTTAATTTCACAATGTGCATTAGCTCTGCTCCGGCCATCCCAACTCCCTCCTCCCCTTCCCCGGTGGTGGACGGACTGGTTCAGCGACTCTTTTACCCTTTCCTTCTCCTGTGTGTAACTGTCCATTGAGATTATTTGTTTATAATAGAAACCCAATCATAATCATTTTGTCAATTATGTAACCTAGTTTAGGGGTGGATGAAACTAGTATAGAAATCCTATGTATAATCTTGCTATCAGTAAAATCACTTGAGAGAGAGTGTGTTATATCGGTGCTTTGCATAGTATGCTGCCTCTCTCTCCAAGGTATACCTTATATTATTATATAATTTTGTAGCATTTTTAATAAAAGAAGTTTGTTTTCACCACAGCTGTTGACTTTAAGCATTCTTATTTCAGTGAACCACAACAGGAAGAGGAGAAAGAGGAAGAACAGGATTTGAGTCAGTTAGAATTGCAGGAAATACAGCACGAGTCAATGGCAGGCTGTACAGGAAATGAACACTCTAATACAAAGACATTTTCAAAGGTGAATATGCATTTATTTATATATAGTACACTATGTAAATAAAGGATAATATAATGAATGCTTCCTTGGTGATTCTTTTTTACTGGGTGGGGGAAGCTCTGTGTTATTGTTTGTAAGGTTTTGGGTGGACCCTTGGGCTCTGTGGCAGATGACCACGCCCACAGGGGGAAGTCCTGTGAGGGGCCACAGGTCAGGCTCAGCTTTAGGACACACAACACAGAATTATATTTTATTAAACAGAATTGAAAAGCCACCAGAGGTGGCAGTAGTGAGTAGAGATGAAGCCTGGCTGGACTTGTAGTCCCTCAGAACACTGGAACAGTGATCCCTCAATAGCTGTGCTGTAGTGGAGAGAAACTGAGATAGTGAGTACAGTGGAGCATACACAGGGTTCTGGTATGGAGCCTCGGTTGAGTACTCACACAGCAGTTTCTCCCGGAAGGTAACACAGAAGCTGGAATAGAGACAGGCCCTCGAGGAGCGAGTACCTGGTTCCAGGGAACAGCTCTGAGAGAGTCTAGATGATAACTCACTGATGGTGTAGGCAGCGGTTTCTTCCAAGTAGAAGTGAGCTCAGGCAGCGAGTCCAGGAACATGGGCCCTCGAGGAGCGAGTACCAGTTCCTGATAGCGACCTGAAAGAAAAAAGAGAGGCCCCCGAGGAGCGGGTACCCCCAATAGAGTAAGTCCAATAAGGAAAGGCAGAGTAGCTAGGTACGGAGAGCGAATCCCATCCGTAAGGAGTCCCTTGCTAACTCGTTTAGCTAGCTTTTGTATCTGGGATGCGTGACGTCATCACAGGGGGATGCCCCTGAGGTTCACGCCAAAGAAGGAATAAGAAGCAGGGCCGCGCGCGCGCGCGCGCCTTATGGCAGCTGAACAACATGGTGGGATGCAGCGCCCAAGCCGGACCGGGGACACCTGAGAGCACGGCAGGTAGACGCCATGGCAGCCAGATGTCCATCAACCGCGGGAGGAGTCGCGAAAGAGGTAAGGAGGGCGGAGTGGAAACGTCAGGCAGCGACAGTCGTAAAACTCTGCTGCCTTTGCTTGTCCTACACAGGAGCTTCTCTGCTGCAGGGTCTTCTCAGTCTGCTCACACTTCCCTCAGAGGGCACAGGACCTGGGATCAATTCCACAGCAGCATGTAAGCATGAAGATCCTACAGGAGGTGATGCAACTGGTTGCATGGACAGTGGTGCTGGTTTTGGTGGGGAAGGGGAGAGGGAGAGGGAGCATTACTGAATATGGTAGCATTCTGGGTTGTGGCAGAATAAAAAATGGAGTGGGCAATGGTGAAGGTGGATGTTCTGCCTGTAAGTTATCCAGGTGCCTGATGCTGTATGGGTAGAGGAGCCTGCATCCATGACCCTATAAAATAGTCTGGAACCAGTAGTGGTTGCAAGGGGCTAGGAAATCTCATTCACAGCATTTCCCTCCATACCATTGTCTGTGCATCTGTGGAATAGCCTTACTACCCCTCCTTAACCTGTGCAGGACCAGACTAGATGCCTGATCCACTTTAAATCCCCAGAGAAGAGCACTATGGGTGGGACCCTGCTGGACAGGAAGGGCCTGTGGGTTCAACCCAGCTGGGGAGGTTAAGAGGCAGAGCCCAGCTGAGATCAGGAAACCAGACCCAGATTTCCAGGAGAAGGCAGCTCTTGTATACATTGTGGACCTAAGGTGAATCCTGTATTTGAATGGTTATTGTTATTGTGATTACTGCTGAAGGTAAGCAGATATGCTATGATTTCATGTGCACTGTAAATAAAAGTACTCAAAGATTCCTTGACTGCTCATTTACCATGCCACATATGATGTCAGTCTGGGGATTTTTCTCTAAGCAAGGCACAGAGACAACCCAAGTCTCCAAATGAGATAAGAAAGAAAGTTTGTTGTGTGTATGGCCTGCCAATGAGTTTGGGGGCAAAGCACTGTTCTTAGAAGTGTGTATAAGAGCACAGAAGAGTTTAAAAGGGTGTGGATCAGGGAACACACCTAAGCAAACAGTTGAGAGCAAAAAAGAGATTCAGTTGGGACACAGAACACTGAGAGAGAACCTATGGCTCTAAACAGGGTATAGAACACAGGGACCTGTGGCTCTAAACATGGTATGGAGCACAGAAGTGAACAGAGTAGGGATGTGAATCGTTTTAGGACGATTAAAATTATCGTCCGATAATTTTAATATCGTCTTAAACCGTTATGGAACACAATACAATACAGATTCTAACGATTTATCGTTATAAATCGTTAGAATCGTGAGCCGGCACACTAAAACCCCCTAAAACCCACCCCCGACCCTTTAAATTAAATCCCCCACCCTCCCGAACCCCCCCCCCCCAATAACTTAAATAACCTGCGGGTCCAGCGGCGGTCCGGAACGGCAGCGGTCCGGAACGGGCTCCTGCTCCTGAATCTTGTCGTCTTCAGCCGGCGCCATTTTCCAAAATGGCGCCGAAAAATGGCGGCGGCCATAGACGAAAAAGATTGGACGGCAGGAGGTCCTTCCGGACCCCCGCTGGACTTTTGGCAAGTCTCGTGGGGGTCAGGAGGCCCCCCACAAGCTGGCCAAAAGTTCCTGGAGGTCCAGCGGGGGTCAGGGAGCGATTTCCCGCCGCGAATCGTTTTCGTACGGAAAATGGCGCCGGCAGGAGATCGACTGCAGGAGGTCGTTCAGCGAGGGTTCCGGCGCCTCGCTGAACGACCTCCTGCAGTCGATCTCCTGCCGGCGCCATTTTCCGTACGAAAACGATTCGCGGCGGGAAATCGCTCCCTGACCCCCGCTGGACCTCCAGGAACTTTTGGCCAGCTTGTGGGGGGCCTCCTGACCCCCACGAGACTTGCCAAAAGTCCAGCGGGGGTCCGGAAGGACCTCCTGCCGTCCAATCTTTTTCGTCTATGGCCGCCGCCATTTTCGGCGCCATTTTGGAAAATGGCGCCGGCTGAAGACGACAAGATTCAGGAGCAGGAGCCCGTTCCGGACCGCTGCCGTTCCGGACCGCCGCTGGACCCGCAGGTTATTTAAGTTATTTGGGGGGTGGGGGATTTAATTTAAAGGGTCGGGGGTGGGTTTTAGGGGGTTTTAATGTGCCGGTTTTTCGATTTTTCGATTTTTCGATTTTTAACGATTTTTAACGATTTTTCACGATATTTTACCCCCCCAAACGGCAACAATACGATTCCCTCCCCCTCCCAGTCGAAATCGATCGTTAAGACGATCGAGGACACGATTCACATCCCTAGAACAGAGCACTGAGGGACTATAAAAGACTGTGGCTCAGGGAAGAGCACAAAGATTACAGTTTACAAGTTTTTAGAACAGAGAGGAAATTGCTTTAATGCACCTGGCTGTAGGGACAGACATAAGTGTTAGGATTTAAACAAGCTAAGGAAACTAGCTTTACCTGAGAGAGAGAGAAAGAGAGAGAGAGAGAGGGAAAAAAAGTGAATAAGTTAAAGCTGGAAAAGCAGGAAATTTTTTGTCTTTTTTTACCTTTGCTCAGGTAGAAATAAAAAGAGAGAAACAGTGGTGCAGAGAGGTTGGGCTTGAACAGGGAGTGGCCCTGAAGAACTGAAGCTGCCAGAGTTGGCTGTGTGTATGTATGGGAACAGGGCATGACACTTCAGCAGAAAAAAGAGTTGCTTTATAGCTCAAGGAGTGAAGCTGCAAGAGAAACTTGGAGCAGTACTACAGAAAACCTGTATTGGAGATAATGAGTGCACTGCAGGAGAGGTAAAGGAAGAGAAACATAGAAATGATGGCAGACAAGGACCAAATGGTCCATCCAGTCTGCCCAGCAAGCTTATGGTAGTATCTGCCGCACCATGCAATTTACCCCCATGCTTATCAGTTTCCCAGACTGTAAACACCAGGGCCCTTATTGGTTGCTGTCTGAATCTAATTCCCCTTTATCCCTTGCCATTGAAGCAAAGAGCAATGTTGGAGTTGAATCAACAATATCAAGGTTTATTGTTTAAGGGTAGTAACCACCGCACTAGCACTCTTTTCTTCATTTCCATCCTCTAGCCTTTAGGGATCTATAGTGTTTATTCATTGCCCCTTTGAATTCTTTCACTGCTTTTCTGACTGCTTGAAAGAAGTGACCAGCCATGTACCTTTGTATGGTAGGAGTTCCCACATTTTAAGAGCTTGATGGGAGATAGAACCTGAAGCTGGAAGTATGGCAGCTAGAGAGGCAAGCCAAGGTAGTGGAGCTAGAGAATCCACTCCCAGAAATCCAGAACAGGCAGAGAAATCAATGCCTTTAGCGGCTGGATGAAGAATGTCTACAGTTGCTGGATGAAATAGAAGAAATGTTGGCAGTGATGGACCAAGTGCTAGGCGAGGAAAGACAATCCATTCAGGAGACCACAGTGTTAAAACAAGAAGGAAGAAAGATAGCCTGAGGGACAAGAGCAAATGAAAGAAAAATAAATGAGCAAGAGTGAAAGAAATATAAATGAGCAAGAGTGAAAGAAAAATAAATGAAAGTCTGTTGACTGAACTTGTGGTGACTGAGTCTGAATTACAAGAGATCTCCTGATGGAGCTTTACAGCCTGACCTGAAGGCAGTGCTGCAGAAAGGCCAGTGAGAGATACTGCAAAGGAGCCAGAGAGAGGGGTTAGTGGGAGCCGAGTGTGAGGTGCTGCAGAAGAGCCAGAGGGAGACACTGCAGAAAACCCATATAAAGGTGCTACAGAGAGCCCAGAGAAAGGTGCTGTATGGAGCCCAAACACAACCACAATAGCTAGAGAGGCACTGCTGGGGAAGAAGGCATAGATGAGTCAGAAAATGCCATGACAATAATTGCAAGATAATGGAAGCCTGAAAGAGGGTGAGTTGTACAGTGTTTGGAAAAGAAGCCATCACAGGAACACTCAAGTAAAGTCCAGAGAATCCTGCCAGAGGAGAATTGAATCCTGGAGCTGCATATGGACTCGTGAAAGACTGGGGGTGGTCATTGGATGAGAGGCACAGTGGGTGATGGTGATGGCAGTATTTGTGGTAACCATAGCGAGAAGTGGGGAGCACAACCCTATAGCCACAACCAAGAGTGTAGCTGTTGGGAGGCCAGAAAGAGTCTATTGGAGAGTGAAGCCACGTCCCTGGTTGGGATTGAGGATGAGTGAAAATGCTTGGCCCAATGGGCTCAAGTTGAGGGGGACTGGCCTTACTTCTGTGTGGGAACAGGCTAGATGCTTGGTATACCTTAAATCCCTACAGTGGGAGAGTTCTGTGGGTAGGGCCCTGCTGGGCAGAAAAAGTCCTGTGGGTGGGATCCAGCTGCTAAGGTTAAGAGGCTGAGCCCAGCTGTGATCAGGAGAACAGGCCCAGGTCTCCAGAAGAAGGCAGCGCTTGTATACATTGCTGACCGATGAATCCTATATGTGAATGATGATTGTTATTGTGATTACTACTGAAGGTAAGCAGATATGCTGTGATTTCATGTGCAATGTATATAAAAGTACTCAAGCCCTGACCACTCATTTCCCATGCCACAGCATCCATGAACTGGTGAAGGCCCTGTAGTTCTTCATGGATGTCTAATATCTCATGCTGTATGCATTTTCTCTCTTACAGTGTGCTGGAGGCTCTGCCCTTCCCCCTCATTGCATCTTGGAGGCCATCTATCTCTGCTGAGAGTGAGCTTCTCTCCTTCAACAGTCAGTCATTGATTTTATGCCTGTTATAGATGTGGATCCTTGAGCCGACCTGGAGTTGGTACTACCAGTGGAGAGGAGCCCTACGGCTGACCGCCATCAGCAGGCGAGGCTGGAGAAACCTGAGACCCCACTGGGACCTCACCAATACCAGCCCTCGTTCCCCTCAGGTTGAGCCCTTGGGTACCGGGGCCAGCTGGACTTATGTGGGGTCTCAGGCAGGTGGCAAATCCTGTGCTCAGACAGGCAAGGTCTTGGCAGGCGGCGTATCTCATGGTCAGGCAGGCAAGGGTCTTGGCAAGTGGCGTATCTCATGGTCAGGCAGGCAAGGGTCTTGTCCAAAGCAGGCAGAAATTCAGGAACTCAGGTACTGATGAATGGAGGTTCAAAAGTCAAGCAGGAGCCAGGAGTAGCCAAGGCAAGGCCTGAGGAGCAGGCCTGGGAGGAGGAGTCCTGACCCCTCCCACGGTGACCCCTGAAAAGGCGTCTCATGGCGTGCGCGTGCGCCTGGGAGACTGGGGGTCAGGAGGAAGGCCTGAGCAGAGCCCGATAGCGTGCCAGTCAGCGTGCGGGGCCGGCATGGCAGCCCGGGGAAGCTTGTCTGCGGTGGTGCTCAGCTGTGGCGAGGCTTCCAGGTCTGAGGAGGCGGGGGCAGCCACGGTAAGAGAGGGGGACCAGTTGCGGGTCTCTGTGGCCGGCTCCCGTAACAATGCCTATGTCTCTCTGCTGGAATGGCTAGTATCGGCTTCTCTTGAGGTGGGACTTGCTCCTCCTCAGATGAGCTGCTCTACTGCTGCTCACATTCAAGATGGCCAATGACAGGTGTCTCTGAACAAGGTTTGGTTGGCTGGTCCTCCTACTTCAGGTCCATGACAGGCTAGCATAGCTCATCAGTGGATTTTCCCACTCCATGTCCTCCTTGGAGCTATCCATTGGTGCCACCATGCCCATCATGGGCCACTTTAGTCCAGGACAATCTTGTTGGTCACCATGCTGCTCCCGTGCAACAGTGGAAAATGTGCATGTTTTAAGTTGACATAAAATGTGTGTTAATATCTGTGACCCTTTCTTTCACCCTAATAGAGCAGTTCCCTGTTCTATCATTTAGCAGCACTTCCTGTTACACCCCAAAATCTTTACAAAACATTCTTTTAATGCTATTTTCTTTGGCATTATTAGTAAAACACCTGCATGAAAAACTGCAGAAAGAACTGTTAAAATGAAGTAGGTTTTGAAAAGGGTTGCTTACTAGCTTAAAGTATGGAGAACAGGACATCATGGAATGTAGCCATAGGGTGGAAGTGATACCTGGCCCAAGTGGTACTTGTTCAGTGTGGTGGGTCAAGAGTTAAGCAAAGTGGGTTCTAGTAGGTATTGTGTGTATACAGCTATGGAGGCACCATGATACAGAGGATACTGTGTACAATTCTGGTCGCCGCGTCTCAAAAAAGATATAATTGCAATGGAGAAGGTACAGAGAAGGGCTACCAAAATGATAAGGGGAATGGAACAGCTCCCCTATGAGGAAAGACTAAAGAGGTTAGGACTTTTCAGCTTGGAGAAGTGACGGCTCAGGGGGGATATGATAGAGATGTTTAAAATTATGAGAGGTCTAGAACGGGTAAATGTGAATCAGTTATTTACTCTTTCGGATAGTAGAAAGACTAGGGGGCACTCCATGAAGTTAGCATGGGGCACATTTAAAACTAATCGGAGAAAGTTCTTTTTTACTCAACGCACAATTAAACTCTTGAATTTGTTGCCAGAGGATGTGGTTAGTGCAGTTACTATAGCTGGGTTTAAAAAAGGATTGGATAAGTTCTTGGAGGAGAAGTCCATTACCTGCTATTAAGTTCACTTAGAGAATAGCCACTGCCATTAGCAATGGTAACATGGAGTAGACTTAGTTTTTGGGTACTTGCCAGGTTCTTATGGCCTGGATTGGCCACTGTTGGAAACAGGATGCTGGGCTTGATGGACCCTTGGTCTGACCCAGTATGGCATTTTCTTATGTTCTTATGTTCTTATGCATTTGCAAGCCATCTTTCTTTAAAGTTTCAGGTATACTATTGTTGTGCAGATAGATCCTAGGTAGACTAAACAAAGAAGCAGGATAAGCCTGAAGGCTTTCTAGTATGATGGTAAATATTAACTCTTACAGTCACTCTGTACCCTATATAGAAGACTTGGAGTTTAGTAGGCATAAGGTGTTCCTTGGCCCTCCCTGTGCAGAGCTTCTCTACGCAGTCCTTGGGACACCCCATGTCAGTCAAGTTTTTGGATATCCACTTTGAATATGCATGATATAGATTTGCATGCAATGCTTCCATTATATTCACATCTTTCTTATGCATCATCATTGTAGATATCCAAATCTATTGACAAGCTAGGTGCATCCTGAGGGCAAGGTTGAGAAATCCTGTGTTAAATTGCACATATTCACTCTTGTGTCTGGCCTGGGCTCTTGGGAGTGGGTCTGTAGCTCCATTGTTCTGGGAGACCTATCCAGCTGCCAAACTTCGAACCTCATATTCTCCTTTTCACCTGGCTCTTGGGACTGGGGAACTCCCATTACACAAAAGTACATGAGAGCTCATTTTTTATGCCCACTGCTATCTCCTTCTTTTCCTCATCTCCTGCACTCATACCCTCGGCTGCCGGCATTCAAAATGGCGCCGATAGCCTTTGACCTTACTATGTCACAGGGCCTACCAGTGAGGAATCAAAACAAGGAATAGCCAAAAGTCCTTTGAAAATCTGTTTATTAATTGCTCGACTCTAGGCCTGAGTTTCGCCCGTCAAGGGGCTGCTTCAGGGGCTTATTTAAGACTAGATTGGCATATTCATAAATGTGCTCTGTCCACGGAGGTTCATAGGCAGACTCACAAAAACACAATTAAAGAGCTTTCATGTTCACAATGTCCAAGTGACTGCACAAGTAGTGTGTATTCGTCCAGCATTAAAAATTCTCGATAACAATCGGAGCGGCTCCAGACTCCGACAGGAAAAGATGTGCATACAAGTTACAGCCGGTGTTCTTATTTAAGACTAGATTGGCATATTCATAAATGTGCTCTGTCCACGGAGGTTCATAGGCAGACTCACAAAAACACAATTAATGAGCCTTCATGTTCACAATGTCCAAGTGACTGCACAAGTAGTGTGTATTCGTCCAGCATTAAAAATTCTTGATAACAATCGGAGTGGCTCCAGACTCCGACAGGAAAAGATGTGCATACAAGTTATAGCCGGTGTTCAATGTTTGCCGAACTGTAATACAATTTGTAAATACTCTCAATACGTTCAAAGTACATTTATGAATAAGCCAATCTAGTCTTAATTAAGAACACCGGCTGTAACTTGTATGCTCCCGGACCCCTGCTGGACCACCAGGAACTTTTGCAAGTCTTGTGGGGCTCATGAGGGTCCCCCAAGACTTGCCAAAAGTCCCTGGTGGTCATGTGGGGGTCTGGGAGTGATCTCCTGCACACGGGCTGTCGGCTGCCAGTAATCGAAATGGCGCTGATAGCCTTTGCCCTTACTATGTCACAGGGGCTACCGGTGCCATTGGTCAGCCCCTGTCACATGGTAGGAGCACAAGATGGCGCCAGCCATCCATTGCTCCTACCATGTGACAGGGGCTGACCAATGGCACCAGTAGGCCCTGTGACTTAGTAAGGTCAAAGGCTATCGGCGCCATTTTGAATGCCGGCAGCCGAGGGTATGAGTGCAGGAGATGGCTCCCGGACCCCTCGCTGGACCACTAGGGAGTTTTGATAAGTCTTGGGGGGGCAGGAGGGTGGGGGGGTTTGTTTAAACTCGCTCCTTTAGACGGCCAAATAATTCGGCGAAGATTTGTTGTATTCGTGGGGAATCGCGATACGTTTCGCTTCCCCACGAATACAACGAATATGGCCCTATACGTTGCGGATTACCAATACTTAGGCAACAAATGCACACCCCTATTTTCTGTTACATCTTAAGTTCATTGGACATACAGGGTACATATCAGACCTTAAAGAATATCCTTACACATTATTCACACTCTTAGCATGTTTGATTAGCACTGGTAGATGAAGCACAGCTGGGAGTTGGGAATGCAGGATCACAGGAGTGGGGAAGGCGGAATGAGAGAGTGACTCCTCTTCTTGGGTGATCAGATCCTCCTCTTCTCGGGTGATCCAGATCCTCCATCCCTCAGCCCCTACTCATAAATGCTCTTGTGCTCCTAGTTGTTTCCACTCTCCCCCAAGAAGTCTTAATGCCCCTATTGGAGGGGTTCCACGAGCCCCTCCTCTCCCTTGCACATCACCCACTGCAGCAACCCTCATCCTCTTCCTCCTCTTGCAGTAAAGTACAGGCCTCCTCTGAAGCCTGAATCAGCTGGATCATGTCTGCTTTGGGGAGCAAAAGCAGACTGGTGTGTAGGCTCAACTGTCCTCTGTCCTTGGACAAGAATGTGGTCCATTTTAGGGATGTAAAGAAGTAAAAATGTTATTTTGATTTTCGTTTCATTTTCAGGAGAGTTCTGCACAAACTTCATTTTGTTTTAAAAATGAAATAAACATAAAAAAACCAACCCAAAAATGGAAAAAAAGAAAGAAAAGAAATGGGGCCTCCTGTAGCCTCCAGTGACCACCACCTATCTGTCCCACACAAAAAAGTGCCAGGGCCACGATCCTGGATAAGTGGTAGCCACGACCTTGGCCAAGGCCCTATGCAAGACCCATGCATGAAGGCCTTGTCATGATGCTGGGGCCTGGTCTGGAAGCCAGGTCCTGATGATGGGGCCTCAGCATAGGCCAAGGCTTGGGTCCGGGCCCGATGTCAGGGCCTGGTATGGAGGCTGGTCCTGATGCCTGGGCCATAGCCTAGGCTAGGGAATGGGCTTAGGCAGGCCCTATGCCAGAGTCTGACCCAAATGTTTGGTCCTAATGCCTGGGCCTTGGTCCAGGCCCAGGCCAAACCATGGGAGGCCAAGTCTCATGCATCCGCAATCTTCTTTCTTCATTTTCTTTCTTCATCTTCTTTCTTGAAATGACGCCATCCACTGGGGATGCGCTGGAGTAAATTAACTCTGGTGCACGCTTCTTAGCGGAGGGCACTATTTTGTTGTATGGCAGTTCAATTAACTGCCATAAAACAAAATGGCATCCTCTGCTGAGGCTGTGCCAGAGTTAATTTACTTGGGCGCATCCCCCAGCGGAAGGCGTCATTTCAAGAAAGAAGATAGTGGACCTTCAAGGCCTGGACTCCAGTTGCTGGGCCTGGGCCTGACCCTGGGCTGAAGCCCCAATGTTGGGGATATGACGCAGACTTTCAGATACTTGAAAGTATTTAATGATGCACAAACACTGAACCTTTTCCATTGGAAAGGAAATAGTAGAACTAGGGTCACAAAATGAAAATCCATGGGGGAAGACTCAGAACCAACTTAAGGAAATATATTTTTCACACAGAGGGTGGTGGATGCCTGGAATGCCCTTCTGGTGGAAATGGTGAGGATGAAAACAGAAAACAAATTCAAAAGGACATGGGATAAACACTGTGGATCCCTAAAGGCTTGAGGATGATAATGAAGAAAAGGGTGCATAGGGTTAACCTGCATGGAGCAGCAGTTAAGTATCCTTAGCCAGAAAGCATGGGGAATTACTGCCTTTAACCAATTAGCCTTGATGATTTTGACACAACTGCAACATTGCTCTCCGCTTTGACGGCAGGGTGGGGAAATAAGAGCATTGGATTCTGAAGACAGCCAACCCTGGGCCCTGACTTTTACAGTCTGGGGAACTGATATGCTGATATTGAGCATAAAGCTTCTATGACCAGGTCTAAAAATAACATTCAAGCAGCATTTTCACCATGTGAAATTGTGACAGTAATTTTGTTATGAGCTTGACAGTTGCTTGGTTTTGCTTGTAAGTATTACTATCCTTAACACAACGCATGGCAGTAACCTGCATGGAGCGGCAGTTGCTGCCCTTGGCGGACACTTGAGGGTGGCCTGCACAGAGTGGCAGTTGCTGCCATGAGAAGCTTGCTGGGCAGGCTGGAAAGACCATTTGGTCATTTTCTGCTTACAATACTATGTTACAATGGAAGTCAATGTCTGGAGCAGGAGTAGCAGCCAGGGTATCAACAAAGGTCTCTTTACTATATTCTGCAAGGAGAAAAGAAATAGTAAAATAAAAATGAAAACCTTATGTTGGAGAACCTACTGCAAGTTAATATAGGGTATAACCTGGAACACAAAAAGAATAAACCAGAATCCTAACTAAAACTGCAGAGGTTAGAGAATAAAAGCCTGTCAGATGAGGAAACTAAAAATAAAAAAGTGCAACTGTGTAGCAACAAAAGACAGCAAGCGCTTGAAGTCATACAGAGACAGTAGAGAGAACAAGAGTTAAAAGTGGCTTTCTTTTTCAACAATGCAGCATGCACAGAACAGCAAGGAAACTAGAAAGAAATAGTCAGGATATATGAAAACTATATCAGGATCTTTGGGAGTAAACAAGGTAAGGGGCAATGATGCACCTAAAGACTGGAGGGATATAATCTAAAATAATTTAACATAAGTTTGGGTGGCTTAAAAACACCCAGAGCTGAAGTTAAACCAAGGCAGAACTAGAGAGTAAGGGAGGCAATAATTAGAGAGAATGGGAATACCTAGTAAACTGACCAGACATTATATAGGATCAATAACACATTTGAAAAAATGAGGCACTTAACAAGGTGCAAACTGAGGGAGCAGGGAGAAAGCAATGATTAAAGTAGCAATGGCAATAATGAAGGATTGGCAAGTAGAGGTCAGAGTCCAGATGTAAGGCCAAGGAAAAGGATGGCAGACACAAATCGGACAACCAAGAGAAGGAGGGCAGACCCACGTCAACAGAGAGAGAAGAAGAGGAAGGCGGCTTAGGGGCAGAGAAACAGGGCCTTTGAAGAAAGAAAAGATAGTGAATAGTCATGTATAAAAAAAATACAAATAAAATGAACAAGAGCAAGTAAATGCATACACTCTGCTGTGGATCTCAGAAAAAGTATAACTGTCATAGTTTGTGATTAGTTTCACTGACAGCATTTCAGGCAGGAAGCATCTGTGACCACAAATGCAGAAAATAAGGCAGCAGCCTCAGAACAGAAATGCAGACAAAGACTGGGCTGATTGTTCATTGAGCAGAGCTGAAAGAAATTAAAAACAGTCAATTGTGAAAACTTAGCAGAACAGTTCAAGTATATAGAAAATGGCAAAAATAATCAGCAAGAGTTCAGGGTTAGCCAAGCTAGCATTTGATCTCTAAAATGTGGAATTTAAAAGGAGGGCAAGCACCAAAAGCGGGAGATGTGCATGCATCTAGGACACGTGTGCATCCACCTGATTTCATAAGAAGCCCACTTGCACACATAAGTAGCAATGCAGGAATATCTCACATTGGGAAAAAAAAGGGGTGGAATGTAGGCTGGGCATGGGTGTTCCAGGGTGGGGCTCAAGAGATATGTGTGCAAGTAGCTACGCACCTGAGTGCACCCCCAGGTATATTTTAGTGCAGTTACTTTTGCTATGGATGAGATGTATAAATAAATAAAACTTTTTACGGGTATCTCTGAAGTGTTTGAAGGGCCTGGGTTAAATGGGGGGAGTGCAGGCTAAAGAACCAGGGGGGTTTGGAGAACCTAGCTTTAGGCTGGGCAAACTGGTGGCCGAACTGGTGAAATTGGTCATCTCCTGGATACGTCTGTTAAAAAAATTCTCTCACTTGTGCGTCCTAAAGCTGACTTATGCTACTGTGCGCATACAAGCTTAAAATTAGTCACACATATGCATATGCCAGGGCTGTTATATAACATGCATGCATATGCAAGTGCAGGATATAAAATTGCCACATATTTGTCTGTGTGCCCATATACACATGTATAGGTGCATCCATGCACCCATTTTAAAGTTACCACCTAATAGTATAAGGGAAAGATGCTGCTGAACACCACAGGTGAATACTGGGTAGAAGTCCCACAGCAAGACAGAGAAGGATGGAGATCATACTAATGTTGATCTGTAGAAGGAAATGACAAAGGTGATTACAACTGTAATAAATATTTGAAAAACGTCCAGGCTTATGACCACCACCAAAGTGGAAGGTGATAGTCATAAACCCCTGAAAAGTTTTTAAGAACAGAAAAAAGTTCACCAACAAACAGCATGAAATTTATCTAACACAAGTTAAACAAAATCAGGAAGTTCCCAAAGAATACCCATCTAAAAGATATTTTTAAATCAAAAATAGACACAGTTAGTTATTACACATGAATAGTTAGACAGGATAATTAAATGGCTTTGTTTGTAACTATGAATCAATTTCAGACTGTCTAATATTCAATGTTATTTTCAGTTTTTGTTATATTGAAATGCATAAATAAAAAATTTAAAAAAAAAAAAATAGACACAAACATGCCCTGAACAAAGTTTCTAGGAGTTCATTGAGTCAGACATAATAAGACAGGTACATAAAAATAATTCCAAGAAAAAAATATGAAGAGTTGAAAAACAATTGGACATATATACAAAAAATTAATTCTTATAAAAAAAACCCTAAACATCAAATTGATATTAAGTCAGTGTAAAACAAGTTCCATCAGCATAGTTCAAAGATTTACTGATAGCAAAGCATCACACTCTCAATATTTTTAAAACTACAATATTCTCCAATTGGAGTAGTTGAACTTATGCCAGAACTGTTTTTGATCACTCAGACCTTAAGCATTAAGAAATTATTATTTTCTGCAGTGCTGTGATACAGATAAAATTAATTGTACAGATCTGTAAAAACCTGAAAAGCATTTGAGATGACTAAAAAAAGAAAAAAACAAGAAACAAATGCATTTGTTCTTGCAATGTCACATAAAAGAGTGCAGGTAGACGCAAAGGAGGACAATAAATAAATATAGTTGTGGTAGTACATAAGTTTTTTAGTTGCTTCATACTCCCTAATTATTTAAACAAGTGTCAAAATTATTTCTAAAAGCCTTTAGATGGCAGGGACAGAGAATACAAATTTATTAGTTTGAAAGAAACACGGCATTTGCAAGGAAATTTGAGAAAGAAAATAGCACCAATAGATAGCACCTCCTGTTGCAACAAAAGAAATTTCTACAACGTTGAGTTGCATATGAAATATTTAGAAATACCTGTATTCTTTGACCACAAAACCGAATATCTTTATTACGAAAATACTTTCGGAAAACAGCATCTTTATCCTTTTCTAAACAAAAAGAATAGCTCTTAAAAGAATATCATCCAAAGAAGATTGAAGAAAAATGGAGACTGATATCATTAGGAGATAATAAACGGTCCATCCCACCCTCTACAACATTAATTTTCCTCTTATTCCTGGGAATATATAATAGATATTACGATAGCAATGGCATTTTATCATCTAGAAACCCCAGTATATCACATAAATATTTTTCAAACATCCTTTGGGGAGATAAGAGTCTAGTCTTGAGGAAATTGATCAAACATAAATTCTTCTCCCACTAGGAGATATCAATGTTCTCCCATTGGATATGGATAACCAAGCTATCCTTATTATTAGCAGATCTCAAAGCTTGTTCAGACACCATCTGAGATTTCAATTCAGATAAACCACTTTCAATTCCTCCAAATCAAGATTCATAGGGGCAGATTTTCAAAGGGGTATGCGTGTAAGATATGCGCGTACCCCCGGAAAACCTGCCCCAAATTCCCCCTGCGTGCGCTGAGCCTATGTTGAATAGGTTCGGCAGTGTGCACAAGCCCTGGGACGCACTTAAGTCCCGGGGCTATCCTGGGGTGGGGCGAGTCACAGCGGCGCATCATCCAGGGTGGGGCTGCGGGCGTGGTTCCAGCCTGGGGGCATTTCAGGGTTATGGCGAGGCCTCCGAAACTGCTCCCGGGCCGGGGAATCTCGCAGCCGGCGCGTGCGAGTACGCCTGCCTTGGGCAGGCGTAACTTTTCAAACAAAGGTAGGGGGGGTTTAGATAGGGCTGGGGGGGTTTGTTAGGTAGGGGAAGGGAGGGGAAGGTGCGGGAGGGGGGGGGGGATGGTGGAAGGAAAGTTCCCTCCGAGGCCGCGTGGCTCGGTGTGAGCAGGCTGCCAATTTTGCACAGCCTTGCATGCGCCGATCCCGGATTTTAAAGGATACGCGCGGCTACGCGTGTATCTATTAAAATCCGGTGTACTCTTGTTTGCACCTGGTGCACGAACAAAAGTACGCGTGGGCGTACTTTTTAAAAATCTACCCCATAGTTTTTAAATTTCAGCTTGGTATCCTCAGATATCTTACTCATTTGTAAGGTAAACAACATTTATTCTAGATATCCTCCTCATAAAAACCTTTTCGTACAACAAGGTCTGCAATAAACTACAGATACACAGAATGAGAATACAATGGGCCAGATTTTTAAACCTACGCACGGGCATAGATTTGTGCGCGCAACCCGGCATGCACAAATGTACGCCCTATCTAAACCCTCCTCACCTTTGTTGGCGAAGTTGCACGTGCTGGTCAAGTGCCGGCATGCAACCCCCTAGCACAACCGCTGTGCTGGAGGCCTTGGTCCCGCCCCCGCCCCACCCCCGGGCATAGACTTGTTCTAGGGAGGTTGGATTGAGGGGGAGATCCACAAGAATCATGAGCAATGAGAGGTTTACAAATCTGGGTTCACCGGGATTTTAGCACAGTTTTAATTTCACTTAAAGTTTCCTCAATTTTACCCAAGTTATTTTGGAGGTTAGTTACCTTATCTAACCTTTACACAAATCTGTAATCAGAAGAGTTAAAACAACCATCCAATAGAAATTACTACTCCTGTCTTAATCCAGGTATTGTTCCCCACATGAAGTGGGATATTTTCCCTGAGTCAATGCTGCTTTCTAGTGGGAATCGTAAACAAGATCGTGTTGTGTAAAATGATTCCATCATTTTAGGAATGACACCAAATCAGAATTGTAGTAATCATACATATATCTGGCTGGAGTGCTGGAAGGCAGAATAGGGATGGTGGGACTACCCCCTATTTTTAACCTCACCAAACACGTCTGAAACATATCACAGCAAATGAGTACCTAAGAGAGGTGCAGTTAAGATCGCTCTTAAAATGAGGACCCCCTGCCAGCTCTGCCTCCTAATCTATGATAACCAACACACAGAATTAAACGTATTCACCAAATTTCAATTTATAAAATTTTTGTGATTTATGGGACCATCATGTAAACCCCTTAGTTATTATCTTTCAGAGCCTTGCATTATGCTCCATCGATAATTGAGAGGGGCACACTTTTAATCATAGGTCCATCTTTAGACATTTTTTTCAAGCATTTTTAAAATATTTTGAACATTAAAAAGTGCACTACTTCCCCATTTTTTGAAGTTACCTCTGTTAGTTACAATATCTATTGCCTTTTAAGGCATCTTTTTGTAATATCCTAATCTATGATAGCAGTACAAAGATACACCTTTACCTGCTCTAGTCCAACCAGACAGGTTGCCTAGCAACTAAGGATCCCAGACTATCTGGATCCTTTTCTGAGGATTATCTCTGAGGTCTTACCTTGGGAAGTAAATAATGGAGGGGGGGGGGGGGGGGGGGGCCTACCCACCCAGAATTTACCTCCATGAAAAGGAGACTACTTCCTAGTCCATAAAGCAGCACCAACAGATAACCCAGTAGAGAACTGGACCAGCAAATGACCTTAAGGACCTTATATTACATTCTCCAAGCCAGAAATAAAAGATACAGTTATGTAGATCTCTACAAGCAAAGGAAGCTTTTTTTTTTTTTAATTAAAAGCAGAGGTAATCATAAAAAAAACCCACTAGATGGAGCTCTAAGTCTAAAAATCTTAACTGTGGGACAAAACAACCTGGAAATTGAAATTCAGCAGGAATGGCGATTTTCATCTGAAAATCAATCAGTAATAAAATGACAAGACCACTAGATGGAGCTTAACATCAAAATAATAATACCGTACTAGTTAATTGTTCTATTACTTAACTTTATATAACCAGAGAAAATACTAGGGATGTGAATCGGGCTTCGGACGATTGAAAATATCGTACGATATTTTCAAAATTGTCAGAAATCGGGGGCTCCCCCAAAACGATAGGAAAACCCCACAAAATTGTTTGTGGGGGTTCTCTTATCATTTTGGGGGAGGGCGGGAAAAATGGCACACAAAAAAACCCCCTAAACCCACCCAGACCCTTTAAAACTAATCCCTTAGCTTCCCCCACCCTCCCGTTCCCCCAAAAAACATTTTACAGGTACCTGGTGGTCCAGTGGGGGTCCCGGGAATGATCTTCCGCTCCCGGGCCATCAGCTGCCACCAATCAAAATGGCGCCAATGGCCCTTTGCCCTTATCATGTGACAGGGTATCCGTGCCATTGGCCGGCCCCTGTCACATGGAGGGAGCACTGGATGGCTGGCACCATCTTTTAAAATGGCGCGGGAGGGTGAGGGAAGCTAAGGGATTAGTTTTAAAGGGTCATGGTGGGTTTTTTGTTTATTGGCTCGGGTGCAGCCGATAAACAGAACCACGATCGGGCCGGACGAAAAAAAAACATGATGTGAATCGGAACCGGAATCAGAACCGATTCCGGTTCCGATTCACATCTCTAGAAAATACAAATAATACAAACAAAAGTCTTATCATGGGGGAAAAATGTCAAAAATTAGTTCTGAACAGTGAGGGAAGTGGCAGGATGTGGTGGAAATATAAAAATAAGAAAATTAATTTTCACCTGTTGTCCACTAAGTCTGCTATCATTCCCGGCCAATGTACCATCTGTGGAGTACCCTAGCACATCTGGGGCCACTCTGAGATTTCAACATTTCTGAGTATGAGGCAAGAACCACACTCAGGAGTGATGGTAAGGCTGTATTTGCTGCAATAGTATAGACACATCTACATTTGAAGGCAACGAAAGTTGTCTGAGGTCTCTCCGCACAATGCTTAAAAGGAGAAACAAAACAATTGTGGAATATGGAGATCACATGGTTGTTGGGGACTTTCCAGGTATATGTGCCTACACTCAGAAGTGTTGACCTCATGATCCAAGGTCAGCCCTAAGTTATGAGCAAAGTAGAAACCACAGAGGGGAACAAAGTGCTGGGATTTTCCCTGCTTGTGCAGGTACAGGTCAAATCTATTGCCTATATAAGCCCACAGTTTTCATCATAGGTGAAATATGGGAAGATCTCATAATCACAAACCTAGGTACTCTTCTAAGAGCTCCTGGTGGTGGGGGAACTTCCCATCCCTTGCCTATGATGGCAGAGGCATTTTCACACCTCTCTTTTCACAGCTATGACCATTCTAGTGTTATTAGGCAAGACAGGGAGTTTCCAACATAATATTGGCCTATACATATCTTATCTGTTTCACATTTGTGTCTCTATCTAAGAGACACTGACCATCATAAGGATATTTTGAGAAATATTTTTATTGTAACCTGTTTCTGAGTCAACCCTTAGCAGTGCACAGCTAGGCTTGAAGGATAATATTGCCATAGCCAAGCTGGCCTCTGATTCTGTTCCACATTAGAATTCCTATGAAGTAATCAACATATAAATACAAAAATAAATAAATAATAATAAAAAAATAATATATATATATAAATGCATTACTTACATGAAAAACACTGATAAGGCAGGCCAAAAAAGAAAAGAAGCTCCCTATGAATAGAAGCTTGTTGTAGAGGCAAAAACTAATAACAACATTTTTTTCATATACATCCAAAGCAGGAAGTCTGAGTGGACCTTTAGATGATCAAGAGGTAAAAAGGTCATTTGGGAAAAACAAGGCTATGATGAAAAGACTAAATTAATTCTTTGATTCAGTGTTTATGGAGGATTGTTGGGAAGATATCCATGCCAGAAATATATTTAATGATGATTTGGAAGAAAAGAAAAATCATGGTGAACCAGGATAATGACAAACTAAAGAGTCACAAATCACCTGGGCCAGATAGTATGCACCCCAGAATTCTGAAAAAAATAAAAAATGAAATTGTATATCTATTACCAGTAATTTTTAAATCTAGCATTAAAATCATCTATTGTACCTGAAGATTGCAGGGTGGCCAATGTAATACCAATCTTTAAAATGGAGCCTGACATCAATGCTGAGAAAAAATCATAGAAACTAGGGATGTGAATCGTTTTTTGACAATTTAAAAAATTGTCCGATATTTTTGAAATCATCAAAAATCGTTAGAGTGTGCGATACAATAGAAATTCCCCCGATTTATCGTGAAAAATCGTAAATCGGGGATTTGGGGGAGGGCAGGAAAACTGGCACACCAAAACAATCCCTAAACCCACCCCGACCCTTTAAAACTAAACCCTTACCTTCCCCTACCCTCCCGAAACCCCCAAAACATTTTACGAGTACCTGGTGGTCCAGTGGAAGCCCCGGGACTGATCACCCGCCATCGGCCCATCGGCGCCATTTTGATGCCACTAATAAAAATGGCGCCGATGGCCCGATAAAAAAAAAAACCCACAGACCCTTTAAAAATCAACCCCTTAGCTTCCCCCACCATCCCGACCCCCCAAAAAACGTTTTAAAATTACCTGGTGATCCAGTGGGGGTGCGGGGAGCGATCTCCCGCTCTCAGGCCATCGATTGCCACTAATAAAAATGGCGCCAAAGGCCCTTTGCCCTTACCATGTGACAGGGTATCCGTGCCATTGGCCGGCCCCTGTCACATGGTAGGAGCACTGGATGGCCGGCCATGGCCCGCTCCATTTTTAAAGATGGTGCCGGCCATCCAGTACTTCTACCATGTGACAGGGGCCGGCCAATGGCACGGATACCCTGTCACATGGTAAGGGCAGAGGGCCATCGGCGCCATTTTTATTAGCGCAGTCGATGGCCTGAGAGCGGGAGATCGCTCCCCGCGCCCCCACTGGACCACCAGGTAATTTTAAAATGTTTTTGGGGGGGTCGGGAGGGTGGGGGAAACTAAGGGGTCGGTTTTTAAGGGTCGGGGTGGGTTTTTTGTTTATCGGCTCGAGTGCAGCCGATAAACAAAAACCCAATCGGGCCGGACGATAAAAATTTTAAGATTTGAATCAGAACAGGAACCGATCAGATTCTGGTTCCGATTCACATCTCTAATAGAAACTATTCTAAAAAAAAAAAAAATTACAGAGCATATAAATAGACATGGTTTAATGGGACAGAACCAACAAGGATTATCCCAAAGAAAGTGTTGCCTTATCATTCTGTTACATTTTTGGAAGGATTTAATAAATATGTGAATAATAGTGAGCCAGTTGAGACAGCATATTTGGATATTCAGAAGACATTTGACAAAGTCCCTCATGAGAGACTCGTGAGAAAATTAAAATGTCATGGTATAGGAGATAATGTCCTGTTGTGGGTTGAGAACTAGTTAAAAGACAGGAAACAGAGAGTAAGATTAAATAGTTTTCTCAAAGAAGTAAGGTAAATATTGGAATGCCTCAGAGATCTGTACTGGGACCTAGGGATGTGAATCGTTTTTCTAACAAATTGAAATATCGTACGATATTTCTAAATTCGTTAATATATCAGGTAAAAAAGGAAACGATCACTTTTCCCCCAGAATTTTCGTAAAAATCATTTTTCGGGTTAGCGCGCGCTAACTCATGTTAGCGCACGCTAACAAAAAATTTATTTTTGTTATTTTTTGTTACTTTTTGCTATTTTTGTTAGCGTGCGCTAACATGAGTTAGCGCACACTAACCCAAAAAATGATTTCTCACTAAAAAAAAAAGGGGATCCACAGGAAAATGAGATTTTCCCACGGCCAGATGAACCCAAAAGCGGGAACGATCGGGCACCCAATTCACATCCCTACTGGGACCTATGCTTTTGATATAGCTATAAATGATCTGGAAAAGGGAATAATGAATGAGGTGATTAAATTTGCAGATGACACAAAATTATTCTGAGTTGTCAAATCATAAATGGATTGATAGAAACTGCAGGAGGACCTTACAAGACTGAGATAGTGGGCATTCAATTGGCAAATTAAATGAATTGTGGACAATTACAAAGTGATTTTTATGGCTCTGGTCTGGCGGAGTGTGGGGAGGACCACCTCTGGACTAGTACGGGATGGCAGAGCAAGGGTGGAGCAAAATTTGCGTGGTTTGGTGAGGCTGGAGCAAGGCTTGGACTGTCTGGTAGAGATGGAACAAAGCTTGGACAGCCTTGCAAAGCTAGATAAAGGCCTGGATATTATGGTGCAGTGGAAGCAAGGCTTGGAGATATTGGTAAGGCTAGAACCAAGGCTTGGACTGGAAGGGAGTGGAGGTAAGGCTGTAACTCAGTAACAGCTTGAAGGCAAGACTGGAATTCAGGAGCAATGTGCAGGCAGGACTGGAACTCAGGAACAGCATGCATAAGAATATGCCATACTGGGTCAGACCAAGGGTCCATCAAGCCCAGCATCCTGTTTCCAATAGTGGCCAATCCAGGCCATAAGAACCTGGCAAGTACCAGAAATAAGAACCTGGCAAGTACCCTGGCATGTAAGATTGGAACTCAGGAACAGTGTGCAGACAAGACTGGAGCTCAGAAACAGAATCTAGGAAAGACTGGAGCTCAGGCATAGTGTCCCAGCAGGACTAGAACTCAGGAACAGTGTGCAGGCAAGACTGGAACTCAAGAGCAGGGTACAGGCAGGGATGGAACTAAGGAACAGTGTGCACGTAAGACTGGAACAATGTGAAGGCAAACCTGTAACTCAGTCAGGAACAGAATGCAGGTAATACTGGAACTCAGGAACTGTATGCTGATAAGACTGGAACTCAGTGCAATGCCCCCTTGAACGCTTACCTCGCGGGGCCGACTCAGTCAGTCCTCATGTTCATGGCGCTTGGTGCCTCTACCTGGGGAAGAAGGTGCTAGTGAGGGGGTATTTCCCTCCCTTCACCCCAGGAAAACAAATGGGGCTGTGAACAAGTTTGGCAGTATGTACAAATATATACAGGTTTAATATAAGTATATAGATTTCTATGTACATCGCTAATAGGATGTCAAACAGCACACTTATCTACTCATAGTTAATAGTCTCAGGCCACACAACTATAATCATTTCTACAAGGTAGCAAGAACATTTAATATTTGGCAATTTGGGGTTGTTGGCCCCCACAGATTACCACCATATAGAGTAGAAGGGACCTCTTGAATTCCCACTTATAGAACTGCCATCTTAGCTACAAAAAAAGCTTAATTCAATAATTATGTCTGCATCATCAAACTCTTGTGAATTATTTGCTATTGTTAAACGGTTAACTAAAGACAAAATGACTATAGCTGTATTCTCTGTAACCAAGGATAACATGTCTTTAAGCAATGCTTTTGCTACATTTTTGCTGTAAAAGTAGTCAATATACCAGGAGCATTTACCAACATCTTAATGGTTCTACCAGAGGCAACAATGATGGATGAGATCCAGTGGTATCAGTTTTCTCCAGTTGCAAAAACAAAAATAATAGAAATTGTTAAAAAAATTGAATCAAGCTCTGTGTGCTTTGAATCTCCATCCAACAGTGATATTAAAAATGATTAGATGAGAGGTCAAGTGATGTGGTGAGCACAGGAGGTGCTGCATTAGTGGAGCTTCGGGTACCACCTACAGCTTTCTTAAGAATATTGGCAAAATAACCACATTTTCTTGCTCTTTTCTGCAAGACACCTTTTGCAACATATGGACAAATGTATGATACCACAGTCACCAGCCATGGCAGCGAGATTAAGTAAATTAAAAGAGAAAGAAAAGGCTAGGCCTGGAGACACAAAAATGGCTGATGAATCTGAGGAGGAGAGTCAGGGACAACCAGACACACTAATAGCAGAGTTAACAACTTCAATCATGATAGCGCTTCACAGCTGTTTTGAGAAAATAAATGAGAATATATGTATTTATTTATGTATTTATTTATTTATTTATTTAAACTCTTTTCTATACTGTCATTAAGTTATTTACCATCATAATGGTTTACAGGCTGGCACAAATAGGCAAAACAAATGTTAGTACTTTAACAGAGGTGCCAATAGATAACCGGTAACATATAATTTCATACAATATCTACTTGAATCATGTCATATAATGTCCATTGAATACATGTCTCGTAGTTAGCTTACATGTAATTCGTTCTTGTACTTTCAGGTTAAATCTACTTTTATCAGTGAGAGTTTAAAAATAGTTGCCAGTGGCAAGTGTAACTAGTCGTTTGGTGCTGAATTGTAACGCCAGCTTTTCCTTCCTTACTTTCTCTGTTCTCTTTGTAAAAGGCCTGTTTGAAAAGCCATGTTTTCAGACTTATTTTGAATAGTTTGAAATTTTCCTGTAATCTTACTTCCAGGGGGATAGTATTCCATAAGGTGGGTCTAGCCAGTGACAGTGCTTGTTCTCTGACCTGAGTTAGCCATGCTGTTTTAACCGATGTGATGGTTAGGAGGGCTTTGTTTGCTGATCTGTAGCGCTGTGTTGAGCCATTCTGCTTTTTCATCATGAATCAGTTTGTGTATGGTGCAGAGTGCTTTACACTGTACTCTTTGTTCTATCGTTTACCAGTGTAGTTCAGCTAGTGTGTCAGTGATGTGGTCTCTTTTCCTTTTACCTGTGAGAATTCTTGCTGCGGAGTTCTGCAAAATTTGTAGTGGTCTTATTGTCGTATAGGGTAATCCAAGTAGCAGTGCGTTGCAGTAATCTGTGCTTGTGAATATTAGTGCTTGTAGTACTGTGCGGAAGTTTGATGTTGTCAATAACGGTTTAAGTTTCCTTAGGACCATTAGTTTGGCATATCCTTCTTTAACTTTCAGTGCTATGTGGAGTTTAAAATTTAGTTCTGTATCTATTAGTATGCCAAGATTATGAACTTTTTCCTTTAATTCCACTTTTAGGTTGTTTTTGAGTGTTATTGTGTTTGAATTATGAAGAGTTAAAACTCTTGATGCAGGATATCAGCAAGCGGGTAACTGAGGCAAAGACCAGAATTTTCTCATTAGAAGACAACATGGTAGATTTAACCATTCAGCTATGGGAGACCTGAAAGCTGTTGAGAATGCAAGCAGATAAAATTAATGACTTGGAAAATCTTTCTTGCCATAATAACCTACGTTTCATGGGTATACCTTATTCTGTGTGTGGGTGAGAATGGGAGCTTGAATGTATGTATGTGTGGGTAAGAATAGAAGCCTGGGTTTGTGTGTGGGTGAGAATGGAAGCTTGAATATGTGGGTGAGAATGGAGCTTGAATGTGTATATATATGAGTGATAATGGGAGCCTGGGTTTGTGTTTGGTGAGAATGGGAGCTTGAATATGTGTATATGTGGGTGAGAATGGGAGTCTGGGTTTGTGTGTGTGGGTGAGAATGGGAATCTGGGTTTGTGTGTGAGGGTAAGAATGGGTGCTTGAATGAGTGTATGTGTGGGTGAGAATGGGACCTTAAATGTGTGTATGTGTGGGTGAGAATGGAGCCTTAAATGTAGGTATATTTGGGTGAGAATGGGACCTTAAATGTGTGTATGTATGGGTGAAAATGGGAGCTTGAATATGTGTATGTGTGGGTGAGAATGAAAGTCTGGGTTTGTGTGTGTAGATGAGAATGGGTGCTTGAATGTGTGTATGTGTGGGTGAGAATGGGACCTTAAATGTATGTATGTATCGGTGAGAATGGGAGCTTGAATATGTGATGTGTGGGTGAGAATGGGAGTCTGGGTAAATGTGTGTGGGTGAGAATGGGTGCCTGGATGTGGGTCTGTGTGTGCATAAGAATATAAGCCTGGGAAGGGGTGAGAAAGTGAGAGCTTGTATGTGTCTGCAGAGAATGTGAGCTTGTGTATGTGTGTGTGTGTGTGTGTGTGCGGAGAGCATATGAGAGTGAGAGCTTGAGTGTATGAAGGAGTCTGTGAGAGAAAGCGTGTATGTGTGTTAGGGGTGTGCATTCATTTTTGCCGTATTAGCATTCCGCAACATATTTGTCACTTTTCGTTATATTCCTGAGGAGGCGAAACGCATCGCGACTCCCCACGAATATAACTTATCATCCGTTTAATGCATTGCGCGGCGTGCACTTTTCTTCGCCGCCATTTGGAATGATTTCACAAAATGCCAGTGCTCATACCCTGCATTCCGGTATCCGTGCCAACCTGTCCGACCCTTTCCTGTGAGTCACAGTGACTCACAGGAAAGGGTCGGACAGGTTGGCACGGATACCGGAATGCAGCATATCAGCATTGACATTTTGTGAAATGCACTGAATGCAGCCAATCGCGCTGTCATTCAATGCTCTGTGAGGATTTTACTGATCAGCCAGCACTATATATACATCGGCACGAGGCGTGCCACACACTTTCTTTGCATGGGTGGTGGGCTTTGTGGAAGCAGGCTGCACTGAGAGCAATTTTGGCTAATTAAGAAAGAGGAAAACAGATTTTTATTCTTAATTTGGCTGCAGTGTCTGTGCCAGCTAGCCCTGTTTGTGTTTTTTTGAAGCAGTTTATTATTTAGGTGATCTGAGATGCTGTGCCAGGGAAACAAGCTGCTAGCAGTGCCATTTTTTTTCATTCACCCTGTCCTCAAATGCTGTGCCTGTCCGTCCAGGCCTTATGTCCCTACAAGGGTTTGACCTCGATTGCTGTGCCTGTCCGTCCAGGCCTTATGTCCCTAGGTGGGATTCACCTCTGTCCTTGAATGCTGTGCCTGTCTGTCCAGGCCTTATGTCCCTACAAGGGTTTGACCTTGATTGCTGTGCCTGTCTGTCCAGGCCTTATGTCCCTAGGTAGGATTCACCTCTGTCCTTGAATGGTGCCTGTCTGTCCAGGCCTTATTTTCCTACAAGTGTTTGACCTCGATTGCTTTGCCTGTCCATCCAGGTCTTATGTCCCTAGGTGGGATTCACCTCTGTCCTCAAATGCTGTGCCTGTCCATCCAGGCCTTATGTTCCTACAAGTGTTTGACCTTGATTGCTTTGCCTGTCCGTCCAGGCCTTATGTCCCTACAAGGGTTGGACCTCGATTGCTGTGCCTGTCCGTCCAGGCCTTATGTCCCTGGGTGAGATTCACCTTTGTCCTCAAATGCTGTGCCTGTCCGTCCAGGCCTTATGTCCCTACAAGGGTTTGACCTCGATTGCTGTGCCTGTCCGTCTGGGCCTTAAGTCCCTAGGTTGTATTCACCTCTGTCCTCGAATGCTGTGCCTGTCCTTCCAGGCCTTATATTCCTACAAGTGTTTGACCTCAAATGATGTGCCTGTCCGTCCAGGCCTTATGTTCCTACAAGTGTTTGACCACGATTGCTGTGCCTGTCCATCCCGGCCTTATGTTCCTACAAGTGTTTGACCTCGATTGCTTTCCCTGTCCATCCTGCCTTATGTCCCTGGGAGGGATTCACCTCTGTCCTCGAATGCTGTGCCTGTCCATCCAGGCCTTATGTTTCTACAAGTGTTTTACCTCGATTGCTTTCCCTGTCCGCCAGGCCTTATGTACCTGGGTGGGATTCACCTCTGTCCTCGAATGCTGTGCCTGTCTGTCTAGGCCTTATGTTCCTACAAGTGTTTGACCTCAATTGCTTTGCCTGTCCATCTAGGCCTTATGTTCCTACAAGTGTTTGACCTCGAATGCAGCACCTGTCCGTCCAGGCCTTATCTCCCTATGTGGGATTCACCTCTGTCCTCGATTGCTGTGCCTGTCTGTCCAGACCTTATGTCCCTAGATGGAATTGAACTCTGTCCTCGAATGCTGTGCCTGTCCGTCCAGGCCTTATGTCCCTACATGGGATTCACCTCTGTCCTCAACTGCTATGCCTGTTCATCTAGGCCTTATATCCCTACAAGTGTTTGACCTCTGTCCTCGAATGCTGTGCTTGTTTGTCCAGGCCTTATATCCAGTCCTAACGGCTGAACCCTTGTTGCAAAGGGAAACCTCAGTCTCTGGCAATTAAAACTAGTAATCCTTCACAGCATGGATCCTTAAATAAAACAGTTTTCTTTAGTTTCAGGGTAGAGAAGAGAACTTCCTCCATCTTGCTTATGAAGTCATGATCTGTTTGCAAATGCTTAAATCCTAACAATTTGTAACATTATACACTCTAGGGGCCAATCCATTCCAGGGAGCCCTTTCCTGCTCAAAGAAAGGGAACTCTCCACGGTGTTGCAGCCTATCTCTTAGTACCGGTTGACCCATGTTGAACTGCTGTTCACATGGCACCCTGCTCCAGGTCACCATGCTTTGAATGCTTGTGCTCCACTCTAGAGGCCAACCCATTCCAAGGAAGCCCTTTCCTGCTCTTAAGAAAGGGAACTCTCCTCGTTGTTGCAGCCTATCTCTTAGTACCTTTTGACCCATGTTGAACTGCTGTTCACATGGCACCCTGCTCCAGGTCGCCACGCTTTGAAGGCTCGTTCTCCACTCTAGGGGCCAACCCATTCTGTGAAGCCCTTTCCTGCTCTTAGGAAAGGGAACTCTCCATGGTGTTGCAACCTATCTCTTAGTACCTGTTGACCCATGTTCAGAACGAGAAAAGATCTCCAAGGTACTTAGACTGAGGCAAACACAGTGAGACCATGCTCACAGTAAGACCCTGCTCCAGGTCACCATGCTTTGAATGCTCGTGCTCCATTCTAGGGGCCAACCCATTCCAAGGAAGCCCTTTCCTGCTCTTAGGAAAAAAAACTCTCCCCAGTGTTGCAGCCAATCTCTTAGTACCTGTTGACCAATGTTGAACCGCTGTTCAAATGGCACCCTGCTCCAGATCGCCATGCTTTGAAGGCTCGTGCCCCACTCTAGGGGGACAAACCATTCTAAGGAAGCCCTTTTCTGCTCTTAGGAAAGGGAACTCTCCCCGGTGTTGCAGCCTATCTCTTAGTACTTGTTGACCCATTTTGAACCGCTGTTCACATAGCACCCTGCTCCAGGTTATCACACTTTGAAGGCTCGTGCTCCACTCTAGGGGCCAACCCATTCTGCGGAGCCCTTTCCTGCTCTTAGGAAAGGGAACTCTCCATGGTGTTGCAACCTATCTCTTAGTACCTGTTGACCCATGTTCAGAACGAGAAAAGATCTCCAAGGTACTTAGACTGAGGCAAACACAGTGAGACCATGCTCACAGTAAGACCCTGCTCCAGGTCACCATGCTTTGAATGCTCGTGCTCCATTCTAGGGGCCAACCCATTCCAAGGAAGCCCTTTCCTGCTCTTAGGAAAAAAAACTCTCCCCAGTGTTGCAGCCAATCTCTTAGTACCTGTTGACCAATGTTGAACCGCTGTTCAAATGGCACCCTGCTCCAGATCGCCATGCTTTGAAGGCTCGTGCCCCACTCTAGGGGGACAAACCATTCTAAGGAAGCCCTTTTCTGCTCTTAGGAAAGGGAACTCTCCCCGGTGTTGCAGCCTATCTCTTAGTACTTGTTGACCCATTTTGAACCGCTGTTCACATAGCACCCTGCTCCAGGTTATCACACTTTGAAGGCTCGTGCTCCACTCTAGGGGCCAACCCATTCTGCGGAGCCCTTTCCTGCTCTTAGGAAAGGGAACTCTCCACGGTGTTGCAACCTATCTCTTAGTACCTGTTGACCCATGTTCAGAACGAGAAAAGATCTCCAAGGTACTTAGACTGAGGCAAACACAGTGAGACCATGCTCACAGTAAGACCCTGCTCCAGGTCGCCATGCTTTGAATGCTCGTGCTCCATTCTAGGGGCCAACCCATTCCAAGGAAGCCCTTTCCTGCTCTTAGGAAAAAAAACTCTCCCCGGTGTTGCAGCCAATCTCTTAGTACCTGTTGACCAATGTTGAACCGCTGTTCAAATGGCACCCTGCTCCAGATCGCCATGCTTTGAAGGCTCGTGCCCCACTCTAGGGGGACAAACCATTCTAAGGAAGCCCTTTTCTGCTCTTAGGAAAGGGAACTCTCCCCGGTATTGCAGCCTATCTCTTAGTACCTATTGACCCATGTTCAGAACGAGAAAAGATCTCCAAGGTACTTAGACTGAGGAAAACACAGTGAGACCATGCTCACAGTAAGACTCTGCTCCACGTCGCCATGCTTTGAAGGCTCATGCACCACTCTAGGGGCCAACCCATTCCAAGGAAGCCCTTTCCTGCTCTTAGGAAAGGGAACTCTCCCCTGTGTTGAAGCCTATCTCTTAGCAATGGTTAACCCATGTTGAACCACTGTTTACATGGCACTCTGCTCCAGGTCGCCACGCTTTGGAGGCTCGTGCTCCACTCTAGGGGCCAAACCATTCTGGGGAGCCCTTCTCAGCTCAAAGGACAGGGAACTCTCCCAGGGTGTAGCCAGCCTGTATCTACCCTCTGACCCATGTTGAACCGCTGTTCACATGCACCCTCCTTTGTCTCGACCTTGAAAACTCTTGTTTGTATATCAGCCACGTCCATCAGATTTTAAAAGACCAGCGAGAGCTCACTAGATGCCAATGGAAACACCCCACTCTAGGGGCCAACCCATTCTAGGGAGCCCTTTCCTGCGCAAAGGAAAGGGAACTCTCCCCGGGTGTAGCCAGCCTGTATCTACCCTCTGACCCATGTTGAACCACTGTTTACATGGTAACCTCCACTGCCTCGGCCTTCAAAAATTCTTGTTTGTATATCTGCTAATTCCACCAGATTGTAAAAGACCAGCAAGAGCTCACTAGACGCCAATGGAAACACCCCACTCTAGGGGCAAACCCATTCTAGGGAGCCCTTTCCTGCTCATAGGAAAGGGAACTCTCCCCAGGGCTCTTGTTTGAATATTTGCTACTACCACCAAAATCTGCACCTGCAGATGCTCCACCCCACCCAGGCATAGTTCATCATGTTTCAGGTCCTAGCACTCATGTTAGACTCATTGGTCCCTGTTTCAGGATGGGTTGGGTGCACAGTACGCCCAGTTGACAGTCTCACCACATGCTGAGCCTCGTCTTGTCTTGCCTCCTTGTCTTTCCCTTTATCAGCACCACAGCGACCTGATTACCTTAGCTCTGCCAGCCTGTCTTGCCCCTATCAACTTTCTGCCACTCTGCCTTGCTGCCAATCACCAAATGATTCACTCAACTCCTTGTGGTGTTCTTGCCACTATCATGGTTCCTCAGTGTGTTGGTGCTAGAGATGTGGTTCGTTTTTCGCCCTATTTAGGAAATTTAACGAAATTTCCTAATTCGTTTCTGTTTCGGAGTATCCGAAACACGACATAAACGCCGTTATTTCGGAGCCCCCGAAACCGGAAACAAAATTTTCCCCGCAATTCGGGGGAAAATTCGTTTTCGGGTTTGCCTGGGGAGAGGGGCAAAAATTATTTTTTTTTATTAAAAACCACCCCAAATTTAAATTAATTATAATACACCACCCCCCGATCCCTCCCCAAGACTTACGAAGATCCCTGGTGGTCCAGCGGAGTC
This sequence comes from Rhinatrema bivittatum, assembly GCF_901001135.1. Lineage (NCBI taxonomy): Eukaryota > Metazoa > Chordata > Amphibia > Gymnophiona > Rhinatrematidae > Rhinatrema > Rhinatrema bivittatum. The sequence goes on from NC_042618.1 coordinate 295,537,022, forward strand.
CCGGCTTCCATTTGCCATGCCCTCCGTGCCCTAGTTCGTGCCAGTGCAAGCCGCGCGCCAAAATGGTGCCGAATAGCCCGAACGACCATGTCACAGGGGCTTTCGGCGCTATTGGTCAGCCCCTGTCACATGGCCATCGGCGCCATCTTGTGCTCCTATCATGTGACAGGAGCTGACCAATGGCGCCGAAAGCCTCTGTGACATAGTATGGGCAAAGGCTATCGGCGCCATTTTGGTTACTGGCAGCCGAAAACGAAATCTTGGGGGCTCCTGACCCCCCCAAGGCTTGCCAATAATCCCTGGGGGTCCAGCAAGGGTCCGAAAGCGAGTTCGTTTTCGGCTGCCAGTAACCAAAATGGCGCCGATAGCCTTTGCCCATACTATGTCACAGAGGCTTTCGGCGCCATTGGTCAGCTCCTGTCACATGATAGGAGCACAAGATGGCGCCGATGGCCATGTGACAGGGGCTGACCAATAGCGCCGAAAGCCCCTGTGACATGGTCGTTCGGGCTATTCGGCACCATTTTGGCGCGCGGCTTGCACTGGCACGAACTAGGGCACGGAGGGCATGGCAAATGGAAGCCAGGACTCCGCTGGACCACCAGGGATCTTGGTAAGTCTTGGGGAGGGATCGGGATGGGGGGGGGTTGTTATATATGTACGAAAATGCTTAAAATTGTTTTTAAATGCTTGGGGTGGTTTTTTTTTTCGCTTCGTTACCGATTCGTTTTTCGGTCCGGTTTCGGGTTTCTCGTTTCGTTTTCGGGCAAACGAACCGAAAACGAAACGAGAAGACCCGAATTATACCACGAAGTATTCGAACCGAAAAACGACCCGGTAGAAAAAAACGAAGCACATCTCTAGTTGGTGCTAGTCTTTCTGCTTGCTATGTTCTCCCTTCATTGTGCTGTAGGATGTCGATGCCACTTGTCTTGCCACTTTGCCTGTCGTACTGCCTTTGAGGGTTCATGCATCTGTTATCGGTGCTCTCTTTTGAAGCTGTGGTGTGTTTTTGACACTCTCGCTGCTGCTTTGTGCCTCTGTTAAAGCACTCTTGCCACTTCTGGTACCCCTTTGCTCCTTTACAGTGCCTTAGGCTATTCATGCCACTTTGGTGCCACTTTGCCACAGTCTAAGTACCTTGGAGCTCTTTTGTTATTCTGATGATTGCTCCCCAGAAGTTTCATCAAAATTGATAATAAAACCACAATTCTGCAGCCAAAAATAGGCTGCAAATCCTTCCCCCATTGACTTTAATGGGAACCGGAAAACAAATGCACGTATTAACGTATCGGGGTGCCATTGTACGAATGCAACAAATACGCCCCCGACGAATACATATCCTGAATGGAACGAATACTTTCTGGCTGCACATCCCTAATGTGTGTGTGTATGGAAGGGAAGAAGACAGTAGTAGAAGAAAGACACTGAAAAGGAATTAGGAAATGAGCAACAAGGGAGAAAATGGGAAAAAGAGCCCAGGACCAACTGATTAGAAAAATACAAAGATCAGACAACAAAGGTAAAAAGATCCCTATATATATATATATATATATATATATATTTTTTTTTTAAGGATGTTAGCAATTTAAATATGTTATCTTTAGGAATGTGCATTTCTTATATTTTTGTATTTTGCTCTTTCTTAAGTATTCCACTGTTCAGAAATTTTAGTTTCTCAGGCTTTCTATTTTGGCTTTATATGCATGTTTCTGTTTCTAATTTATAGTCTCTTATTTCAATAATAGGTAAGGGTCTGTCTCAGTTTTGCCTGTGTGTGACAGAAATGCAGTATTTCTAGCATATAGTTTCTCTGTAGTAGTAGTAGTCCAGCTTGTTCTGTTATTCCAGTAGGTGATGTATTAATGTCCTAGGGCCTGGTGTAGTATTTGCATTGCTGCTTTTTCATAAGGTTGCTGTTATTTGAATCCTGAGAGTCAGTGCTGTGACTGTATGGTAAGGTTCTAGATGCCTCTTTCTTTGCAAGAGTTTGTGTTACTTCACAAAATAGCAGTGGAGGGTTATTTTTGCTGAGATGACATAAGAATTTGAATTTATTTTTCATGTTAGTTGTAATGTGAATTGCCCTAGCTCTGTGCTGCACATATTTTGATGATTATATTTTATTGTATTTATGAAGATTTCTGGTTTTCTGCAAAGATGGTTCAGGAAAGAATACATTAATTTTTGCTTTATTACATGATTGAATCTGATTGTTTTCTATACTTGTGCATTTATAAATTGCAATAAATATTAAATAAATTCTGATTAATAAGGAATTTTTAATGCTGGTAAGTGCTTGAAATAATTGAAGTAAATTATTTTAAAGTTTCATACATGATGCATAATGGCTGTTGCAAATTACTTAGAAAGCCATTCTAGGGTGCAATATATGGCATTATTTATCAATAAGAAAACAACTATTAGGTCTCAGACCTGCATGCCTACAGCCCACACATGTTAACCTTGTGCTCACCCAAAATATCAATTTTGGCTACACCACTGGTGCCCAATGCATATGATCATTCTTTTTTTTCCATGTTGGTTATCAAAATAACTGAGATAGGGGATACCCAATAATTTTGGGAGGCGACTTCAACTGCATTGTGGATCCTCAAAGGCATCGGCAACTGCAAGGTCATAACACACAGTTGGGTAAACGGAAGAGTGCTTCTTTTATATGTTCCCATCTTAATGTTTTGGATATCTGGAGAGTACTCCATCCCACAGAACATTATTTCATGCATCAAGCTAGAACTCAACCAACTCAAACGCGTTAAAACTATTAAATTAAATTAAATTAAATTAAATCTTGTGAGAAAAAGACATAAAAAAATAGTAAAAATGAACTGAGATGTTAAAAGAGAAAATCAGCGATGTGAAGACCCGACCCCCCCGACGTCATGACGACCAGCCAGCGGCGACCCGATTAACGGCGTGATTACACCAGGCGTCGCGCAATGAAGGGGTTTTCCCCTTTGTGCTTCCCTTCGTGCTAACCTTTGTGCTCCTTCTAATATAATTATATTTATGTTTATGTTAATAATTTAACTTTTATTAATGTTATTTAGCTTTTTGCTTTATTTAAAATTATTTCATTATTGACGTTTAAATGTATTAGACTAAGGAATTTTACTTCCTGCTTATTCTGTTTCATTGTAAACCGGTTTGATATGCATTTTATGCAGGAAAATCGGTATAAAAAAAACTAAAAATAAATAAATAAATAAAACTACATCATAATTTTGGAGAATCTTTTTCAAATGGTTAGGAAGGCTACCATAGAAAATCAAATAATTTCAGATCAAACCCCGTGACTTGTAGCTTGCCATTGACCAGGAATAGTAATTGCCCAAAACTATGGTGAATGCTCCCAGAATTATCCCATGATAAGGACTTCCTAGGGTACTTTGTGGAGAAATAGAAACCATGAAGTCAATATTCAAAAGCCATTTAGACGGATAACCGAAAAGAAGACTTGAAAATCACACTTTTTAAAGAAGTTTGTTTCAGTTCATTCATTTGGATTGTTGGGACTCATAGTCATTTCATTCGTTTCAAAATGAAAAAAAAAATTCCTTTATTTGTTTCATTAGTTTTATTAGTTTTCCATTCAAAGCTATCTGGTCAATTTTAAAAGCCCATCGCGCACTGAAGCTGGGAGATATGTGCGTGACTCAGCCCGGTGTGCGCCGCATAGATTTTAAAAACCATGCAAATGTGCGCGTATTTCCCTGTACGAGCATAAAAAATTTTTTCACAGAGAGGAGCAGGGCATAGGCATGGTCTGGGCGGAGCATGGGTGAGCCGGGACTGCATCATGAAGTCTACAAGTAAGTAGTTATGCGCACAAGAGTGCATTGGGGGTCCTCTACCATGTAACTTTACTTCTGCTATGGATGGCATGTAAGTCATGTAACAAAAAAAATATAGGCTAGTCAGTGGGGTTTTAAGGGTCAGGGGTACTAGGGTAAAAGGGAGGCAAGTTAGCTAGGTGGATTAGGAAATCCTCTCCTTTACTGGGGTGAACAGGGAGTGAACTGGGAAAAAGGGCTATTATGTCAGTGCACGTAGTTACTAAAATTCTCCCCACTTATGCGCATGAGGCGGCATTTGCATGCACATGTGCACATCAATATAAAACTGTGCACACATGAAGTGCTTATAGCTGATTTTATAACACGTGTGCATATTAGCATATGTGTTATAAAATCACCGTGTCCATGTACGCGCACTGGTAAACACGGGCACATGGGTCTTAAGATTCACCTCTATGGGAAGAGAATTACAGTCTAATTTAGGTTCTAGAATAGTGATTTTTTTAAATCAATTCTTATGAAACTAGTGAGAAGAAGTCATCAGTAGGGGGAAAGAACTGCAAGGTATTTTAGAGTGTGGCATAGTGGCATCAAAAGTGTCATAAATAGTAGCCTAAGACTCTGCAAAGGGGCAAAGTGTTGCGGTCCCGGTCGTGAGGGTTGCGACCGGACCCTTACCTTGCCTCGCCGCAGCATTCCCCGGTCCGCCCGGGCCTACCCGCGGCGTCCCCACGAAGGAGACGCCGCCGAACGCCGTCCGGACTCCGCCCCCCTAGGCTCGCGCTCACGCGCAGAGGGAACCTTTGAAGGGCCTCTGTGTGCGAAAACAGAGCCAGGCCCCTACACTGACGTCAGACGCCCGGGGGATTTAAACCCGGCGTTTGACTCTAGATCCTCGCCTTGCATCGCGGTCGACTCGGTGTGAGTAATCAGTTGCTGTACTGCCTACCTGCCTGCCTGATCCTGTTCCTGCCTGCCCGCTTGCCTGCCTGCCTGATCCGGCCCGCCTGTCTGTTCCTATCCGCCTGGCCTCCCACTCCCGTTCCTGCCTCGGAACCTTCCTCGGATTGCCTTCTGGTCTTGACCCTGGTTCGTCTCTTCGTCCATGTCGTCTGCTGCCTGCCCTGACCCTGGTTTGTCATCTCATCTACGCTGAACGCTGCCTGCCTCTGATCCTGGTCCGTGCCCCCGTCTACGTCGCCTGCCGCTCTCCTAAGTCCCAGCAGCCCGGGTCCCTTCGGGCTCCTCCCGGGGGGACCACGGGCTTTCAGGGTGAAGCCACCTAAGACCCAGCAGCCCGGGCCTCCACAGGCTCCTCCTGGAGGGGCCACGGGCTTCCAGGGTGAAGATCGCCTGTCTTCAGTCGCGGCACCGCCTTCGACCTTTTTCTCTGCGAAGACCTACTCCATCTCCTCTTCGCCGGTTGGACCAAGGATCCACCACCCGTTACTCAACACAAAGGGGTACCAGGCTTACAGGATTGGCAGGAGTTCTCTAAAGCAATGTGAGTGGAACAAAGAAGGAGGAAGAAGAGGAAGAACACCTTAAGGTGCAAAGAGAAGATGCCAGCCCAGCATGAATACTTGATGTCATGAATACTTGATGGCATCACGAGAGGCAAAGTGGCTCCAAAAGTGACATCTGGACTCTAAGGCACCATGGAGGGGGAATGAAGCAGAAATCATGGCAGGAAAAATCCCAAGGTACAGATAAAGGAAACAAGAACCAGAAAGCATGGTATCAAGATTTCAAAAGCATAGAAGAGGTGCACAGCAACAATCCAGATTGGCAAGAAAACCTCAAAGTGTAAGAGCTGGAGTATGCCAGGCAGGTACAGTGGCAGAAAGAAGTTAGAACCCCAAGGTGTAAAATCTGCACATGGCACAAAGGACAAGTGGTACAAGGATCCAAAGGTGTAAGATGAGGGGCATAACATTAAGGAAGAGTGGCATGGGAGATGCCAGTCATTCTATTGGAGCATACAGACAACCGTAGAGGGGATGCCACTTCCTTTCAAAGTATGGCTGCACCTTGCTGATCCACCAATTCAGTAGGATATGTTTGTGTCACAGAGTAAGCCATGAATGTCATAGGTAGGTAGTTAATCAAGTGCACAGTACAGTGGAATTGCAAGTGGGCCATGAAATCAGTTAGGGTGTCAGTGAGCAGTGCAGCAAGTGTGCAAAAGAATGGATAGCTATGGCAAGAGAAAGTCATGGCAAGAAGGTGAGTACCATAGATGAAGTATGGTATTATAATCCTGAGTAGTGTTTTAGCAAGTTTACAAAGCAATTTATGGCTACGGCATTATGAAAAGTGGGCAGGTACTATAGGGAAAGGGAATTTAGCAAGAACCTTGAACACAGCTGGATATAGGGAAGCATCCTCAGGTACCAAGACCGACTTAGAATGGTAGCAGCGGCAGCAGTGTTGTTGGTATATCTTAAGAACTGGAATGGTAGGAGCAGAGTAACGCATTGAGAAGGGTATCCGTAACACCCCCAAAGATGTTTCCTGCTTCTTGCACATGCACACAGCAGTGGAGCAGTGGAGCAAGAAAGCACTGTTATATGCCAAGAATGACTTGCAGCTGTGGCAGCAGAAGTGATATCAGTGTCAGAAAATAATTTTAAAAAACTGGATTAGTAGGAGCAGAGCAATGTAGCGAGAAGTTTAGCTGTAACACTCCTAAAGTGTTGTCAGTGTCAGGTCCATGTAGCATTTGAAAAATACCTTTGCAGTCAGAAAATGCAGCTTCTTAGGGGCTGCAAAGTTCATTGGAAATTATTAAGGATCCCGAGCCTTGCTAAGACGGTTTTGATATGGTTGGATCATGACATGGGAACTGAAGCTGGAAGTGTCAGGTCCCACAGTGTGGTTGAAGCAAAAAAGGTGTATGCAAGATATGTCAGGCTTGAGTGGATATGGTAGAGCATGATGTGCTGTTGCTGGAAGTTTCAAGCCACGGTGGTTATGGTTGTAGGAAAATAAGCTTATGCAGGTCAGGATATGTTGGAGATTGGTGTGCTGCAGCTGGAAGTGTCAGGACTCGATGGTTATGGTTGGAGCAAGACAGACATATGCAGGATATGTCACACCTGAGTGGATATGTTGGAGCATGGAATGCTGCAGCTGGAAATGTCAGGTCTCGGTTGTCATGGCTGTAGCAAGACAGACTTATTCAGGATACGTTGGACCTGAGTGGATATGATGGAGCATGGGATGTTGCAGCTGGAAGTGTCAGGCCACAGTGGTCATGGTTGTAGCAAGACATGCTTATATAGGGTGTGTTAGGCCTCTGTGGTGGTGTTTGGAGCAAAGAACACACAGGAACTTAATGTAGTCATGCCCAGTGGTGGTGACTGTGGCAAAACAGGCAGAAGAAGTTAGTGAAGACATGCCCTAGTGGTGGCATTAGGGAAACACTACTACTGAGGCATGACTCCACTGACTTCCCCTGCTTGCTTCACCTCAAACAGTTGTCATGACTCGGCTGTGGAGCTTAGGGGTATTCAGGCAGAAGAATTCAGTGACGTCATGACTGTGTGGTGCTTGGAGGATGCATGCAGAGGAACTCAGTGGAGTCATGATCCAGCTGTCATGCTTATGGGTTTGATAAAATGAGAAAAATAGTTAGAAAAAAAATGAAAGGAGCAGCTACAAAGGTAAAAAGTGTGCAAGAGTGTTATGGTTGTGAGGTGTTAGATTGGATTCTTGGGTACGGCAGTGATGGCCACTCCCATGGGGAGGAGCCCCAAGAGGAACTGTAGTACCAGGCTAGACTCTGCACACAACACAGAGAAGATAGTTTTATTGTACAGCAGGGTGGCACTGCCTGGGAAGTGGACAGCAGTGGTAGATAGCTCCAGCAGTGGTGGTCCAGGGATCCTCAGCAGAGAGGACCCGTCTCACTCTGTAGCAGGTGTAGACAGCATGGAGAACAGGAACAAGTCCCGGATGTAGAGTGCTGAAGCTGTAGAGGAGATAGACTGGTATGTTAGTACTCACTGAAGCAAAAGCTGTATCTTTGAGAGTCCTGGCAGGCAGACGTAGTAGAGTGGCAGGCACCTGGTTAGGGAGAGCAGGCCCTCGAGGAGCGAGTACCTGGGATCCCAGGATAGGCACCTGAAAGAAAGTAGAAGGGCCCCCGAGAAGCAGGTAGCCAAGTTAGTAGAATTATTCTGAAGGGCAAAGAGAGCTTCCTGCGGCAGCTAGGAAGCGGCAGAGCAGCTTAGACCGGAGCTATTCCAATCCTTGCTAACTCAGTTTGTTAGCAAATGAAGGGCAGGCTAAATACCAGGATGTGCTGACGTCACTCGGAGGGGATGCCCCCAAGGTTCCCGCCATGACATAGATAAAGACGTGGGTGAAATGCATGCACGCACCCTAGGAGGCAGATACCCCATCAACTGTTTTTTTCTAATTAAAGGATATTTTGTTTGTCCACTATTTAAAAGCATTAGTATTTATGCCTTATGTCATAAAAATGATATAAATACACATCTATATAAATAAAAATATAAATGTTCGTTTGTTCAAAATCTTAAATCTCCAATATTTCTTCACCGATTGCTTTGAAATTTTGACACAACATTGCATTCGAATTTGCGCGTGTTTTTATATACCTATAGGGGCGGATTTTAAGAGCCCTGCTCGCCGGCGCGCCTATTTTCCATAGGCCTGCCGGTGCGCGCAGAGCCCCGGGACTCGCGTAAGTCCCGGGGTTTTTCGAGGGGGCGTGTCGGGGGCGTGTCGGGGGTGGGGCCGATCGGCGCAGCATTTTGGGGGCGGGACGCAGCGTTTCGGGGGCGGGCCCGGGGGCATGGCCGCGCCCTCCGGAACCGCCCCCAGGTCGCGTCTCGGCGTGTTAGCGGCCCGCTGGCGCACGGGGATTTACTTCTCCCTCCGGGAGGCATAAATCCCCTGACAAAGGTAATCCCCTGACAAAGGATAGGGCCGGGGGGGGGGTGGGTTAGATAGAGGAAGGGAGGGGAAGGTGAGGGGAGGGCGAAAGCGAGTTCCCTCTGAGGCCGCTCCGATTTCGGAGCGGCCTCGGAGGGAACGGAGGCAGGCTGTGCGGCTCGGCGCGCGCCGTCTGCACAAAATCGGCAGCCTTGCGCGCACCAATCCTGGATTATAGCAGATACGTGCGGCTACGCGCGTATCTACTAAAATCCAGCGTACTTTTGTTTGCGCCTGGTGCGCCAACAAAAGTACGCGAAGGCACACTTTTTTAAAATCTACCCCATATTATATAGATGTCACACCTGTGACAGGTAAAAACATGCTCTTTTGGAAAAACAGCGCCATCTGTTGGACGTACAAGCAACACATGCTATCTACAATATATATGGGCTCTGACCCACGGCCCGCAAATATGCAGTAGAGAGCAGCTCTACCGCGCATGTGCAGACCATTGAGCTCTGCGCTACGTGCTGGGTGTCACAGAAGGGAGGAGGAAAGGGCAGACGAGTCGCCTCTCCGAGAAATGGCTCAGCCCATTCCTCCCCCACTGGGGAAGGGGGGAGGGAGTAGGGACTGCCGGACAGTTACACACAGGAGGAGGAAAGGGTAGAAGAGTCGCCGAGCCATTTGTAAGAGACCTGCTCAACCATTTGTAAGAGACCTCAGCAATTGAACTTAAAGAAATACATCAATACAATCTTCAAAGAGGGCTTCTTCAAGCTCAATGTCCTAAAAAAATTAAAACCCTTACTCCATACCCATGATTTCTGCACTGTCATCCAAGCCACCCTATCTTCTAGAATGGATTACTGTAACTCCCTCCTCCTAGGGCTCCCCTTCTCCACCATAAAACCGCTTCAAATGCTCCAGAATGCAGTAGCAAGGACTATTACAAATGCCCAAAAATCAGCCCACATCACTCCTATCCTTAAAGACCTACATTGGCTCCCCATCCCTTCACGTATTCTATTAAAACCCTTACCATCATCCATAAATCCATATACAGTCACAATTCCAACTGGCTCGATGATCCTTTCTGCCTTACACGCTCCAACCGCCCCACCAGAGCAAACAATAAAGGAACCCTGTATGTGACCTCCCTCAAAAAAGCACACCTCTCCTCTATGAGGGATCGTGCCATCTCCATTGCTGGTCCCACACGATGGAACTCATTACCTACAAATCTCTGACTCGAAACTTGCACCACCAAATTCAAAAAGAAATTAAAGACATGGCTCTTTAAGCAGGTTTACCCAGATTAGTTCTCTATCACTTTAACCTGAAGTTGCATCATCATTTGACCTGAGCTCATGTATATAGTTTTTGATAGTGTTCTCCTGTTATTTATTCTAATAGTTTTTTGACATTTATCCTGTTATTTATATATTATTTGTTGCTCTGTGTGCTTTCTTTTGGCCTCCTATTTTCTCTCCGGTCCCACTCCTTGTCCCTGTTTTATTTTCCACCTTTGGTTCGTATGTGAACCAGTATGATGTACCCACTAATGCCAGTATAAAAAAGTTTTAAATAAATAAATATTCTGCAACAGCCATCATGTATCATGCATGACCCTTTAAAATAGATTTTTTCAAGGCGGCACAGGAGCTACAGGAGCTGAGGCCTTCTCGGGCTGACAAGATGGTGGATGAACCCGACAGAGTTGAGTTAGAGGCCCCGATCCTTTCGCTTCCCCATACCAGCGATCTTGTGCCCGCCGACATTGAGTTCCCAACCACAGCCACTCTCCAGGGCTGGTTTATGGACATCAGGTCTGATATGAAAAAACATAAAGAAGAACTGCTTAAATCCTTTGAAGAAACCAGAGAAGAGATAAGAGCCCTGGGACAGCGCGTGGATGAGATAGACACCACAGTAGAAAGGCACATGGTAATGATTCAGGATCTATCTCAATGCCACCAGGAGGTACAAAGGGACCTAAGTCTCTTACATGATAAGATAGAAGATTTAGAGAATCGCAATAGGTGGTCTAACATCCAGATAAAGGGGGTACCAGAGACTGCTGATTATTCTGACTGCCTCGCTACAGCCAGAGACATTTGCAATTTCATTTTGGTGCAAGAAACAGGGACTGAATCACGCCCGGCTAGTACACTGGATGCAGCCTTACAAATCGAGAGAACGCACAGGTCCCTAGGTCCGAGCCGCCCTAATATCCCCCGGGACATTATAATTCATTTTCAGAGCTTCTCTCAAAAGGAGAAAGTTATGGCAGCCGCCCGGAGTAAAAAATCCTGGAGATGGCGGGAAGCGGACATAGCGCTATACCAGGATCTAGCACCAAGCACCTTGAAGAAAAGGTACGAGCTTAAGGCGGTCACCCAAGCCCTGCGCGACGCTGAAGTACGATACCGCTGGCAGTTCCCCTTTGCACTCTCCTTTCAATATGAAGGCACTACTCATCGTTTGAAATCTGTGGAGGATGCAAGGAAGATTTTTCAACAAGCGGGTTTGAAAATCACTCTACCTCCTATTAACCAGCCAGCGAAAGCAGCAACTCCTCTGGTCGAGCGGCCTCGATGGCAACAAGCGGGAAAGCCCAGGCGTAGACCTTGCACCCATCAGACACTTCAGGTAGGAAACCTCTCAGACCAGGGGTGACTTCGAAGGAACAGCCAAATAAGGACTTTGTTCACTAATTCTATTACATCGGAGGTGATGTATGACTGTTTATTTCTGAACTTAAATGCTGTATTATGACAGTTATGTTAGTGATTGTGTTGTTATTCAATTAAGATCTATTACAAATGTTTTTTGTCATTGAAAGGCATGTGTGGGAGGGAGGCGCGTGGCCTCTTGGTGAGCGGGTTCACACCCAACAAGAGGGAATCCAATGGGGAGTTTATACGGATTCGGAATGTGGGGTTTACTTTCCCGGTTAACTATTATTCTGCTGTGGGCTGATGTTATATACCTATTTTGGTGGGATTGTTGTGGAGGCCGATGTGGGGTATTATGGGGATGTATCTGGAGTTACTGCTCTGCAGGGCCTGGTGGTTTAAGATACCCTGCTCTTTTCTCTAATCTCCTATGATTCGATTTCTATCTTTCAATGTGAAGGGCCTAAACACTCGAGGAAAAAGAGACATGTTATTGCGCGACCTGGTGGCAAAGAAAGTATCTTTCACATTCCTACAAGAAACACATCTTCGCAAGAGACACGAACACTTATTGAAATACAAAGACTATCCACACACCTTTTTATCTGCAGCGAATAAGAATGCCAGATATGCAGGGACGGGAATCTTAATCTCGACCTCGATTACTTTCGAACTGCTGGCACAGATACAAGATACCATGGGGAGATATGTACTGGTTAAACTCAAGATGGGCTCTGCAATATATACTTTGCTATCAGTATACGCCCTGCCAAGCTTTTGGATGCAGATTCACTCCTTACTTCAATCTGAGGCGGAAGGTTTTCTCATTTTATGTGGGGACTTTAATCTTACTCTCTGTCCGGAGAAAGACAATTCCCAGAGTTTGAGTCACCAATCCTACCATGCAGGAAAGAGAGCGAGGTTAGCTATCTGCCATATCGTTAATTACTGGAAACTGTCAGATGTCTGGCGGCATGCTAATCCGTCGGCGCGGACATACACCTTCTACTCCAACCCACATGGCTCGTATTCATGAATAGATTTCTTTTTAATGGACAGGTGCCTTCTACTGAGGGCAATGGATGCGGACATCTTCCCTATTACCTGGTCGGATCATGGAGCCGTTACGCTTGACTTGGCAGATGATATAACATCCAGAGGTCAAACATTTTGGAAACTCAATTCCTCCCTTCTAAAGGACGGTAATTTTAAGGATCAACTTATCTCTCAAGTGCGGAATTTTTTCCAGACAAACATTGACCCGGCGGTTCCGATCAGCACAGTATGGGAATGCTCGAAGGCTGTGGTGAGAGGTTTGTGTATTGCGCGGGCGGCAGCCTTGAAAAAAGATCGAGAAGCCAAAGTCAGAGTTTTGCAAGAGGAGATTGACCGTCTGGCGAAATCACACATGCAGACTTGCTCAGGGAAAACCTATTCCAAGCTTGTTAATGCCCACTAGAGGCTGTTGCAGCTACATGCGGATAGGACAGCTTTTCACCTCGATAGGATCAAGCAGACTTATTATGAAGGCAGTGATAAGGCCGGTAAGCTGCTAGCCCGACAATTGAAAATCTGGACATTGCAAAGTATGATCCCAAAGATAAAAAATTCCACAGGTTCCATCACTACGGACCCAGCAGAGATTCGTCGGAGCTTTGTCGACTTTTATGCGCAACTGTACTGTAAGGACGGGAATATTCAGGAATCTGAGATCCGCGACTACTTGGCAGGAGTGCAACTTCCAACACTAACAGCAGAACAGTGGGACTATCTCGTCTCCCCGATCTCAGAAGCTGAAGTACGAGATGTCATCAAGTATCTACATACTGGAAAATCACCAGGCCTGGATGGCCTACCTAGTGAATATTACAAGGCTCTCACAGGGGAGCTGGCAGGCCACCTGGTATCTTTATTTAACTACATTAGAGAAGGGGGGTCTTTCCACATGCACGCCAATATAGCGGGTATAACAGTCCTTCCAAAACCTGGACGAGATGCGACTGTCTGCGGGTCATATCGGCCTATTTCGCTTATCAACCAAGATTTGAAGATATTGGCCCGAGTATTGGCACAGAGGCTGAATCGGTATCTACCTGGGCTTATATGCCATGACCAAGTAGGCTTCATCCCTCAACGCATGGCGGCGGACAACGTCCGTAAGTTTCTTGATCTTATGTGGTGGGTAAAGAGAGAGCAAATACCTGCTGTTCTCATGGCCATGGATGCTGAGAAGGCTTTCCTCCTTGTGCACTGGCCCTTTCTATTTCAGTCGCTTATGACTATGAACTTTGGGGAATTTTTTCTCCAATGGATCCGCCAGCTCTACAACTCGCCAAAAGCTATGGTAAAGGTAAACGGAAGGTATGGCCCCAGCTTTGAAATTGAAGGGGCACCAGGCAAGGTTGCCCCCTATCACCTTTGCTCTTTGCCATCTTCCTGGAAACTTTTGCTTCTCGAATACGGTGCTCGCAGGATGTCCAAGGCATTGCACTTCAAGGTCGTCAATACACCATATCCCTCTTTGCGGACGACATAATATACACCTTGGCTGATCCTATGAATTCTCTGAAGGCGGTGCAGTGGGAAATGGCGGATTTTAGTCGGGTCTTGGGCTTTAAAGTGAATCTTGAGAAGTCTGAGTTTCTTAATATCAATCTTAGTTCGGCAGAAGTAGCAGCGATTAAAGGAATGTTTCCTTTTAAATGGGCGCACAAAGCTCTGGGCATTTATCTGAACTCTTCTTTGGAAGATCTTTACCAGCTCAATTATACACCTCTCCTAAAGGCCATCGACCGGGACCTTCTTCAATGGCATCAAAAACCGTTCTCCTGGTTGGGCAGGATTGCCATAATAAAGATGAATGTCCTACCACGACTTTTCTACTTATTTTCCACTCTACCAATATATCTGTCCCCCTCCATACTGAAAAAGCTACAGAAACGAGTCTTCGACTTCATTTGGAGGCGGCGTCCTCCACAGGTGGCTTGGCAGACATTGTTCCTTTCAAAAGCTGCCGGGGGCTTGGGAGTGCCGAACCTCCTTCACTATTATGCTGCCGCCCAGTTGAAGGCAATCGTTGATATTAATAAAAAAGAAGCACCTAAACAATGGGCGCAAGTTGAGCAGGGAATGCTGGGTACCATGTCTCTTGAAGCCTTATTCTGGCAACCACAATCTACGTGGAGGTCCATCGCTTGTATACCCTGGGCCCTGCAAACCATGTTAAAGATTTGGAAAGCATGGAAACCTAAGCTATTGGGGAACTACTCCTATTTTTATCAATCATCGCTTTACCAAACATCCCATTTCCCAGCGGGTCACGAATCATCCTTTCTTAAATCCTGGGTGCAGGCCGGCATTATGTCTATTGGGCAGATATATCAAGGGGGCCAATTGCTATCGTTACAGCAACTCAGTCAACAATATGGGGTTTCGGCAACCAACTATTTCCCTTATGCTCAAATTCATCATTTTATACAATTTCTTCGTGGGAAAGGGATTCTACGACCTACACGTTCTCTTTTCGAAAACTTCTGTACTGGGGTGGATAAGCTTACCAAAACCGCCTCCAAGATATATGGCATGCTAAATAATCTTGACCAATCAACCCCATCCCATATTCAGAACTGGGAATGAGATCTGGGGGAATCATTGCAACCCCAAAAATGGGGCTCCATTTTCCAAATGGCAGGTCGCTGCTCAGTATCGGCTCGACTCCAGGAGAACTGTTACAAGTTACTTTATAGGTGGCACATGGTACCGGAACGTCTACATAGTATTTCCGCCCAATACTCATCCTCATGCTGGCGAGGCTGTGGCTTGGTTGGATCTTTCTTGCATGTATGGTGGTCCTGCCCCAGTGTCTCGGGGTTCTGGAAGGAGATGTAAACCTGGTTAAACAAGACGCTATGCTCCAATACCAGTCTGTCTATCAAGGCGGTACTCCTTAACAGCCCACTTGAGGGGCTAGATAAAGATCAACAAAAGTTCAGCAGACATGTCTGGATAGCCTCTTGGCTTCTGTTGGCTAAATATTGGAAAAGCGACCGTATGCCCACAGTGGGAGAGGTTGTGGTACTCTTGAAACACCTCAGGCATCTTAACTATCTCACGGCGCTACGACATAATCGTCTCCAATCCTATCAGAACACTTGGAATTACCTTCCAGTTACAGACTGATCATTCAACATGTCTCTTTGGTAGAACGAGATGGGCTGGGCATCCATCACATGCCCGCTTTTATTCTGGAGCAGAGATTGATAGGGGTGTGCATTCATTTGCAACGTATTGACAATCTGCAACATATAGAACTATATTTGTTGCATTCGTTGCGTCACAAAACGTATCACGATTTCCTACGAATACAACGAAATTTCACCAAATTATTCAGCCATCTAAAGGAGCAAATTTAAACAAAACCCCCACCCTCCTGACCCCCCCAAGACTTGCCAAAAGTCCCTGGTGGTCCAGCGGGGGTCCAGGAGCTATCTGCTGCATTCACGCCATTGGCTGCCGGTATTCAAAATGGCGCCGATAGCCTTTGCCTATGTCACAGGGGCTACCGGTGCCATTGGTTGGCTCCTGTCACATGGTAGGAGCAATGGATGGCCGGAGCCCAAACCAAATAAGTCTGATACTTCACTTTCAATGCACATCCAGCATAGCTCTCTGCTTCAACGGCAGAGAGAATGAAGAAAAGATGATATATATTCAGCATCAACCAACAAGGAATGAATTGCACAGGCAGGGTAAACAAATAAGCATGGGTGTAGCTTGCTTGTTACGGCGGCTACTACCCCGAATCAATTAAGCATGATACTTCACTTGGAATACATATCCAGCGCAGCTCACTGCTTCAACAACAGGGGGGAATGAAGTAAAGAGGATTTATATTCAGACAACCAACAAGGACTGAATTGCACAGGCAGGGTAAACAAACATGAGTAGCTTGCTTATTACGGCGGTTACTGCCCCAAACCAATTAGCTAGAAACTTCACTTAGATGCAGCTCCAGCACTGCTGTCTGCATCGATGGTGGAGGTGGAAGGGAATTGGAACCAAAAAGTTATCAATAAGGGCCCTGACCTCAGTGGTCAGAGTAACAGATAAGTATGAAAACAAATAAGAGTGATAGCTAGCTGGGCAGACTGGATGGGCCGTTTGGTCTTCTTCTGCCGTCACTTCTATGTTTCTATGTTTCTATGTAAGTGAATTCACAGACTTTCAAAAAGAAATTGAAAACATGGCTATTCCTGCAAGCTTTTACGTGATGAGTTCAGTATCGATGAAGGCATTATGTTTCTTTTTAGTTTAGTTTTTAACTTGTTTTAATTATATTTTATTATGTTTTTTACAATGTATTGTTTTTTTTCCTTTTATGCCATTTTAGATTAGTTTCTGTTGTGATCCCGCTCGCGGCAGGGCAGCGAGCAGGCCTTACCTCTGCAGCCTGGAACCCGCCCTGAAGTCCCTGCTCCGTTCCGCGGCCAGGAGGCTACTGATACTACTCCTATGCGGTCCGGGACCGCCCACGTTGCTCCCCGGCATGGCCCGCCATGCCAATGTGCTCTGTAGTGGCAGGGGCCTCTGTCTTTGCCGCTCCTGTGGCTGGCTGGAAGTCGCTGCTGGTTCTCGTGGCTCAGAGGCCGCCAATGTCTTTCTGTGCAGCTGGAGCCGTCCCCTTCACCTCCGCGACCTGGAGGCCACAATCAGTGACGTTCCCCCGTGGCATGGAGCCGCCCTTGATCCTCTGTGTTGTTAGCGATCACCCCACCAGGAGGGCGGAGATAGCAATCTGTTATGCTTTTTCTCCTCAAGAAGGGAGGAGTTAGCAATCTGTTGTCGATCACCCCGCCAGGAGGGCGGAGTTAGCAATATGTGGAGTTTCTGCTAGGAGTAGGCAGTCTGTTAGGGTATGCTCCTTCCAAGGGAAGGAGTTAGCAATCCTGTTGAGCTTTGCTCCCCCAGAGGAGAGGAGCTAGCAATCTGTTAGCGACTCTGCTAGGATTAGCAATCTGTTAGACTGCAAGGTAGCAGTATGTTGTACTCAGCTCTTGAAGTGTGTGAGATGAGCACTCTAATGTAGAATGGTGAATCCTTGGGCCGATGGCAGATGACAGCGCCCTCAGGAGGATATCATGAGAGGGACCACCAAGTAGGCTGGAGTATGGAGACAGACACAGATAGTTCTTTTTTAGACAGGTAGTAGAACCACCAGAGGTGGCAGTAGTGAGCTGATGTGCCCGGCAGGGGTAAAGTCCTTTAGATCCTCGAATTGCTATCTCCGGGACTCCTAGAAGAAACGATGAGGAGAAGCCACGGCAGCAACTGTCCATCAGGACTGAAGGGAGTCGCCTCAGAGGTAGAGAGGGTGGAGAGAGGGCAAGAGCAGGCACGAATGCAACACATGTACGGCAGGGGAGCCGCCTCTCATGACGGGGCCTGCTCTGAGGCCTAACTCCGCCTCCTGGGCACTATTGGCGCGCCGGGGATGAGGGATATTTCCTCTGCCTGAGGCATCAGCGTCTGCTCAGTGTTGACTTCTCTCGAGGCTCCTCCTTCCGGCATTGAAAGCATGGGCCCAGCTAGCATCGACTCGATCATTGGTTGATGAAATCCAGAAACAGGCGTTGATGTGACAATTTCTCTGATTCTCGCCTTCCTTTTGGTATGAGGCATGTTTAATTTCGAATAATAAGGAAACAGCTCCAAAATTCGGCTCGTATCAGGGAAAATCCAAGGACAGAGTCACTAGCGTGTTTTCTGTGCAGGGCCATCTTGGACTCCCCCTCTAGCGTTCCATTCCAGTTCTGATGTACCTCGGTCTTGTCTTCATGTCCTGATGTCCGTCTTTGTCCAGATGTCTTCAAGCTCCACCATGATCCATCCTACCATGGTTCGTGACCAGCCCGGATGGGCTGAGTAGGTCGTGCTGCAGCCCAGTGGTCTGCGACCACCCCTACTGGGGTGTGTAGGGTGCTGGTGGGTCTTCTCCATCGAGTAGAGCTGAAGATATCCTCCTTCATCACCTCCGAAGTCCAGAGTCTTCAGTATGTCATGCTCGCTCTTCCTCGCTGCCCTTAACCGAGTGTCTTGGGAGTCTGAATAGGATGTCCGAAGCCTTCGCCGAGGAGGCCTGATGTTTTAACCTTTTCCAGTTGCTTTGGTTCCGGATTCAACTCCTAGCTTCCTTCCGTCTCCAATTCAACTTCTCTGGCCTGTTTCATCAGGCCTATGAAGCTCAGTCCAAGTTGGAGGTTGCTACAGGCGACGCCTGGATTCCTTCTCATGCTGAGTTTTAGCCTGCTTTTACCTCGTCTCGTCCGAATCTGATTTTCAGTCTTCATCTCCCCTGATCTTCAGTTCCAGGTTCTTGTCTTCGTCTGACCTTCAGTACCACATCCGTCCTGTGTCAGATGTCTCCTTCTGCTCTTGACCTCTGTCTGGCCTGCCGCTTCTTGCTGTTACCCTGCGACAGTTCCAAAACGGCTTGGAGTGGTTGGAGGCCTACTCAGAGACAAAACCTTGCGTGGTTGGTCTCACTGAGGCTGTGCAGGTCAGCAGGGGCTTGGGTTGCTCCATTCCCAGACATGGATCGTCTCTCCGCAAGGGCACACAACACTCATCCCATGCTGGGGAGCGCCTCCTGGTGCTCTCTCCCATCGCAGCTCAACAGTTTTGATATTTCATTTGGTTGTTAATGGTTATTTTATGAATGTTTGTATATTTATTTTATTTGTTATACTCTGTACATTTGATGTAAACCGTTGTGAAGCTACCACAAATATCGGTATACAAAAATAAATAAATAAATGACCTTTTTACATTTAATAGGATGATTAAGACCATTAACATTCAAGTTAAGGACTATAAGGGAATCCAAGGTTCCCATCAACTTATTAAAAACTTAGGAGATTGAGGGTGTAGAAATCAACAAAAAGATGAAAAGTCCACGTCATGTAAGGGTCACAATGATAAGTTCCATGACAAGGATAGAAATTACTCTCTACTGGCTCCACTTCAAAACAAAAGGTTCCTCCTGAAAAAGAAAGCACCAAACATATATCTTCACAGGTCAAAAAGAGCCACAAGAAAAAGAAGAAAGATCTGCAGAAACGCCACAACTGTTAACCAAATGCGTTCCAGTGAATATACATCAGAAGGTTCACAACTGATTCTTCCCAGCAAATTTGTTCATATTCTAATATCACATTCCCAGAAAAATAATGCAAAGTGGAACCAACATCTCTGCGTATTCTGGAGAGGCAGAAGTAAAGTATATACATTGCAAACCAAGCGAGGAAGGTAGGAGAAAATAAAAGAAAAAGAAAAGGGAGAAACAGGGCCGGCGGAACCACTAGGCGAGCTAGGCCTGTGCCTAGGGCGCCGCGGCAGGCAGCCAGCCCCCGACTCGCCCTGCCTCCCCCCAGTGCCACCCTCCCGACGCCCCCCCTGGTGGTCCAGCGGAGGATGCTCCCGGGACTTCGACTGCCACTAAGCAAAATGGCGCCGGTGACCTTTAGCCCCTACCATGTGACAGGGACCAACCAATGGCACTGGTAGCCCCTGTCACATGATAGGGGCTGAAGGCCATGGCCCCATTTTGCTTAGTGGCAGCTGAGGCCCCGGGAGCGATATGCCGCTCCCAGGTCCTCCGCTGGACCACCAGGGGGGGCGTCGGGAGGGTGGCACTGGGGGGAGGCAGGGCGAGTTGGGGCTGGCTGCCTGCCGCGGCACCCCCTAAATTTCGGCGCTTGGTCTCCGGCTGCGCCGATCTTCCTTTCTTCGGCCACGTGATCAGCTAGACCGGCTGCGCCGATCTTCTTTCTGTGCATTTGCTGTGTATGTGAGAAAGGAATGGACCTTGTGTGTGTGTGCATGTGCTGTGTATGTGAGAAAGGAATGGAGCTTCTGTGTGTGTGTGCATGTGTTGTGTATGTGAGAAAGGAATGGAGCTTCTGTGTGTGTGTGTGTGTGTGTGTGGGTGTATGTGGTATGTATGTGAGAAAGGAATCTGCCAGTTTAAAAAAATGAAATGTGATAATAACTTTTGAAAAGTTGGAAGAAAGATGAAATTACTGAATTTTAAGCATCCCTCTTCTGGAAAATAAAATTTAACAAAGTGGATCGAGACAAATACTAAAGCAAAAAAAAAAATGAAAGTATTTAAAATGTTCATCTCGGCAAAATCACAAATTTAAGAGAGTGATGCCAGGTGGGGTTTGGGGTTTTTTTTTTTAAAGCATACTTTAAGCATGAAGACTAGAATAGTTCCAATCTGAAACGGTTTTGCTTTTTTTTTTTTTAAAGCCTTTAGAAAATCTTCCCATTTAAAAGGGAAGCTGACTAAGCCTTTTAAAGCCTTTAGAAAATCTTCCCATTTAAAAGGGAAGCTGACTAAGGATGTCTTTCTGTTCCATATCTCCCACATGAATAATCATATGACTGATAGTTTGAAGAAAGACACTTGCTTTATTGCCTGAAAGTGTAAAACAAGAGAAGCTATATGGTGTGGGTGGCTGTCCCTTGGAAGGACAGAACCTGAAGGAAGGGTGTCATTTTGCCTTCTGATAGGAATGTGGTTTTCTTATTTAACGGTTGGGAGCATCACTTTCACTTTTAGTAAAAGTGAAAAATACTACAAGTCTGAAAGCAAGGTGGTTCTGTGAGAGTGTAATGTGTATGTGAGACAGGGAGGGTGCTTGTGTGTGTCAATGTGTGTGTGCGCGAGAGAGATGGAGCATGTTTTTGGCTGGCTTGTGGCTGTGAGAGAGGGCATGTGTGTGATTGAGCCTGTTTGTAAGTGAGAGAGAACATGTGTGTGATCGAGAGCTTGTGTGTAAGTGAAATAGAGAGAGCATGTGTGTGATTGAAAGCCTGTGTGTAAGTAAGAGGGAGCGAGAGCATTGTGTGATTGAGAGTGACTGGCCAGAGAGGTGACATGTGTGTGTGTGTGTGTGTGTGTGTGTGTGTGTGTGTGTGTGTGTGTGTGTGAGACTGATCAGGGAGATGACTGGTATGTGTGTGCTTGTGTGTGTGTGAGAGAGTGAGAGACTGGTTGGGGAGATCATTGTGTGTGAGAGATAGAAACTGGTCCTGAGGGTGTGACTGGTGTGTGTGTGTGTGTGTGAAAGAGAGAAGAGATTGGTTGTGGTCCCTAAGGAAGAGGACTGTGAGGACAGCTTCAGCAGCTACTTCTGCTTCTGGTGTGGCCTGCAAGGGAAAGGAGTAGGAGAACTGCTGGAGAAGGTAAGTAAAGGTGGCTTTTTAAGTTCATTTTTCTTGATTGACTACCATTTTAATTATTGGGTAGTATGTGATGTGTCTGCTGTTTGAAATATTTTATTGGTGTTTGGTAAAGCTTTCAAAATTTGCATGAGTCTTTAATTATTGGATATTCTATTCAACAGCTGTTTTGAAATTATTTTATTTGTATGATTTTATAATTATGATTAATGATTTATATATCTTGATTTTATTGATTTGTTTCACGAGGAATGGTGAAATTTGTTTTTCCATTGTTACACTGTATAGAGTCTGGCATGATGCATTTTACAGTTCAATTTTTGTCTGCACATTTCTATTTATACTTTATGTGGCTTTATTCTGTATTTGGTGAGGGTCTGTCTCTGCTCTGTGCGTATGACCATGATGAGAGATTCTGCTAGCATATAGTGTCTGTATAGGGATCTTTAGCACTCGGGTTTGTTTTGTTCATCAGTAGGTGGTGTATTGGTATTCTAGGACCCAGTGTAATATTTACCCTTGCTTTTTCACAGGTAGGGTTATTGTTGTTTGAGTCCTTGGTGTTATTACTGTTATGTTACAATGGGATTGCAGTATAGATTTTGAGAATCTTTTTTGCGGAGTTTTGTGTTCGTTCACAATGTGCCTGGCAGTGGAAGGTGTTTGTGCTGCTGTTACTGTGAGGTGACACCAGAATTTGAAAATATCTTTTAGTATGATGAGCTGTAAGGGAAACATCCAAGCTCCATTGTTTGGGGGAATTTCAGTGGATGCATAGAATTACAGAACTGGAGGTGCAGGATTTGTATTGACATTCTGTCCCTTCCTATATATTCCAGACTTCACTCTCATAGCCATATAGAATTAGTTGAATGAGGCTATCAAATAATTTTATAGTGTGAAACTGGCCAGCTTTTTAAAATTACGTAGAAGACCCTTTGGACTTTTTTATTAACACTTTTTTTTTATAACCAATTTTAAAGCAGAATCCATGCTATAGAGGTGGGTGTGATGAAGAAATGTCATTTTGGCTCCCCCCCCCCCCCCCCCCCCAAATTCTTCTGTCTAGAGACACCACTGATTTTCTGTGACCTTAAGCATTAGTACAAGAAGGATTACGGGGGGGGGGGGGATGCTGGAGAGGCACACAAATGCATTGGCTCCCCGGGTGCTGGAGACCCTTGGTGTGCCACTGGGTGGGAGCCATATGGGGCCGCAAGTGGTGGCAAAAAGGAGTGGAGATTTGGCGGGCTGCAAGCAGTGCCCAACCTGCTCGCGACCCAGAAAACCCCAGTCAGCGGGCGTGATCGAGAATGAGGTAGGAGTCATGGCCGAGACGGGGGGGGGGGGGGGGGGCGCAAGGGAGAAGGCTCGGGCGCCAAATCCCCTTGCACCGGCCCTGGAGAGAAATATTTTGAGTTTATCAAAAATGTATCCAGGTTGACATGAAGATAAAAATGTAGTGCCTTCCCAGCAAAGGTATGAAATCCAGCAGTTCTATAAAAGGAGAAAACAGTACAAAGGAATGAATCTAAAGAAGTTCTCTCCTTAAGCAAATAACAGGCAGATCATGATATCAGTGAAAGGTACGCCATTGCATAGTTGCTGATACCATGAGAGTTAGAGATTGTCCATTTCAGGTCATGACTTGGTCTTCTTTTTCAGCTGCAGTGAAAGCTGCATAGAACTTGGAATCATCATAGAACTTCGTATGACTATTACATGTAATTCTCATACGAGTCGTGTATAGCAATCCATTTTTTGCACCAAGGTCTCTCAGTTGTGGGCGTAGAGCCAATAAGTGTTTATGCCACTGTGATGTAGTTTTGACTAAATCTGGGACAAAAAAAAATATTTTCTTCTCCTTGTAAAGCAAAGGCATTTTCATTTTGGCTTCAGAAAGAATTGCCCAGTCCTAGGGATACCTCAGAATTGTTGCCACTACTGGTCGTGCATATTTAGAGTTCCAGATAGGTCAGGAAGGCACTTGATGGGCCTGTTCAATCTCAAAGGGTTTGACAAATTGGAGCTGTAGACATTTCAGTATCATAACTGCTAGAATTGCAGCATGTTCACTCCTTCAGAGCCCTCAGCTGTGCCCAGAATCCTGATGTTGCTTCCACGGTTGTGGTTCATCAATTCTTCAATCGTATTTTGAAGAGAAACAATGGCTCCTGCGTGGTGATGCACTTGATCCGGCAGTGAGTTTCTCTTCACATGTGCTTACTTTAGCCTTTAGAGAAGCAAATTGCTCCACTAAGCATTCCACATCAGATTTAATGTCCCCTGTGGTAGTAAAATTGGCTTCCATCAAGCTTTGAAGTTAAGTCAAGACTGAGTCTATCAGCACTGCTCCTTCTTTAGCAGTCCTAGGTTTCTCGGTCATCAGACGGTCCATTTTAGTTCTTTTAGCACCTGATTGAATGAGCAGCAAAGTTCAGCTCACCTTTGGCCCCTTTACCAGGTAACATCATTAGGGAATTAAGCTGCAGAAATACAGTTCCAAAAAGGTACTTTGAAAGGTTTAGGAGACAAAAATATAGTGATTTGGAGGGAGAAAAAAAATGATGCACATTCTGTGTGAGCTCACCAGTGCTCCCTGCCCCAATTTTGAACATTTATCAAAAACAAAAGGAAATGAAATAGAAATATTGTTGGCATTTCCTGTTTCATTTCAAACAACAGTACATCCCTAATGAAAAAAGGCATTCTGGGAGGAGGAATTGGGATAGGGATAACATTTATGCAATGGGTACAAATCTACTTGCACACTACACAAGCAAGTGTAAATGTATGTGCATAAGCCGCACAGCATTATGTATTTATGTGCTAAAGTTGTTATAATACTATCATCTCTGAGCATAAGTACAATTTATGGACAGGGAGCACTGCTTTTAAACCTGTTCGTGTTACCTCTTGTGTACACATATGTAGACAAGCAGATTTATCCTACTATTTTATAAACTATGCAGCGGGTTGCTGAAAGTTTATAAAATACAGCATAATTCTCCTTTGGATGTGCACGCATATGTTTCAGTATGCACAAATATTTACAATGCAATGAGAGCATTTACTTTATCTATTTTATAAGCATATGCGCATACCTTTTAGGTGTGTAAAAAATTTAACATGCATATATAAAAACAGGTATTTTATACTGTACGCACATATAATTTCATGCACCAATACCTCCACTAGTTCACCTAGTCCAGCTCCAGTTCATCTAGACCCTCTAACACTTCATCCTGAACTCCCACCGTTCACCCAAACCTCCCACCCAAAAAATGCAGAAAACAGACAAGTCCCATTCCAATGGTGCTAGTCAATTAGCCGATGAAAATTGCATAAATAAATTAGGCAATTTATCTCTTATATTACAGCAATTTCCGCATTTACCCCTTTTTTTCACCAGTCAATTTGAGCATACTTTCAATGTTTATAAAATAGCATGTACATGAACATAGGTAACTTGCATGCATATACTGTATGCTAATTTTCTGCATGTAAACCCTTTGCAAATTTACTCAATAAAATTACATTTTACCTATGTAATATGGCATTTATGTACATAACCTCTGAAAATGAATGGGATTTTCAGAATAAAAGTCCCAGAATACAAACCAAACCAAATTTTTTTCAGTTGCACATCCCTAAACAATGCTAGCTGACATTTATTTTGCTAGAAGACCTGATGTCTCTTTTCCATAAGGAACAATTTTGAAAAGACACTAAGACAGTGAAAGAAAAAGTGTGCAAATAATGCAGAAATAAATTAGTGATAATCATTAGTTAGACTCTGAAAGGAATAAAGCAAACATATTTTAATTTTGTTTACTTGGGGACAATTAATGTTTAATTAAAATGTACATTTTGACACACGTTTAGAGAAATGATTGAAAGGGACTGGTGGCAGTTTTTTCATTTCTCATTTTAGATAAGTAATGTGAGCAAATACAGGAAAGAGCTCATCCAATTATTTTTATATTAACTGCGTTTATTCTAGTGATGGAGAATTAGTCTATAGAGCACCCGGATCATAACCCAACCAAAACTGGTAAGTTTTTAAAAAGGTATATGGAGTGGCGAGGTGAATCAAGTTTTTCAGATTACAATGAGATTTTTATGTTGCAAAATGTAATGATGGTACAGATAAACTATAGAATGAAAAGGGAATTATGATAGATAAAAGGGGAGTGCAGGTAAAATTCTTTTGATTTGTATCATTATGTCATTTTATTTTGGAGTTATGGTATTTCTATCATTTTTTCCCCATGTATAATGTGTACTTTACTAAAACTGCATGCTAAAATAACTTAGCATGTTCCATAATGACATAACACAAAAAAATGTTCATTTTTTTCTGTAATTTCTGATGGGAAACGAAACAAAATTATATAACTCGACTATTAAAAGGAGGCCAGGTTGGAAAAAAAACAACCCTTCAATGTGAGATCTAGTATCATTGTTGGACAAAGCAGCCAGAATCCTGGGCTTGGAGGGGTCCCCCTCTAAGGATGTGGCTGACACAGGACAGACTCCCCATTCAATGTTGCAGTTGGCCTGGCATCTCAAGCACACTCAGAGTGACAAGTGTAACTAAAACAAAGTCTGAACCCTCACACACACAAAGTCTGAACCCTCACACACACTCAGCTCATCTCCCCTACTATCTATACCCTTCTTTCCCAGCCCATTCCCCAACACATTCTCTCTCACCACATTCACTCACCGCTAACCCCATCCCAGCCTCAACCCCCGCTCACCTTGCCCACTAGTCAGCCTCAACAGCCTGTCTCCAACTTGCATTCCTTCCAGTATGACTCTTCCTTCAGTTTGTTAATCCCTCTCACCTTCTCTGGAGGCTCGCTACCAGTGCTGCCACCAGAACAACTCTCTTTGTTTTTCATTCAGTCACCATGTGGCTTTTACGGAATGTGAATTATACTGTACCCAAATTTCCACACCCTTTTTACAGTCTCTCTAGGATAGCACATGTGTTTGGGAACTGCCTGGCTCAAACTCATTAAGATCCACATAATGCTAGAAAAAAACAGAACAGATAGGGGGCAGCAGAAAAAAGGAGATAATATTGCCCTTGAATAAATCCCTGGTGAAACTTATTTTGGAATACTGTGCAACTTCTGGAGACCTTGCCTTCAAAAGGATATAAACTATATGGTGGATTTTAAAAGTGCTACGTGCACCAAGGCTGCAAGATACGCGTGTGACTCGGCCTAGCGCGCGGCACGTGGATTTTAAAAACAGTGCGAGCACCCGCAAATCTCTTGGTACGCGCACAAAATAAAAAGTTCAAAAAATGGGCAGGGCATGGGCAGGATCTAGGCAAGTTGCGGGCAGGGCATGGTCAGGCCGAATCTATATCATTATTAAGTATTGACGCGCCTAAGCAAGTAGGGGTCCCCTACTGCATAACTTTACTTCTGCTATGGTAAGTAAAAAAATTACAAAAACTAGGCTAGTCAGCAAGGTTTTAAGGGATGGGGCTAATAGTGTAAAAGGGAGGCAAGATAGCTAGGGAGTTTAGGAAGCCTTTTCCTTTACTGGGGTGAACTGGGAGCAAACTGGGGATACAGGTAATTGCATCGGCGTGCAGATCTACTAAAATTCTCCTCACTTATGCACTTGAGTCGGGATTTGTGCACATATGCATGCGTCAATATAAAGTCATGCGCACATGTATGCGCATATAGCTGATTTTATAACATGCGCACGTATACATGCATATACTTAAGAATGTTATAAAATTGCTGCATCTTTGTGTGCAAGCCAGCAAATCTGCATGCATGTGCGCACACATGCAGGTCTTAAAATTCACCTCTTAATATAGTAAGTACAGAGGTTGGCACCTAAAATGCTCAGTTATCTTTGTTGTAAAGCATATGGGGGCAGACTTAAAATTAACATATATATCCTAGAGGAAAAGTAGAATAGTGGAGTTATGATAGAAACATTTATAGTAAATACATCCAAAGTGTCAATACAGAGGAGGCGGGTCTCTTTCGATGGAAAGGAAGCTCTGGGTCATGGGATGAGGGTGAAAGATGGTAGACTAGTAATCTTAGGAAATATTTTTTTACAGAGAAGGTGGTGGATGTGTAACACCTGGGCCTCAGATAGCTTTTAGATGTTGAATCACAGGATTCACTCACAGGTGCAAAAATTTAATTTGTCTTCAGTTGTCCTTAAAACTCAGGGAGTAACACTCAGCACAGCAGCACACTCTCTCACCAAAACAGAACTGCCACTCTGAGTGGTGGTGGAAAAGACTTTCACTTTATACACAGAAGGCACCCCATAACTCAGAAATAAGGACATTTCTAGTCCAGTACTCACATGGAGCAAGATTTAGTAGTATAGAAAACTTGTAATAGGAAAACATAAAAAGCCATGCAGCAGTCCACTTGCAGACCTTCTGAGCTCTCAGGCATGTTTCTGGCACTTTTAATTTATACAAGCTGAATGAGGTGAAACTACTGGACTCTCAGCTCAGCAACTGAGCAGCTCTCACCAGCTCCCTGAAACAGAGCTTTCACTCTCTGCAGTCTTTCTCACAGATTCCCCCATTTTGAGACTCTTTCTTTGCTCACTAGAGATCTCATTTCCTCCACACAGGACATACAACAGATGACAAGATTTAAAGACAAAGAAGCATACTTTTTAAACCAGTGGTTCCCAACCCTGTCCTGTGGACCCCATAGACAGTCGGGTTTTCAGGATATCCACAATGAATATGCATGAAAGAAAATTTGCATGTTATGGTGGCAGTACATGCAAATGTTCTCTCATGCATATTCATTGTGGATATCATGAAAACCCAACTGGCTGGGGGGGCTACAGGACAGGGTTAGGAACCACTGCTTTAAACAATACCCCCGAAATTAATTTTGTTACTACAAAAGGAAAACCATGTGTTTTTAATAACACATGGGTGTTATAGGTGCTTGGAATAGCCTCCCAGTAGAGACAAAGGCAGTGTGTGAAAGCAATGGAGAAGTACAGGGGATCTTTGAAGGGGTAGTTAGAGATTGCAGATCTGACCAGTTGGTATGGATGGGCAGGTTAGAGAGGCCATATGGTCTTTTTGTGCTGTCATAATTTTATATTTCTATTCCAGAGACAGCACCAGCAGCAAGCTTTCAGAGAAAGAGAGAGGAGATTGTATATTGGGCACAGACAGTCAGGGAGTTGCACTTATGTTCAGTGGGAGCTGCTACTAGCTCCAGGGCCTTTCAATGAAAAACACTACAGAAATAAATTGTTGCCAGGCCAGGAATAGCCTGGAGGGCACGCGGCTCCGCCGAGTCCATGGCCTTTGCAACCTGTTGCGCCGGAGGTGGACCCTTGGGCCAAGGTGGGGTTGATGCTACCCATAGGAAGGATCCTATGGGTCCCCACCGTCAGCAGGCAGAGTGGGCTGATGGATGGAGGCCGGCTGGAGCTTCATCAATACCAGCCCTCCTAAGCTGGGCTTAGGTGGGCCTCCGTATGTCGTTGTCGATGGAAGGGTAAAGAGGTCAGCCCAGAGGTGGCAACAACAAAGCTGGGAAGGTGGAGTCCCGGAGACCTGGGCGCCAATAGAAACAAAGTCAGACAGGGGGCACCCGAGCAAGAACAGGCCGAAGCCTGAATAGGCCAAGTCCAGGACGTAGACTGTGGAGGTGTCGTAGGCAAGCTGGAGCAGAGGTCTGGGCTAGGAGAAGATCAGTAGCATAGTCAGGCAAAGCAGAGGTCTGGGCTAGGAGAAGAACGAGGTCAGGAAAAGCAGAAGTCTAGGATAGGAGAAGATCAATGGCGTGATCAGATGAAGCAGAGGTCGGGTCCAGGAGAAGATCAATGGTGTAGTCAGATGAAGTGGAGGTCAGGTCCAGGAGAAGATCAATGGCGTGGTCAGATGAAGCAGAGGTCATGTTCAGGAAGTCAATCCGAAGGAAGGCAAGGAATCAGGAACACAGGATCAAAGGAGAACAGGAACAGGAACTCGCAGGGATCAGGAACCAGGAACGCAGGAGAATCACCAGAAGGCAACGAAGTACACGACCAGCGTGGAGACCTGTTGCAAAGGCCTTATATACCGGAGCTTCAGCGATGTCATCATCCGGGGCCGCAGCCAAGTTCCCGCTGCGGGCCCTTCATAAGCAGCAGTGATGCGCGTGTGCGCACTTAAGGAGAGGCGCAGTGCTGAATGGCAGTGTCTCTCCATGGCCACGCACAGAGGCCTGTTGCAGTAGCTGGAGCACCAGGGATGACCCGAGGATGTAGCCGGCAGCCCACCGCCGCCAGAGATGTGAAACTAGATGCTGGATTTGGCAATGGAATGTGAGAGGGCCAGGCCGCGGGCCTGCCACGGCCGGCACACACAACATAGATAATATATAAAACATAAAACGATGTGGCATGGCGCCTTTCTAACATAACATCCCCTCATCAATCACTTCTAGGGAGAGCTTCCATACCTTTGAAACATGAGGGTAATCATCTCTTACAAAATAAGTAATATTTCTATTAAATAGTCTGTATATTCCATATATTCTGAACAGCTGTTCCTGTGTTCTAGTTCACTCTTACCTCTACTCAGTTCCAGTCTGTTCCTATGTTTCAGTTCACTCTTACCTCCACGCAGCTCCAGTGTATTCCTGTGTTCCAGTTCACTTTTACCTCCATACAGCTTCACTCTGTTCCTGAGCTCCAGCTCAGTCTGCACGTCATTCCTGAGCTTCAGCCCTGCCTACACAGTATCCCTTGCTCCAATCTCACTGGACTGACCAAATTTAACTAAATTGCCATCCTTTGCCACCCTGGAGGCTGCATCAGAGGTAAAGTTACGCAGCAGGGGACCTCGACACATGCCATGTTGTGTCAGTATTTATGTTCACATCTTATGTTCATGCCCCAAAATGCCCATGCCCCACCCAGGCCACATCCACGCCCCATCCATTTTTGAAATTTTACGAGATATGTGCACTGCAAGAAATATGTGCATACCTTGGCAGCTTTTCAAATCCACTCGGCGCGCATGAGCCCGACTTCTTCGCACATTCCCTAATTAATATATGTGTCTGGCTTTTAAAATTCACCTCTAAAGGAGCATTTCAGGGGCATTTTTAGGATATGTTTATTTAATTTATTTATTTAAATGTTTTATATACCGTCATTCCATGTGAGAATCACTATTTCATAATAGTTTACAGGTAATACATTCAGTGTGCTTTTTACTGTTGAGTGATTTTAATTATCATTAGTGTTGTTATCATCACTGCTGTGTACAAGAACTTTGACTGGGTCTTAATGGTTTACAATGCTAGGGTCTTGAAAGTTGTCTTTCCCCCAGCTCAGGGAATCCTGGAGTTTAAAGTAATTTACTATCAAGGAAAGTTTACGATCAGTGACTGTATTTGAGATTTGGTTACTGGAACCACTATCCAAGTTCAATTATCCCAGGAGTTATATATTTCTGGTGACCAAATAGGAACCTTGAGGAGCATTGCACCATGTAATTTTTGTTGGAGAAATGTGTTGTTGATCATTTGTAAACTTATTTGCTATGTGTTTTTGCTAAATCCACTGCTTTTATGTAAACTGCATATTACATCCAAAATGGCTGATGTTCACACAATTGGAGATAGTGGAGGCGAAAAGTGTGCGAAGAGGACATGAAGAATGTCATACTGCACAAGTGCAAATGTCCATGTTTTATTTGACCAATCTTGAACCTTTATGGGAAATGCAATGTTAGTGTGTTGGTAACATTGCTGACATCATTGTGGGTGAAAGCACGAGGACCAGTATGTGGTTGGACTGGACAGAGAACAGAGTGTGTCCAGCAGCATTGCAAGCAATCTGAGTGAAAAAAAATATCTTTTTGATTCCAAACCAGATTGTAATTTATTAACTGTGATTCCTAATATAGGATTGCTGAAGTGGCTAACATCATTCGCAATCCCAGAGTAGGACCACTGCAACATCAAGTTCTGTTTGCAGTGCCAATAGGCCTGTGCAGGGTTAGAGGCAGGAGTGACAGAATTGTTTCTCTGTTCCATTCATCAATTTGTTTAGTGCCCCACTTGGAGATGTACATGACACAGTAAAAGAAGGGTTGCAGGAGTACATTATTCTTAATATATTGCCAGTGGTTGTGAGAACCTTTAATGTGAGTAATATGGAAGTCCTCCCTTTTTCTTAGTTTCAAAGTGGTGGTCTGCCCTTGTAGTATGTTTCAGGGGGTACTCAAGTGCAACAGAGTCAAATGGTTACAATAATATACTAGATGTCTCTTACATAAAGTCTTGTGCTGTGATTGGTATTTACATTTCAGGATGGAATAGGAACCTGCATCTATGAATGGCTATGCCTAAAGCCTGTTGTGGTTTAAGTGCTAAATCGCAATAGAAATGGGTTTGCATTTTGTTCTCTTTGTGTGTCTGTATTTTATAAGGTGTGACAGTTTGTAAGGTAATTTTGTGATTTCATCCCAAATTTCTCAAAACTGGGAGGTAGAGTGTGGTGATCCAGTTTGGTCCCTACCAGGAACCATACAGAATATTGCATTTGTGTGGGGAGGAAACATAGTAACAATATGGGTATATAGAGTGTACATGGTGTGTTCCTTTGACATAAATACTCAGACCACCATCTTAGGCTGTGGATTTTCTATTTCCTCTTCATCACAAAAAAACCTCCTCGAATTACCGTTATAGCATCAGGTTCACTTGGCCGAGATTCGTCAACGTAGTTTTTCAGTGCCTTCTCTACAGTTCTGGAACAGCGCTCCACTTGATTTAAGGTCTACATCATGTACATTAAAAAAAAAAAAAAAATTAAAGACCTTACTCTTTATTGAATATTATTCTTGAGTTGTTAGGGGTTCATAAGACATTCCCACCCAAACTTCCTTACTTCTCCTCTTTAACTGTTACAAATCAGAAGGTGGACCCTTGTTCCAAGGTAGGGTTAGTACTACTAAAGAGAGAATCAACCCTCTTAGGTCCCTACCGTTGGAGGGCAAGGCCGGGTGGATCAGCAGCTGAACGAAGACTTCGCCCTGGAAGCTCGTGGTCCAGGAGGAGCCCGTAGGGACCCGGGCCACTGGGACTTAGGAGACTCACTGAAGACTGAAGATAGGTCTGGATGCAGTCGCCTCCTGCAGGTCGTGGATTCCAGACAGCTGGTGCCTCCATCAGGTTGTAGACAGTCCCGGAGTTGAAGCCGAAGAATGGTCAGGGGCCGGTCCAATGGTCGAATCCAGGCGAGGGGTCGATAGCCAGTCCAGAAGCGAGTCAGGAGAGTGATCCGAAGCCAGTCCAGGAGCAAGTCCGGAGAAGGGTCAGAAGCCGGTCCAGGTTTGTGCTCGATCACTCATGAGCTCTTTCTTGTAGCCGGCAGGCGATCTGGGTTACCAAGTCAATGATAGAGTCCAACGATTGATGTAATTCCCGGGCTGCCATTTCATCCTTTATTCTGGATGACAGACCCTCCAAAGATATGGTAAATGAAAACGCGCGTCCAAGAGCAGGCTAACAGTGCGCTCCATTGGAGCGCACTGTATTGTATCGGCCTGTGAGTAAGTAAAAGGGCACTAGCGGGATAGATTGAGTCCCCTATGAGGAAAGTCTAATGAGGATAGGGCTGTTGAGCTTGGAGAAGAAATGGCTGAGGGGAGATATGGTAGAGATCTATAAAATTATGAGAGGACTAGAATGGGTAAATGTGAATCAGTTATTTACTCTTTCAGATAATACAAGGACTAGAGGGCACTTAATGAAGTTAACAAGTAGCACATTTAAAACAAATCAGAGAAAATTCTTTTTCACTCAATGCACAATTAAACTTTGGAATTCATTGCCAGGGGATGGGTTAAGGCAGTTAGCATAGCTGGGTTTAAAAAAGGGTTGGATAGATTCTTGAAGGTGTCTAAATATTAGACTTCAATAAGACGCTTGTCAGCACGAATACAAGGATATGACACAGAATTTAATTAGAACAAATATAAATTTAATATTTCATATCCTTGGAAGCACAGATGCCAAGCCTTCAAGATAGGCAGAGCATTACTGTGTCTTCCAATCTCTTGTGAAAGCTGTTACTTTATAGTTTTCAAACCATACCTAGAAAATGCTTGTGAGAGGATCCTTTACGCAATATGACAGTGTCATAAACTGACCTTCCCTAGCCTGAGAAACATCCTCCCACCTTAAAAAGTTCCTTTGTCTTAGCATGGCTTTGATGCACTCTGTTTTCTTGTGATCTTCTGTGTTTTCTAAATAGATAGGTCTGTGTTCTGTTGTTGATTCCAAGCCTTTAATTAGTCTTGACCTCCGGGAATCTCCAGTTCACCTGGCTTCTGTCAGTCGAGATAGGAATCTGTGAGAACCAAGCTTGTATTATGGCTCAGCTATCTGCCATTGATAACCTTATGGCCTTTAATTATAGGCTTTGCAGAACTTACAGGTTTCCCAGATATCTTCCAAATTCTTGAGTCTGAGGTCAGTCAGAGGTTCAGTGTATCCCAGCAGTTTCAGTTTGAAGCAGACAGCTAAAGACTCTGGGACTGGCTAAATGAACCAAAGTCCTGAACCAAAATCTTCATTTTATCAAAGGAGACATTGATAAACTACTACAGTTAGCCTGCAGTGACCTTGCTTGATGTTTCTGATGTTTTAATATGCAATGTTTGTTTAAGATTTAATGTCTGTTTTAACTATTATGAATGTTCTTTTGTACCCTGCCCTGAACTATGGAATGTCAGGTAACAAGTATTTTAAATAAATAAATAAAATAATATTAATCAAATTGACTTAGGAAATAGCCACTGCTTATTACTGGCATTAGTAGCATGGGATTTATTTACTGGTTGGTATTTGCCAGATACTTGTATCCTGGACCAATTCTGGCTTTGCCACTGGGACCAGGCTAAGTGCCTGTTCCCGCTCAGGTTTAAAGGAGAAAAATAGGGGCACTTCACCACAAGGACACTCTGAAAAGTTGTGTGTATAGAATGATGTCTTTTTAAATAACTTACTAATGTTAATATTCATCTTAGTAAATGCTCAATCAATCACTAAAAAATTCCCAATCTTCTCTGACCTACTGTATGACAATAAACCCAACTTCGTTGCAATTACTGAATCATTAACTACCGCCCAGTCTCAAACCTAGACTAACCTAGACAATAATAACATACTGTACCCTTCACAACATGGCTTCCGAAAACACTACAGCACTGAGACATTACTTCTCTCACTAACAGACAACATACTAAGAGGTTTTGATAACAGTAGACATTACATCCTTATAATGCTCGACTTATCTGCAGCCTTTGATACAGTAAACCACAAAATACTACTAAAAAGACTTTAAGAAATTGGATTATGTGACAAAAGAATAAACTGGTTCAGATCCTACCTAAACAATAAGTTTTTTCAAGTCCAGATAAAAAACACATTATCAGAAAAATTTAAACTTGAAACAGGAGTACCTCAGGGTTCAGCGCTGTCTGCTACCCTCTTTAACATATATATGCTACCCTTATGTCATCTGCTGGCAGGCCTAGGGATAATACATTACATTTACGCAGACAACATTCAATTAATTCTACCAATAGATGACACAATTGAAAAAACATTAAATCTAGCTAACATGTACCTAGACATAATTAAACAACTACTAAACCAAATGGAACTGGTTATCAACATTGACAAAACTGAATTCCTTCACCTTGAGAGAAAACATACTGAAATCATTCAAACACCGATAACCCTAAGAAATAACCAGAAAATTGAGCTAGCTGAAAAAGTAAGGAATCTGGGAGTAATAATGGACCCAGAAATCAACCTGAAGCAACACATATCTATATAAGTAAGATAAGGCTACCAAAACGTATGGTCCTCAGAAGATTGAAACCATTACTCACACCCACTTCAGAACAGTATTGCAAACACTTATCTTTTCCAGCACTGACTACTGCAATGCACTCTTACTAGGACTCCCAAGCACATCGATAAGACCACTCCAGATACTTCAAAATACTGCAGCCAGAATACTGACGGGAAAAAAGAGGAGGGACCATATAACTGAAACTCTAGCAGACTTACATTGATTGCCCCTTGAATACAGGATAAAATACAAGGCCTTATGTACCATACACAAACTAATATATATAAAGAAGCAGACTGGCTAAACACAGCCTTACGAGTACACGTTCCACAAAGAAACCTCCGCTCAGCAAACAAAGCACTACTAACAATCCCTTCAGTAAAGTCAGCAAAATTAATCCAAGTGAGAGAAAGGGTTTTATCATTGGCTGGGCCCATACTATGGAACATGATGCTCCCTGCACTCAGATTACAGAGTAATCTCAAAACTTTTAAGAACAATTTAAAAATATGGCTCTTTAAAAAAGCCTTCACTAAAGAGTCTGGAGGGTAGAGAATGAAAGTACAGGGTAATGCAGATGAGAATTAATTTACTCAATCCTACATTTAAGAAGTAATATCTCAAAGAGATAGTAACTCAATAATATACCTGGACTTGACCAACAATACTCAAATAATGATTTTATTTATGAAATTGTAACCGAACTTTATTGGCACCTGTTAGAATGTACAATAACCTACATTTACTTACCATAGTCTATGTGCCTATTTGTAAACCGTTGCGATGGTATATAACTTAGCGACGGTATAGAAAAGTTTTTAAATAAATAAATGTAAGTGTAGGGAACCTTTGGTTTCCCTATCTAAAAGGAGTGTATCAATTGATTGGGGAGGTTCTGTGTAGAAATTTGTGAGAGAGAGGTTTGGGTTTTGCTCCTCCATGTTGGGCTGCAGATGGTGTGACTTAGGTGATCATCCCACAGTACCATCTATCTTTGTGGATTTTTAGCTCCGCTTTTCAACAGGACAGGAGCTTGCTGTCTCCTACCTCTTCATTTTTCCTTGTTTGTGAGAAAGGAGTAAAGAAGTTACCCATTTAGGGATCAGCCTCCCATTGATATATCTATCCGGCCTTTAAGATTGTTTTTGACTCTTTTAAGCTAAGGGCAATCCCCTGTGAGAACCAATCCCCCTTGTTACAGTAGATTCGGGTGTCCCTGTGTTCAAGGCTGGATTTAGGGTAAGGAAGAACTGCAGTGTGCTAACTCTCCTTTAGAGGATAGACCTTACAGTGATCTAATGCAGAAGAGTTTCATCTTTGAATTAACTGATTTTTGCACTGTCTCCTCTGTTGGGCGTGAAGGAAGTTTTATTCCACCCTTCCTGCTTCTTGCTTGATTTTTCCTTTTTTTGGGTTCAGAGACTATTTTTTTTTCCACTGGGAACTGATGGCTCTTGGTACCAAGACTCGGTGAACCAGAAATGTGGATAAAGTCATATAGAGGAAAGGATTCTGGCAGCTGGAAAAGTGAAGGAAATTAAAGGATACAAAGTAAAGGTAACAAGAATTTTGTTGCTGCTATATTAAATATTGCACAAGGGGAGTAAAGTGCCCATCAAGCACTGCCTAAGGAGCTGAAGGATTCAATAGAGTCTAGGAAATGTGTTAAATCTGAGACTAAGATCTGATAAATTATTAGGACTATATTTTAATCACCTTCAGTGGGAAGAGTTGAGGATTTAATTGGGCCTAAGGTAGGACTGAACTAATTTCAATCTGATACACTTGAAGAATTTGGAGTAATTGGGAAGAAGAAGGAATTCACTATAAAGTGCTTCTAGAGAAAAGTGGAGACTTTATTAAAGTTACAAGTTTATTATATCTTTCTGCTGTCTTATTATTTCTTGACTTTACCCAAGAAATGAATTGAAGCTGTAAATATTATTCAGTCATCTAATCAACTATCAGTAAAGAAGTTGGAAACCACCAATCTTCTCATGTGTGTTTACTGGATGCAGAGAGAGTGTTAATTATCCAGGCTGTGTATAAAGGATGGAAAAAGGGTTGGTCTTGCAAAAGCAGGGTATAAGAATTATTGTTCTTTTCCACGCTGGAGTCCTGGGACTCAAGAGTGTTAAGCTATCTGTGAGGTGAAGGGACATAAGAACATAAGAAATTGCCATGCTGGGTCAGACCAAGGGTCCATCAAGCCCAGCATCCTGTTTTCAACACCAGTTTAGCAAGATCACTTTTTTACCCACTAGGCATGTCTTCAGGATAAATAAACGAGGTCCAACACCTCTAACCTGTAAGGGAGGGAGACAATCAAATAGGAAAAGTAAGGGAGATCCTTAGCAAATGTGTGATATAACTGGCAAATCGACCCCAAAAGCGTTGTATGGGGGGCAAGCCCAAAAGGAATGAGATAGTGTGCCCATTACTCTCTGACACTTCTCGCAGACTGCAGAGGGGGAAATTTGGGAATGACATGCTATATGAGCCGATACGTAGACCCGTCGAAGAAATTTAAGAACGTAAGAACATAAGAAAATAAGAAATTGCATGCTGGGTCAGACCAAGGGTCCATCAAGCCCAGCATTCTGTTTCCAACAGAGGCCAAACCAGGCCACAAGAACCTGGCAATTACCCAAACACTAAGAAGATCCCATGCTACTGATGCAATTAATAGCAGTGGCTATTCCCTAAGGGGTAGATTTTAAAAGAAGCGCGATCAGCCTACTTTTGCTTGCGCATCAGACTCAAGCAAAAGTACGCTGGATTTTAGTAGATACGCGCGGAGCCGCGCGTATCCACTAAAATCCTGGATCGGCGCGCGCAAGGCTATCGATTTTGTATAGCCTGCGCGCGCCGAGCCGCGCTGCCTCCCCCCGTTCCCTCCAAGGCCGCTCCGAAATCGGAGCGGCCTTGGAGGGAACTTTCCTTTGCCCTCCCCTCACCTTCCCCTCCCTTCCCCTACCTAACCCACCCGCCCGGCCCTGTCTACACCCCCCCCCTTACCTTTGTCGGGGGATTTACGCCTCCCGGAGGGAGACGTAAATCCCCGCGCGCCAGCGGGCCTGCTGCGCGCCGGGCTGCGACCTGGGGGCGGGTACGGAGGGCGCGGCCACGCCCCCGGGCCGTAGCCACGCCCCGTACCCGCCCCCAAAACGCTGCCGACACGCCCCCGGAACGCCGCGACGACCGGGCCCGCCCCCCGACACGCCCCCGACACGCCCCCCTCCGAGAACCCCGGGACTTACGCGAGTCCCGGGGCTCTGCGCGCGCCGGGAGGCCTATGTAAAATAGGCTTCCCGGCGCGCAGGGCCCTGCTCGCCTAAATCCGCCCGGTTTTGGGCGGATTTAGGCGAGCAGGGCTCTGAAAATCTACCCCTAAGTAAACTTGATTAATAGCCATTAATGGACTTCTCCTCCAAGAACTTATCCAAACCTTTTTTGAACCCAGCTACACTTAACTGCACTAACCACATCCTCTGGCAACAAATTCCAGAGCTTTATTGTGCATTGAGTGAAAAATAATTTTCTACGATTAGTCTTAAATGTGCTACTTGCTAACTTCATGGAATGCCCCCTAGTCCTTCTATTATTTGAAAGTGTAAATAACCGATTCACATCTACTCGTTCAAGACCTCTCATGATCTTAAAGACCTCTATCATATCCCCCCTCAGCCGTCTCTTCTCCAAGCTGAACAGCCCTAACCTCTTCAGCCTTTCCTCATAGGGGAGTTGTTCCATTCCCTTTATCATTTTGGTTGCCCTTCTCTGTACCTTCTCCATCGCAACTATATCTTTTTTGAGATGCGGCAACCAGAATTGTACACAGTATTCAAGGTGCGGTCTCACCATGGAGCGATTATAGAGGCATTATGTCATTTTCCGTTTTATTAACCATTCCCTTCCTAATAATTCCTAACATTCTGTTTGCTTTTTTGACTGCTGCAGCACACTGATCCGACAGTTTTAAAGTTATGTATACTATACAGGAATATCGGTATATAAAAACTAAAAATAAATAAATAAATAAATAAATTATCCACTATGATGCCTAGATCTTTTTGCTGGGTGGTAGCTCCTAATATGGAACCTAACATCATGTAACTACTGCAAGGGTTATTTTTTCCTATACGCAACACCTTGCACTTGTCCACATTAAATTTCATCTGCCATTTGGATGCCCATTCTTCCAGTCTTGCAAGGTCCTCCTGTAATGTATCACAGTCTGCTTGTGATTTAATTACTCTGAATAATTTTGTATCATCTGCAAATTTGATAACCTCACTCATCGTATTCCTTTCCAGATCATTTATATATATATTGAAAAGCACCGGTCCAAATACAGATTAGGGATGTGAATCGTGTCCTCGATCGTCTTAATGATCGATTTCGGCTGGGAGGGGGAGGGAATCGTATTGTTGCCGTTTGGGGGGGGTAAAATATATTGAAAAATCGTGAAAAATCGAAAAAACGTAAAATCGCAAAACCGGCACATTAAAACCCCCTAAAACCCACCCCCGACCCTTTAAATTAAATCCCCCACCCTCCCGAACCCCCCCCCCCAATGACTTAAATAACCTGCGGGTCCAGCGGCGGTCCGGAACGGCAGCGGTCTGGAACGGGCTCCTGCTACTGAATCTTGTTGTCTTCAGCCAACGCCATTTTCCAAAATGGCGCCGAAAAATGGCGGCGGCCATAGACGAACACGATTGGACGGCAGGAGGTCCTTCCGGACCCCCGCTGGACTTTTGGCAAGTCTTGTGGGGGTCAGGAGGCCCCCCCCCAAGCTGGCCAAAAGTTCCTGGAGGTCCAGCGGGGGTCAGGGAGCGATTTCCCGCCGCGAATCATTTTCGTACGGAAAATGGCGCCGGCAGGAGATCGACTGCAGGAGGTCATTCAGCGAGGGCTCCGGCGCCTCGCTGAAGGAGGAGGAGAAAGAGAACAAGAAATGCCAAAACTTCCCAGCGCGGGAAATATACAGCACCTCCCAGGAGTGACGTCAGACGCTCCCAGGGTATTTTAACCCTGCACCAACTCCACTCCTGGCCTTGCAACGACGTTCACTCTTTGTTGAGAGTTACTAGTTGCTGCTTCTGACTTCTGGCTTCTGACCTCGGCTTCCGATTACTGGCTTCTGACCTCGGCTTCTGACTACTGGCTTCTGACTTCAGCTTCTGACTTCGGTCCGTCCACTGGCTTCTGACTTTGGCTTCTGACTACTGGCTTCTGACTTCGGCCCGTCCACTGGCTTCTGATTCCGGCTTTTGTCCACTGGTTCCTGACTCCGGCTTTCATCCAGGAGGCCTCTCCTAAGTCCAAGCGGCTCGGATCCTCACAAGCTCCTCTTGGGGGGACCGCAGGCTTCCAGTGGTGAAGTTCCAGTTGGCCTCCTGGCTTCAGCTCTACTCTTCTCTATCCTCTGGAACTCCTCTTCAGACACCGACCCACAGGAGACCACATGTAAGTCCAAGCGGCTCGGGTCCTCACGGCTCCTCCTGGGGGGACCTCGGGCTTCTAGTGGTGAAGATCCCTCCGGTCTCCTGCCCTGTGCCGCCTCCCGGCTTTGACTTCCACTGTGGGTCTTTCCACGGTTTGTCATCATCTGTCCCAGCTGGCTCAAGGATCCACGAATCCAACATGTGGTCCATGATATGGCCTCAATGATCTTATTAAAAAAAGGATGGTGGATTACATAGAACAGAAACTTCTTCCTCAGACCCTAATAAAGAATCTTCAGATGAAAGATCATGTGCCACTTTCTTAATCTTGTTGGCCTGACATCAATGCCAAGGATAAATATATCCCAATGCATAATCTCTCTCATCTCATTTGAATTTCCAAATTTTACCTTGTTTGAAATCATGTTTAAATTTTTCAGTGAGTTGATTATGCTCGTGCAAATATTTCTCATAATTATCCAAATTGTCATGATTTTGCAAAAAGGATTTAGCTTTCTCGCACACTTTCCTCATGGATTCTGAAAGTTTTTTAGTGGTTTCTACCAACAATAACATGATGTCAAGAGAATATTTGTTGAGAATCGATATCCACCTATTAACAAATTGTTAATCATCTAAAAAAAAAAGAGGGTTCTAGATTGATGCAATATCCACATGGAATCATCTCTCTCCCTTAATATACTGTAGAATGTTAGCAGTGTGTAATTCTGAACGTATCAATCGTGTATGAGAGGATAATAAACTCGCACATGATGTAGTGTCAGATAAATCTGACATATCACCTAACAAAAGTGACCCTTGTAATGCTTGTGCCACATGTGGTTCAGAATAACTGAAGACATTAGACCACATGGTAAAGTAAGTGCCTTAACTGGTATTTAATGGAGGATAGTGTATTAATGATGTATCAAAACAAAAAACAGCTGTCTTCTATATATTTAATATATTTAAATTATTGAGGATATTGAGCCAAGATAATAATAATAGTGTATTTTTATTTTTTATTTATTTAAGGTTTTTATATACCGGCATTCATGATAAAATCACATCATGCTGGTTTACATTAAAACAGTGGTGAATAGAAAGAAAAAACAAACTGGAACTGTAGTGCGGAAGAAAGCAGTTACAAAAAACAGGGATGCTTAAACTGGGAGAGGAAGGAAAAAGAAAAGGTTAATAGCATTTTAAATGTTTACAACGAACAGTTAAATGAGCTGGTTGTATTATAGAACTTGAAGTTGAAGGACATTAGCTGGAGTCCGGGAAAGCTTGTTCCCGGACTCCTATAGAGGTAAATCCACTTTACCTCTATATGTGAATTAACATTGAAACAGACGCTAGCAATTTGACCTTCATACTAGGCATTATCGGTGTGAATTACTATTTTATGCTCATCCTTATATATAATCATTATTGAAAACTGAAGTCATGATTGTTGATATCTACAGGCTGATGAGGTAAAATGTACAAAAATAATTTTTATAAATTTTTCTTATGCAATTAAAATGTCTTGTCTCTTTTTTTTATAATTCAAAGTGCATGTCTCTATTGTTGTTAGAAATGGTAAAGACTCATCTCAAAATTTTCAGCTTGAGAATATGCTGCAAAGTTGTGCAATAGTTGTGTTGATTGAATAAAAAATAACAATGGATTTTTCATCTCAATACTGTTCAGCCTTATGGTTTAAATAGTGAAATTGACTGGTATTCTCTTTTATAAAGAACACGGCACATTACCATCAGGATATACAGTAATTGGGAGCAGTCACTTTGACTGATATCTCAGTCCTTTGAAAAATGTTGTTTACTCCCCATTCCAGTTAAGAAACATGATTTCCGGTTTGCCTTTTTATTAAAGATTTGTCTGCGAGCCCTGGACCCCCGCTGGACCACCAGGGACTTTTGGCAGGTCGGGGGGGGGGGGGGGTCAGGAGGGTGAGGGGTTGTTGTAAATTAATTTGGCAGGTCTTGGGGGGGGCATCAGGAGAGTAGGGGATTGTAGTAAATTAATTTGGTAGGTCTTGTATGGCTCTCACGGAATTACATTTTAAAATATGTGGCGTTCATGGC
The DNA here is from genome assembly GCF_901001135.1 of Rhinatrema bivittatum. NCBI lineage: Eukaryota > Metazoa > Chordata > Amphibia > Gymnophiona > Rhinatrematidae > Rhinatrema > Rhinatrema bivittatum. The sequence goes on from NC_042618.1 coordinate 295,580,098, forward strand.
TCTCTCAGCCAAAAAGGTTCCCAACCTCTGTGCTAGTTTGTTTGGCCACGGCCATCTGTGGCCAATGATCATAACAGTACCCCCCCCTTCCTATGGCCCCCACTGGGGGTTTGGGTTTTCCAGGAAGTGTGGCATGGAACTGCTTGATAAGATCCTTATCAAGGATATTGGTGGCAGGCTCCCAACTGTTCTCTTCTGGCCCAAAACCCTCCCAAGACAGGAGGTACTCCCACTTTTTTTCCATGTTTCCTCACATCAAGGATGTCTTGAACTTGGTATGTCACATCTGCCTCCAATGACAGTGGTTGAGGATTTGGTGGTTTTTTAGAGAAGTCGGACAATACCAAGGGTTTCAGAAGTGAAATGTGGAAGGCGTGGATTTTGAGAGAGGAGGGCAACTGCAGTTTGTAGGTGACTGGGCCCAACCGGCGGTGCACCGGAAAAGTGCCAATGTACCTGAGAACAAAGCGAGCCGATGGTAACTTAAGTCGGATAAACCGGGTGCTGAGCCACACCTTGTTGCCCAGTTTAAACTGGGGAGCTTCACGATGATGAGCATCGAAGAACTTTTTTGACCTTTGGGCTGCCTGCTGTAGCAGCTGATTCGTGGTATTCCACAGTTGATGCAATTCCTGGGTGGTCGCTTCGGCCCCTGGTGAAGAAACAGCCAGTGGGAGCGGAAGCAGTGGCAGAGGCTGACGTCCATAGACCACTTGGAACGGTGGATGCGGACTGATGTGAATTTAGGGCGAACTCTGTCCAGGGAAGGAGGTTAGCCCAATCATTCTGCCATAGATAGACTTGGCCCACAGAAACTTTCAGAGTCCTATTGGTTCTCTCTGTTTGCCCATTGGCTTGGGGGTGATAAGATGAAGTAAAATTCAAAGAGATGTTAAACGTTTTGCAGAGAGATCTCCAAAACCGATCAGTAAATTGGACTCCATGATCTGAGAGGATATGTTTGGGAAGGTCAAGGAGCCGGAACACATAATGGATAAACATTTTCACCAGCTGCAGTGCCGAAGGGACTCCAGGTAGAGCCACGAAGTGGGCCATCTTTGAAAAACAGTCGATAGTGACCAAAATGGTGTTGTTGCCACCAGAGGAAGGAAGATCCACGATGAAATCCATCACAATTTGGGTCCATGGCTCGCTTGGAATGGGCAGCGGTTGCAAGAGTCCCCACGGGCAACCCTCTGGAGGCTTATGGCAGGCGCAGGTGCAACATGACTCAACATAGGTCCTGTGGGTCTTTCTTAATGGTAGGCTACCAGTAAAACCGCTGGAGAGTGGAGAGCATTCTAGACTGCCCCGGGTGTCCTGCAGTCAGGGAGTCATGAGCCCAACAGAGAACTCTCCAGCGTAACTGATGAGTGACCACCATCTTCCCAGATGGCGGAAAGAAGGACCCTGGCAGGGTCAATTATGTGCCATGGAGTGTCGGGAACATCCTCTGGAATGAAGGATCTGGAGAGAGCATCGGCACGGCAATTTTTGTTGGCTGGACGGTAGCACAGCAAGAAGTTGAATCAGTCAAAGAAGAGGGCCCAATGGGCCTGGCGATGGTTTAGGCGCTGAGCATGGTGTAAATACTCAAGATTTTTGTGGTCAGTATATACCGTGATCTGGTGTTGGGCTCCCTCGAGCCAGGGACGCCATTCCTCGAAGGCTAGCTTAATGGCTAGCAACTCCTTATCCCTGATCGTGTAGTTCCGTTCCGCTGGGGAGAGGGGTCGGGAGAAAAAGGAGCACAGATGTTAGGTATGAGTGGTCGAATATTGATTTAGAATTGACCCTACTCCCACGTCGGAGGCATCAACCTTGACAATGAATGGCCATCTTGGATCTTGATGGTGGAGACACGGCTCTTGGAGAAAGGTGGTCTTGAGATCCTGGAAGTTGGTCAGGGCTTCGGGTGACCACTGGGAAGGATTAGCCCCCTTGTGAGTCATGGCCGTAAGTGGTGTGGTCAGTGTGGAATAATGGTGAATAAAAGATCAATAGTAATTGGCAAAGCCAAGGAATCTCTGTAAGACCTTGAGGCCCTTAGATTGTGCCAATCGCAAATACATTTCAACTTCTGGGGGCCCATGCTGAACCCTTGACTGGAAACCATGTAGCCAAGGAAAGGAATGGACTCCTGCTCGAAAGAACACTTTTTGAGTTTAGCATAGAGTTTATTGTCCCATAGACGCTGGAGGACATGAGAGACATTGTGAAGATGGCTCTATAGGTCTTGGGAGAACACCAATATGTCGTCAAGGTACACCACTATGCATTGGTATAACATATCCCTGAATACCTCATTCATAAAATTCTGGAAGACTGCAGGGGCGTTGCAAAGGCCAAATGGCATCACAAGGTACTCAAAGTGGCCATCTCAGGTATTAAACATGGTCTTCCATTCATCACCTTTGCAGCTGTGAACCAAAAGAGGAATAGCCTAGTGATTAGAGCAGTTGACTATGAACCAAGAGACCAGGGTTCAAGTCCTGCTGTTGCTCCTTGTGACCTTGGGCAAGTCACTTTATCCTCCATTGCCTCAGGTACAAAAACTTAGATTGTAAGCCCTCCAGGGATAGAGAAATACCTACAGTACCTGAATATAAATGGGTATGATATCTCAATTGAGATCAAATGTTGGTATATAAAAATAATTAATAAATTGTAGGCACCCCTGAGGTCTAATTTGGAGAAGATCTTTGCTGCCTGAAGTCTGTCAAAGAGCTCCAGAATCAAAGGAAATGGGTAGTGATCTTTAGGGTGATCTCGTTCAGGCCCCAGTAGTCGATGCAGGGACAGAGTGAGCCGTCTGTTTTCCCTACAAAAAAAACCCGGCTCCAGCAGGAGACTTTGAGGGTCGAATGAAACCTTTAGCCAGTTTCTCGCGGATGTACTCCAACATGGCATGAGTCTCTGTGAGCGACAATGGATAGATCCTACTCTGAGGATGCTCTGTGTTAGGCAGCAAGTTGATTGCGCAATCATAGGAACGATTTGGGGGCAAAGTGTCTGCAGCCTTCTTGGACAACGCACCTGCATGTGAGGAGTATTGCGGAGGAAGGCCAGGAGGAGAAAGTGAAGTGGTCAGGCAAGGAAGAGGCAAGACGGACTCTAGACAGTTGGTGTGGCAGGAGGAGCCCCAGCAGGAAAGTTGTAAAGTGGCCCAGTCAAACTGCGGGGTATGCTGTTGTAACCATGGCAGTCCCAGAACTACTGGATGTATGGCTTTGTCCAGAATGTGGAAGGAAATAGACTCCACATGCAGTGATCCCGTGCAGAGCAGGATAGGAGCCGTGGTGTGAGTGACCTCACCAGGTAGTGGTTCTCCGTGGATTGACGAGAGGAGTAAAGGCTCTGGGGAGCTGATGGTGGGAATCCGGAGGTGCTCAATCAATTATTTAAGAATAAAGTTCCCAGCAGCCCCAGAGCCCACTAAGGTCAGGGTATGGAACTCCTGGTTGTCCAACTTGATGGAGACGGGTAATGTCAATGGAGGAGAAAGCGAAGTCAGGCATTGGAGCAGTCCTCCTGCTGAACCTAGGCCTGGGCGTTTCCAGGACAGACAAGGCATGTGGATATGGCATGTCCGGGTTGGCCGAGGTATAGACAGAAGCCAGATTGCTGGCGGCGGCGTCGTTCCTTGGGAGAAAGTCAGCTCCAGCCCATTTGCATAGGCTCATCTTCAGATTTACTCGGAGCCACATTCAGCCTGGATGAAGACGAGCGTTGAATTCGGCACGAGCTTAATGTAGATTTTTTTGGATGCTCTAGACTCCTGTGAGCACTCCTGTAGCTGACGGTCGATGCGACTGGCAAGGTCTATCAACGAGTCCAGGGATGCAGGCAGTTCCCGAGCCGCCAACTCATATATATAGATATATATATCAACCCCTGTTGATTGTAACTTTGACTCATTCCTACCTACTGTTTATCTTTCGTTTACTTGAATAGTTACCCCAGTTTTTATTCTTGTTAATTGTAAACCGATCCGATATGGTTATTTACTATGAAGGTCGGTATATAAAACTGTTAAATAAATAAATAAATAAATATATAATCCGGGAACTCAGTCCTTCGAGAAAAATGGACCGCAAGCAATCTGAGTCCCAATGAAGTTCTGACCACAAGGTCCTGAATTCTATGATGTAGTCAGTTAATGGCTGGGTGCCTTGTTGAAGGTGGAAAAGAGGATCTGGAAGCAGATCTTCTGCCAGGATCATTGAAGACGGAACGGAATAGGGCAGACTGGAAAGTCTCGAATACCTCAAGAATTTGCAATTTAAGGGTACTATATTTCCCCGTGATAAGGTTAATCTCTCCATTGGAACTATTTAAGACCTATATGATAAAAATATTAAATGTTCTTCAATCAGCATTACCTGTGATCACAAAAATCTATTACCCTCCTCAGAATACTTCCAGGGAAAATGAAAATGAAGAGAGAGACAACCTGCCTCATTGGACATTTCTGAGATTTTGGATTTATCTAATGATACAGAAATTATACAGAGGAGGTCAGTTCTAGTGACATTTGCTTTTGTGTCAGAACAAAATAATATATTGAAAATATTTTTCCGTAATAGGCAATTGCTGTTTTACGGACAAAAGGTCTGGGTTTATCCAAACCTGACTAGAATTACATAGATTAAACATAAACATTTTCTTGAGTTAAGAACTGATATATTAAAATTTGGTGCGAAATATGTATTATGCTATCCATGCAAATGTGTAATATATTATAACAATGCCAACTATGCTTTCTTTGAAATAGATCAGTTAAGAGCTTTTCTGGAAGCTCATACCCAGAGATAACACACAAGTGGTCCGCAAATAAAATTTGTCTATGTTGAAATTACCTGGCAACCTGAATTAAGTTTAAAATATATTTCCTTAAATTACTACTCTAGGTTTCTTGTCCTCCCCATATTTCCTTTATTTTTAGTGCAAAGTATGTGATGTAATACTTTATTTCCTACTTTAGAATAATATTTGAAATTGCACTATATTTCCATAGCAAGATGTATGCTTGTTATAATTTTGTTAAAACTTTGAAAAAAAAAATTAAAAAAAAAAAGAGAGTCCATCAAACTAGGGCAAGAGAACAGTGCAGAAATCTCATCTTCAACGAGGTGTACTGTGCTGTTCGTACATCTCACTCTGCATGTAAAACTGGTCCCTAAACCCTAAACCACCACCAAAACCTCACCTCAAGCTATTAAATGGCCCTCCTATAGAGATATAACTAGTTGAAAAACCTCACCTCAAGCTATTAAATGGCCCTCCTATAGAGATATAACTAGTTGACTACTATAAAGGCCCTATAAATCTGTTTCTCTTGCTCTCTCTCTTTCTCTTCCCTTACTGTGTCCTATGATAAACACCCCCCTTTTTCTTACTGTGGACATTATCCATGCATTATTATAGCATTTTGATGAATCTAGGGGTAACTTCCCAGTTTTGACATGAGATGTGAGCCATACTTGACTATATATTAGGGATGTGCATTTGTTTCATTCATTTAATTCGTTTCATACATTTCCCATTACATTTCAATTAGCTGTGCATTTGTTTCATATGTTTCATACGTTTCATATTACATGCTTGTATAGGAATCGTATGAAACGGATGAAACGAATGCACATCCCTACTATATATTGATAGAAACAAACTGAATAATAAGAATACAGAGGCATTATGACATTTTCCGTTTTATTCACCATTCCCTTTCTAATAATTCCCAACATTCTGTTCGATTTTGACTGCCACTGCACACTGAATCAACGATTTCAATGTGTTATCCATTATGATACCTAGATTTCTTTCTTGGGTGGTAGCTCCTAATATGGAACCTAACCTTTTGTAACTATAGCATGGGTTATTTTTCCCTATATGCATCACCTTGCACTTATCCACATTAAATTTCATCTGCCATTTTGATGCTCAATTTTCCAGTCTCACAAGGTCTTCCTGCAATTTATCACAATCTGCTTGTGATTTAACTACTCTGAACAATTTTGTATCATCTGCAAATTTGATTATCTCACTCGTCGTATTTCTTTCCAGATCATTTATAAATATATTGAAAAGTAAGGGTCCCAATACAGATCCCTGAGGCACACCACTGCCCGCTCCCTTCCACTGAGAAAATTCTCCATTTAATCCTACTCTCTGTTTCCTGTCTTTTAGCCAGTTTCTAATCCAGAAAAGGACATTGCCACCTATCCCATGACTTTTTACTTTTCCTAGAAGCCTCTCATGAGGAACTTTGTCAAATGCCTTCTGAAAATCCAAGTATACTGCATATACTGGTTTACCTTTATCCACATATTTATTAACTCCTTCAAAAAAGTGAAGCAGATTTGTGAGGTAAGACTTGCCTTGGGTAAAGCCATGCTGACTTTGTTCCATTAAACCATGTCTTTCTATATGTTCTGTGATTTTGATGTTTAGAACACTTTCCACTATTTTTCCTGGCACTGAAGTCAGGCTAACCGGTCTGCAGTTTCCCGGATTGCCCTTGGAGCCCTTTTTAAATATTGGGGTTACATTTCCTAGCCTCCAGTCTTCAGGTACAATGGATGATTTTAATGATAGGTTACAAATTTTTACTAATAGGTCTGAAATTTCATTTTTTAGTTCCTTCAGAACTCTGGAGTGTATACCATCTGGTCCAGGTGATTTACTACTCTTCAGTTTGTCAATCAGGTCTACCACATCTTCTAGGTTCACTGTGATTTGGTTCAGTCCTTCTGAATCATTACCCATGAAAACCTTCTCCAGTACGGGTACCTCCCCAACATCCTCTTCAGTAAACACCGAAGCAAAGAAATCATTTAATCTTTCCGTGATGGCCTTATCTTCTCTAAGTGCCCCTTTAACTCCTCGATCATCTAATGGTCCAACTGACTCCCTCACAGGCTTTCTGCTTCGGATATATTTAAAAAAGTTTTTACTGTGAGTTTTTGCCTCTACAGCCAACTTCTTTTCAAATTCTCTCTTAGCCTGTCTTATCAATGTCTTACATTTAATTCGCCAACGTTTATGCATTATCCTATTTTCTTCTGTTGGATCCTTCTTCCAATTTTTGAATGAAGATCTTTTGGCTAATATAGCTTCTTTCACTTCCCCTTTTAACCATGCTGGTAATCGTTTTGCCTTCTTTCCACCTTCTTAATGAGTGGAATACATCTGGACTGTGCTTCTAGGATGGTATTTTTAACATTGACCAAGCCTCTTGCACACTTTTTACTTTTGTAGCTGCTCCTTTCATTTTTTTTCTAACAATTTTTCTCATTTTCTCAAAATTTCCCTTTTGAAAGTTTAGCACGAGAGCCGTGGATTTGCTTACTGTCCCACTTCCAGTCATTAATTCAAATTTGATCATATTATGATCACTATTGCCAAGCGGCCCCACCACCGTTACCTCTCTCACCAAATCCTGTGCTCCACTGAGAATTAGATCTAAATTTGCTTCCTCTCTCATTGGTTCCTGAACCAATTGCTCCATAAAGCTATCATTTATTCCATCCAAGATCTTTATCTCTCTAGCGTTTCCCAATGATACATTTACCCAGTCAATATTGGGGTAATTGAAGTCTCCCATTATTACTGCACTACCAATTTGGTTAGCTTCCCTAATTTCTATTACCATTTCACTGTCAATCTCACCATCTTGACCAGGTGGACGGTAGTATACTCCTATCACTATAGTCTTCCCCGACACACATGGGATTTCTACCCATAAAGATTCAATTGTGCATTTAGTCTCATGCAGGATGTTTATCCTGTTGGACTCTGTCATCCCAGACATGAAGCGCCACACCGCCTCCCGGGTGCTCCTCTCTGTCATTGCGATATAATTTGTACCCCGGTATAGCACTGTCCCATTGTTTGTCCTCCTTCCACCATGTCTCTGAGATGCCAATTAAGTCTGTCATCATTCACTGCTATACATTCTAATTCTCCCATCTTACTTCTTAAACTTCTGGCATTAGCATACAAACATTTCAAAGTTTGTTTTTGTTTGTATTTTCATTCTGCTTTTTAATTGATAAGGATAAGTTAGAATTTTTTAGCTCAGGTGCGTTTTTAGTTACAGGCACTTGGACTACTTTTCTTATTATTGGAACCTCACTGTCGGGATGCCATAATTCTAATGCATCATTAGTATCCTTTGAAGATACCTCTCTCTGAACCATGCGCTGCTGAGCGACTGTCGGCTTTCCCCTCTGTTCTAGTTTAAAAGCTGCTCTATCTCCTTTTTAAAGGTTAGCACCAGCAGTCTGGTTCCACCCTGGTTAATGTGGAGCCCATCCCTTCGGAAGAGACTCCCCCTTCCCCAAAAGGTTCCCCAGTTCCTAACAAAACTGAATCCCTCTTCCTTGCACCATCGTCTCATCCACACATTGAGACTCCAGAGCTCTGCCTGCCTCTGGTGACCTGCGCGTGGAACAGGGAGCATTTCAGAGAATGCTACCCTGGAGGTTCTGGATTTAAGCTTTCTACCTAAGAGCCTAAATTTGGCTTCCAGAACCTCCCTCTCACATTTTCCTATGTCATTGGCGCCCACATGTACTATGACAGCCGGCTCCTCCCCAGCACTGTCTAAATACAAACAGTCTACCTTGTTTATTCGCTGCCTTACTATTAAAAGCACAAACACACGAACACACTAAATAATATTCTCAAATAGTTAACTTTGCCCCAATACTTTTTAAAAAGACAATATCCCAAGCAAAACTTACTGATTCCTTTCAGCCACCAGCAAGGTGATCCTCTCCTCTCAGTGATCCCACCCACTAGCCCTATTCTAAGCCCCCCCATTTCTTTAACTTATCTCTTGCAGGCACCGGCAGCCTGCCAGCATGCAATCCTCCGACTCAGCAGCAAATGGCCGCTGTGCAGGAGGCCTCTGTTCCTAACCCACCTCCAGATCACCTCGCCCCTGCCCTGCCACTTTTTCAAAGCCCTGGGACATAGACGCGCCGGCCCTTTATAAAATAGGTCCAACGCGCATAATCCCCCCCCCCCAACGCGTGTAAATGCTATGGATTTATGCGTGTAGGGCTTTGAAAATCTGCCCTTACATGTATAGATCGGAAGAACTTCATTTGCAATTGTATGCAAAGCAGCTCATTACCATTTTTGCATTATTGAGGACAAAATATTGTGTGGTATTTAAAATACACTTTACTGCACCATTGATGTCTAACATAGACCTGGATGCATCAAGCCACAATGTTTTTTCACAGTCATGGTACGTCTATCGAAGGTGTGTGTGTGTGTGTCGCAATTGTGAGCCTCTCCATGAAAAAACATTGCAGCTGTATCATTGCATTGTTTATCTCGCAGCAAAACACCACAAGGCACAACAAAGTGGCACTGACCCTTTATGTGCCATGGTGGCCACAACCTCACAGGGCTACTATCACTTTAAAGGGCCATGTAAAAAAAAAAAAAAAAAAGCAATAATAATTGAAAAAAGTTGGTGGAATCAAAGCTGACCCCTCTCCTCACCCTAAGGCTGCTACTCGAGGTGGTCCCAGGACCCAAGTAAAAAAATAGAAATAAGGTATTCACTCAAGGACAGGTCTCCCAACACCCCAACACTGTCAAAATACAATAAAAGTGTCTCCTCCACCCTCCCTTTCAATAACTGGGAGAGGCAAGACTCACTTCCCCAACCTCCAATCCTCTTCCCCCTCCTTTACTTTTCTTCCACACAAATCACAGATAACTTTATTTGGTTAAATAAAGGCCGCAGTTTACTTTCAAACTTACCCGAGCCCGTTTCTCAAAAACAATCTTAACACTAACCCCACCCCTTTTCACCCCTTGAATGCCTTGCCCCCCACCACGTCCCAGTGGTAGAGCTACTTCAATGTCCTCTGACTTACCCTGCCTCTTCCCAGTGTAGGTAAGTGCCGCGGCCTCTTGAGCATCGGCCCCCCCTCTTGCTCATTGGCCATCTCATGTAGCAGCCCCCATGCTACACAAGATTCTCCCCCCCCCCGAATTCTTTTTAACAATACAATAACAAAATGATAAATTGGAAAAACAAGAAGAACGTTTGGTAAAAGTGGAAAATATTCAAAAAAACTTAATTAAGACAGAAATGCTGAATGAGAAAAAACTAGAATATATGGAGAACAATTTAAAATACTCTAATTTAAGGATACTAAATTTTCCTTTTCAAAAGATTATTTCCCCTCGAGAAATGTTTAAGGAATATTTGATGCATATTCTGAAAATGCCAGAACAGGCTATTCCAGCACTGGCAAAAATGTATTATATTCCTAAGAAGTTACCAATGGGAAGTAAGCAGCCAGAACAGTCCATGAATATTTCAGAGGTCTTAGAAACAACTACTGAAACAGAGATATCGGTGAGAGAAACTTTATTTGTTTCATTTATGTTTCCAACAGAAAGAGACACAGTATTATGTTTATTCCTATGTAATAGATTGCAGAAATATCATGGACAACAGATTTGGATGTACCCAGATCTGTCAAGGGCAACTCAATTAAAGAGACAAGAATTTCTCAGATTCTAGCTAGGAATGCAAAGTTTTCTTACTGTATCCTAGTAAGTGTGAATTATGGTATCAAGACCATAAATATGTATTTTATGACATTCAGGCATTACAGGCGTTTCTTGAAGCACACCCTCAAAATGCAGCAAATGGTTGAGAGTAAAAATTTAAATTTGTTGTATCTCTGATATTTCTTAGGAAAATTTTGCAGAATATTATTTCGTTCTATTTAATTATTCAATGGCTTACGGTTTTCCTTAAAGAATAATACTGATATATTGATTATAAAACAATTTCATGAATATATGTAATGTTAAGGTTATTACTGTATGATCATATTTCAGTATAAAGTAATAACTTTGTAGTTATAATTAATGTATAACCTAAAATAAAAAATTAAAAAAAACAAAACAAAACAATAACAAAATCAACAACATTGGGCTCGGGTTTACCGACACAGAACAAGGACAACGCAGTTGCCCTTGTTCCCCCCACTCCGGCCCCTATTTCACTACAATCACCTGCTCCAATCTCTCTTGCAACACATTATTGAATAAGTCTATACCCACGTCCGACAAATGGACACCATCCTTTCTGAATAGACAAGGTAAGACTTCCCACGACAACTCATGTTTAACCCAAAACCCTCCATTCTTCACTAACATTTCCCAATTTGTTTATTCATCTTTTTAACCCCTTTATTGTTATGACCCGCTGCCTGCGGGCCCCCTCCCGCGAGCAGACTTACCGCGACTCTGCCCTTCTTCACTCGACGTGGCAGGACGTCGTCGTCGGGCCTCCCTTTGCTCACGCGGCCCGGAGGCCGTCCTGGAACCTCTCTGCCCCCGTGGGCTGGGAGCCGCCACCGGACGCCATGACCACCCTCGTGGTAGGGAGCCGCAACACCATCATGGGGATCCTCGTGGGACAGCCTGGAGGCTGCCCCGAAGCCTGCCTGCCTGCCTGTTTCCTGCTTCTCAGCATCTGACATCGGTGCAGGCCGCTGTCCGCGGTCCTGCACAGCTTCCTGCTGATTCTTAGGCCCCGGCGCACGCCTTTCTGCCTGATTTAAAGGGCCAGCCACAGGAAGTGTGGCTGACCCCACCTCTAGCTGGACTTCCTGCTTCTGCCCTATAAAGGGCTCTTTCATCAGTCTGTTCTTCGCCTTGCATCGGAGTGTCACCCTTCTGGAGGCTCCTGCCTGCCAGAGCTCCATCAGGCCTTCCTGTCTTCTCCATGGAGTTCCTGTTCAGTTCCTGTTCTTTCATCTTGTCTTCATGCCTGAGGTTCCGGTCCAGATGTCCCATCCAGGTATCCTGATGTACCTGTCCTGATCTTTGTCCTGATGTCCTGACATGATCCTCTATGTCCTGATGTTCCTGCCTTCCCGGATGTTCTTCCCTGCGTCTTCGTATGTGCTGCCGGCCTTCTGACCTGTTGGGCCTAGGAGTGGCCAACAGGTGGGATTCATCCCTGCGCTTGGAGCTTCTGTTCCTGCCAGCCGTCGGAGCTTCGGATGTCACTGTTCTTGTCATCGTAGTTCCTCTTTGCCTGGATCTTCCCTGCGCATGTCCCACTCTCCTCCTGGTCCGTGACCAGCCTTCGGGCTGTGTAGGGTGCGTAGTGGGACAGGGTGGTCCGTGACTCAGTCCTGCGGGTGGGCTGAGTAGGGCGCCCTGAGAGACTGTGCAACTGTCCTTCAGCCCAAGTATCTTCTGTGATGTCTTCGTGCCCGAGTCTTGCTACAGTTCCTGATGTCTTCATTCCTGAGTCCTGCTGCAGTTCCTGTACCTGATTCTTACTGCAGCTCCTGTCTGGTTCCAGTACCTGAACCCTGTTACCATATATATCTACCATTGCCCTGTCTTCGTGTCAAGGTCTTCGACTGCCCTCTACCTCAGGCCAGGCCTGCTGCTCCATGCTGTTTGCAGCAGGTCCGAAAGGGCTCGGAATGGTCGGAGGACCATTCAACTTCCAACATCCTCGGATGTTGGCCTTGGGAGCTTGCAGGCCTGGCAAAGGGTCAGCTGCCTGCTACACTGGAATACGCCGTCAACCCTCCGGTCGGTCCTGGGTTCGCCTGGGGTCGGGCTGAGGCCCAAGGGCACACTAAACAACGCAAGGCCTTTGAGGCCGACCTTGACAGTATGCAAGGCCTTTGAGACCGACCGTGACATTTATACCATAATGGCGAATCTTTACATTGCAGCCGATCTATTATGTCAGACCAACCGAACCTAGTGTTCGGCATCCCATTCATAAGGAACGAGAAGTCCTTTCTTACCTTTGCTACGAAATCCTTACATGAACTATCCTCTACATCATTACCCTCCAAATGAATTACTATAATTTTTGGCACCCCACACTCAATATCACGTTGTTGCAAAAAGGATAGCAATCCCTCCCACTTCAGCCCTCTATGGCTAAACCAATTGGCGATCCAGGTCTGGGCATCCAAAGTCAAATGTTGTCTGTATAACCTCCTCTCAGCCCTGCACTGAGCCCAATGCACAAAAGAATGGCCCACTACCCAGGCACATTCCCGACCCCTGCGACTCCCCCGCGACTCTGTAAGAAAGAAACAACTGTGAATATCTTATTCAGTCTTATAACCATGCCTTACATAAGACAAAAAGGCTTTTGACCTCCACCGACCTATTGATTGAATCGCTTGACCGGACAAACCCCCTTCAGCCGCAGATGTCACAGCCCCTATTCGAAACGAATGGGACATGCAACGCTCCGTATTCCAACCCAAACCCCGAATCACTCCTCTCAACACATGCACAAACTGATAAGCCGTCAACAGCGACCCATCCTCATGTACTAAAAATAAACCTAATTAAAGCGAACTAGAGAGGGAAATACGATACAAAACTATTACCACAAATCTTACTATAAGACTAGAGACAATATCATCAGCACATGCTCAAAGTGATTTAATCTGCTGTCTCTCGCCCGCAATGGGCCACAGGCAGTTTTCAGCCTTATGAGCAATATTCATTTAATCATTTATTGTCTCATGTCTCATAGTGTACCTAATACCCAACATCCACTTATTCCATTATTTATTAAACCACTGAAATTTATGTTATCAAAGCATCTATTCAACCCGCTGTGCATCAGCCTAATATAAACCATTAACTAAACGAATACTTAGCCAACTTGAAGATCACTTAGAACCCAAACCCGACATGGGCCATGTTTCGACTGTAAAAAGTCTTCTTCAGGGGAAACAAATCTTTTGCTTAGTGAAGGCAAAATATTCACAGATCCTAAAAACACAAAAAAAAACATAAAAATCACACACACATATTTAATAGAGATATACTACCTTCAAGCTACCAGTTAAGCACAACGAAGAAATTGACTACAAATTTAATTCCATTCTTGCAACGCTGGTATCTTGTAACCAAATATACAAGTTCACAAATGTCTCAAACAGACAGAAAAAACAATAAAGCTTACCGGGACAAAATTAAACGTCTCTCAAGATCTCGACATGGCGTTTCAACGTCTCAATCATCTACCCAAACACACATATCAAATTTAAACACCCTTCCCGGGATATGTCACCGGAAGCTTGTAGTTCATCAACCCCATCACGAACTACTTAACCCATCATGCAATCTTGCCAATTTTACCGAACGCGTCTGTGGAAACAATATTGTTCAAAACTTTGCCCAATATATTTGCATATCCTCTAATTAATGCATGCAACAGGCTTTTATAATTCACCTTTTAGATTGTAAGCTCACTGGGGATAGGACAATACCTACAATATCTGAATGCTATCCATTTTGAATTGTCACAAACAATGAAATATAAATAATAAAACTATGCACATAGAAATAATTAGATACTGGAATTATAGTTGTTCTGGAGTGAGGAAATTTTGGAGAAAATGTTCAATTCTAATACAATCTGTTCAGAAATAAACTATATGGCAACATGATCTACCATGTCCATGATTGCCTGGTAGTAGGAATGTGCAGGGATAAAAAATGTGTTTGTGTTTTTGAGAGGTTTCTTCACATGAATTTCATTTTGTGGAATACTTGATTCATTTCATTTCTGTGGAAAAAATAAATCAAACATTTACAAAAACAAAAACCCCAAAACAAAGAAAAAAATGAGAATGGCCAGCACTCATCCATTGTACCCACTTGGAAAAATGCTGGGGCTAGGATCCCCCTCAGCTCCACTTACCTAATCTGGTTGGAATCCGCCAGCAAGGTTTAAGCCCAGGCTGATGCTTTCATCTTACGTAGCCTAAGGCTGCGGTTGGTTGCCATGACCTCGGCTTTGTCCTATGCAAGGCCACAGCTTCGGCCTTTGGCTAGGCAAGAGCCAGTGTCCAGATGCTGCAGTCTGGCCCAGAGGCCAGGTCCCAATGCTGGGGCCTTAGCATAGACAAGGCCTGGCCTGAGCCAGGTCCCAATGCCTGGGCCTTGGCCTAGACTGGAACCTGGGCCCAGGCCCAAAGCTGCAGCTTGGCTTAGAGGTTGGGTCCCTATAACAGGGCCTCATCTCAGACCCATGACTGAACTCAGGGCCTGACCTGTAGACTGGGTCCCCACACCTGGGCCTCAGCCTAGGACAGGGCCCGGACCTAGTCCCAATGCTGCAGCCTGAACTATAGGTGGGGTCCCGACTCATGGCCCCAGACCTAGGTTGAGATGCTGGCCTTGCATAGGCCAAGGCCAAGGTTGCGTTGACTCTTGGCCTATAGAAGGCCAAAGTTTTGGCATGGGCTGAGGCCCAGGCATTGGAACCTGACCTTGAGCTTGGGTCCAGGTTGAGACACAGCATTGAGACCTGGTCTCTGGGCTGGTTTATGGCATCTGGTCCTGGCTCAAGCTTTGTCCTAGGTCTGTGTAATGACCTAGGCTAAGGCTCAGGTATTAGGACTCGGCCTTTGGGCCAGGCCCCAGGGTTGGACTAGATTTAAGGCCCCGATATTGGGACCCCGTCTCTGGGCCAGGCTGAAGAGACCTCAGATATGGATAGTTTTCTTTTTTTTTAAACTTACACCTCCTCCATAGCAGAAGTAAACTTATGTAGCACCAGACCTGGGCGCACAACAAAGTGTGTAAGTATTTGCACATCCCTCAGCCCTGCCCAAAATGTCCATGTCCTGCCCAAACTCCACCCGGACCACACCATTTTTGTAATGGAGCGAGATTTATGTGTGGTGGAAGATACGCGTATATCTGGGCAACTTTTAAAATATGATGGGCGCGCGTGAGCCAAACTTATTCATGCATCCCCTAATTGATGTGCGCACCTGGCTTTTGAAATTCACCTTCATATACATAATATGGAATAAGGATTGTTATTGGAAGATTTGAAAAGAATATAAGGTCAGATTGATGTGGAAAAATATTCTTCATAATCCCATGAAGTGATATTTGAAATGCTTTTACTAAATGGTAAAATAAAAAAGGAATGATTAAGGAAATTGAATCCAGTTATCTAGTACAGTGATTCTCAACCGGTGTGTCACGACACACCGGTGTGTCACCAAGAACATGCAGGTGTGTCGCCACACTTCCCAGTCCCCCACTGACCCAGCTGCTCCCTGGCCCTCTTCCGCCCGGGCTTAAAATGCTGTCAGCCCGGACGGAACGTGGCAGAACAGCTGAAGTCAGCGGCACTGGTATGGTCTCTTCTTCCCGCCCCCCCCCCCCCCCGCGGCCTGGAAGAGGAAGTGGTGAGCAGCGGGTGCGTGTGTGGGAAGAAGAGACTATGCTAGTGTGGTCAGCGTTGGCCCGCACAACAGAAGAGAGGCGCGGCCTGAGGAATGAGCAGCGCGGCTCAGAGAAAAACGAAGAACAACGTCAACCCCCATGGCTGATGGGACTCCTTGCTCTGCAAGGGCTGAAAATGAAGTAGGTTAGGGTTGGGAGGAGGCTGCTGCTGCCGCTAGTTCCGGGGAAGGAGGGAGGGAGGGAGAGAGAGTGAATGAGCAAGCATGTGTGTTTGAGATCCTGTGTGTGTATGTGTGTGAGTGAGATAGCATGATTGTGAATAATTGAGAGCCTGTATATGTGAAAGAGAGTATGTCTGTGATTGAGAGCCTGCCTGTGAGAGAGAGAGAGCATGAATGTAAGTTTACGAATTGGAACCTCTGGGCCGGATTTTAAAAGGGTTACATGCATAAGGTACGCACATAACCCTTTTAAAATGCCCCTGCGCTCACCAAACCAATTTTGCTTAAGCTCGGCAGCACGCGCAAGCCCCAGGACGCACGTAGGTCCCGGGGTTTCGCAAGGGGGGCATGCTGGGGGCGTGTCGGGTGGGCGGCGCGGATTTCGGGGCGTTCCAGGAGACGTTTAGGGGGCGTGGTGCCGGCCCGGGGGCATGGTGGAGGCCCCCTGACCAGGTCCCGGGTCAGGTGAAGGCGCGCCAGCAGCCCGCTGGCGTGCGCAGAGTTACACCTGCATCTGGCAGGCGGAACTTTCCCAACAAAGGTAGGGGGAAGGTTTAGTTAGGGCTGGGGGGTGGGTTAGGTAGGGGAAGGGAGGGGAAGGTGCGGGGGGAGGGGGTGAAAGGAAAGTTCCCACCGAGGCCGCTCCGATTTCGGAGCGGCCTCGGAGGGAATGAGCAGCGCGCGCAGGCTCGGCGCGCGCAAGTTGCACAAATGTGCACCCCCTTGCATGCGCCGACCCCGGATTTTATAAGATACACTCGTCTACGTACGTATCTTATAAAATCCGGCATACTTTTGTTCACCCCTGGTGCGCGAACAAAAGTACGTGCGCGCGTAGATTTATAAAATCTACCCCTGTATGTGTAAGTTTGTGATTGAAAACCTGTTTGTGTGAAAGAATATGTGTGTATGATTGAGATCCTTTGTGTGTGAGAGAGATCATGTGTATGTATGATTAAGAGCCTGTGTGTATATGTAAGAGAGAAAGCATGTGTGTCTGTGTGTGTGATTGAGAGCTGGTTTAGGTGAGAGAACATGTCAGTATGTGATTGAGAGCCTGTGTGTGTATGTGTGTGTGTGAGATAGCATGTATGTGAATGATTGAGAGCCTGTATATGTGAAAGAGAGTATGTCTGTGATTGAGACCCTGCCTGTGAGAGAGAGAAAGAGCATGAATGTAAGTTTACGATTGGGAACCTGTATGTGTAAGTTTGTGATTGAAAACCTGTTTGTGTGAAAGAGTATGTGTGTATGATTGAGATCCTTTGTGTGTGAGAGAGATCATGTGTATGTATGATTAAGAGCCTGTGTATAAATGAGAGAAAGAGAGAACATGTGTGTCTGTGATTGAGAGCTGGTTTAGGTGAGAGAGCATGTGAGTATGTGATTGAGAGCCTGTGTGTAAATGAGAGAAAGAGAGAGAGCATGTTTGTAAGCATGTGAATGAGAGTCTATGTGTGAGAGAAAAAGACAGCATGTATGTGTGTGATTGAAAGCCTGTGTGTGTAAGCGTGAAAAGATAGACAGCATGTGTGTAAATGTGTAATTAAGAGCCTATATAAGTGAGAGAAAAAGCGTGTGTATATGTGAGTGACTGAGAGCATGTGTGTATAGGTGTGTAATTGAGAGCCAGTGTGAGAGAGAGCACTGGTATGTGACTGAGAGAGAGGAGAAAAGTTCCAAGCAAATCATCCCTCCTCCTGCTAATTCAAAACAATCTCAGGAGACCTGGATATCAAACGTTCCCAGGTATGCAGAGGAAAAAAATGTTTGTATCCTTATTTTTCATAACTGGGTCTTTGTGTCTGCTATTTTGAAATATTTTATTGGTATCTAGAAATTTTTTATATGAGTATTTAATTATTGGATATTCCACTCATCAGCTGTTTCGAAATAATCTGTTCTTTTTGTTAGTATGGTTTTACTGCTACTGATTTTATATTTCTTGATTTGTTTTATAAGGATGGGTGATGTTTCTTTTTTCCTTTATTACACTGCATACAGAGACTCTGGCTTGTTGCAGTTTCCAATTCAGTTTTGGTCTGCATGCTTCTAGTTATGCATTTTGGTCTCTTTATTCCTTGTTAGGTGAGGGTCAGCACATGTGATTTAGGTGAGGTTTTCTGCTGGCATGTAGTTTCTGTGTAGGGCTCTATAGCAGCCTGACTTGGTCCATTTTCCTAATAGGAGATGTACTGGTGTCTTAAGGCCTGGTGTAATATTTTCAGTGTTGCCTTTCTTAGGTAAGGTGGTTACTGTTTAAGTGCTGGAAATTGGTGCTTTAGTGTGGGATGTTTACTATTATGCAATTTCTGTTCAGACAGAATATGTATCTTTCCCTTGTGTCATTCTTAACAATAAAAATTATTACTGGACCTTTACTTTTTATTTCCGCCATGAATTGTAACGAGCAGTGTGTCACACATGTGAGTGTGGCCTATCAGGTGTGTCACGATGGGAAAAAGGTTGAGAACCACTGATCTAGTAGTTACTACTGTATTAGCACTGTTATGCTTAAAATTGTTAATTTGGTTATGACATAACAATACTCCTGATGTAGAATTTAAAATAACTTGATGAATAAAGAATTTATATATGACAGGCTTTGATATGTTATATAACTATTTTTCAATGGAATCTTGTGAATATTCTTTAAGCTAAAATTGTTTAATAAAAACATTTAACTTGTCACCCAACCTCACAAGTTCCATTAATGGAGGTGTGCATCAATAATGATTACAATGGCATATTGAGGATGATAAATCGATAATTAAACTGATGTATTGATGAAGATGAGACTGTACTGATAATTCTGTTGATTATGTATTGACGGCAAGAAGTATATGCATGATGAGGATACATTGATAATTTGCTGATGATAGTGAGGTGATGTTGAGGGTAGATGGTAGATGTTGAGGGTAGATGTTGAGGGTAGATGATGAGGGTAGATGATGTGTTAATCTATAGTATGCTGATCAATAAATGGTGATGCATTAATTGTAATATTTATTTATTAAAAATGGTGCTTCTATTAAGGCATAATATCACTGTTATAAGAAGTTCTGACAGGATATTATAAGCATCCTTTACTATCATAAAATAAAGAAAAAAACATGAAATTAATTGTCAGAGCATGAGACCACTCTACACACAATCTGCCTGTATATTGGCATTGTAATCATTTGATATAATAGGAACAAACACACTACGCAGATACTGTAATATGTACTTTAGTGCAAGAGCAATTACTTCTTGTTCCATTTTTGAAAAGCTGAATTATGACTGATTGAAATCTATATTGCTTCAACCATTGTTGTACTGGCCAAGTTTTTGTTTTTCAAAGTAAATAAAGATCATTAATTTTTAAAATTTAGTTGACAGATTTCATTTACTATATTCAATGACATCTGGGTGTTAATTAAAAGTGATGATGTATTGATGATAGTAATGCATTAGTAATAATGTTGATGACATACTGACAATTAAGACATATTAGCACAGCTGATAATGCACTAGTGGTTTAGGTCACAGAGGGACATTTACAAAGATATTTTCATGGGTAAAACAGTGCTTTACTTAGGGAAATGGCTTGATATAAAATTGCTAATCACTAATAAACCAAGGAAATGCAGAAGAATTAAGTCAGTTCCTTATTTTTCATAATAGCAAACTCCATTGCTCAAAACAGCACAGATTTCAGAAAAGGGGACCCCTGACACAGACCCGTGTTTCGCCAAACTCGGCTGCGTCTGGAGGGACAGAAATTTTATGCGGCATTCACAAGCTATAAAATAAGGAGAATTTAAATCAAATAGTAACCAGGACTGATACAAAATGGATCAAATAATTATACAGCATAAATTTAAACTTAGCACATACCTTCAAAGTTCTATGCTTTTGTGTAATTTCATTGCAAGGAGAGCAAACAGTCCTGACAGACCTCAGCATTTAAAGGAACTGAGAATTTTAGCGCCAAAACCTTGGCCAATCAGAACACACCAGCACTGTACAGTTTCAACCAATTGAAACTTAATTCTTTTGCATTTCCTTGGATGATAGAATTTAATAGTTGGAGTGCAGTTTCCTGCTCCTCTATTGTGCTTTTGGATTAATCACTAATAAAGAAATCCCCTCAAAGTGCAGCTGACAATACAATTATGCAAATGCTGTGAAAGTGACCATCATATAAAAGCACTAAATGCACATATATCATGTGTCTAATGTCTTTAGTGCATGAGAGGTTGTAATCATTGGTCACAAATCCATGAATTTTTTGAGGCTTTTTAGTAATGCTATTATAAAGCTTACTCTAAAAAAAAAAAAATCTTTTGAGGTTTCTCTTGTAAACCGCCCTTGGCTCAGAATTTTGAGAATATATGCATTGGGGATACAAGAAAAAACTCAATGTCATTTAAAGAACCACAACAATTCAAATGTAGGTATTAATGGAAATGTACAGATTAAATTATATAATAAACCTTCCAGTTTCTAGAAAACATAACTTACTTATCTTATTTCATATATTTTCAACTTTATGCAGAGGGATCAGAATGGCATACTCCACTGAGTAAACATCTTTTATTTAAAAGCAGACCAACAATGATATCACAATCTATAGAAAGCAAAAATGCAGGAACTCTCTTTATTTGATTGATTGAATGATTTAAAAGCATTTATCACCCACCACTCCAAGGATCATGGTGAATTACAAAAAAGAAAATCATAATAAAAGAGAAACAATGATAATACTGAAAATTTATCAAACTCAACATAAACATTTAAGTTACTCAGCACAGTAATCTTCGTTAGACATTCATAGAATTAAACAGGAGCCTAGTAATAGGTCCAGAAAAAAATTATTTGTCATCTCGGAAATGCTTGTTTAAATAGCCATGTTTAAAACGCTTTTATAATTCCTTAGTATCAATTGTGAGCCAAAGTTGTTCTGGCATAGATTTCCATATTATTGGACTAACAATTGAAATTGTTCATTCTCGCACCTCATCCAGGTGTGTTTGCTTTTTTGTGGGAATTGCTAATAGGCCTTTTTTTGGCTGATCTTAGTGTTAGTTGTGGGGTGTAGAAATGGCTAGCAATGCCTAACCATAGAGTATCCTTACTTGAAATGATTTTATGGATGATTGTTAGAAATTTATAGATTTATACTGCATGCAGAGCGACGTTTTTGGGTTCCATTCCAGTTTCTATATTCATATTTGTAATTTCTGTACTTTCTGTACTTGGTGAAGGTCGATTTTGTATGTATGACCGAGGCGAGGTATTTAACTAGCATGTAGGCTAGTAAAATACTTCACTTTATTTGTTGTGTTTTCTCAATAGGACATGCTTTGATGGTAAACTGCTGTCTTTTTATAAGTAGGGCTATGGCACCTTGTAGTAGAGGGACTTTGTGTTGCTATTATTGCAATAACACCAGAATATCTTTTTTGTATGGCGAGTTGTAAGGGGGAATGTTCTAGTTCTGCTTTATAGCAATTGCTGAGGGTTGGGGTGGGGATGGGATTCCTGTGGATGCAAAGTGTATATTTACATTTAGCCTTGTGACTGTCATGTGTTCAGTGTGTCATGCTTGGGAGAAAATCTGTCAGGTATGTCCCAGCAGAGAGAAGGTTGAGAACCACTGCCCTGGAGAAAAGGTGAGAAAGGGGAGATATGATGGAGACATTTAAATATCTCAAAGATTTTCCTGCACAGGAGGCAAGTCTCTTTCAACAGAAAGGAGGATCTAGGTCATGTACTGTAGTGACATAAGGGCTGGACAGACAGGCACAGCGGTTGAGGTCAGGCCCTTGTAGTGATGTAAGGGCTGGACAGACAGGCACACCGTTCGGGGTCAGGCCCTTGTAGTGACATAAGGGCTGGACAGACAGGCACAGCAGTTGAGGTCAGGTCCTTGTAGTGACATAAGGGCTGGACAGACAGGCACAGCGTTTGGGGTCAGGCACTTCTAGTGACATAATGGCTAGATGGACAGGCACAGCAGTTGAGGTCAGGCCTTTGTAGTGACGTAAGGGCTGGATGGACAGGCACAGCAGTTGGGGACAAGCCCTTGTAGTGACTTAAGGGCAGGTCGGACAGGCACAGTGGTTGAGGTCAGGCCCTTGTAGTGATGTAAGGGCTGACAGACAGGCACAGAGTTTGGGGTCAGGCCCTTGTAGTGATGTAAGTACTGGACAGAGAGCCACAGCATTTGGGATCAGGCCCTTGTACTGACGTAAGTGCTGGACAGACAGGCACAGCGGTAGAGGTCAGGCCCTTGTAGTGACGTAAGGGTTGGACAGACAGGCACAGCGTTTGGGATCAGGCCCTTGTACAGACGTAAGGGCTAGACAGACAGGCACAGTGGTTGAGGTCAGGCCCTTGTAGTGATGTAAGGGCTGGACAGACAGCCACAGCATTTGGGATCAGGCCCTTGTACTGATGTAAGTGCTGGACAGACAGGCACAGCGGTTGAGGTCAGGCCCTTGTAGTGATGTAAGTGCTGGACAGACAGGCATAGTGGTTGAGGTCAGGCCCTTGTAGTGACTTAAGGGCTGAACGGACAGGCACAGTAGTTAGGGTCAGGCCCTTGTAGTGACTTAAGGGCTGGATGGACAGGCACAGTGGCTGAGGTCAGGCCCTTGTAGTGACATAAGATCTGGGCAGACAGGCACAGCATTTGGGGTTAGGCCCTTGTAGTGACGTAAAGGCTGGACAGACAGGCACAGCGGTTGAGATCAGGCCCTTGTAGTGACGTAAGAGCTGTACAGACATGCACAGCGGTTGAGGTCAGGCCCTTTTAGTGATGTAAGCGCTGGAGGGACAGGCACAGCAGTTGAGGTTAGGCTCTTGTAGCGACTTAAGGGCTGGACGGACAGGCACAGCTTTTGGGGTCAGGCCCTTGTAGTGACTTAAGGGCTGGAGAGACAGGCACAGCGGTTGAGGTCAGGCCCTTGAAGTAAGGGCCGGACAGACAGGCACAGCAGTTGAGGTCAGATGTGCTGATATTATCTGGAGCATATGAGGCAGTTGGAGCTGCTGCAAGGCTTTAAATTGCTTTTATTCATCTTGCCATTCACAGGGAAAATCTGGAAACCCAAGCAAAGGCATGTTTATTTTCAAAAACACTAGCATTTCCATCAACTCTGATGCCAGCCTTGAGCGATGAGGGCTCATGATATCCCCTGTCATTGAAAATACATATTCACTGGGCACACTGGTTGCTGGACATGACAGATATCGCTGAGCTACTTTGGCTAAGTGTAGCCAGACAGTGGACTTGTGTGCCCAATATGCCAGTGGATCTGTCTCCATGTCCTCAGTGGGCTCTGTGAGATACCGTGTCACTGACATTTGTGCTGGTGTCTCCTTTGCTTGGGTGGGTTGAGAGCCCTTCTTCCAGCTGCTTTTGCTGTGGCCTGAGCCAGAAGAGATGATTTTTAGGGACAACATGGCTTTGGCGTACTGAAGTGGAGGAGGAAGTACTAGCTGTCGCTGACAGAGTGTTGCTCCTGCTTGGGCTTGCACTACTCTCTGAAGTGTCCACTGTTTCCTCCTCTGCTTCATGCCTAATCTGTCTCTGCCTATGGTGGTCTACTTCACAGACCTTTCCTAACCGCATTTTCTTCACAAATGTGAGCTTCCCTTTTACATCGTGATCACAGACTGTGGTGAGCATGTATGTGTGGTGTTTTGTTAAATGTCCTAATCTCTCTTGCACCTGCTTCTGCAAAAAGTCCAGACAATGTAGCACCTCTGCTGTCATTCCCCTTTTCCTGTTTAAAGCCCTCCAAATTTTCCTCCAGAATATTAACTATAGGGATGACATCAGCCAAGGTGGCACTTCTGGAACTCATCTCCTGCGTGACATCCTTGAAGGGCTACAGGATTTTTCCAGTGACTCAAGACTAACCAATCATGATGCCCTAGGGGACTCTGCACACCTATGTCCATTTCCACAGAAAGTTCATGAAGGGCTGTCTGCTACTCCACTAACCTCTGCAGCATCATATAGTTGGAATTCCACTGGGTGCCAATGTCTTGAATGAGATGCTTGTGAGGCATCCCCAAATCAGTCTGCTTTTGTCGGAGAACCTGCCCCACCTTCACACTTCTGTGAAATGCGCTGCTATGTTCCTGCACTTCTGTATTAACGTATGCAGGTATTCATTCTCTTGGTGCTTGGACTCCAACCCCAGAGCTGACCTCACTACCAGGTGTAGAGAGTGTGCAAAACATCGGATGTTCTGAAAGCCCCCGTCGGATATTGCCTTTACCATGTTGCATCATTGTCTGTGACAAAGAACCCTGCCTGAAGATTCCTGTCTCTCTCTGGTCTAGCTGCCAGCCCACCAGCATCTGTCTGATGCAAGCTAGAATATTGGCTGAGGTATGGGCCTCATCCGTCAGGTGGGTGTGCAGTAAAGCCCAACTCCACCCTGATACTTGTTCACTAATAGAGCTGCTGCCTGTCCCTGCCTCAGTCAAGTCCCACCAGTGTGCTGTCAGGGAGAGGTAAGAGTGTGAAGCATTCATGGCGGTCCAGATATCGCAGGTGAAATGCACACTCCCCTCTGCCTTAGCTAGCAGTGCTTGGATGCGACTGCACACTGGTTGTACAGGCTGGGGATGACCTTTCTGCTAAATGTGGTTCTGGAGTGGACTTTGTAATTTCGAGCTAAGACCTGCAGCAAACGCTTGAAACCCACATTCACCACTATCTGCAGGGGCTGGTCATCAAGAGCAATAATTTCCCCGATACTCCTGGTTACAACTTTTTAGGCTGCCTGCCTCCTTCCCCGGGATAGCGTTACCGAACACCACCCCATTTCCTCCATAGTGGGTTGTTGCTTCTGATGCATGGCAGGGGGCTGCTGGCCTGCCACCTGACTGCTAGAAGGGACTGAGGGCATGGGATGACTCTGCTCCTTTTCAACCACTTTACGCTGCTTGGAAAAAGATGTCCCCTGACTGGTACTGCCACCATCCTGCCCCAGGGGGTTAAGATCAGCAGCAAAATGCCAATGCTGGCAGCTTGTATCAGTGGGTAAGACAGACAGTCTGAGTTCAATAAAAAAAAGTGCAGTAAAAAAAGCCTGGCTGCCTGGCAGGCACAGCAGCAAAAAAGAACAAATATCTTTTTCAGCAATAGCAAAATGTAGTAATAGCAACTGAATAAAGAACAAATATCTTCTTCAGCAATAGCAAATTGTAGCAAATAAATTGAATAAGGATTTGAGACACTCTGAGAGAGCTCAAACAGCAAACAACCTTCTCAGAGAGAACCCAAGAAGAAAGTGCACTTTGCTATACTAGCTCGGGGTAGAAAATACAGCAGGAACAGCATCACAGAGCAGTGATTGGCTGAATTAGAAAAATGCTTTTCTCTGATACGTTGGCATTCTGGTCTCCTTGCCAACCTGTCTGACCCACTCTATGAAAGGGCTTTGAGGTCACTTATGAGGCACAGGAAAAGGCTGGTGTTGCTATGGATACTCCCACATGACTTTCTCCTATTTCAAAAGGCTGCTAAGAAAGCACTGTGAACCAATCGAATGAAACTAATATGATATGTTTCATTCGTGGGGGATCGCCATTCATTTTGCAGACCCACGAATCCAACAAATAGGGACATATTCGTTGCAGATGCCACATTCGTTGAAAACGAATGCACATCCCTATAAAATGCAATGGTCCCAAATCAGATCACTGGGACAATTGACTATTAGAGGTGTGCATTCATTTAAAATAAATGGGCAAAATGTGACAAATAAGGGAAACTCATTTCATACGGGGTGCCCGGAAATGAATCAAGAGGCCCCTGAATAAAATGAACCTTATTTGTTGCATTCGTTTAAATGAATGCATCAGGCCTAGGCTTAGGCCCGAGGTCTGGTTCTTACCTAGGGCATTGGCTGAGGCTCAAATCAGGGGCCATGGCCTCGGCCCGAGCATGATGGCAGGGTCTCAGAGCTCTGGCTAAAATCCGAGCCCTCCCCCCCACACACACTTACCTGATCTAATGGGTATCTGTGGAAGTGGCCAGTCTGGGTCCTGAGGCCTGGGTCTCAACACAAACCCAGGCCTGATGCTGCGGCCCAACCCAGAGGCCAGGTCCTGAGGCTTTGACTCAGACCCAGGGCCAATGCCGGGGCCCATCCTGGATGCTGGGTTCTGACACCTGGGCCTTGGCCTAGGCTGCAGCCTGGGCCAGGGCCAACACTGCAGCCTGGCCCAGAGACCAGATCCCAACACCTTTACCTCAGCATAGATTGGAGCCTGGGCAAAGGCTCAAAGCCATGGCCTAGCCTGGTGGCTGGGTCCTGAAGCTGGGGTCTCGACTCAGACACAGGCCTGATGCCAATGCCTGGTCTGGAGGCTGAGTCCCAAAGCCTGGGCCTCAGCCTAGGGTCAAGCCCAGGCCCAAAGCCCAGGTCTCAGAACATCTCCATTGACGTCCTCTTCTTTTTTCTTTTCTTCTTCAACTGATGCCATCTACTGGGGTTGCGCCAAAGTTAATTATCTCCTATGCATTCACTCCAGCAGTTGCCGAATGGTGCCATTTTGATGTACAGTGCTAGTGGGTGCTATTTTTCTATGTGATGATGCAACCCACATTTGTAAAACGCCCCAGTACTTTTCCTCAACTGATAGCTTAACAACAGTGAATGTCCTCAGCAAAACATGTGTCTTCCCTCACTCTAAAGTGCTTCCATACCATTGATGACTAATATGATATCTTTTCTCTCTCTGGATCCTTGGGGGTGCTACTACTGACACTGGGGCTGAGAGCAGGCCAAGAGGTAAGAGGACAAGAACATCATTCACTCTATGTTACTGCACTGACTGATTTTCCTGTGGAGGGGATCTGCTCTTAGCTCCCTCAGTATCATCTGCCTCCTCCATCTCTTCACTAGAAGTTCAGATGCTACTGACTAGAGGCACCAAATTCTCTTCAGCTTCTAACTGTTTGATAACCTCAAGAAATCTAGTACATGATTCTTTGAATTCTGATGTCGCCTTAGTAGCAGTAAAGCAAACTCATACAAATACCAGGAACACTGTGTAATAATTCAAAACTCTACAGAAAATGTAATCAGAATTTGTAGCCAATCTACAATACTATAACACAGTAACCTCTAGGGATCTGCTTTCATTTGAAATAAGTGGGCAAAATGGGACAAATGGAATAAATGAGGCCCTTTTCATTTCATTCATAGTCCCCAAAACAAATGGAGTGTTTATATTTGTTTTTGTTTCCCATTGCAAAGCCAAGTAAAACTGCAGATGTGAGACTGCTTTTTTCTGGTCAAGGTAACTTAACAACCAACCAGTGATGTCACAGTGATTCAGTCTGACTGAAGCCAGGGCGGGAAGGAATAGGACAACAGGACCAAACAAGGTCAAGTATTTTTTTCAATCAGCCCATTCTCACTGCACTTACATGGATTGGCAGTAACAGAGTATTAGGTGTTCCTTCATAGACAGCCAAGCCAGACACAAGCAGTAATAATAGTGATAAAATAGGGAGTCCTGCCCCTAAACTAAAAAGATACTTTTTTAACAAGAGAAAACCAGGAATGTCAGGTTCAACCCAAAAGAAGCTGGAAGAGCATATTCCAATGCCACCTGCTCCTCTAGAAACAGTAGAAATATGACAGCATAAAATGAGCATTTGGTACATCTATTTTGCCCATTGGCCCAATTAATTTAGCATTATAATTATCATCACTTCCTTAGAGATTACCTTGTCTTTATCCCATGCTTTCTTGAATTCAGATACTGTTTTTGTCTCTAACACCTCCACGGGGAGGCAGTTTCATGAATCTACCATTTTTTCTGGAAAGTAATATTTGCTAAGATTACTCCTGAGTGTACCCCATTTTACCCTCAATACATGACCCTTTGTTCTAGATCCTCCTTTCTGTTGAAAGAGACTTGCCTCCTGTGCAGGAAAATCTTTGAGATATTTAAATGTCTCCATCATATCTCCCCTTTCTCACCTTTTCTCCAGGGCAGTGGTTCTCAACCTTCTCTCTGCTGGGACATACCTGACAGGTGTTTCTCCCAAGCATGACACACTGAACACATGACAGTCACAAGGCTAAATGTAAAAATAAACTTTGCATCCCATCCCCAACCCGATTTTCAGCAATTGGTATAAAGCAGAACTAGAACATTCCCCCTTACAACTCACCATACAAAAAAGATATTCTGGTGTTATTACAATAACACCAACACAAACTCCCTCTACTTCCAGGTGCAATAGCCCGACTTATATAAAGACAGCAGTTCACCACCAAAGCATGACCTATTGAGAAAACACAACAAATAAGGTGAGGTATTTTACTAGCCTACATGATAGATACCTCAACTTAGTCATACACACAAAATTGACCTTCACTAAGTACAGACAGACCACAAATTACAAATATGGAGACAGAAACTGGAACTGAATCTCAAAAAAGTCACTCTCCATGCAGAACAAAACCGGAGAAAAAGAAACAGAAATATAGCACCTAACATAGTACCAGGATCTGCAGTAATGCACACAAACTAATCCGCACAAAGTTTCACCTGCATTATGGCTCAAATGGAACAGCCCTACCTATAAAAAGGCAACACTACAAATATTAAACCAGGCACTAAACACCAATACCCTTCCAATTAGGAAAACAGAAAAAACCAAGCTGCTATAGATCCCCACACAGAAATAATTTTAAAACTATATGAATAAATGATTCAAAGCAGCTGATGTACAGAATAACATCTAACAATTAAAAACTCTTAATTATTAAAAATTCTCCAAACACCAATAAAATATTTCAAACAGCAGACACATCACATAATACCCAATATTTAAAATGGTAGTCAATCAAGAAAAATGAACTTAAAAAGCCAACTTTACTTACCCTCTCCAACAGTTATCCTACTCCTTTCCCTTGCAGGCCACACCAGAAGCAGCAATATGAAGCTATCTTCACAGTCTTCTTCCTTAGGGTATGCAACCAGTCTCTGCTCTCTCTCTCTCTTTCTCTCTCACACACACACACACACATACACACACACACACACACACACCAATAACCTCCCTGATCAGTCTTTCTCACACATACACATGTCTCTTGTCTAACCAGTCTCTCTCAATCACATCGCTCTCTTTCTCTTACTTACACACAGGATTTCAATCACACACATGTTCTCTCTATCTCACTTACACACAGACTCTCAATTACATATGCCCTCTCTCTCTCTCATAGCCACGGCCAGCCAGAAACATGCTCCATCTCTCTCTCACACACACACAGACAGAAGCACCCTCCCTTTCTCACATATACACCATACACACATATAGAAGCACCCTCCCTCGCTCACATACACACACACAAGCAGTCTCCCTCTTTCACATGCACACCACACACACACAAGCACCCTCCCCCTCCCACATACATATCACATATACAAGCACTTTCCCCCTCCAACTTACACACCACACATACACAAGCACCCTCCTCCTCATATACATGCCACACACAAGCACCCTTCCCCTCTCACATATACTCCACACACACACAAGCACCCTCCCCATCTCACATTCATTCCACACCCATATATATATACACACACACACACACATACACACACATAAACAAACACCCTCTCTGTCTCACATACACACCACACACAAGCACCCTACCTGTCTCACATAACACCATACACACACAGAACCACCCTCCTTCTCTCATATACATACACACACAGACTCAGAAGTACTCTCCTGATCTCAAATACATAGACACACCCACACACCAGCCCCCAGCTGAACAGCTCCAGTCTTCAGCCCTGCTGGCCTGGTCTCCAGAGGTGGCCAGCACTCCAATTTTTGGCCCTGCCAGCCTGGTCTCTGGTGGCGACCACTGCTCAGATCGTCAGCCTGCCAACCTTGTCTCTGGTGGTGGCCAGCGGCTCTGATCTTCGGCCCCACTGGCTGCAGGTAGCACACAACATACTTGCTGGTGCTTGACAACACATTGGTATGTCGCGACACTCCAGTTGAGAATCGCTGTTCTAGGGTATACATGTTTAGATCTTTAAGTCAATCACCATATGCTTTCGATCAAGGACCACTGACCATTTTAGTAGCCACCCTCTGGACTGACTCCATCTTGTTTATTTCCCTTTGAAGCTGAGGTCTCCAGAACTGTACACAGTATTACAAATGTGGTCTCACTAGGGACCTATACAGGGGTAATATCACCACCCTCTCTCTTTTGATTTGGAGCGGGAGTGAAAGGCAGCAGTCATTGGAGGCTGGCATGAGCAGTGGAGGGGCAGAAGCAAGGGAAGGGGAAGCAGAAGTTCAGCATCCAGAACCAGCACTATTCTTTTCCATGATTACTGTTTCTTAGACAATTGAGATAGTATTTGAAAAAAATGATTCAGCTAAAGAATCATGCCTCCACCTCTACAGCTCCAAAAGCAGCATGGTCAAAAGCTCAAGAACCCAATATCATTATCAGTAGTCTCATAGAACCCATAGCTCAGTACCATCAGTGCCCACCTCCCTGTGGCCTATGTCACCCTGCACAGTTGCGCAAAACTCATGGCCATGCTGTAGCCTTTCTTCCAGTCTTCAGCTGAAGCAGCTCCATCTGTACAAACAATACTAACAGAGGCAATGCATAACACAGTGAATCACTGGTGACCTTCCATTAGTATGCCTTTTCCACCCTGCTCTCATGTGTTGTTACTTGTATTTCAAAGTATCTGAGCTGCTGGCAGTGGTAGAATGCATTTCTACTACCAACACTGCAGAATTGATCAAGCTCCTCCTGTCTTGCTACTGGGGGCCAGATGGAATTCAGCCAAGGACCACATCTGGCACATGAACCATAATTTGGAGACTCCTGTTTTAGTAGATTATGAGGCTAAGTGGGCAATTGTTTTGGGGGTAGAATGGTTTATTGGCTGGGGGCTTAATGGAGAGTGTACTTTGAAGGGTGGGGATAAGCAGGGCATTCTTTAGTTGGTGGGGAACTCAGTAGGGGGTGCTTTGGTGTTGAAAGGTTTAGTGAATTGTTGGACTAAATAGGATTTTGCATTGAGGCTGGGTGAGCTTTTAGGTTGGTAGGATTGAGTGGAGGGCTTAGTAGGTAGCAGGGCTCAGTGGGCGCAGCATAGTGAGTTGTGGGCTTAATGGATAGTGGACTGAGTGGGGGCCTAAATGAGGATATGAGTTTAGAATATTTTCAGAGGTTAAGGACTCAGTTGGTGATGGGGCTGAATGGGCAGCTGTTGGTGAATTGAGAGGCTGGCTAGGGATGTACATGTGGAGGTGAAGGGCTTAGTGAATGGATAATTTGAATGGGTACTGAATTTGGAGGTGGGGGACTTAAGGATAGTGGCTAAGTTGGAGGTCCTTTAGGAGCTGGGGCTTTAGTGGGTGTTGAAATTAAGTGAAACATTGAGTTGAGGTTTGGATGCTTTTGTGTGTTTGCGGTTGAGTGGGGGATTGTTTTGTGCCAGAAAACTTATGTATGTATGTATGTCTTTATTTATTTATTTATTTAAAATGATTTATTATTCATTCTTTCCAGAGGTAATAGGTGTTGTACAAAAATAAAGCAGATAAAACAATAAAATAAACAGGAAAATGAGAGACAGTGACACCATAATGAAGTGCATCAAAATCAGAGAGTAAATCTTGGCCTAATATCTGAGGGTCAGAGTAATGACTAGTTGTATCAAATACGGGTCCTATTAGTAGATGGGGGTGTGCATGGGAATGGGAGCTTAGTGGATGATAGGACTGAGTGGGTGTTTGCTTTAGCAGTCAGGGAGTTTACTAGGGCATTACTTTGGTGGTGGGAGGCTTAGTGGATGTGAGGCTGAGTTGGATTCTTAACTGGTGGTGGAACTGAGAAGGTTGTTCTTTTGGAGAGTGGGTGTTTAGTGTATGATAGACCTAAGTGAAGGGTTGCTTTAGGCGTGGGGGCTAGTGGATAATGGAGCTGAGTGGGGGTTGTATTGGGGTATGTGAGGGCTTAGTTTGTGATGAGGCTGGATGTGTTGCATTGTGGGGTGGGAGGTTAAATGGGGTATTTTCTATTTGGAGGATGAGGAACTGAGTGTGGGGTGCTTTATGGGAGGATGGGCTAAGTGGGGGTATGATTTGAGTGTAGGAGCATAGTGAATTATGGAGCTAAATGAGAGATTGATTTGGTGGTTGGGAATGGCTTATTGGGTAGTAGAGCTGAGCTGGGTGTTGCATTGGAGTTGGGGATCTTAATTGGTGGAGGGCTAAGTGGAGGAGATGATGTGGCTAAGTGCATGATTGATTTGGTGGGCACAATGCTTCACATTTGGTGGGGATCCTAACAATATAAAGGTCAATTTTCAACAATGTGACATTCAGACAATTCATCTGGCTAAAATTAGAAGGATAAATTGTCCCAGATATTCAGTGGAATGCTTCTTGTTAGGAGGAACTCTATTGAATAAAGCTGGATCTAATCCTAGCTTACTAGATAAACTCATCCGGCTAACTTTAGGTCTGCTTTTCAGCACAACTAGACTTAGCTAATTAAGTTATCTGGCTAACTCTGAATACTGGAGTTATCTGGATAACTTATCCAGCTTTCTTAACTCCAGCCTAGAATGCCTCCAGCTTATCCAGTTAACATTTATCCAGCTAAACAGCAAGATAAATCAGAGCTGTCCAGAGTGGTGGTATATTTAAAGCCTGCAGGTTGTCCAGCTAAGTCCCAAACATAACCGGACAAACCGAATATTGATCTCATATCTTTTAGAGACAGGTACAAGATCTTACTGGGGTCAAAACTAAGGTTAAAATTCCATAGGATCCTAAAATAGTTCTGTGTGCTCTGTTACTGGGCATATCATTAAAAATTAGTAAATTACTCAGATAGCGTATAATAGCTGCAAAGTGCAAAATTGCACTGTTTGGGAAGACTAAGAAGACATTTGACATTGTCTCATTAATTAAATGCATCTGAAATGTATATCATATGGAATTTTTAATGAATGACATATCAAAGCGAGGGCACTCAAAATATCAAGAAATATATATATATATATTGTGATGTAGCGCAGCCCGGCCGCAGGCAGGAGCTGACAAGCTGCCATAAGAGCAGCAAGAGTACCAGAGCCAGACAGCAGGGGGCGCAAGGGAAGAAGAGAAGAACTATGAATCCCAGCTTCCCTGAAACACCACCAGACAGGGAAGGAAAGCCTGAAGGCGAACAGGTGAAGGGCATAGACGCTAATGAGGCAGACACAGATGAGTCCATGGAGGTGGAGGAAGAGGGCGTGCCCCCTTGGTGGGACTGGCCACAAAAAGCCGGCTCTTCAGAGTCAGAGGAGGAGGAGATGGAGGTAGGTTCAGGGATAGAGGAGTCCTCCAGTTCAGGCATGGATACGGGGTAATCCAGGTGGCTGGGTGAAGGATACTCTTTCCCCTAAAGGAGCCTGTGGGGTTAGGGCTTGTAATAGGGTTGAACAGAGGAGGTAAATGAGTGCTCTGAACTAGCACTGCTTATAAGGGAATCAGAGGGCTGGAGGGGGAGGGGACAAACCCCATGTAATGCCTCCAGTTGTTACTTATTAAACTGCTTTGAAGGAACTATCCTGCTCTTTGTGTTGTCTCTGGGGATTGGGGGGACTGTGTACCCCCAACCCTGCCTGAAAGGTACCCAAAAGCCCAGCGAAACCAGGGCCAGCAGAGGCACGGACTCAGGGAGTTATGTGAACATATCGAACTCCAGGGACCGGGGCAACTGGTGGCGACTCAGGACTGGAGACGGAAGAGTGGCGCTCGAGGCCTCACGGACGGTGAGCCATCACAATATATATATAAATATGCAGATGGTGACCATATAATTTTGTTGTTCCTGAGAAAAGTGGTATCATACAATGTGCCTAATTAATTATGAGTTAGTACACAGAAAGCTCACTTTGTTCCCAACATGAGCAGATGTATGGATTACTTCTGGTATATGATTTTATTAGTGCCAGAAGTAGTCCATACGGCTGCTCATGTTACACACAGAGTGAAATTTGTCATGTATTGACTAATAATTATGCATATTGTATGATACCAATTTTCTAAGGAACAACAAAAAATTATATGGTCACCATCTGCTTATATATTTATTGATGTTTTGAGGGCCCTTACTTTGATGTGTCAATATTTATTTTACATGAGTGGCTCCTTTTTGTTAGTAGATTTCTGTCTATATTTAATGATATTACATAGGAATACTATTCTTTCCTTTCATTATTTAGGGAAATGCTTTGCCTGGAACAGCAAATTTGCACTTCAGTAGGTAACCAAAGTGCTGGAGGTAGTCTGTAAACAACAATGTCCCAACAGATGTGTGTATCTGGGTGTGTCTGGGTGAGTGGCATGCTGTGTTAGCCTCTGAGTCTGGGGGTGATGTAGGGCTCATAATTATCTTCCTTGCCACACCAATTAGCATACACTGGCTTTTGTCACAAACAATCCTGTGCTTCTGTTTTTTATGATAGATGCTAAATCTATGCTAATGTGTAGGTGGCAAGAAAATGGCCTCACGCATTGTAACCAGACATTCCACTTTGGCCTAATACTGTTTATTTATTCAGTTGAGAGGGGTGTGTGAAAATTGGCAGTATAAGAACTCAGATATGCAGTGCCACTTTGCCGGAGGAATAGATATCTGTCTGCAGTGTATACTTCCTCCCTCGGCACCTGAGGCTCTCCCACCCAGTTCCTGAAATGGGCCTATTTATATTGGTACTGGGAGGGTGTGCCTAGTTGGAAGAGCTTCAACTGCCAGGGAGGTTGTGATGTTTGAGGGGGGGGATTTAGATAATGTAAACTTATTTTGTGGTTGCAGGGATGGAGAGAAGGGGGAAGGAAAATGGTTCCATCATACTAGGTACTTTCCTGTTCACCAGATAAATGGTTTGGGGGAGGGGTCTGGGCCAGTGGGTAGATGATATCTGTGGGTTAGGGGGTGGAAGAAGGTCTGCCAGGACTCCTCTTTGATGTTCTCTTTACCCACTTATCTGTAGAAGATATCTTGGTAACTAGACAATGAGCCTGTCATATAAGGCCACAATACTTGAGGCTTATTCTGCCATATGACAAGCTGGCAGGTTAGGCCTACAGATAATCTGCCTTATATAACTGCATAAGTTTTGGGTGCATAAATTAATTGGCATTTTTATCCTGCTGATTATAGGGAACAGATTCAGAGGCTAACTGTGGATGCATCATATGCCCATTACCCAGCCTAATTATTATGCACCTTTGTCTATTTGCAGCCTGCTAGAATACTGCATCATCCCAGAAAGTAGCCTCTATGAAAAGCTCATAGAGACTGCTGTATAACAACTGAGGAGGAGTCATGGAGTATAGAGGATAGAGATTCCCCACTGCCCAAAAGCAGACAGTGATGAGGCCTACTGTTGCTTGGGACCAGGCAGATTTCAACAGAATGGCTCCCACCCTACACTGCCTTGGTTTGTTGATCTGTACATACCTATTGGCAAAGGATGATCTCAGACATCTTTTTAAAATTGTCATACCTAAAAAAGCTTTTTTATTTAGTGCTTTTTAAATGGATTGAGGACATAAATAAGGGGCCCTAAGTAAACTCTTGGGGTGATTAGTGTCACATCATCTAACACCACACATGATTTAGATATACACTATGTACTCTCTGTACATTGTCCTGTAGCTGCACATTTCTGCTCCCTAGAGATGAGCAAGACCTAGTGCTTTATCTACTTTTCAAGTAGCCTTCTGACTAAAGACTTATGTGATGATGCCAGTTTGGACAAGATGGCATCATAGTCGGTTCACGGAGCGTCTTCGACTGCAGTTTGCTCTTCCCTTTGATATTTCCATGCCATTCTGGACAAAAGAAAAGGGAAAATAAGGGTTTACCCCACCGAACCCTTACCTCCCTTGATGCAGCTCGATATAGATTGCTTCCTGACCCAACCAGACCTCAAGGGAGCCGGTGATACCGCTGGGAGTCCTCGTGGAGAAGAGCGGGGATTTCCCTTGGAGGAGGTGTCCCTTAGCCCCGACCTGCGTCCGCCTCTGGCACAGCGTGACCCTGATGAAGACCCAGTCACTCCCCGATGACGCAGTAGGAGAGAAAGGGCAGGAGGGGGGGCTGTTTCTGGAGTAGTGCTGGAGGTGGGGAGTTCCTCAGTCGTCGGAGAGTTGGCTACCTGCGGCGAAGGTAGAGATACTGGCTCTCCGGGTGATCTACAGGGGAAGGAGAAATTGAAGAAATCCCTGGATGAAAATCAGGAGCCAACAACCTCCGGACTACAGGGTGAGTCTGTGTGTGTTCCACCGAGGCCGGAGACGGTAACCCTCAAGGCAATTTGGGACTTCGTGGCTAGATTCGGGTCCTCTTTGAACAGATTGGAAAGCAAAATAGACTGTTTCCTATAATCTTCAACAAAAGGTGCTTGGAGTACAAGAACAGACAAATGCTGTTTCTATTAAGGTAGGAGAGGCTGAAAATAAAATTCAATCTCTCCAAACCTTAAATGCAACAATTGTTAAGGATCAACTAGCAAGGGGGCGTAACCAAGATGGCCGATCGAGTGGCTGCGACTCTCTGATGCTCTGGCTGGTTTCTGATTTCTTAGCCTAATAACTGTTTATTTCTTCTGGAAAATGCCCCACAAAAGAAAAGGCAGGGTGAGGGTTTACCCCACCGAATTTACCCTACCTTCGGACCAGAGATTAATCAGGGAGTTAGCAACTTCTGCTGGGCGGGCAGTAACTCCCGCTGGTGGAGCGGCTGGAGGAGAGCCATTTTCGCCGGGAGAAATATCTCTGAGCCCACCAACATCACGACAATTGCTGCAAGCTTCCTCCCCGGAGTCCCCTGGAGCAACTGGAGAGCCCCGAGGAAACTCGGGTGAAGCAAACCAGTCGGGGGGTGCCGAAGGTGTAGTTTCCGGGGAAGTGACGACTTCAACCCCGAAAAGGCAAAGTGAAGTGGAAGTGGAGATAGGAAGCGTGGAAGACGCTGTGGTGAGGACTAATTCGATTCTTGGTGCCAGCGGGGTGAGTCTAAATGCACGTAGGATTGAAAAACTAGCAATTGTAACTTTAGACTCCATTTGGGAGCTTATAGCTGGAATGGATATCAAACTACAAGAGCAATCTCATAAGTTACAGGGAGTTTCCGTGAAGTTGGATATAGTAGCACATAGAGATGTGTATCGTGTGATCGAGCGTCTTAACGATCAATTTCGGCTGGGGGGGGAGGGAATCGGATCGTCGCGGTTCTGTGTTTTTAAATATCGTGTAAATCGTAAATCGGGGGAGGGCGGGAAAAGCGGCACACTAAAACATCCCTAAAACCCACCCCGACCCTTTAAAATAAATCCCCCACCCTCCCGAACCCCCCCAAAATGTCTTAAATTACCTGGGGTCCAGTGGGGGGGGGTCCCGTTGTGATCTTCCACTCTCGGGCGTCGGGCGCGTTGATAGAAAATGGCGCCGGCGCCATTTTGGTTCCTGTTCCCCGACGTCACGAGTGTAGGAGATCGCTCCCGGACCCCCGCTGGACCCCCAGGGACTTTTGGCCAGCTTGGGGGGGCCTCCTGACCCCCACAAGACTTGCCAAAAGTCCAGCGGGGGTCCGGGAACGACCTCCTGCACTCGAATCGTGTTGCCGTACGGCCGGCGCCATTTTGCTGTACGGCAATATGGCCGGCGCCATTTTAAGCAAAATGGTGCCGGCCGTACGGCAACATGATTCGAGTGCAGGAGGTCGTTCCCGGACCCCCGCTGGACTTTTGGCCAGTCTTGGGGGGGTCAGGAGGCCCCCCCAAGCTGGCCAAAAGTCCCTGGGGGTCCAGCGGGGGTCCGGGAGCGATCTCCTACACTCGAATCGTGTTGCCGTACGGCCGGCGCCATTTTGCTGTACGGCAATATGACCGGCGCCATTTTGCTTAAAATGGCGCCGGCCATATTGCCGTACAGCAAAATGGCACCGGCCGTATGGCAACACGATTTGAGTGCAGGAGGTCATTCCCGGACCCCCGCTGGACTTTTGGCAAGTCTTGTGGGGGTCAGGAGGCCCCCCCAACCTGGCCAAAAGTCCCTGGGGGTCCAGTGGGGGTCCGGGAGCGATCTCCTACGCTCATGATGTCAGGGAACAGGAACTGAAATGGCGCCGGCGCTACCTTTGCCCTGTCATATGACAGGGCAATGGTAGTTCCGGCGCCATTTTCTATCAATGTGCCCGATGCCCGAGAGTGGAAGATCACAACGGGACCCCCCCCCCCCCCACTGGACCCCAGGTAATTAGACATTTTGGGGGGGTTCGGGACGGTGGGGGATTTATTTTAAAGGGTCGGGGTGGGTTTTAGGGATGTTTTAGTGTGCCGGTTTTCCCGCCCTCCCCCTTCCCCCGATTTACGATTTTTGACGATAAATCGGGGGAATTCCTATTATATATCGCCTCTAACAATTTTTGACGATTTAAAATATATCGGACGATATTTTAAATCGTCAAAAAACGATTCACATCCCTAGTAGCACATGATCATCAGCAAATTTTACAAGAACAAGGTACTGTTATTCAAAAAATAGAAACGGAGGTAAAAGAACTGAAAGAGGTTCGGCTGCTTTTTCAAGGGAGAGGCTTGCAACATTACGTAAAATGGAGTCACTTGAAAACTCTATCAGGCACTTGAACCTTCGTATACTTAATTTCCCAGTGGTTAAGGACGAATTGAGTCTGACAACTCTAAAAAAATACCTGGGAGAATTTTTGAAAATCCCCCAGGAGAAGAGTCCTGTGATAAAAAAAAAGTGATACACTTATCTCAAAGGCAAAATATTTCTAGAAATAATGTTTTGGATAACTTGACAAATTTGACGCAGTATCTGGAAGCATCAGAAGTAGAGGTTACGGGGAGAGAGACACTTCTAGTGACTTTATTTTCTGAAGAAGATATAAATCTGATAATGCATAGTTACTACAAAAATTTGAGGGTTCCTTTCTGTGGGGATCTGGTAAGGATATTTCCAGACCTTGCCAAGGCCACCCAGTTGCGCCGTAAGGCATTTCTTCAGATGAAGCCCGAAGTTATATCTTTGGGTGCAAGCTTTATTGTGAAATACCCTTGCAAGTGTGTTATAAGCTGGCATGGATCTACTTATATTTTCTTTGATACACCACAACTGAGAGATTTCTTAAGTGCTAGATATCCAGTAACAGTTGAAACATCATGATGGGTTAATATTTAAGAAGTTAGCACTTGATCGACCATACATATGATTTTATTTCTTTATTATTACTCCTCTGTAATTCTTTACACCCCCTCACATATTTCCTCTATAATGTGTTAGTGCTTAAATATTGATAAAGGTTTTCTGTATAGAGAATATCAACAGATATGTATGTTGTACTATCTCAATTGTAAAAGCACTTAGATTACATGATGACAAAGAATATATTTGTTATTGTAAAATTTGAAAAGTAATAAAGAATAAATATATATAAAAAAAAAGGATCAACTAGTCTGCCAAGATGCCTAGAGACTTTGGAAAATAATATCAGACACTTGAATGTAAGGATATTAAACTTACCAAAAGTTGCTGGGGAGTTACCATCAGGATGCTGAATTGTTGGAGACGTAGCTCACCATACAGAGATCACTAGTTGACCTTAGGATACTGCATGATGCATGCTGGGCACAATCATACTGGTGAAGTGGACCCTAGCTTGGAGCATGACGGGGGACCCTGTAGGTCTGTCCTAGTTTTATGTATGGAAGCAGAAATACGCAATAAGCAGCCTAATGTCCAACAAAATCAAATTTATTATGTAGAATCAGAATATGCAATGAGCCCGACTCCAGCCGAGTTTCGCCCTTTTTCAGTAGGGCTGCATCAGGGGAATTTGCATATGATAATCTTAGATCTTCCTCAGGGAGTTGTGAATAAAATCTGTATAAGGTGCAGAATTCAGATGCTAGACAGGTGTACAGCACAACTTTAAGCCGATCAAGTATTCAGGATCTCAGTTTGGCAAATCACTGCGATCTCTTCAGAAAACATTTGTTTTCTGAAGAGATCGCAGTGATTGGATGTTTTCTGAAGAGATCACAGTGATTTGCCAAACTGAGATCCTGAATACTTGATCTGATTAAAGTTGTGCTGTACACCTGTCTAGCATCTGAATTCTGCACCTTATACAGATTTTATTCACAACTCCCTGAGGAAGATCTAAGATTATCATATGCAAATTCCCCTGATGCAGCCCTACTGAAAAAGGGCGAAACTCGGCTGGAGTCGGGCTCATTGCATATTCTGATTCTACATAATAAATTTGATTTTGTTGGACATTAGGCTGCTTATTGCGTATTTCTGCTTCCACGGCTTTATTAAGCAGCCTTCATTGCTGTTTTGTTAGTCCCTAATTTTATGTATGACTGGTTTGTTGATGTGCTTAAGTTAGACTGGGGAGGGGGGCAACCTGATATAAGAGTAGTATCTAGCTCAAGGTCCATAGTATGTAATTATTCAACATTGTATTAGTAAAGCTAAGGCCAATTTTCATCCTACAAATGTTTCTAAATGAATTTATTGGGGTGTTGGGGGTAGACAAAGAGGAGGTACTGGATAGAGAGGGTCTTGCCTGCCTATGTTATTTCTCTAGAATCTTTACTAAATTTATACTGATGCTGCCTGCAATGTTGTACCCTATGTACAGGAGCTCTATAGTCTGGCATAATATCCATGTTGCTTAAAAATTCTTTACAAATAGAGTCATAATGTTCCTATAAATAATTCTCTGCTGGTTAAATGGGCAATACTGAAACAAAAATATTTTTGTTTTTCACTGCAAGGGTGCATGCAATTCTTCAGAGAGCCACAAATGCCAGCTAGAAGTGACACAAATAATGACTGACAGTTTCTTAAAGGTTAATATCATCTTTAATCTATTTCTGTGATGGAAAAAGCAGGAGGAAAAAAATGCCATATTAAGCATAAGGTGTGCTTATGGGATTAGAGATACAATTTCATCTCCTATTAACATGTCAGACCAGAGGGAGTAATACTGCTGTAGTAAACCTATTTTATTCAATTTTACAAATAGAGAAATGCTTTAAATGTTGTTTTTGCTTATTAAAGAAATCAAGGAAGCTTGCGCTTTTATTATTAATATAAAACGCAAAAGACTAGCATGCCTTGCTGGCCCTAATTCTGGCCTATAGACTATGATTCTGTCATGCATTGTAACAACCACATTAAAAGTAATGCATTAGGAAGAGACAAGATGCAATTAGCCAAGAAATGACTCTGATCTCACTGACATTTTGCAAAAAAATCATAATACAATATCCATGGCAAGGCCTGAGTGACAGGCTAATCCAGTTTTGATAGGATGTTCCTCCACGTTCTGTGAGCAAAGCAATTGAAGGATAGATAATGCTCACAGCTGTGAATTCCTGATATGTCCCCACAGCCATCTTACCCCGGAAATTCCTCCGGTTTAACAGCTGATGAAAGTATCGACCATTAATGACCAGATCATCTCCTGTACTGAAATAACATGTACTAATCCCTTCTGCCAAGACCATGAATTCCTAATATAAATTAGATCAACTCTAGTAATTCATCTCTGTTAGCAGAGTTATGGTTAAGATTGTCCTTGTGTTGTTGCGCCCTATTTGTAAGAGTTGGCTGGAAATGTGATAGAACCTGCAGTGTGAAGTGATTGAGTGGTGCAAGGGCACCCGACAACAGCAGCAGCACGAGGTTTAGTGAAAATGATCAGAAGACAGTCTGTAGGGAGCAGGCTAGTGGCACTGGGGCAGTGAAAAAATAGGAGAGAAAAGGAACACAATAGATGAACCAAGGAAGCTGTAGAGGAATGGGAAGGGTTAATCTTAAGGAATATTTAGGAAGTGATCTACAGCATTTTAAATATCTGAAGCTTACACAGTATCATGCACACACTCTGTCTGCCATGTAAAAATAATTCAGGGTTTCTCCTCAAACTTTAGTTCTAAATTGTCAGAATGCATGCCTAAAGACATTTTGGGTACTACCATGAACATGAAAGAATTTTTCTTGTCCTGTAAAAAAGTAGGCAGCACACTATCAGGTTTAGATTCCAAGCAAAAGTAGGGTAAATAAAGTGAAAAAGGCCTGAAAGTCAATTTTCTTTAACATATTTTAAGTAATTAATTGTTTGCCTAAGGATTAAATTTCCTGCAATTGCTGAAAGGGGAAAGACTCCAGAGGAAATACCGTGGGACTTTAGCTGGAAAGTACAACAGTAAGGACTAACTGCCACCCTGTCAGAGCTGGGCAGACTTATACAAGATAATTTCCCAGACAGGAGCAGCATAGGGGTCAAGTACAGAGCCCACAGGTTCTGGTGGCTGGCAGGACTTCACTAGCAGTGTTCAAGCATGGAACAAAGGCAGGTTGAAATCAGGGATGGAGCTAGGCAGGAAAAAGGGCAGGCAAGACAGAACCAGACAAACAAAGACAGACAAGATACAGGAATAACTGGAAGGCCCAGAGGAGACAGGAAACAAGGAACAAAAGGACCACTAGTGAGAAAGGCCCCTGGGAGGTCTAACACAGAACAAGAGTAAGGCTGGGAATACACAGGCAATAAACACATGGACAAGAAAGGCCACTGGGATATCCAAACACAGGATAGAGGCAAGCTAGGAACAAGGTTGAAACACATAGTCAGGAACAAGGTAAAAGAAGGGCAGGACAAACCAGAA
Organism: Rhinatrema bivittatum; assembly: GCF_901001135.1. NCBI lineage: Eukaryota > Metazoa > Chordata > Amphibia > Gymnophiona > Rhinatrematidae > Rhinatrema > Rhinatrema bivittatum. Next base: position 295,623,360 of record NC_042618.1, read on the forward strand.
CCAGACTGCAGAGCAAAATAGTCTAGCTAGGCCTCTGGGAGACCTAAACAGGACAAGAACAAGGCAAGGAATACACAGGTAAGCTAGGCCAATGGGAGACATAGGATGAAAGCAAGGCAAGGAATACACAGGCAACCTAGGCTACCAGGAGACATAGACAAGACAAGAACAAGGCAAGGAACACAAGAACAAGGTAAGGTATACACACAGGCAAGGCAAACAGGAACCTTTGGCAAGGCTAATAGCAAAGATGACCAAACCAAGGAGCCAGGGTGACTCGATGATGAGGCCCTGAGCTGAGCAGGAAGGAGGGTTTTATAGGGCTTCTATTGCTGCTTCATGCAGCCTTCAAGGCACAGGCTAGAACAAGTCTGAAAGTGGCCCAATGAGGACCTCTTCTGGCAGGGGGCCTGCCAGAAGCCAACTTTGTCACACACCCGGTGAAATGTTATCCATAATCCCTGACTGTCAGAGGCATAGTGAAGGTATCCGGTGCCCAGAGGCCAATGCATTTGTGTTGTCTCCCCTGCACCCCCCTTTCCCACCATCACCCACCAGCATATCATCACATGGATCCATGTTTTTCTTTGGCAGACTACATCTTAACTGACTTGTTATTTACATTAAGATAAAAAGCATTATATTCATTTAAATCCCTGGCTATAATTAATGTTGAGAGGCTGCGGGAATGATGCATTAACAATACAAAAGTCTCTTCTTAGGAGAATAAATTAAACTATTTTGCCTATGGTTGAAATGGTTATTTCATTAAAAGGACATGGAGTGTTACAGAGCTGGCTTGCAAGCTGTGGTGTTGTGTCACAGAGTACTGGTAGTGGAGGGTGTATGTGTCACTTTTACTCAGATGCCACCAGACTTTGAATATTCTTCTTTTATTTTTTTGCATAGTGAGTAGTAAAGGGAAGCTCTGAATTCTGCTCTGCTGTGTTGTTATTAAACAAACATGGCACCTTCCCTTTTAGCCGTGATGTCATTTCCAGTAATGATATCCAAGATGGCTGCCCCAGAACAACCAAAATGGCTGCACCCATAGGCAAAAAAAGGGGCATGGCTTGGGCGGAGGAAGGCAGTGGGGCTTAATTTAGCAGTGGACAGTGGCTGGGAGGTGGGGACAGTGGGCAAGGCTTAACTCAGAAGTGAACACTGACTGGTTGAGGGATGTTGAAAGGGGTGGGGCTTAACCCTGAAGTGGGTGTAGCCACCTTTCAAAACTATGTACAACTGATGAAGCATGAGAGACATGCGAGTATGAGAGACGTGAACTACTTAAAAGTGGTGTATGCCTACATGGGTTGTCAATAGTGTCATCATTCAACTGGGCCAAAGCTCGTAATGATGGAAGGCTGCCTGTTGGGCCACTCCTAGCTTTAGAGTCCCTGGATGTTATCTTTTCTGTTAACATTCTACCCTGTAAACCCAATCACTCTATCTGCTGCCACTTTCTCTGGCCTCCTGGGGCACATTTAAAACTAATCGGAGAAAGTTCTTTTTTTACTCAATGCACAATTAAACTCTGGAATTTGTTGCCAGAGGATGTGGTTAGTGCAGTTAGTATAGCAGTGTTTAAAAAAGGATTGGATAAGTTCTTGGAGGAGAAGTCCATTACCTGCTATTAAGTTCACTTAGAGAATAGCCACTGCCATTAGCATTGGTAACATGGAATAGACTTAGTTTTTGGGTACTTGCCAGGTTCTTATGGCCTGGATTGGCCACTGTTGGAAACAGGATGCTGGGCTTGATGGACCCTTGGTCTGACCCAGTATAGCATTTTCTTATGTTCTTATGTTCTCCTGCCTTCTGGGCCTCCTGACTCCATTCAGCTGTCTCCAGTCATTGGCCTCCTGCCTGCTACTATCTATTGAAGACTTTGCTGCCGGGCCCCCGTTCAATGCTCTTTTTCTATATGGACTGTCCCGGGCCTTGGAATACTTTGCTGCCTGGGCCCGTTTCAGTGTACTTTCTCTACATGGTCTGTCTGAGCCTTGAAAGACCTTGTTGCCTGGGCCCCTTTCGGTGCACTTTGTTTACATGGACTTTCCTGGGTCTTGCACTGCAAAGTTTCTGATACCATATGATATTCCATATTGGAGGAAATGTTTATGGTGGATTGGCACTTCTACATATCATGTACTTTGCTGTAATCATCAGCAAAAGATAAGATTTACTATATGCATATGTGCATGTGCCCTTTGGAATCTTGGTTGTTGATATTCCTGAAAAACATAAGAAATGTAAAGTCAATTTTGCATTTGTTCTCATATATTGTCCTTTAATATAGTGAATTGCACAGATGCATGCATACTTTCTGGGTGACATGTTGATGCCAATAAAAAGTGATCACTTTTTGTAATGTTACAGCTGTTGTCATGACTTAATTTCCTCACACATTTGCTATTTAGTCATGTATTTTTATGGGTCAGGGCTCTTCCTTTCCTGACAATATGAAGGTAGGATTCTGTATACACTGACAAACCCCTTGGGTCAATACATGTCTGTCCCTTCCAACCTGTAGTCTGGTTCTAGGTTACATGCTACTTGTAGTGCTCTGTTGACCCAACTGTGCTCTGAAGTTGCCCCATATGTTACAGCTGACACTCTGAGTGGCAGCACAGTCACCATACAGTCTGTCTTCAGACTCTGGCAGTGGAGACAATGATAAGGAAAAGGATATATCTATCTTGCCCAAGAACTGTCACATAATATTAAAATTAGATGTTAGCTGTGCCTGTTACAGAGTTCTTATCCAGCTTTGGTGCTGCTCGTGACCTGCCAAATAACTGTAAGCATTAAGCAAATAGTGGTGTGCCTTATCTGTATCATATACAAAGGGGCCCCATCTCCACCCCAACATCCATCTCCAGGTTCAGCTTCCAGCTACTCCTAGTACTGTATTAGATTGTAAACACATAGGTGAGAATTGGTACCAAGCTAAATATATTACTGTTAGTTAGATGCCACTACATATGGATATAGTATCACCATATACCTGAACTCTAAAAACTGCAACCTACATATACTGCCTATACTGTTGGCAACTATTTTTAAGATACATCTCAGAATGAATGTTAATACATTCTCTGAGAGACAGCCAGGAAAAAACAGATTATAGAAAAGACAACAACTAGATAGTTATTTTAGGGGTCCTGTACAATTAAAGAGATGCTCAATGAAGAAAAGCAACTAATGCTGTTCAAAATGTATGCCCAAAGAAGTGTGCAAAGGAGTCTGCCCTTTTGTGCGCCCCTTCGTGCACACCTGAAGTGAAATACTAAGCCACTCAAAGAAGAAAAAACAGTCATTGTGCTACACACTTGGACTCAACCCTAACTCCCTCAACTGAGACAAAATACACAGGCTGAACTAAAAAGCAGGAAAAAGTGCTTCCTCTCTTCCCCCTCTGGAAGCAAGAAAGTTTGCAGACAACATCAGCAACAGTGATATTAAGCCTTCACACCAAGAAGCCCACAAACCACCCTGCACCAAGAGACGTGGCTCATATCCATACCAGCCAAGACTTTGGAGAGACACCGACAGGAGATCATAGGATGGGAAGTTCAACTGCCAAAGGTAAAGGAAGAAACACACAGGCGCCAGCCAGCCTGCTCTCACCCACTGACTGTCCCATGTACCCACAATTCAACTGCCCTCTTGACTACACACCGTGATTCAGTTTTCTCTGTAATCTTTACTAGTAATTAAAACCAGTCTAATTTTGGAACACATAAACTGCAAAGAACCCATACTTGGACAGGGCATCTACAGAGAGCTAAGAAAACAATCACAAAATCAGAACAAAAAAAGGAACACAAAGCAAATCCAACACTCTAGGATTAACAACTCTGCCACAACCCTGTCTTGCCTAAAACTTACAATACTACTATTGAATGTTCAGTCACTTGCAAAAAAAAAATCCACGAATAAATGATCTGTTGGAATATAAAAACCCTACTATATTCTGCATCTCTGAAACTTGACCAAACAACAAATATAATGTTCTTTTAAATCAAATTGATCACACCAACTATGATATATTCCTCTTCCCCAGGCGGAGTCCTGCTAATAATCTGTAAAACCGATTTCAAACTCACACCTTACAACAAACAGATTAATCTGCCTTATGAGGTGGCAATATTAAAATAACCACAACTAAACATAGGATTGGTCTATTGCCCCCCCCTGGAACTCTCCAAAAAGATTGCTCACCATTAATTGAACTATTCACTAAAGCATTTCCATCACCAGACTCCACAATAATAATAGGATACTTCAACCTACATGTTGATAGAACACCCAGAACTACAGCATATGAAATATTTTTAGATACAATGGAAGCAATGGGATGGTCACAATTTGTAACCAACCCCACAAATAAAGCTGGACATATCCTAGAACTAATATTTGCCAACAATAATTGTTTAATCAATACCTCCCACTATACATTGCCCTAGTCTGATCATCAACTAATAAAAGCAGAAATAACACTTACAAACACTAAGCAAACAAATTCAAACAATAATCAAATTTTCACCTACAGAAAAAAAGATAAATCCAGTCATACATTGAAAAATAAGCTAGTTGAGTTCAATTAAACTAATGACACCTCTGCTTTCAATTCCTGGGATAGAATATCAATAATATTGCTGATAACCTAAGCTCAGTTTAGACAAAAACACTACAAAATGAATGAAATAACTCAAGACATAAGAAACCTTGGTACAATGAAGAGAGCTAAGACAAACTAAACAGACACTGAGAAAATCAGAGCAACAATGGTAGAAACACCAGTCAATTGAAATCTTAGAAAAATACAGATTCCTTCTATTTAAATACTGCGAACAAATCAATAAAACAAAAAAAGACTACTATGCAAAACAGATTCATGGAGTAATATTCAATACTAAATTACTATTTGAAACTATCAAAAATCTAATCAAGGACCCATCTTCCTCTAACACAAAAACTCAAAACTTCTCAGAGAAGGACTGCAATGAATATGCCACCTACTTGCTAGACAAAATAAATAGACAAAAAAATCAATTGCCCACTAATTCGCTAACAAATGAACATGAAGAAAATCCTGAAATCCTACATGGAACAGTTTTGACATAGCAACAAAACCAGAAATAAATCAAATAATTTCCAAAATTAAACCTGCTATCCACCTACTAGACCCAATTCTAGCAAGTTCTCTGAAAACTATACATAAAATGATCACTCCAACAATCACAATCATAATCAACCACTCGCTCTCATAAGGGCTGGTCCCATACAAAGCAAAACGAGCTGTAATCCAACCAATTCTAAAAAATAAAAATAGAAGACTAGATGATTGGGATAACTGCAAACCAATATCCAACTTACCATTTATCAGAAAAGTTCTGGAAAAAAACTGTATTATCACAATTGGAAAATCACCCAGAAGATGACATTCTATACACAAACCAATTTGGATTCAGAAAAGATCACTCAACAGAAACTCTACTCTTATCTCTGATTGACCCTGTGCTAAGGGGGTTTAACAATTATGATTCCTATATCTTGGTAGTATTAGATTTAACAGCAGCATTCAACATGGTTAACCACACTCTGCTATGCCATAAGATGAAAAAAATTGTCTTTTGTGGAATGTTATCTATATGTTGGGCGTAAGGTGGAGGAGGGGGGCCTCTGGGACAGGGAGGATGGGTTGTTGATGCAAGGGATTGCTTTTATATATTGATGTTGTTGTTTAATTTTAAAATCTCAATAAAGATATACAAAAAAAAAAAAAAGAAACCTCTTTGCCATCCCATAGACAATGCCGTGGCAACTTCTTAGTAACTCCAGGCCACTTCAGTGTCTATGTAAAGCAATTGGGAGATCAGGTCTACATAACAAAGCACAGAAAGATTTTAGATGTAATTTACTTTAAAATAATATTTTAAATGTACTAACAATTCTTTTGCAAGATGGTTTCTTTAGTTAAGGAGTATTTAAATGGTTCCTTGGTGGATAAGATGGCTTTTTAAAGTAGACAAGAGCTATTTTCAAAAAAAGATCTCAGAGTAGTAAATGCTAAGGATTTTTAGAAAGCATATTGTAAAACTGAAGCAGTAGCTCAGCTGGAGACTGAAAGGGAAAGAAATACCCTAGGAAACACTAGTGCTGTATGTGACAGTGTGTGAAAGTGATACTTAGTCTAATTATAATCCTTTTGAGGTAAGGAATTAGTTAAATTAAGATTAATTGTACAGCTGGTCCACAGTATTTTGCCAGCTTTGATAGGTAAGTGGATTTGAGAAAAGTGGATGATTGAAGGTCTGATTCTAAGCTGGTTTAATTGATGTACATTCTATCTCAGAAAGAAAAGTATTGCATAAAGTCCCACAGGCTTCAAATTGTATACACTCCACTCATAGTACCTTTAGATAAAGATATCTCTGTGTTGTTTCCTTAAAAGAAAAAAAATCTTTGAAATAATTTGGAATATAGAAGTTCTACAACTTGTTCCTGTCTTTATTGGCAAATAAGTATGGAACGTGTGTGTGAGAGAGAAAGAGAGAGAGAGATTAAACATTTTTCCTACTTTCTGAGTTCTCTCAAAGCCAGAATCCTTAGAGAGGGCTGAAATAATTTTCTTTTGATTTCTGTTAGCAAGACCTCCAGTCTCAATTAAGCACATACACTATCAACTTAATAGACTGTAGAAGATTGGTGGTACAAGGAAGTCAGTCTTTATTATTGATTTGGTTCGAGTTAGCATAGTACTTGCACCATTGTATCCTGAGACTTCATAGTGCAGGACCAGTCTGCACCATCAAGAAGCATAAGATATTCTTCTATCCCAAGCTACCAAAGTTTCACATCATTCCTGGGTCAGCGTTTTCTAACCAGCATTTACAAGCAGCGATCTGAAAATTTATTACCCAGAAATCAAAGATAAGTGCACAACAATGAACTGTGACACAATTTTGGTAAATTGCACTAGTGCAACATACCTGGACACACAAGAGATCATAGTTAATCATTGAGTTTTACTAGATTACAAGTAATTTATGTATAGGATTCAGTTTCTATTCAAATATTGTGTTTAATAATTAGAATGAGTCACCTATACAAAATTGTTTTGTGCATTGAAAATACTGATACTGTTGAAATGTCTATTCTGTTCCATAATTACACTTGTTTCTAGAAGGGAAGAACTTGAAAAATATCTATTTGCCTGCAAAATAAAATTCTTTAATTTTATAATAGACGTGCCTCTGAGATAATTTTTCTATTTTGATTTATTTTTTGGTGTTAAAACTATTTCTATACCATCTTTTAAAGTGGAAACCACAATAGTCTTACCATCTGACTACCCATGAGACAGTACCCAAAATAATTTGATGCCCAAGGGTGTTTACATCAGGTGACATCACGAACAGGATTCAATTAATTGTTACTACATAATCAGATTTGAATCCTAACATATATACAGTATTTCTATACCACAGCATTTTTAGTCTTCTGTTTGTGTAGTGAATTGTTTCTCAGCATATCCAAAATGGAAGAATGGGAAAAAGAAAGAGAGGACGCGCTCTGGCTGCGTTGGCTCTGCGGCCAAACCTGTTCACCTCATGCAGCCCTCCATGTACGCTGGCCTTGTCGCCGCTGCTATCTCCCAGCATCTGCGGTGTCCTGCAGCTTCTCTTGGGCCTTCAAGGCCCTCTACCTCTCCCGGCTCCTCACGCCGAGGCTCGGCATCCACGCTGGTGTTGGGTCTGCCCCTAAGCACATGTGTGCGCGGAACTCCCGGCCATTTAAAGGGCCAAGTATGGGAAACCTCTCCATGGCGCGGCATGATGAGATCACCTGAGCCCTGTATATAAGGCAACGCTCAGCCCCTTGATCCCTGCCTTGGCAATCAGGTCGACACTGTTGATGCTCTAGTTTGCCTCGTGTGTTCCAGTGTCTCCTATTCCAGCATCTCTTAGTTCCCTGTGTTTCCATGTGTTCCTGTATCCTTCTCTGGTAGTACCTCTTCGGACTGACCTCTGGTATTGACCTCTGCCTGCTGCCTGGAACTGACCACTGCCTGCCTGACCATTCTTCTGTCTGCCACCTGGAGCTGACCTCTGCCTGCCTGACCATTCTCCTGTCTGCCATCTGGAACTGACCCTGGTATTGACCCCTGCTTTGGACTGATACACTGGCTCTAACCCATGCGCTTTACTCGGACACTCTCTTCTGGCTTACTGTGACTACCAGACCAACCTGCTTGGAAACTAACCACGGATTCCACTTGACTAGACCCGCAAGCGCTGCCTGTCTTGCCCAGAGAGCCTCCCTGAACTGATACCTCCCTGAGGTCTCCAGAGCTTCCAGTTCGGGTCTGCTCCATCCATTCTGCATCAGCCGCGCACCCTTGCTCGTGGTGGGCACACCCCTCCACTATCTCTCTGGGAGACCACCAGAGGCACACCTAAGTCCAGGAGGTCCGGGTACCCAAGGGCTCAACCTGCGGAAAACCTGGACTGTTATTGGTGAAGCTCCAGTTAGCCTCTGTCTCCTTGTGTTTTCTGCCTCCTGATGGCAGGCGCTCTCTGGGTCTTACCAGAGGACCGTACCAATCCTGCACCAAGCCAAGGGTCCACCTCCAGTGCAACACAAGGAAGACCGAAAGAACTGGAGCAAGAAAACAGAGAACAGGCTGAAGATTGAGGAGATCCAGAGAAGACAGAGGAGATTTTTGAAGGTTCAAGTACACTTGCCAATGCCGTATTAGAGAAGGTGGGATAGGCTATCAAATATCCAGTGCTCTTTGTCCCAAGGGATAAGATGATTACAAATTTTAGTGGATATCCTATAAGATCCAGTGATCCGACAACTGATGAGTGGATTAATCAAACAAGGTCTTCTCTACACATCCTAAGAGTCCCACCTGAGGATCAGTGGGATGTTGTAAAAGACCATTTCAAAGGAAGAGCTCGAGATATTCTTAAACTGTGTAAAAGAAAAAGAGCAAGGAATGTAGAAGAACAGTTTCACATTCTGACCAAAGAATTTGTAGATAAGGAAGTGTAAATTTTATGAATGGAGACAGCTCCCAGGAGAAACTGTAAGGGCTTTTGGTTGCCATTTAAAAGATCTAATGACAAATATATTGGCAAGGAAGGCTACAGTTATACCCAATGAAGAAGTTTTGAAATAACAGCTTGTAACTGGCCTGAGTGTTGCGTTTGTGCCTGCTCTTGCCCTCGATCCACCCTCTCTACCTCTAAGGCGACTCCCTTCGGGTCTGATGGACAGTTGCTGCCACGGCTTCTCCTCACCATTTCTTCCTGGAGTCCCCGGGCTGGCCTGACACTGTGAATCCACTATGTTCTTGATGACGTAGGGAGTGCGCGCGCGCTCCGAAGTTTGTACCAGCAAGGGCGCAAACCTCGGGGGCGTCCCCCCATAGTCACGTCATCTGCTTCCAACATAAAAGGTCTTTGCTTACGCTTACGAATCGAGTTAGCAAGGGATTGATAGCTGGGATCATCTCAACCCGCTTCATTCTCCGCTACTCTGCCTCTTCAAACTTACCAGGGGTACCCGCTCCTCGGAGGCCCCACTCTCTCCTCTTGTTTTCAGATTGCTAAGACGGGATCTGGTACTCGCTCCTCGAGGGCCTACGTCCCTGAACACTCAGAAGACTCCCTATTGCCTGGAAGCGATCACAGACGTGAACATTGTGAGTTTCTATTCCAGTTGCATATAGGAACCGGTACTCACTCCTTGAGGGCCCATGTTCCTAGAACTCTGAAGATTCTCTTCTGTCTAAGACGCTATCACAAGTACGGAGATCGTGAGTTATTACAGATTGCAGATAGGAACTAGTACTTGCTCCTCAAGGGCCAATGTTCCTAAAACCCTCCGAAGACTCTCTTCTATTTCAGAAGTTATTTCATATACAGATATTGTGAGTTCTTATTTCAGTTTGCCTAGAAACCATTACAGAGATAAATAACTGTGAGTTACCATCGCTCTCTCAGAACTGTTCCTGGAACCAGGTACTCGCTCCTCGAGGGCCTAACTCTCTCCAGCTACTGAGCCTTCTTATTAATCTATATGAGTTTATCATCTACTTCTGGTTATGTATCCAGCATACCCTGTCTACTCACTATCTATGAGTCTCTCTCTACAGCTCAGCTAACCCGGAGATAGCAGTTCGAGGATCTGAGGGACTTCAGCCCTGCCGGGCACATCAGCTCACTACTGCCACCTCTGGTGGTTCTACTACCTGTCTAATAAAGAACTATCTGTGTCTATCTCCATACTCCAGTCTAGTCGGAGGTCCCTCTCTTGATATCCTCTTGAGGGCGCTGTCATCTGCCATCGACCCAAGGATTCACCATTCTACATTAGAGTGCTCATCTCTCACACTTCAAGAGCTGAGTACAACAAACTGCTACCTTGCAGTTTACCCTCAACTGTTGCTAACATCTCCTTCCTCAGGAACTGTATCATAACCAATTGCTACTTCTTAGCAGGAACCATACAGATGGCCAACACCTCCCTTCAGGGGAACTCTCGTATATCAGGTTGCCACTCTGTGCGGAGATCCATAACAGATACTAACTCCTCCTCTCTGGATGAACAGATCTTAGATGGTTGCTGACATCTCCTCTCTGGGGAGCAACTCCATAGCAGCTCCTACAACAGATTGCTACACAGCTGTCCTAACCTATAAAGACTGTTAACTCCTAGCAGACACTCTAACAGATTGATAACTCCGCCCTCCTGGCGGGGTGATCACTAACAGATTGCTGACTCCTCCCTTCTTGAAGAGTAAAGCAAAACACTGAGAGATGATAATCTCCACAGAGACATTAAGAGAAAGAACAAAGATTGCCCTAATCTCTGTTACCAAAGTTTTTTGGCATTGGCCATCAAATGGTCAGAGGAAGAGAAGAAACTCCCGGGAAAAGGGGAGAGAGAGAAGTATTTGACTGTTAACAAGAAAAGTAGAGGGAGTTGTTAGAACAACAGTGGGTGAGCCAGATCCAATTTTACTGGCAATGCAACAACTGTGCAACACTGTGGAGAAGATGGGAGAAACACTGGGAAAAAGACAACAAGAGTGTTTCCAGGTGGTACAAGAGAGCAGGAGATCTTCATCAAGAAATTGGAGATCAGAGAATCAAGAGAGAATGAGTATAAGACAAAGAGCTCTGGAAAGAAACAGGAGAGTTAGTGTGTTACTGGTGTAGGGAACTAAGACACATAGCAAGAAATTGCAGAAGTGAAAAATGTCCCAAATACAAGGAGAGGAAAAAATTTCTCTGAGACTAAGAGAGATGTCATATGCAATAATTCATTCAGAGATGATGAGGGGAGTGAACAGGAGGATATTCTTTCAGTGTCCAAGAAAGAGGAAGGAACGAAAGAAAGAGATCATGAAATTTGTAGCTCTTCCACTGCTAGGGGAGGTATTCACAGCTTGCAATCTGAGAGTCATAATGTGAGTCTGATTAGACCAAATGCTATTGAAACATGACCAGTGATGGAAGTACTCATCGGAGAAACTCCAGTTAATTGCTTAATCAATACAGGGTCAGAGTTCAGCATCCTTATGGCATGCTACTTTTAGCAAAATCTTGTAAAAAGTATGCGCTTTGAAAAACTAGTTGGATAAGATTAACCGCAGCCAATGTTTTGGAGATTCTATTGATAGGGTGCTTGGAGACTACCATAGAGTGCTTTGGACAAAGAATTCCAAATTATTGCATTTTAATCACCAGAGATGATCCTGGGAATACAGAGGATAGTAAAGAAGAAGCACCGGGATTTATAGGCAAAAATGTGTTAAAAGAACTTAAGGGCCTAATCCAGCATCTAAATTGGGAAGGATCCAGTTCGGATTGTAAAACCATGAGAAAGATCAGAGCTGAATTGTTGGAATACCAGCAGTATCTACAATAGCCTGGGAACCTAGGTTTCATTAAGCTGGTGGCGAACAAGTGCTTAGTTATTCCTCCATTCACAGAAGTCATCATTCAAGGCAAATGTCATAAACTGAAAAGACTTTCTTCATGATCAGTGATAATGGAACCTTCACAAACTGTATCAATGCCTCAGGGGTTGCTGGTGGTGAAGGTGTTAACCGAGACAATGGAGGGAAGACTCCCTATCAGATTGTTAAATGCCAGTACAAAAACTATACAGCTGCATTCAAGGTCCTACATTACAGAGGTAATGAGACCAGAAGAGGCTATTGCCATAAATCAAAGGTGTTTGTACTTTCAGATGGAAGGTTCACAACTAACTGTTTCTGAAAGTTCAGGGGAGTCTGACAAGAATGATTTTCCCAAAATAAGAACTAGTTGGGATGCATTATTAGTGATTCAGCAAGAAGCTTTGAAAACATGGCTCATAAATCATAGCACTGTGTTTTCAAAAAGGATCAGGTCATTGGGTACACAGAAGTACTGAAACATCGGATAAACACTGGCAGTATGGCATCAAACATGCAACCATATTTTAAAGTATCTCCACATATTTACAATAAATTCAAGAGATATATCCAGAACTTAGTGGACCAGAAAATTTTACAGACAAGCTGCAGTCACTGAGTATCACCAACTATTATAATCAGAAAAAAAGATGGAAGTATGCGTTTCTGCGTGGACTATCAAAGACTTAACAGTATAACAGTGAAATATGCTTTTACACTTCCCTGGATAGAGGAATCGCTGGATACCCTGGGTAATGTGAAGCATTTCTTCACCTTAGACCTCACTTCTGGATACTTCCAGGTGGCAATGGACATCAGAGACAAGGATAAAAACAGCACTGACTATTGATCTATTGGTCTATTCGAATGGAACTGCATGCCTTTTGGATAATGCAATGCTCCAGCAACATATTCCAGATTGATGGAACATGTACTAAATTAATACATCTTCGATATAGTTCTCATATCTGAATGATCTTCTGATATCGTCAACAGATTTCAATAGTCACTTGAAAAAATTAGGAAAAGCCTTCACTAAACTTCATAAATATGGGCTCAAACCAAAACCAGAGAAATCAAGTTCTTGGGACATGTGTCATAAGAAGGAAGTACTTAGAGTACTTAGAGAATGATCAACTCCAAGAAATGTGAAAGAGGTGAGGAAATTTATTGGCTTCACAAGTTACTATTGGAGATTCATCCCCAAGTTTGCACAAATAGCCATACCATTGCATCTGCTAATGGGCAGTCTGAGGAAAAACAAGAAACCCATTCCATTTGAATGGAATCCAGAGTATCAAATAGGTTTTGATAGCTAAGAGAAAGTCTGATGACATTGCTTATATTAGCATATCCAGATTTGTCGCTACCATTCATATTGACCACTAATGAGAGTTTCTCTGAACTAGCTGCCATTCTGAGCCAGGTACAAACTGGGTCAAGAGACTCATTGCATATGCAAATCAAGGCTTAAGGAATGCAGAGAAGAATGACAGAAACCTCAGTCCAATCAAATTAGAACTGTTGGCCTTGAAGTGGGAAATTACAGACAAATTAAGACTATCTTATGTATAAAAAATGTATAGTCAAAACCAACCATAATCCACTGTGTTACCTTGATACTATGAATATGCCATCTTTAATTTCAAGGTCCAATATAAACCTGGCAGAATAAACACCAATGTGGATATATTATTCCAATTGCCAGAGATAGAAGAGAGTGCTGAACCAAATCCTTTCAACCTCTTAAGTATTAACAGGTTGGAGATCAGAAAAAGATTTTGCCACAAGAAAAACTACCAGCCAAATTAGAGGCCATTATTTCCCAGCCAGTGGACTCAGATGAGGAAGATGAACTATTTTTGTCTCCACATATTGTAAAATCTTTACAATGGAAGGATGAGATAATTAAACCCATCATTTAAACTCTCTTGTTAAAAGAAGAAACCCCATAGATTGACAGTTGGTCAGAGGATACTAAGTGTTTTTGGAAAAACATAACACACTTGTTCCTTAATGAAGGACTCCTAAATAAAAAAATCATCAGCCCAATAGATAGGGAGGTAATTTACCAACTAATAATCCCAGTCTCTCTCAAGAGAGAAGTTCTAGATATGAAGCACAACCATATGGGACACCTAGCTCAAGAAAGTATTGTGAAATTAATGAGATAAAGATTTTACTGGTTAAAACTGGCCCGAGACATTCAAGATTGGATACAGAACTGAAAAAGATGAAACTTAGCTAGGGATGTATTTCCCAAAAACTGAGCCTCTATGTATAAATTCCATGTCACTTACCCTGGAGAAGTCCTGGCAGTGGATTTCACGATATTAGAGCCAGTAGCAATGATGATTACTGGGCTCCAATACATCTTGGTGATTACTAATATGTTCACGCGGTTTGCAATCGCCAATCCATCTGGAGATTAGATAGCGCATATCACTGCAAAGATCCTGGTGAAAGAATAGATTGTACATTATGGAGCACCTGATCAGTTGCATTCCAATCAAGGAAGAAATGTTATGTCCAACTTAATCAAAGAACTGTGTAACCTCTATGGGATCAAGAAAAGCAGAACAGCCCCTTTTCATCTGCAGGGGAATGGTTGATGTGAAAGTTTTAACAGAACATTTCACAAGATGTTGAGAATTGTTCCAAATTCAGAAAAGAAAAACTGGATAGATCATCAGCCTGAAATCTGCAAGGCCTACAATAGCCATATTCACCAATCAACAAGATATTCTCCCCATTATTTAATGTTTGGTTTGGACCCTAGATTTCCTACTGATTTCTATGATCCTACCATTGAAGAAGAACAAGACATTCCTAATTTGGATAGATGGAGGAGGGATCACCATTACAGACTAAAGAAAGAATGGAAAACAGCAGGAAATGATTACAATCGTAGAGCAAAAGATCAAATACTTCAGGCTGGAGTCAGGGTGATACTCAGAAACAGAAGATTCATGAGACGGGGCAAGGTTGAGGATTTATGGGGTGAAAATATTCATCACAAAAACCACCCAAAGTACACTCAGTGTATTCCAGAAACCTTTTAGTGGTAACACAAACAAAATTCAAATGGTTTCACTGGTGTGTCTTCTATACCATTTCAAATAGCCACATTATAAATAAAGACATATGTAATATGTTGTTTTATGTAGGACCCACACTCACAGAGTTTGAATATCAATGAAACGCAAAGTTGGTAATAGGTCACTTTACTTTACTTTCAACTTCAGCTTATTTTATCATTTTTTTGATTTTTCATTAAAATATATTGCAATATGCTGACGAACTTGAATCACATGTTTTATATGTCATAAGATGGATATTCAATTTGGATACCAATTCTCATTTGCCATTAGAAAAATATTCATCCCAATATATCTAATGCAAGTCCTATCATTCAATGGATCCTCAGTCTAAATATAAATTTCCATTTGCAATTAAGAAGATACTCATCTCAATGTATCTAGTGAAAGTCCCAACACCCGACACGATCGTGTTTCGAACCAACAGGTCCTGCTTCAGGGGAAATTCGTTCTTAAATCTTCACTTTTTCATTCTCAAAACTTCATTCCGTTCCATCAGCACAATTTCCAAAAGGCTAGTTTAATATTTTTCTCCCGCGGACTGAATTCAGACTCGCAATTCAAAAAACATGGCAGCCACACCGAGCCTTTTATCCCTCTACCAGAAATGACGCATCATCCTACACAGTCTTCTCCACAAACAGAATCACCAGTCAATCTCACCAAATAATCAAACACAACTGTTCTGTGTCTCGAACAATGTTAAGAACATAAGAGCATGCCATACTGGGTCAGACCAAGGGTCCATCAAGCCCAGCATCCTGTTTCCAACAGTGGTCAATCCAGGCCATAAGAACCTGGCAAGTACCCAAAAACTAAGTCTATTCCATGTTACCGTTGCTAGTAATAGCGGTGGTTATTATCTAAGTCAACTTAATTAATAGTAAGTAATGGACTTCTCCTCCAAGAACTTATCCAATCCTTTTTTAAACACAGCTATACTAACTGCACAAACCACATCTTCTGGCAACAAATTCCAGAGTTTAATTGTGCGTTGAGTGAAAAAGAACTTTCTCCGATTAGTTTTAAATGTGCCACATGCTAATTTCATGGAGTGCCCCCTAGTCTTTCTATTATCTGAAGGAGTAAAAAACTGATTCACATCTACCCGTTCTAGACCTCTCATGATTTTAAACACCTCTATCATATCCCCCCTCAGCCATCTCTTCTCCAAGCTGAAAAGTCCTAACCTCTTTAGTCTTTCTGTTACGAGCGCGTGTGGGCGCGGTCGTCTCGAGCTGGTGGTGAGCCCTTGGGCCACGGCGAAAGCTAGGGAGGAGCCCCAGCCACACCGTGGGAGGTGAGCTGGGCAGGCATGGTGAGCCAGGCGGGTACAGAAGCAGGCACAGAGTCTGACCCTCAGCCGGACCTGCACGCCCATGGTAGCCAACACTGGGAAGTTGACTGATGAACGGTCCTCCGACTGTTCCCGGCCCTTTCGGACCTGCCACTGGGAACGGCAATGGGCAGCAGGCCGGACAGAGGCGAGGGCAGACAGAGTCCTTACACAGAAGACGTCAGACGGGGCTGAAGCAGACATCCAAAACAGGCTGAAGCAAGACATTGAAGAGGAGGGCTGCAAGGAGACATGGCACTGTCCAACAGGGCGCCCTACTCAGCCCACCCGTGGGACTGAGTCGCGGACCACCCCGTCCCAGACGCGCCCTACACAGCCCAGGAAGGCTGGTCGCGGACCACGCTGAGGAAAGGAGGGTGCACCAGGAAAGGTCCAGTCGAGAAGGAACTCCGATGCCGGGACCAATGACATCCGAAGCCCCGTCGGCTGGCAGGAACAGAAGCTCAAGAGCCCGGGGGATGAATCCCTCCTGTTGGCCACTCCAGGGCCCAACAGGACAGAAGGCTCAGGAACCAGACGAGGACATAGGGCAGAACAACCGGAACTGGAACAGGACATCAGGAACACATCAAGGCAGACATCAGGAACACATCAGGTAGTGGATATCCGGACCGAGACAGGACAAGGAGCCATCAATACATGGAGGACCTGGATCGGCAAGGTTACAGACAACTGTAGAGCCCGATCCGAAGGCCAGTTGCAAATGACAAGAAAGTCCTTATATACTGGAGGTTGTAGGCAACTCCCTGGGAGGAGCTTGCCAGGACCGCCCACCGCTGGCCCTATAAATGGTGTAGAGAGCTGCGGCCCGGCCCCTAGAAGAAGGGC
The DNA here is from genome assembly GCF_901001135.1 of Rhinatrema bivittatum. NCBI lineage: Eukaryota > Metazoa > Chordata > Amphibia > Gymnophiona > Rhinatrematidae > Rhinatrema > Rhinatrema bivittatum. Next base: position 295,640,623 of record NC_042618.1, read on the forward strand.
GTCGCCAAACAGGAAGTCCAAACACAGAGGCATGCAAGCTCAGGCAGGCCACAGGAACAGCTAGGCCTCTCACGCCCTGGAGCAAGTTCCGGATGGTGCACAGGAGAGGCCCTGGCTTCGAAGCGGCCTCCGGGAGGAAGGTAAGAGACCACCTGTAGCGCAGCAACAGGGGGGATCGCAACACTTTCCTCATAGGGGAGCTGTTCCATTCCCTTTATCATTTTGGTCGCCCTTCTCTGTACCTTCTCCATCGCAATTATATCTTTTTTGAGATGCGGTGACCAGAATTGTACACAGTATTCAAGGTATGGTCTCACCATGGAGCGATACAGAGGCATTATGACATTTTCCGTTTTATTCACCATTCCCTTTCTAATAATTCCCAACATTCTGTTTGCTTTTTTGACTGCTGCAGCACACTGAACCATCGATTTCAATGTGTTATCCACTATGACGCCTAGATCTCTTTCTTGGGTAGTAGCACCTAATATGGAACCTAACATTGTGTAACTATAGCATGGGTTATTTTTCCCTATATGCATCACCTTGCACTTGTCCACATTAAATTTCATCTACCATTTGGATGCCCAATTTTCCAGCCTCACAAGGTCTTCCTGCAATTTATCACAATCTGCTTGTGATTTAACTACTCTGAACAATTTTGTATCATCTGCAAATATGATTACCTCACTTGTCGTATTTCTTTCCAGGTCATTTATAAATATATTGAAAAGTAAGGGTCCCAATACAGATCCCTGAGGCACTCCACTGCCCACACCCTTCCACTGAGAAAATTGTCCATTTAATCCTAATCTCTGTTTCCTGACTTTTAGCCACTTTGTAATCCACAAAAGGACATCGCCACCTATCCCATGACATTTTATTTTCCCTAGAAGTTTCTCATGAGGAACTTTGTCAAATGCCTTCTTAAAATCCAAGTACACTACATCTACAGGTTCACCTTTATCTACATATTTATTAACTCCTTCAAAAAAGTGAAGCAGATTTGTGAGGCAAGACTTGCCTTGGGTAAAGCCATGCTGACTTTGTTCCATTAAACCATGTCTTTCTATATGTTCTGTGATTTTGATGTTTAGAATACTCTCCACTATTTTTCCTGGCACTGAAGTCAGGCTAACCGGTCAGTAGTTTCCTGGATCGCCACTGGAGCCCTTTTTAAATATGGGGGTTACATTAGCTATCCTCCAGTCTTCAGGTACAATGGATGATTTTAATGATAGGTTACAAATTTTTACTAATAGGTCTGAAATGTCATTTTTTATTTTTTTTTTCAAAATTTCTTTATTGTGGCATGATAATACAGATAACAACATCCGAAAATAACCATATAGCCCGTACATACCACCAGATTTTCAATTTTCAAGCCCCCATCCAAATTAACTAAAACACCAACCCAAAACAAAACTATGTCATTTTTTAGTTCCTTCAGAACTCTGGGGTGAATACCATCCGGTCCAGGTGATTTACTACTCTTAAGTTTGTCAATCAGGTCTACCACATCTTCTAGGTTCACCGTGATTTGGTTCAGTCCATCTGAATCATTACCCATGAAAACCTTCTCCAGTACGGGTACCTCCCCAACATCCTCTTCAGTAAACACTGAAGAAAAGAAATCATTTAATCTTTCTGCGATGGCCTTATCTTCTCTAAGTGCCCCTTTAACCCCTCGATCATCTAATGGTTCAACTGACTCCCTCACAGGCTTTCTGCTTTGGATATATTTAAAAAAGTTTTTTACTGTGAGTTTTTGCCTCTACGGCCAACTTCTTTTCAAATTCTCTCTTAGCCTGTCTTATCAATCTGATTGCTTTACTTACACAACAAAAAGCCTTCCTTAAGAGACGTGAGCCGAGCTACACAGATACTGACTTCAAATGTTACAGTTCACAACCAGGTCCGCTCTTCTTAACATTGTAATCCAAGTCTTCCC